>NC_090828.1:664386-1328772 GCF_028021215.1 Eschrichtius robustus
CCGCCCTCCGGCACAGCGGCTGGCACCAGAGCTGTCTCCGGAGATGGTGCTGGGTGAGGGAGGGGAGGCCTGGCTCCTGAGGACGGTGACCCGGGCCCCGTCCTCCCGCTGCCACCCCTGGGCGCCCCATCTGTGTCCCCAGCCCCAGTACCAACATAGGCACGGCTGGCAGATGCTGGGAGGGGCTCACCGATCCAGGGCTTGGCGGGGCTTCCCACCCTGCCGGTGGCTGCCTGGCGTCCAGCTGGCTGGAAGGAAGGGGGAGGGGTGAGCCCCAGAGGGGCTCACGGCACAGGTGCATCCGGGGGTAAGGCCAGCCCCGGGCCTCTCCAGCCTCTCCGGGGGCTTCCACGGGCCACTGTGCACCTGGGCTGTGGGCAGCACGGGCAGGACCCGGGGCGCCCACCGTGCTGGCCTCCAGAGGCTGGAGAAGAGCTGGACGGCCCCTAAGTGCCCTTCGGATAGGCCAGAGGTGGTCACGGCGCCCAGAGGGTGGAATCCTTCTGCGTTTCTGGATGTTCCAGGTGAGTGTTTCCCCCGAGGCTGTGTTTTGGGGCAGCAGGAAGGGAGGCACCTGTGTCCACTCTCAGGCCGCGGGGGCGGGGGTGGAGGGCGGCAGCTGGAGGTTTGAGGCCCCGGAGGACCAGGGAAGAGGAACCTCCCTGGCGGGGACTCCAGGGTCTGGGACCCGGAATCTTCCTCAACAGCCTCACTTGGGGTGTCTGTGGCCCCCCAGGGACAGGGGTGGGAACCCTAGAGATGGACTTGGACAAAGGGGGCCCACAACAGGCTGCCCGGAGGGAGTCTCCTGCAGGCCCCAGGAGGTGTGTTCTTCTCCAGGTTTGACCCGGGGACAAAGGTTGAACATGAGTGAGCCTGAGGCCGGGCTGAGGCCCTCAGGATCCTTGGGGCCTCACAGAGTGGCTGACCTGGGCCCCGGGGGTCGGCTGGACCCTGAGACAAGGTGGGGCCGGGTGTTCTCACCCAAGCACACTTTATCAAAAGCGTCTGTACTCACCTGGGCCCAGGGTGACCTAACCCGAACCCCGTCACTAATTGTGGTCCTAACTCTAACCCTAACCTTAACCTAAGTCCTACCCTACGAATAACCTCACGCACACAGAGCGCTGAGCCTCACCCTCACCTAGCCATCTGGAGCGCACCCACGCTCGGACCCTGACCCTAATCCTAAAGCCCATCTCCGCCCTCTGGGGGTGAGGGCGTTCCCTCCCTGTCACTTCTGTGTTCTGACAAATTGGCAAATGCAGAATGAAGCAGACACAACCCAACAAGCACCCACGATCTCTACCCAGACCCAGCACTGGCCACCTCTGCCGTGCTTACGGTTCCGTTTTTAGGCAATTGCGTCACCCTGGTGCGTTGCTCTGTGTCCCCTTCCTTCCCCCCTCGCTGGGGGCCCCCCCCCCCGGCCCCGCCCAGCCTGTCCTGAGGGGTTTCTGCTCATCCCTCAAGGGTTAAGGGCACCTCCCTCTTCCCTTCGCTGGGGCAGGGGAGGGTTTGGGGGTCGCTGGGGGACGCAGGAGGGAAGACACAGTTGGCGTGCATCCAACCCACCAAGGGCTTGGGGCTGTTGCCTCCCAGGTCCCTGCGTCCACCTCCTAAATCGAGAGCAGACTGAGCCCGGACCTGGGGAGGGAAGGACGGGGAGGAGTTGCCTCTGAGGCGTTGGCTGTGCTCCCGTAAGGGTCCCCCTTCTCTGCCCCGGGGCCACGTCGATCAGGACGGCACTGTCCTCTTCCCGGGCCCATCCCGCTTCCCGGGCCCGTCCTGCAGCATCGCGCTGCTGCATCCCGCCAGGGCCAGGGTGGGCACAGGTGGGGTAGGAGCGGCACATGGGGCCCGGTCCCTGTCTCACCGCACAGTCCGCAGCGAGCTCACTTCAGAGGGGAGGACGGAGCTTGGAGCAGGGCTGGGTCCGGCCTGAGCAGAGGAAGCCGCCCTAGATTGGGCCCCGACTCCAGACCAGGGAGAGAGGGAGCACAGGGAGGCTGGCCCCGCAGCCGTCTGTCTGTCCACCTGCCCAGGGAGTGCCCGCCTCCCCCTCCGCGTGGCAGGGCCTGGGAAGGGCCGAGGGTGGGCTCGGAGTGCAGACCCCTCCTCCTCCTCCTCGCCTGCAGGGGGGGAACAGACAACCCTTTAATAGAGACAGGGCCGCGGCTCCTCCTGGGGGATCCTGGGCCAGAGGGGAGGACCGTCTGGCCATGTTGACCCTGCGTCGTCCTTCCTGCCGGCCTCTGGATCCCTCTGCGGGGAGGACGGACACCGCTGTTGCGGCTGCCGGGTCGGCAGAGTGGGGCAGAGGGCGAGGGGAGGCCTGTGGCCGGGAGGGCTGCTGGTGGCCGGGAGGGTGCGAGGGTGGGAGGGCCACAGGAGCTGGGGCGGCTGCCATTTAGCCCAGAGAACCCGAGGCCTGGAGGAGCAGACGGGAGCCCGCACCAGGCCCCAGATGCCCCTGAGCCAGTGAAAGTCCTCGGAGTTGCGAGTGGGCCGGCCGTCCCGCTGTGGCAAGGGGGCGGGCTGGGCCGGGGTCTTTGTCCGCGCTCTGCGCCGGGGGGACAGGGACCGACCGAGGCCGCCCCGCCCGCGAAGGCCCCGAAGTGAGCTGGTCTGCAGTGCATCCAGCGGGCACGTGGGCGACCGCGGTTCCCCAGGGCTGGGGTGCCCTCCCCGAAGCCACCCGGAGCACCTGGCCCTTCTCACCCCCCAGGGCCCGGAGCAGATGCCGCGCCAGGCCCGGGGGCCTGTGGAGCCCTGACGGGCCAGGTGTTTGCCCAGCCTCCCTGGGTCCGTCTCCCCCCTTCCTCTGGCGACCCATGCGTGGCAGAACGGGCTCCCACCTGGCACAGCGGCTTCCGGAAGAGGCCTCCAAGGTCATGGCCAACCTCCCAGCACCAGCCTGGTCTGGCAGCCAAGACTGGGTCAGCCCTGAGGGCAGAGAGCTGGGAGGGACCCTGTCCTCACGGCCCTGCCCCCATGGCCGTTCCCCTCGTGCCCTTGGCTGCCTGTGGAATTCCCTGAGTCTAACCTTTATCCTGGCTGGAGCCCCTGACCCCGGCACCCCAGGACAGGACCGGGAGGCACGCGGTCGAGGAGGAGGAATCCGGCAGAGGGCAGCCTCAGGCCGACCCTGCGGGGCTTGCGGCAGGAGGGCGTGGCCAAGCTCCCCAGCCTGGGCAGCTGGACACTCTCCTCTGGCTGCCGCTGCGAAGGTCGGTCCCGGAAGAGGCCAACCCGCAGGGCCCCAGGCTCTCCGCCCTCGGTGGCACAGCGGCTCTGGTGGCCCCGGCACTGTCTGCTCAAGAAGCGCAGTGGCAGCCGGTTGCTGGAGGCGAGTGCACAGCTCAGCTGGAGCCCTCGGAGGGGCACGCGCGCCTACAAAGGCACACATGCCCTGCATATAATTTTTTACTTTTCACTTTATACAATGTATTACGGTTTGAAATTTTTTCAAGTTGCATTACTTTTGCAGTTAAAAAAAAAAAATTAGGACTTCCCTGGTGGCGCAGTGGTTAAGAATCCACCTGCCAATGCAAGGGACACAGGTTTGAGCCCTGGTCCGGGAAGATCCCACATGCCGTGGAGCAACTAAGCCCGTGTGCCACACCTACTGAGCCTGTGGTCTGGAGCCCGCAAGCCACAACTACTGAGCGCGTATACCACAACTACTGAGCCTGCGCTCTAGAGCCCACGTGCCACAACTACTGAGCCTACGTGCCACAACTACTGAGCCTGCACGACTAGAGCCCGGGCTCCGCAACGAAGAGTAGCCCCGCTCGCCGCAGCTAGAGAAAGCCCGCCAGCAGCAACGAAGACCCAAAGCAGCCAAAAATAAATAAATTTATTAAAATAAATAAACTTCTAAAAAATAGTCTATTAATAAAAAATAAAAATATATTATTAAAAAAAAAAATTTAAGCAAGAAGCAAGCAAGCTACAATTAGCACAGCTGTATTGCTGGGTCCCAGGTGCTAGGAAGGGCCTGGGCCCAGGAGCCGCTGCTATACTAGCTTTATCTGACCATAACTTTTAATATATGTTTATATAATATTCAGAAATACATTAGTTAAAAAAAGAAAAGCCTCCAACTACTGTGGCTTTGTGGCTTTGACACCAGACCTTTGTGTGGCTTAACCCAAAAGGTCTTCTTCCTCACCTCATAAGAAGTAGGGAGGTGCTGGCACCTGAGTGGGTTCAGTGGCTCAAGGGTGTCAGGGCCAGAGCCCTTGCCTGTGGCTGCGGGATTGCTGTGGCAGGTCCAGCCACCGCGTCCACGTTCAAGGTACTATGCTAGCTGCACCTGCCCTTCTTCTCGGGAAAGCAGGTGTCATCAGCTAAGCACGAGTCTCAGGCCACCCCCGGCCATGAGGCAGTCTGGAAGGGTAAGAGATCCATCCAGGTGGCTTGGAACAAATGCACCTCATCCTTGGGGGTGGACACATTGCTGGTTCTGGGCAAAACCACTGAGGTGAGTGCCCACTGTAGTGACTGCCAGCTGGGAAGGACCCCGTCCTCCTAACACTTGCCTGCTCTGCACATAGCCTGAGGGGTGGACCATGGATGCTGAAGGCTTCCTGTGCCCAGACGAGCTACCGTGCTTGCACAGCGTGCTCCCTGCCCCCAGGACCCTCCCCCGCTTCCCCCAAACCTCCTCCTTGCACAAAGGGAGCACCCTCCTCCAGGCAGCCCCCCAGCCTGCTCACCAGCCATCTGCCGCCATCCTGCCTGCTTGTCTCTGGCTGCACAGGGCACTTCCATCCCCGCAGCCTCCACCCCGGTCCAGTGTGTCTGCATGCCTGTCCCCTGCCCCCCGCCCCCCGTCCCCTATCTCTCCTTCGGCCACCCTGGGACCCTACCCCCACTCCCCATCCCCCCTGGTTCTTCCTGCCAAGCGCCCCAAGCCCAGAGCTGGGGGTTTTCAGGGCTCCTTCGCCCTCACCCGACCCCCTTCCAGGCTGCTCTGGCTACGGCTTCACTCTCCGCCCCCCTCCCCACCTCTGCTGCCCCTTCTCAGGTCCCCGCCCCCTCCCCGAGTGCTGGTCTTCTCTTCAGGGTCACCCACTCCTGCCGTTAAATGACTCCTCAGTGAGCCTGTCCAAAACGCTCTGCTTTCTTCCAAAGCACGGGTCACCTTCCAACTACGTAACTGTCGTATTACGGTTATTGTTTAACCTACAGCCACTGTATGTGAAGTTCACGAGGGCAGGAATTTAAAAACCTCTGTCGCGATGTCTCCCAAGTGCCCAAGAGAGGGGCTGGCACAGAGCAGGTGCCGAGTGCCTGCTGAGGGACGAAGGACAGATCCCCCACAGAAGCTGCCTCCTTCCCTTGGCTTATCGTCAGCGCTGTCACCCTGCTGGCCGTGCCTCGCCTTAGCTGGCGGGTCGCTGCAGGCCCCGGTGAGGCCACCCTCCGTCCACGGGGTGCTCTCAGCAGGGACTCGGGCCTCACTTTACCCCCTCGTCCACTCCGTCCCCGTCTGTGGGAATCCTCCTACTCGGACGCATCCCTCTGTGATGGACGTGCGGTCCACGCGGCTGTGGCCTCCCGTGGTTTCCCAGCAAGGGCGCTGTGGGCTCCTTCCCACTGAGGAGCATCTACCGTAGCCGGAGGCCCAGCCTGGGCTCAGCCACCACTGTGCCCGGGGCCTGCGTGCAGTGCCCCGCCGGCCAGGAGGGGACAACTCCCAACGTGGACGCCCCAGTCCGTGCCCCGCCTTCCCCCACGGCAACCCCGCATTGTGAGCTGATCGGCTCCCTGCCCTGGTTTGCACACCTCTGATGGCAGACCTGGCTGGCTGGCCCTCGGCTTCTCTGAGCTGCCTGATTGTCCTGGGCCCATGTTTCTACCTGGATTCTCCTTCCTCTGGTTTGCAGGAGTCCTTTACGTCTAAGCGTTAGGCCCTTGCCAGTTCTAAACTCTGAGCAAACGTCTCTCAGTCTGCTCTCAGTGGTCTATTCATGGTGTTCTTTGCCCCACAGGAATCTTTACTTTATGTAAACTAACCCTTCAAAACCTTGTCTCACGGCTGTGCTTCGGGGGTTAAGGAGCTTTTCTGCACTCGCAGCTCACAAATGTATTTTCCCACCGTTTTTTCTACTGGCTTGCGATTCTACTTTCCCACGGAGACTTTTAATCCTCAGGTCGGCCTGCGTACGTTAGGCTGGGTCAGTGTCCCTTTTCCCACAAACTGTGCTCCTCTGCCAGCCCCGCCCAGGACACAGGCCTCTCATCCAGGGACCCACGGGCGCCCTCACCAGCACCGAGCCCATCCGAGGGTCTGTGCGGACGGCTGTGTTTCTACAGTGTTTGCACTGTTTCTACGGTGGGTTTGTAGCTTTTTTTTTCCCCAGATTTTTTATAATCTGGAAGGAACTCACTGCTCTTGACTCGTTTTCAAAGTTGACTAAACTTTTTTAAAGTTTCAAGGTCCAACGTGGATCTTTTTCTTCCATATAAATTTTAGAGTTTAAGGAGGTTCTTAAAAAATCAAATGTCATTCTGATTAGGATTGTGCTGGATTTAGCACAGCTTTCCCATCCCTTCTACTTTTTTTGTATAATTCTGAAAGTGTCTATCAAGGAGCAGGTGCTGGACTTGGATTTGTGACCTGTCTGCGACGGGGACGGACGGGCTCTGACTCCCATCTGCACGTCTATCTACCTGCGGCGCCTCCTTGAGCCTTTCTCTCAGGTGTCCTCTTTGCTTGAAGCTTCTTGGGTTTTTTTCCCACGTGTGAGTTGGATGTTTGATAATCTTATCTGTCTACGAGTGGCTGCTCTAAACTTACATTTTCCCGCAAACTCTCTAAGCTCTCGCTCCCTCTCTTCCACACCAAAGTGAAAACCTGCACAATCTCTACTTGCACTTGCCACGGTCTCGCCTCCAGATTTAAAAAAACAAGAGCCATGTGGTTCGGATCGCTCATGGTTTTTTAGGGGCAAGTTTTGTGTTTTGTCAGGAACTGTCCTAGCATTTACAAAGCAAGAGCCCAACAACCAGTCAAGCACGTACTTCTAAACCAAATTTTGCTGGTTTTGGTACTGCTGCTAAACCCTATCTTTCCCTTTCTTCGTTCCTTATTTGGATTCACTTTTCGTTTGGGTGGACTCCCCCACATAATCTTTCCAGCAAGGGCACTCAAATCCTGAAACCCTGTTTCTAAAATGCCTTTCTTTTGTCCTCAGCTAGTGTCTGGCCAAGGGCAGAAGTCTAGGGTCACAGTGCAAGGGTTCTCTCTGGGGCCAGGTCCTACCTAACCCCGCTTTCCTTTCCAAGAGTTCGCTCTTCAACAGGGAGACGCTCACAGATGCAGGTCACACATCGATTCTGGCGAAGATTTGAGTCAGGACTTGGACGTGACCTCACCCTCAGGCCACCCCGGCAGGCGGTCACCTCCGAGCTCCTGGCCCCCCATGCGGCTGCCCAGGCTCTGTGACAGGCTCCAGAGCAGTGCTGTCCAGTAGGACTTTCTGTGACCATGGAGACGGGCTGCCCCTGGCGAGATGTGGCTATGGTGTGCCAAGTGCAGCGGAGGACATGAATTTTTAATTTCATTTTAACAGATTTAAACTTGAACTGACGCAGCCACGTGTGGCATGAGGGGGCCCACACTGGACAGCGCAGCTTGAGTCCTGGAAGAAGGAGGAACCCTGGGGACCCTGAGATTTGGTCCTCATTCTGCAGAAGGGAAAATCCAGGGCCCCGAGAGATGACAAGGTCCTTGTCGCATTCAGGGTGACTGTCAATGTAAGTTTTGTAAAGAACAAGCCAACACAACAGTGGGGTAAGAAGGGGAAGCAGTATTCGAGTGGCCATGAGGGCAGCTCTCTGGAGACAGTCCTTGCAGAGAGACTCAGGCGGGCTCAGACCCGCCAGCGGCCCAGCACAGTGTGCGCGGAGGCGGCTCCTCCTACCCCGAGGGCTGCGGGGGGGGGGGGGGGGGGGGGGGGCCGACGGGCGCGCCCGGAAGGCAGCCAGCAAGGCCTGGCGGGCGGCCACTGCTCTTTTAGAGAGCGCTGGGGGTCAAGGCACACAGGGCTGAGTCATCCTTTGCCTGCAGGTTTGTTTTTTAATATGTAAAATAAAAAAAGTTTGGCATCAACTGGTCTACGAGGCTACAAAGCTCTGGGCTGACAGGCCCGAGGGCCCCTGGACGGCCCGGACGCCCCCCCCCCCCCCCCCCCCCGCCCCCGGGCACGCGCTCCCAGACCTGCCGTTTCACCCTATCAGGCGGGCTGTGACCTCCCTCTGAGAGGAGGAAACAGAGAGAGACGGGTCGCCAGCAGCGCCACGGGTGGCACAGGGCTGTCGGCCACTAACTCGGAATGCGGACCGGCCGGAGATAACAGCACGGGCGTCCAGGTGGGGAGCGGCACCGCACACGGCAGCTTTCACTCAGTGCCTTTTTATTGCCATTGGGTTTGTGACCGTTGATAGAGTGATGATTTTAGGAGCAACGGGTAGACTAAAAAACCGTGGCTGGGAGGCTCTCGGAAGAGAGGGGCCAGGAGCTTCAGAACCTGACGAAGGTGGCGTCGATCTGCCGCACAGTGGGGAGGGCCAGCATGATCTTCCGCCGGTACTGGGGGTCCTTCTGCAGGGGGTTCCGCTCCAGGTACACCGTCTCCAGGCTCTTGGCGCCCTTGAGCTCGTCCAGGTCACTCCAGCAGTCCAGGAGGTTGTCGTTCATCTGGGGGAACACGCGCACATCGGAGAAGCCTTAGGGCGCTACAGCCCCGCACCACGCCCCCCCCTTCAGAACACGACAGCCCTGCCCCGCCCCCTTCAGGACACACCAACCCGGCCCCCCAGCCTCTCCACGTCGGGCACGAGGCCCCCACTCAGAAGAGGGGTGACCAGCACCTCACAGGGCCTTCCATCCATCACGGCACATCCTGGCCAGGCCGCGTCTCACATGGGATGAACCTGGACACGGTGCCACGACAGGGGCAAATCCATGTTCAGTCCAGCAGAGGGAAGACGGAGCAACACGACCCCACCCCACCCCGTCTCCAGGCAAAGTGTTGCAGCCGGTTCGGCTGTATTTTCTACAAACCATCCTCAGCTATTGTCCCCAAGGCCTGACTATGCGCTCTGATGACAACACGGCCAACAGACCAGAGGTCGCTCGCCGGACACTCACGGCACGAGGGGCCTTGATGGCGTGCACCCCCGGGACACCCACCGCCCGCCTCTGTGGCGGAAATGCTGCGCCACGGCTGATCCCGTCCAGGATGCGCCACGTCAGGAGGACGGGCTCAGAGCAGGTCAGGGGGCCCCGTCCTGGCTCTGCTGAGGCCTGCGGGGCTGGGGTCGGTGGGTGGGGAGACCTCTCACTTTTCAAACCACCGTCAAGGCGAGGGCACATAGGGCCTCTGGGTTGGAGCACCCATCACCCGGCTTGGTCCACACCTGTCGCGTGGATGCCGTGGCCCTTCTGCTGGGGCTCCAAGAGACCAGTCTTCAGTTTCCAAAGAATATGGCAGACGGACAAGTGAACACAAACCAGAGAGCTGCCTCTGTGAACGTGAGACGTGCCCTGGAGGGCCGGAGTGAAGGGCGAGGGCAGGGGGCTCGGACGGCACCCGCGGGGACGTCACCGTCATGGCCCCCGGCAGTGCTGTGCCAGTGAACGCTCAGTAACGGGCTCCCAGGAAAGCCGAAGAGCCCCGACGTGTCGTGTCCGCCAGCTTCTGGGGCTCATTTCACGCTGACGGCAGCACCGGGAAGGGAGGCGCACGGCAGGCTCCAGCGCGTCGCCACCCGTGACAGGTGACAGGCGACAGGGCTGGGTGTGCAGGGCGGGCGGGGACGCTGCCGCGAGTGGATGCCCCGCACCTGCTGCTCTCACCCCCTCACTCCGGCCGCGCCCAGTTCTAGAAATCGCGCTTCAAGAGACACCAGGCCCGGGGCCCGCCATGCACGCAGTGGTGGGAGGGGCAGACCTGTTCCCTCTGAACCTGTGAGGGCGGAAGCAGGGTGGCCGAGGTTACACGGCAGCAGCCCCCCTCAGAGAAGGTATGACACCTGTCCGCGTGCGGGAGGTGAAGAAGCGGAGGCCCTTGAGGGTCCCATCCACGGCCACTTGGTGGGGACAGTGCAGAGGGTTTGAGCACTGACCAGGCACTGGATTAAGTCTCTTGAGAGAAGGGCCCAGTTTCGCTGCAGCACCGGGGTTTCCAGGGAGGGAACGTCGGCTGCGCTGCAGCGCGGCTGTGTGGTGGGGTCTTCGGGGGGAAGGTGAGAGCAGCCTGGAGGTGGGAGTGAGGACCGAGAGACCGCAAGCCACCTCCAGGTCCAGGGCTACGTTCACAAACGGTGACTGAAAACCTAGGCTTGGCTTCTTATGACGACTTTTCCTTGAATACAGATCACATTTTCCTATTGTACATCTAGTGATTTTGGATTGAACAGTGGACGTCGGGGCTAAGACGGTGTAGAGACTGCCACAGGCTGGGTTCCACACTTCTTCAGGGCGGGTCTCCAGGAAGTCAGGCCCCTCTGACCTGGTGGCAACCAACCTCCAAACTCTGCCTCCTCTGGACACACTGCTGAAGCTTGCTTCTAGGCTTTATTAGGGTGGGTTTGGAGGGTGTCGTGTCTGAGACTGTGGTCCTTACCCCTAAGGCCTGGCCCGTTTGGTGTCTAGCTGGATGTCAAGGGTGC
Organism: Eschrichtius robustus; assembly: GCF_028021215.1. NCBI lineage: Eukaryota > Metazoa > Chordata > Mammalia > Artiodactyla > Eschrichtiidae > Eschrichtius > Eschrichtius robustus. Next base: position 675,073 of record NC_090828.1, read on the forward strand.
TGGTGAGACCTCCACCTGGGCAGGGCTGGAGCTCCATCGTCCCCCAGCTCTGCTCTCCTCCAGCAGAGCTAGTGGGTGAGCCGCGAGCGGGGTGGTCTCGTGCCCAGACTGCCCACCACTCAGCCACAGACTGGCAGGCGACCCCCACGTGGACTTCCAGGGCCCTTCTCTGCACAGCTGTCCCCTCTCTCCAACACCTTGTCCTGAAGAGTCCAGCTGCCATGAACTTCGACCTCTGCGTCTTCAGCTCCACAGAACTGCAGTGTTCCGCTTAGGAAGCTGGTCCTAGGCAGAGCAGGGCAGCCCGGGGCTCACTGTGCCACCCCCGTTCTCAGGGCCTGTGGCCTGCTGTGTGCTGCCCGAACAGAGCAGCCTCGGGCCTTGGGGTCTGTTCATGGCGGGAGGGCTACTCTGGCACCAGTTCCACTGTCACAGCCAGTCTTGTCTTTAACAACTTACTGCACATTATGAATCTCTCACAGAGATTCTCCTAGATTCTCCCAGAGTATACAATGCAGGGTTTCTCAGACTCGCCTATTAAAGGAATGCTAGTTTCACAGAACTTCATGTGGGCCTAGTGTGCCACGTGCTTCGGGAAAGCCAGATTTCCAAAACCCAGAGGCTGGCCTTGTGGAGGGCCCGAAGCCTGCTCCTGAGCACGGAGTCACAGGGGACCCGAAACTCAGAGCAGGACTCACAGGTGCCTCCACCGCAAAGGGAGACGAGCTCTCCCAGGATAAAGCCTTAAACAGTATTCTGTTAAGCGTTAGTCTACGACACTCCTCTTGTACAACGTGAGCTGCCCATGTGGCCAATGCAAAGTGTGCAAAATCAGAACCAGAGTGAAGCAATATCCCCCGTGGCGCTGGCTGCAGCTGCTCGGTTACCAGAAGAGGCCGCTGCAGCGGAGAATCACGAAAAAGACACGCGTGCCTTAAGCACTTTTACCTTGAAACGGGCAAGCAGTACATTCATTTAATAAAAGTAGCAATATTACGTTGCTTAGGAGAAGTAAGATCTTTTCGCAGCAGAAATCTACTTAGAAACCTTCTCCTAACTCCGCTGGCGGCTGACGCTCCGGCAGGGCCGCCATCTCCTCCCTCCTCTTCTTTCTCAATCGAGTCGTTTGTGCCTGACGCACACTGTGCGCTTCCTGTGTCACACGTCACGGCGTTTCCAGTGCCACCGTGCTGTTAGTCCCCGGTGGTGCGCTTACTATCTTTATAAACCCCAGGTCTTAGAGTTTAGGGTGTTCCACAGTACAGCCAGCCACAGGGCAGTTTTCTCTAGGATTTAGTAAATGTGGACCTGGGAGTTTTACTCACCACCAATGGCACATTGTAAAGGATGTCTTTGACACAGGTAACTTTCAGAGATTCTTTTCTTTTTTAAAATACATTTATTTATTTATTGTTGGCTGCGTTGGGTCTTTGTTGCTGTGTGCGGGCTTTTCTCTAGTTGCGGTGAGCAGGGGCTACTCTTTGTTGTGCTGCGTGGGCTTCTCATTGCGGTGGCTTCTCTTGTTGTGGAGCACGGGCTCTAGGCACATGGGCTTCAGTAGTTGTGGCACATGGGCTCAGTAGTTGTGGCTCGCGGGCTCTAGAGCACAGGCTCAGCAGTTGTGGCACACGGGCTCAGGTGCTCCACGGCATGTGGGATCTTCCCGGACCAGGGCCTGAACCCGTGTCCCCTGCATTGGCAGGCGGATTCTTAACCACTGCGCCACCAGGGAAGTCCCCAGAGATTCTTATCTTTGTATTTTTCCAAAATGGAACTCAAAACCGTTCACCTGTATTGTCTCCACAGAAATTCCAGGATCTCTGGAAGCCTCATTGAGGGGGGGAAAAAAAAAGGTCTTTACGTCTCTTTTTTCAATTTCTGCACAACTGAGACGTAAAGGAGCAAGGCGTGGGGTGTGACCTTCCAGGTACGCCCGTCTTCTTAAAGAGTCTCCCAGAAGGTACAATTTGTAGTTTTTTCCATCTAGAATGTTTCCCACTTCCTTCTCTCATTTTTTTCTCTGTCAAATGAAGTCGACCTTTAAAGACACCCAGCTACTTGTCGTGTAGAAGGGCCCTCGTTCTGGATTCAGCCGCCTGCTTCCTGTGGTGCCACCTAGCTCGTTCTCCCAGACCCTCTACTTCCTGACAACTGGAAGTCATTAGGTCTACATGCTTGGTTACATCACACTAAACATTTTTGGCGAGCACACTTCATAGATGAAGCACATCGGGGGGCGCAAGGCATGAGGCTGTCCCACTACTGGGGAAAAGTTTGATCCTGTGGACACACTGGCGACGCCCAGATGCCTCTGGGGAGCACGTTTCCCCTTTGAGATCAGCAAGTTCTCGGCGGGGTGACACTTGGCACGTGTGCGAACACCCTGCTCGTCCACGGTTTTAGCGTCTGGTGATGATCCCTGCCTGAATCCCGGACTGGAATTCTGCTACAGAACATCTCCCTGGCCGACACTCCCCAGCAGACTATCTCGTGGTTTTCAAGAGCCAAACGTCATAGGATGTATGCATTTCCCATTACCATGGTTTTTGGTGGCTGATATGTTTATATAGAAAATTTACATTTACTTCCCCTCAAATTCAATAACATTTTAAACAAAACTGAGGTGTGGGAGAATCCCCAAGGTACATTTCCTACACGACAGAATCACTTCAACAGCGGGGACGTGTGCCTTGTATGTTGCCGGCATCAAAGAAGGTGTCTGTTACTTCATACAAAGCTGGGGTTCAAGAGAGAGCAAGGGGGAGCCCCTAGGAGACAAGCCAGTCTTTTCATAACCCCGTCACAGGGGTGGAATCCTGTTTTCTGCTGCATTCTGTAGGCTGGAAATGAGTCACTAAGGCCAACACACACTCGCGGGGAGGGGTTACACACGGCGTGAATACCAGCACCTCGTGATGGGTCACAGTCTGCTTTCTTGCATGCCTAGCGCTGTCTTACTGCCGGGTGCCCTGGGTGTTGGACTAACCCCAGCCCTCCGTCTCTGGACTCCTCTTCTGGTTGTGCGGATTCTCTGTGTGGCTCCCTGGCCTCTTCAGAGCCAAATCCCTTCGCTCCAGTGCAACCAGCTTACCGCCAGCCACACCTTCCTCCGGGGCTGGGCTGCACACCAGACCCCCGGCTTGCGGTGGCTCGCTCGGCGCCCCCAGCCTCTCAAAGGCTGGTTCTGGTCTTCCCAGACTTGGCGCCAGCAACACGTGCTGACGACGCCCACGACTCAGTGCTACCGCTAAGGGGCAAGGGGCGTGCTCACAGCAGGCCACCTGTGCTCTAGGGAAACCGGGACGGTCTCGTAAGATGAGGAGAGGAAAGCACAGCAGGACGCAAGCAGGGTCAGCAGGACGCAGGACGGCTAGACAAGGAAGAGGCACGCCTTAGGCGCAGCACGAATCCTGGATCAGACCGAGCGCATCCGGGCGGCGCTCACTTTGCACACGGCAGTCACCGGGTGGAACGTGTGGCGGCGCCTGCAGGGGCCACCAGGCGACAGACACGCTTCAGGAGGACACCCGTGTGGAACCCTGACACTGAGGACTTCGGCTTGGGGGTCATCCCGCAACCCCCTCAAAGGGGTCTCAAGACACCTTAGGCCCTGTTTCTCTTCCTATGGGCTCGGTGACACCGCTCCTGAGACGACACCGTCACCGTGAGGCAAACACAAGGCACATTCCGGGATGACTGACTGCAGAGCCCACGCGACAGCTCCTTCCGTGGTGCCGGTACACACCTGCGCCGGGTGCACTGGCCCCGGGGCCGGGTCTGGAAGCCCTTTAGTCACGTGGTAATCCTCGGGTCTAACCACATACTGCGCAGGGCTTCTCACACCTTCATGTGAACGGCAATCACCCAGAATCTTCTGAAATGCCCATTTTAGTTTGGTCTACATCCGGGCTGTGGCGGGGCCCGAGATCCCGCGTGGGCACCGAAGTTCTACAGCCCTGCCCGCAGTCCCATCCCCGGCCACAGCCTCCGGGGCTGGAGCAAAGGGCAGTTCACTCGGCAGGACCAGTTCAGCCGAAGCGTCATCAACCCCTTGTGTATTAAACTTACCCAGAATTCCTGCAGCTCTGTTAGATGGCTGATATTTTCAATCTTTTTGACTCTATTTGACGCAATGTCCAACATCGTGAGTTTGTTCTAAAATAAGGAAACAAAATTTTCCCTGGATTACCTCAGATCAACAATGAGCACGCGACCATGCACATAGCGTTGGGCGCTGAGCTTAGAGCCATGAGGCGAGCTGCCCTCTCAGGACAGGAGCGTGCTAGCAGGGGGATGGCACTGCCCACCTCCTGCAGCCTCCCCGCCCACCCCCAGACCAGGCCAGCTGACACAGGATCCTCACGACCGCCTCACTGAGCTCTCATCATTGGCATCTGAAACTAGTTCCCTCAGATTCCAAGCCCCAGGCTCCCAGACCCTGGTCCACAAGGACCCCAGCGACACGCCCGGTCCCGGGAAGAGCAGCTAACACGAGGCCGGGGCTCTGAAGAGGGGGTAACAGCTGCAGCAGCATTTATTTAGTGCTCAACCCAAGGAAACATACAACTCCAAGTGATCCTTAGAACAGTGTTTCCTTCTTCTCTTAGGGCTGAGGAACCTGGGGCTTGGCGGGGCTGAAGGGGCCCTCCTTCCAGCACAGGAGGAAGGGCAGAGAGGGACGCCTGGGCGCTGAGGGACAGCGGGTGGACACTGGCCTGGGATTTACAGCTGATGGGAGAGAAGAAGGGGGGGCTCAGCCCCACTGGGGACAGCGTCCGGGCTCGCCCGCTGCGGGGCGGGCATCGCACTGTCTCGTGGGGACAAGGCTGTGCTCGGCCCTCTATTCCAGAAATGTCCAGCAGACGCCTACTTCCCAGCACACATCAGCTAAGCCCGAGGAATTTTTTTTCAAGTTCACAGAGTTTCAAGATTTAACAGAATAAGATTGTAGTGAAAACGAAGTCTTTAAAAGCTTGCACTGCTTGCTGAAGTATGTTTAACCAGACCAACTAGCAAGTTTTTCTGAAATCAAAAGGGAAACATTACAAGTTGGTTGACAGCCCCCGACAATACATTCTCTTCCTCTCTGCTCGTTTCTGATGGAGGCTTGCCTTCTTACATTTTCTACTGTGTTCCTGGGATTCTGACTCCAAATACCAAGTTTTAAGGGAAAGTTAAAAAAGAAGTCTCAATAAAATAAAAACAAAACCCACACACACACACACGAGCAGGCAGCCAGAAGCTCTGCCGATCCAGAAGCGCTCCAGCCCTGGCCTCTGACTCCTTGAGGGCCGGGCACAGTGGCCTGCACCATCTGGGCACAGACGCGGGTGAGGAGCTCTTCCACTGGCTTCTGTTGGGCTCATGGCGTCCGCTCAGATAGTTGGGTGACTACAGCGGGCTAGGAGGCGCCTGCCTGCGGGGCTCGGCGACTTTCAGAGCAAACAGGGACTCGGGAGAACTCTGCAGAAGGGGGCCACCATGGGCAGCAGGGCGGGGCCAGGGCAGGCCCGCTGCCCCCTGCTCTGCGGTGCTGGGCGGCGTGGGATGTGTGAGCGCAGGAACTGGCCAAGCTAAAGTGTCTGCGGCCTGCGGCAGGATGTGACCCTTGTGCAGCCCCAGCGGAAGGGCTCAGCACCAGGGACACCTGGCTGCCAGAACTGGCCCCAAACCTCCAGGCACAAGGATTCCGTCATGCGCTCAATACTACCTCGTGTTTTCCTGGGGAGCTGGACAGCGTTTTGAAAGCTCATTCAAAAGCAAACCAGTAAGAATCGCTTAAAAAAAAAAAAAGGAAGGAGACAGGGTGGGGAGAGCACGCACAGGAGAGATTACAACATCCGCAACTGCAGTCATCCCCGCTAGACCCACAGGAAGACGACCCAGCACACAGAGGGGCAAACAGAGGCAGCACCCGGGCACTGGGGGAGGACTCAGCTGCGGGGTCAAGATGGTGGATCTGCCATTTGGGAAAAGGATACTTACTGCCTGACCTCACACCACAAAGGTAAATTCCAGATAAGTTAAGAGATAAAGCTTAGAAGAAAGTATAGGTATTTGACCAAAGATATTGATCAAATTGTATTGAACAAGTATAGGTATTTGAACAAAGATGTCAGCGGAAAGCCTGTCTCATTTGATTACGAGAATCTTACAATGATTACCTTCAAAGCCACAACTGCTTTTTTTTCTGTTTTGTCGCAGAGGCCCCAAAAGGGTCCGGTGCTGATCCCAGACGGAGGTGCAGCACTCCTACAGGAACAAGTCTAAGTTCCCGCCCCGTCCTGTGTGCCTGGGATCCTGCTGCTTGCTTGGGCCACACCGCTGCCATGCCCTCTCCCGCCTGGACCCTCCGCTGACCGTGGGGACCGGAGGTCAGGAGCCGGAGGGGACACTGCCCAGCTCCAACCACGTGGCCTCCGTACGGCCGCACCTCTCAGAACCTGGCCTCAGCCTCCCGTTCTGCACCGGCCGAGTGTGCACCCAGTTTACACACCAGCTCTGTAAACTCTCAGTGTGATTCGAAGGCAGGGAAAGGCGACCAGACTCACTGTAGGCAAGTTCTAGCTTTTCCAAAATTTTGCATGTAGATGTTGGTGAAATGAAATTCAGAACGTGGATTTCCCCTGAAAACATTACTAATGGTGACTAGGCCCAGGGGCTGAGGCACAAAGGCCAAAGGAGCCTTTACGAAGACTGAAACGCTGCGTTTACAACAACAGAAGTGACCAATCTGGTTACACCTGCTGGCAAGTCAACAAAACAGGAAAAAAAACCCAGTAAAATTGAATGAGTAAAAGTATTTTATTTGTCTTGAATACTGCACTGAGGAAAAGCAGGTTTGCCTGCAGGCAGCTGAGGGGTGCAGGGGCTTCCTGGGGGCTCAGGGCCAGCGCTACCCCTCCCTGCCCAGCGCCCCTAAGGCTGTCCTGTGCTGGGCGGGCAGGGCTGCTGACGGGCGGGCGGGAGGGAGCGAGACTGCAGGATCCGGGCCGGGGGCCGCTGCTGGCCCCGCGGGCTGGGAAGTGCGTGGCCGGGAGCGGGAAGAGAGGGTGGGCTGCTGACGCCCACTAGCCCTCCGTGGGACAGGGACACCTAGGAGCAGCTGGGGTTTACTTTTTTCTTAACTTTAATTTTTTTTTGGCCGTGCCCCGCGGCACGTGGGATCTTAGTTCTCCGAGCAGCGATCGAACCTGCGCCCCCTGCATTGGAAGCGCAGAGTCCTAACCACTGGACGGCCAGGGAAGCCCCCGGGGTTTACTTTTTAAAAATCTTCCCCAACGCCTACAGGGCCATGCAGTGAATCCACCCCCGCGACACACAGCTCAGCTCAGTGCCCGCTCAGGGCTGAGCAGAGACCGCCTGCGTCTGTGTTTCCCAGCGTGAGGAGGGATGGAAAGGTCTCTAGGACAGACCTCCAGAGGCAGCGAGTCCCCTCGAGAGCCACCCGGAGGCCGGCGTGTGCTGCCTGCCCGTCGGGCACCCCACGCCCCCACTGCCCCACAGGCGGCCGGCGGGCTTACGTTGTTGTCCAGGCCCTCGATGACCTCGATGCCGTTGTGGCTGAGATAGAGCTCCCGCAGGTTCACCAGGCTCTGCAGGCCCTCGATCTTGGTCAGCCGGTTGCCCTGCAAGAGGGAGAGTCAGAGCAGCGAGGGCGCGCGAAGCCGCATGGCTTCTGGGAAGTGGGGCTGCCCACCGCGGGCGCCTGACGGCGGGGCCTCCGGACACCACGGCGGGAACGGGACTCACACACACAGAAAAGCAAGACCGAAATCTGGGCTCTGCTGTACTGGTGAAGCTCATCCGCGGGGTTAAAGGCTTTTTTGCAAAGCACTCACTTTTTCATCTACTTGGGGAAGGTCTACCTCAATTAATTTAGTAATTCAAAAATATCAGAATCACAGAATATTTTAAAATAAAATCAGTTCTCATTTCTTTCAGCATCTACTATAACTCAAATTAAAGCCTAACGCCCTCTTCTTAAAGAAGTCTGCGCAACGTCTGCTTTCCAAAAGGCACCTGTGGTTTTAGGGGACCTGCCACACGGAGGTCCTGTCCCCAGAGCACCCCCCCACGCCCTGCCTCAAGGGCCTGGTGCCACTCGCCTGCTCCTGACAAAAAGGAACAGGGGCTGAGGCACAGCCACGTGCTTCCCAACCCCCGAGACAGGCTGCACGCCCTCTGCACGGACGCGGGAGGGTCGCTCCTACCGTGGAGCCCAGCACTGTAGGTTCTAGAATGAGCTCCACCTTCTGAAGAGACCCTCTGGCTAAAAACCAGCTCGGACTTTTATTAGGAAAAGGAGCGTGGCGCTTAGAGAATGAAACCGCGGTCCAGCGTGTGTCACGCACGTCTGAGGTCGGTGAAGTATAATGTCTCAATCGCTCACTGACGGTGAAACAGAGAGCCGATCAAAGCCCGGGCCCTGGGCCCGCAGGACAGGGGCGGCAGGGGCGGGGTGGGGTGGGGGGGGGTAGGGCGGTCAGTACCTGCATGCTGAGGACTGTCAGGTTGGTGAGTGCGTCCAGGTTCTGAAGCTTAGTGATCTTGTTTTTCCCCAAAAACAAACTCTCCAGGTTGGTTAACGCGTCAATATTTTCAATTGCCTGTGAAAATCAGGACAGGGCAGCACTTAGCTACCTGGTGAAGAGAAAGGTCTCTGGGCAAGGAGAGAGAGCTACCTGGGGCGTCGGGCAGGTACTTTTCCACTCTGGAAAATTTCCCACGCAACCTCACGTGAAAGCACAACACGAGAACACAGAAAAGGTGGGGGTGGGAGCGGGGCGTCAAGGCCCCCCCTTACTTGGGCTCACTCCCAGACCTCGAGTTTCCACAGAGCCCTGGAGCTCTCGGGACTTCTCAGGTCCCTCTAGTCCTAAAATTCCGAGTTGCCACATTATTACGTGACTCTATGTAGGGTTTGTTAAAATGCATTCCACAGGAGAGAGACGCTGGGAGCTCTGGCCTTGGGATGCCCTACGGGATTCCTGGAGCAGGTGCCCCCGTTCCCTGACTCTCTGCCCCTCTTCCGGTTTCTGCCACCTGCTTCCTTGCTTCTCCTTGCTCCTTGCCGGTGCTCCGCCATTCAGCTGGAGATGGGTCTCCCGCAGCGCCTCGGGTAGCAGCCGGTTTAATCAACGCCCACTGACCAGGCCTCCGTCCGCGCCCTCCTCTGACTTCACTGCTCTCCCAGAACAGGTTAACGATTGGCTTCTTCAGCAGACACTAAATGACCAGACCATGTGCACGGGAACACAGTGGGGCCTCCAGCAAGTGCAGACCGAGCATCCTGTCTGGCCCTTCACAGCAAGACGTGGCTGGGGGCAGTCTACGAGGACGATGAAAAGGGAGGGCGTCCTTAACTGCTACGGCCTGCATCCATTTGTGACAAGCCACCTTTCTCTCGGAAGATTCCACAGAGAAATACTCGATAAAATGCTGACATCTGGGCCACTGTCTAGGTTTAAGTGTGCTGCTTTGCTATTTTCAGCCATATCGTCACCATCGTCACGAGAGGCCCTTTGCCAGAACCACTCTCCTTGGTCTGCATCCTGCCCAGCTCATGAGGGCCAACCTGGGCTGACCAGTGCGCTACGAGCTTCCAAAAGTTGGACGGAGGGGCACCTGTGACACGGAGGGAGGGGAAGAAGTGCTCGGAAGCCCCTGCCCCCAGCTGCCCAGCAGGGGAGGACAGGCCAACCGAGCCCCAGGCTGCATGCTCCTTCCTGCGGCCCTGGTGTGGGGCGAGGCCCCGGCAAGCCAGCCCTCTGCTGCCCTGGGACACTTTCACTCTGCAGTACATTCAAAAGCAAAGCGTTTGGGGCTGATCAGCTCACCTCGGGCAGAACCTAATGGAACGGTTTGGTAAGAATCACGTCATGGTTTGAATGGAGAGCAAGTGAACTCTATGTGCAGAAGAAAGGCTAGACCACTGCACCTGGGCACACGCTCTTATTAATACTGACCTCCAGTCAGCACTTTTTCTTACGAGAAATACAGCCGACCGCACACCCTGTACCCACACTGTCCAGGCCACGCTGCCGCCTCGCTCCCGCCACGCTCGCACCTACCCGGATGCGGTTGGACCCCAGCTCCAGCATCTGCAGTTGATGTAAGCTGCTTATGTTCTCAATTTTATTGATTTTATTGTTGACCAAGAAGAGCTTTTTCAGTCGTGTCAACTTATCAATTCCTTCAATGTTTCTCAGTAGATTAAAAGAAATATCTAGAATCCTGGGAACAGGCAAAACATTTATTTTTTAACGAGCGCAGATCACACAGAACTCAGAATGTAATTAACTTAGAGGCAGCATCCCAACCTGGGGGACCGTGCCTCACCCGGGGGCGGGGGCAGAATCTTGTGGCTGCCCAAGAAGGCCTGGGAGAGCTGGGAGGCAGCCTACAGGCTCCCGAAGCCTCTGAGCTCACAGGATGGTGCTGAGGGCAGAGACCAAGTCCTCCCCGAAGAGCCCAGCCAAAAGCCTCCACAGGTTTAATTTGCAGGCTGGGACTGTGGGCAAGCCAACGCACCCCTGGAGCCAGGTGCAGGGCAGGACCGTGGGGCAGACGTGGCCTCCCTGGGCCTGAGAGCTGGGGCCCAGGGCTGGCTCTGGGGAGGCTGGACGGGCCCCGCCATTGTCTCCCTGGGTCTCACGACTCACTCCAGCTCTGTCAGTCCCTCCAGGTTCTCAATCTTCTTGATTTGGTTGTCGTAAAGATCCAGCTCTCGAAGACTCTGTAGCTCCTCTAGATTCTCAATGCATTTAATTAAATTTTGACGGAGGCAGAGAGTCTAGGGGACAGAAAGAGGGCAGCTGACATAGGCAACAGGGAGGCCAGGAGAAAGTACCCGCTGTTACAGGACAGGCCTTCCGGGTGGGAGGATGCGGTTTTCCTTCCCGTTTTCTAGAAAGCTGCTGACCTTGGAAAGGATGGGCAGGCACCCAAGAGAGGCTGGAGGCAAGCCCCATACCGAGCAGACCTACTTAGTGAGGGAGGCAGCGGGCAGCAAGGGTGCTGTGTCCCAGCAGAGGGAACCCTTAGCGGCTCAATTCTGAAAAACAGATTGGACTGAAGCGAGCTAAGGACTGCACAGGCTGGGGTGTGAGCGGCTGCAGGCGGGCTCCAACCTGAGGCACTGCAGGCGGCCGCACGCCCGAGCCACCGCTTGAACCTGGGGCGAGCCACCCAGCCTGCCGTCTGCCCTAGCAACCCTGCCAGGCTCAGGAGGAAAGGTGCCCGACGGCAGCTCCTGGTGCGGCCTGGCACCTTTGCAAGGACTGTCACTTGCGTGGAACTGACTCTGTTCTGGGTTTATCTATGTCCTTCGGGCGGGACGGACTCTGGAGTGTCACCTCCCGTGCAAGGACCGAGTTCCTCTCACCTTCACTTTCTTCAGCACCTCGAACCCTTCAATCTTTCCAATGCGATAATGATTCAAATCAACGTCCTGAAACAAGACAAGACCTAGCTCAGCTGCAGGCAAGCGCCTGAAGACATGCTTCCTGGAATCGGAGCCACGAGGAGGCCGGGGGCGGGTGGAGGCGAGGGTGAGGGGAGAACGGGAGAAGCGCTACACGGAGTGCGCGCAGACAGGGGGCAGGGACTCAGAGGCGAGCTGCAAAACGCTCCTCGGTTCAGCTTCCAGGGGAAGCGGCTTGATGTAAAACTGACCCTCCAAGCGGGTGGGATGTGAAACCTGCTCTCACCCCTTTGCCCCCTTAGCACAGAGCACAAGCCCACGCTCTGAGGCCCGCGTCCCCACGGCCGGCCGGCTGCGGGCTCAGGGGAGGCCCCATGGGCCGCCTAGACACAGCGGCTGGCTCCGCCCTTCCCGGCAGCCTCCACATGTTCCCGGGTCATTAATGTGCAGTGCTTCTCAGAGGCTGGGGATGGCAGGACCCCACCATATACAACGTAATCATCTGACCCATATAATTTATGAGTCAAAGGCGTTTCATTTGGTTAAACAGAAATGGCAGGTCAATCACTGGTATTAAAAACAGTGAGAACACAGGGACTCGGAGCCGACGGAGAGGCTCAGACAACTCCTTCCAGGGAGATCGCTCACGAATCTGGCACCTTCATAAAAGACACCCTGACGGTCAGAGTGCTCCGTCACCATGCCCCCCTGAGGCTGGGTTGAGCAGGCGGCATTACCTCTGCATTTCTGTCCAGGTTAATGGTTTCCATATCCACAGGCAGCTCTTGTCCTTCTGAAACAAGAAGAAGAAGAGAAGCCCATTCAGAGCCCCCAGTCTCCAGGAGGACGCAGCCCCGGCGTCCGCAGAGAGCTGGGTCGGGCTGCCTGGAGCACAGAGCCAACTCGAACGCAGTGGAGAAACCAGCAGGCAACACCTGGAGGGCATGGATGATGTGGCAGAGCCAACACCTGTCTGACAATGGTCACCTTTCAAGATTCTCAGTTTCCTGAACTCAGCAAACGCCTCCCAACTTCCATCTGTGCCGCAAAACTTCCCAGGAAGGGAAATGCAGTCTGACGCTGTTGTCAGAAAAGCCGGTGGAGGGGGAACAGTGACCGAGCCTCAAGTGACCCCAGCCAGGGGCCGGGCAGCTGCCCACCACCACCTCCTGGTGATGCCCGAAGCTGCGTACCTGGTGGCAGCCTGCCTCCCAGTCTTTCCCTTCTTGTCTGTGACAATAAGTCAGGTCATTTGACTATAGATCATGCTGGGCACATCAGATGTTCTAGGATGTGCCTTTTATTGCTTTGGAAAGTGGCCCAGCACCTACAAACACGTCTCTCTGCAAAGAGCAAAACAAAATGAAGCTCAGCTCAACAGACAAGATCAAAGAGCCTCGCTGAATAATTTAAATACACCTCTTGCTGGGGAGGACGAGGGGCCAATCCACCCTGGAGAGCGGGTCTCCCGGTCCAGGGGGCCTGAGGAGGGCGCCGCCGCTCCCGCGGTGGGGTCTGAACCTACTGCAGCACATGGTCTAAAAGGATTAAACGCTCTCCCCAGCCTGCATTAGGGTCTGAATGAGGTCACACACTGTAGCTGGATGGCACTTCTATAAAGTCTCCGTTTGTTCTTGCAATTTGTTGTTGAAGAAACTGGGCCGCCTGCCTTGGAGAGGCGCCTCCTCCTCGGTGACTGCTGTCTGGCCCGTGCCCCCGGGGACCGCTTGTCACCGCTACCGTTTGGCCGGCTTCCTTCAGCTGCCTCTCGCCGATGGCAACACTGCACCTGCTCCTGCGGCTGAGCGGGCTCACAGCCCCGGCCTCACGCCCCCAGCGCCCCTCCAGCGCCCCCCAGCACCCCCCAGCACGGGGCGGCTCGCGGGCTGGACTGGAGGCCTCGGACAGGCACGCCCGCCGCAGGCCCAGCCTGACAAAGACGTGCTGGCGCCACGCTGGCTGAATCCACCGCGCCGCCTTTTCCATAACCATCGACAATGGCTAGTTAAAAAAGCATGTCATTTACTCTAGTTCAGCCATAGCTTTACAAGATGTCAACCAACCCAAAAATTAAATAAAAGGAGCTGGGCAAAACCAAGAGATTTGCCCAAACGATCCCCCTACAAAAGACAGCACAGCCAATGGCATGAACTCAGGAAGCTCCACGAAAGACGCGTGCTACAACAAAGGCAGGGTGTCCAGGCACATGGTCACGAGGCTTAAAGGGTTCTGTTTGTAATACATCCAGCACAGGGCAGTGCTCAAAATGGCAGCTTAACCTTTGAAACAAAGTTACCAGCTATCTTTCCAAACCTATCCTGTATGTTTTAAGTTTTAAAACAACTTACAGAAAATAAGTGAATGGTAACAGTTGTCCCCTTTGAATTTGTTTTACTTGAACTTAAGATCTAAATAAGTACAGGCAGGAGCAAGTCCTGTTTCTCTAAAGACCTATACAGATGCACCTTCCCAGAGGACTTCTAAGCAGCGAGCGGCCTGGGAGAAAGAACAGCGGGTCCAGACAAGTCGGGGTGCAGTCCAGCTGCTCCACTTTGTAGCCGGGCACCCTCGGGCGAGTCGCAGGGAGCCTGTGCTCACGAGCCAGGGGAGAGCCCGTGACAGGGCTCTGTCAACACGCCAGGCATTCAGATGTGAGGGCAGGTGGCACTGCCAACCGCTTGGCCTTCCTGTGACTGAGTCAGCAACAAGAGCTTTCACCCATCACTCCCGCGTACTTATTCCACCCACATCACTTCCAGAATATCGACTCTGAAGTTCCAAAGTAATGTGACTGGTACTTTTGTGGTAATCTCCTTTTGCCTTAAAATTAGGTTGCCATAGTTACCAATCATCTTCACTGGCATAGAGCACGATGTTATTTTAAAAATTAGTTCTGTTTTTATTATCATAACGGTAATGCATGACTATTAATACCTTAAATACCCATACACTGTGTATAAATCTAGAAAATGCAGAAGGTACAAGACCCTCTCAAACCTGCTGTTTAGAGAGACTGCCCCCCCGCCCCCCGCCCCGGCCAACAACAGTTTGATGTGTTTTCTCTCTTAAGAAAGTAAAACTACATACTATTATTAACATTTTAAAAATAAAGATAGGATTTTAACATGCATACCATTTGTAAAAAATTTGCTTTTTTCACCTAATAATATATCTTGGACATCTTTTTGTCTGTTTGTATGGTTTCTCTCACTCCTTTGAATGTAAACTGATTTTCTAAGCAAGCAAAGAAAACCAAAAAAAAGGCTCAGATCATAGTTTGGGAGGGCGAAAACCCACCATTACATGCTGAGAACTTACTTTTCTCATCTCTAAATGCATTTTGTTGTTGTTAATCACTAAACCAATTTAGAAGTTGATCCTCAGGCCTATAAGTATGCTGGAGCAGGACTCAGAAAGGACTAAGATACAATTAGGTTACATTACCAGGGTAGGAAAAGAAAGCACAGCAGTTAGCCAAACTGTTTATTTCAAATCTCACTTTCTGAACATGTGGTTAATAAAACAATTTTCTGGTTCTGTTTCAGATGACACATTAGTATCAATATCATTAGTATTTGCCGTCAATGGAATCAGGAAAAACTTCATCCTGCCTGCAAGTGCCGCTAAGTGTGTAGCTGGCTCAGGAAGCACCTCAGAGGGCGCCCTACTCCCAGAGCCTACGCCCACCGCCCCTGGCCACCGAGGGCCTCCAGAGTCAGCCAGACAAACGCCCGGGCGCCACCTGGGGGCCGATCACATGCCACAGAGCCCCATCCTCCTCCCACTTAGTGAGTTTAAGGTTCTTAACTCGGCCTGGTACCTTCTGGGTCCTCTTCCCCCCGCTCCTCTCCATCCTTCAGGCTGTGCGCACTGAGGTCGGCCACCATCCCGCTGCTCTGCTTCTTCCCTTCTTCATCGCCCGACTCTTCCGATTCCACCCGCCTGTCAACTGAACCCACACACATCCATAAGAACTCACACCCACGTTAGGGGGCCCTTTGAGGAACATATAACAGATTGACATCCAGTTGGAAGTCAAAAAGACTTCATTCAAAGATGTTTGTTGAACTCAGTTCAACAAACATTTGAGTGTTTTCCATGTATGTCCCGGGTACCACCTGAGGCATCCAGTGGAGGGGGGAACTGTGGGGGATGGGAACGGGGCACAGCAGGGAGGCCACAGGGGTACAAAAGTGAGTGACATACTATTCCTGCCCTCAAGGAACTTGTGAAGAATTACCAGGTGTTCTGGAAGGCCTGGGTGGTTTGTGATTAAACGCCCTAGTGGTTAACACACAGAGAAACACCTCCTGTCCGGCTCCCTTTTGGCCTGGATGTCCACGTAGAGGGGACCATGTGACCCTCCCGCCACATACCTTCATCCATGCTCCACTATCCATTTGGTCAAGAAAACCAGCCCAGTTCACAGGCCCACGTTCTGAAAGAAATCAAGACTAACTCAAATCAGACTGTGGGCAGCGGGGAGCTCTAGAAAAAGGAGAAGACAGCCAGTAGTGCTAAATGCCCCACAAAGTCACTGATGCTGAATGTCAGGGCACCATGACACCAGCGCACAGTTTTGAAAGGCTGGTAAATAAATATTTTTTTGAATTAGCAAATCAGGCAATGATTAAATGTGGCAGACTGGTAAAAATTCTTTGGCAAGACTGTCAAATAATTTCCCTTTTTCCTAACTTTTTTTGCAACCTCTTTTGGAAATCTGTGGAAGACCTGGAGCACTAATGGACTACTTGGAATCATCAGCCACACTGAAAGTATTCTCTTTTCTCCCACTACAGCTTATTTACAAAGGGGTATGCTCTTTGAGGGGAAGGCAGCTATTTCACCTTTGTATCTCCTGCTGGGCCTAGCAAAGCAGCACCCAGGAAAGGACTGCTGGATAAGTCCTGATGAAATCCACCTCTAAAACCTCCAAACCCATTCCTTCTTCCCTGCCCTGGCAACTGCCTTGGATCAGCTACTCATTACCTGTGGCCTCGGCTCCTGCCTAGCCTCCTAACTGGTCTCTCGGTGGCTTGTCTGGCTGTTTAATCTATTCTCCATTGCTAGAGAATCTGATCTTATTCTAAAATCCAAATCTGATCTTTGACTCCAAAAATTTCTGGAATGCCACTGATTCTTCCTGAGTTTGCATCCTGTCTCTATAGACACAGCTTTGGCATGTTATTTCCTTTTCCAAGCCTCAGTCTCCTCACCTGTAGAAGGAGCTAGTATAGTACCTGCATCTCAGAGTTGCTGTCAGGCACAAAAACATGTGCATGACACGTACGTAGACATGTAATAAATTAGTTGTTACCAGGCACAGGTGGTCAAGGCTAAGGGACAGCAAGTTCTACTGGGCAATGGTCTGGTGCAGCAGAGCCCAGGGTGGGAGGGGCTTAGCTAATGAAGGGCAGCCGAAGTGAAACTTGGGACTCTCTCCCGAGGGACAGGGGCACGGGACAGCAGATCAGCACATAAGGTGACTATGCGGCACCGCGGACTATGGACTGGCTCAAGGTATCGGCAGTAGGAATGGGAGAGGTATTAAAGATTTGGAGATATTAAGGAAGCAGGGGCAGCACAGCTTGTTGATTAATTGGATGGGTGGGAGCCGGAGAGAAGGTATTGCCTGGGTTTCCTACTTGCCATTTACCAAGAGACGGAAACAGCTGAAGAGAAAGTGGGAGTAGGTGGGAGGGTGGGGGATAAGAAGAGGCATTTCCCTGCTTAAAAAGACCTAACGGTCTGAAAGTCCAAGACCCTTCATGTGCTTCTCCCCTCCACCAAGGCCCTCCACGACCTTCCCTGCCAGCCTCACGGGCACTCTCCCTCGTTCAGTACGACTGTGCCACTCTTGGTTGAACTCTCCTCCAAACAGGTCACATTCCTTCACACCCCTTTGCCTTTGTGTGGTTTGTTTCACCTGAAACGACCTTTGCTCTTTCCCTCAGCCTATCTCCAACCTCGCTGATTTGTAGTTATCTTTCACGATTCAGCTCAGAGCTGGCTTTGGTTGTGCAGCCATCACTCACAAACATGCCTACTCTTCTTTCGCCGCCCCTCCTTCCCTAGCACTTGACACTGGAGACTGTGGCTGCTCTTCCGGAGCACTCATGAGACCAGCGGATCGAAAAGTACAGAAACACTCGAAGACATGACTGGCTCTCCAATTGCGGTAAGCGTGTGCATGTTAACTATATGCACACATAACATGCATATATTTTTTTTCAACAAAGCGCAAGAGTTTGATTTAGTCTTTTTGGAACTATGATCGCTTTGAAAACAGGAACCCGTCGATTTTGTAACTCAGCTCTTGGCTCCTGGTCACCCCTTCCCCACGAGAGGACCCTTCTCCACCCCCGCCACGTTTACCAATGACCGGACTCGGGCGAGTCCCAGGGAGCCCCGCGCCTTGTTTCCTCGTCAGCTGCCCCGCGACCGGGGACTCGCGGGGCTGGCTGAGGAACTCGGTGCGAGGCTCCCACCAGCTGGCGGACGCCGGGGCTGTGGGACCACCGCGCCCTCAGTCCCCACCCACGCGCCCAGCTCGCCCCGCCGCTGGCCCCGGCCCTAGGTCCGGCACCTCCCGGGCCGCCCGCGCCTTCCCGGCCGCTACCGCCTCAGCACAGGGTCCCAGGTCCCGGGCCACCCCCGCCCTGCCGGGTGGCAGATGTCAGGGGGCGCGCGCGGCGGGGTTCGGGCCGCGGCCGCAGGCGGGCCGCCCAGTTTCTCCCGGGCAAGGCCGGTACGGGTCGCCGCCCCCCGCCCGCTGGGCCCCTCGGTCGCCACCCCGCGGGGCCGCTCACCCTCCATCATCTCCTGCGACTGTTGCTGGCCCGCGCCGCGCTCCGCCGCCATGTTGGCTGCTCTTCCCCTTTCCGGTATCTATCGCCTCAGGCTCCTCAGCCAATGAGGGCTCCCAGCTCAGAGCTCTCCCAGCCAATGGAATCACATGCGCTTGCGCGGCCCCATAGCCTCATGGGAGTTGTAGTCCTTCCGCGAGGCCGCGCCCGCCCTCACCCCGCGCCGCCAGCCACACCACCCGGCAGACAGGTAATTAGCGCACGGGAGGCTTTGGAGGCGGGGAGCGGGATGAGGGCAGGGATAGTCGGGGCCGCACGCACGGAGCCGAGCCTGCAGGCGGGCGGAGAGGAGTCTGGGAGCCGCTCTGGGCTCGTGGTCTGGTGGCCGGACACGGCGGGGCGGGTCCCTGCGTGGGGCTGCAAAGTGCGGGCCAATCGAACGCATCCCCGGCCCCTCCGGGCCTCAGCGTCTGCACAATGTGGCGACATTGTCCCGGCGTCGCCGCGCGGACTGAGCCCGTGTGAAGGGGCCACTTCCAGTCAACGCTCAGCGCAGGGCGCCCGCGCTCGTTCCGGGCCCGGGGCCTGTCCGCTAGCGGGTCCGCCCGAGGTGCCGGGAGAGCCGGTCGGGGACCGGGACGCCGACCCGGCCACTGAGGGCGCCGCAGCCCCCGTCGGCCCCCGGCCCCGCGGGCATCGTGGGCCGTGAGGGAGCCGTCCTGCGCTCCCCGCCTTCAGGTCGAGGTCCCCGAGGGGCGAGCTCCGCGCTGCTCACCCTTCCTGAGACCAGAGGAAACGGCGTCCGCGGACCGTGCTGGTGCAGACCCTGTCTCTTTTGGCTCTTCCGAGGCGCCGTAGACGGACTCCGGTGCGTCCGTAGCAACCGTTAGCGCGGGTGTCTCCTCCCGGGCTCGCTGCGTCCCCGCCCACAGGCGCCAGCGGTTGGCCCGTGTGTACTGTCAATCGGCGCCGGTCACTCTGCCATTGGTCGGTGGGGCTAGAGGCGCGGATGGGCTCCCTCCCGGCGGGTGATGGGAGCTCGGCGCGTGACTCTCTGCGGCCTCAAGTGAGCTACCTGCACAGGGGGAGCCGGCCCGCGCCCCCGCGCCGCCCGCGTTCCCTCCGTGCGGCCCGGCCGGCTGGTGGTCCGCTTGCCGCCCTGCGGCCGTTTGCCCCTGGCCGCGCCCTCGCGCGTCTCTCCGCGCGCCTCGGGGTCTTGGCCTCGGCCTGGCCCCACCTGGCGCTCCGTCCTCGCCCCTAGAGGGACTGTGTGCGCCTTGTCCCCCTACTGGAAGGGGGCCAGGAGGAGGGAGACCGCGTCTCGCTCTCGGTTCACGGCGCCCGGCACGTAGGAGCTTCTCAGTAGACGTTTGTGGGGCGAGCCATGGGCTGTAGCGCCATGTCCATGCTTCCCGACGTCCCCACTACACACCTGGGCTTTATCTTTAATCTCCTCACCAGTGTTTCTTTTCCTAGCCAAGGGCCGTGGCCTTGGGATGCGGTCTTGATGACTTTTATCCCCTTACCTTCCACATCTCGCCCAGTAAACCTATATCAATTCTATGTCTAATTTCTCTTGTGGCTTCCCCTCTCCGTCTTTCTGCTGTTGCTTTAAGTTAAGACCTCATAATTTTTTGCCTGGATGACTGTAACTCCCCCCTCCTCCCCCACTGGTCAGGTTGCTTCCAAGCATAGACCTCTAAATAAGATCCGTACTGCTTGGGCCGGCATAGGAGGCCCTGGGAATCCCAACCGGCTTCTCCAGGCCCATCTCCACCGACTCTCCTGTGCGCTGAACGCCTCCCCAAGGGCTCTGTGGGAGTCTTTCACTTACTGTGGTTCTGCCTGGGAGGCTTCTTCACTCTACTTTGCTGGGCTCAGCCCTGCTGGTGCCTCCTCCAGGATGCCTTTGAGGACCTTTCAGGTCTGAGAGGTGCCCTTTGCTTACACCCTCCCTCGCAGCAGCCATCATCCTGGATACTCTGTAGCGTGCCTTGATGCAAGAAACAGAGAGATAGTCTCAAAATGGGTCTGACGGTGAGTGAAGTTATCGGCCCCCAAGCCTAAAGTCCAGAGGAAGGCATGTTTTACGGTAGGTGCATCCAGTGGCTCGAAATGACATCTTGCCATTTTCAGCTCTGCTCGCCACCGTGTTAGCTTCATCCCGAGGCTGGTTCTGCTCTCAGCTGTATAGCAGTGGTGGCAGCAGTTGGAGCTATTTGCTTCCCAGCGTTTGTTCTAGTGGGAGAAAGTCGGTTGCCTCCAGAAGTTCACCCATAAGAGCAAGGAGTACTATTCCAGAAGCTCCCTGCAAACCTCTCCTTCTGTTTGGTCGGGGGTGGGGAGTGTCACTCACACCTTCTGGAATCAGAACTAGCAACGGGAGTAGGATTGCTCTGAAGCACCATCAGGTGCTCTCTGGGTCCAGCTTCCCACATCTTCTGCTCAGAGTGGCTACAAAACAGAACAAAATAATAGCCCTCCCCCCCCAAAAGAAAACCCACACACACAGCAAAAAAACAACACCTATTCTAAAAACCTAGGCCTGGATTAGGCCTGAGTCAAAACTGAACTTGTAAAAAAGGAAGAAATCTAAGGCTGTGTGAAGCTAGGGCCTGTGCTCTCAGGGGCCAGCCTGGGGCTGTGGCCTGAATGTGCTGTGCAATGCTGAACTGGCTCGGCAGACTGCAAACAGCACAGGAGGCACCAAGGGAAAAGGGATTGTCTTTTCTGCGTCCACTTCTTGATTTATCAACTTTAGACACTATTTACTTCCCCCCAGGAAGGACAAAACATTTTGTTCCCTCCTCTCTCCTCATTTCCTTCCTTCCTCTCCCTGTTTCTTGTCAGTTTTATTATACAAAGTAAACTTTTGTAATAGTTACAATGTATTCTGAAGAGTTTTATTACTTTCTTTTACAAAGTAAAGTTTTATAGCATTTACTGTGTAGTCTGAAGTCATAATCAAGTCTTCTGGGCTTTGTCTATAGGCTGGTTATAGAAGTGGAAAACTGAAATATGATCATGTTGTTGTTAGTTATTGCAGAATAATTAGTGCATTGAGATGCTTAAAGAAGGAAATATCAACCTGTGACATTTAAATGTTGCTACTTGAAGGAGAGCAACGCATTCTAATAAGTTTATTATTTTGCTTCTTTCTTGCTTCCTACTCACCATTTGGTTCATAGCCAGATATTGCTTTTTAGGGTCCTGTGCGGGATATAAACATGTACATGTAAAACATCTCAATTTTCCAGTATATGCTACTTGATTCATTTGCAATATTAGTCACAAATCAAAACAGTAAAGTGAACATGTTTAAACTCACCACCCAAATTAGGAACTGGGAGACCCTGTGCCATTGTGCCCTCCCTCATTGCAGCTTGCTGCTGGACCCTCATAGGACATCTCCTGCCTGAAGTTTGGGTTTGTCACATAACTGTGTACCACTAAACAATATATTTAGATGAAGGGGGTGTGACAGAAGGGGAATCCTATTGCTGATAGTCTTTCGTAACTTGATTTTTTTCACTTATATTGCTAACATTTATCCTTGTGTGTATAGAATTTGTTTTCAGTGCTATAATTCATAGCATGAATATACCAGAATTTTAAATCTATTTTCTAATTGATGAATGTTTAGGTTTTTTCTTTTCTTTATTTCTTTTGCCGTTATGAACCATACAGCCTTGAATGTTCTTGAGTGGGACTTGCTACCCATGTGTAAGAATATCTATAGAATATAAATCTAAGAGTGGAAAGTACTGTCAGAGAAGGAGAATGTTTGACTTAAATTATTTTCTAAAGAGATTATATTAATTTGTTAGCCTTCCCGTTGATCCACATCTTTATCAACATTTGGTATTAGACTTTTTAGATTCTTAATTTTTGCTGATTTAGTAGGTGTAAAATTGTCATGATTATGCTAATAAAGTTAA
Source organism: Eschrichtius robustus (assembly GCF_028021215.1). Taxonomy (NCBI): domain Eukaryota; kingdom Metazoa; phylum Chordata; class Mammalia; order Artiodactyla; family Eschrichtiidae; genus Eschrichtius; species Eschrichtius robustus. The sequence goes on from NC_090828.1 coordinate 697,242, forward strand.
GCTTCTTGTCATAGGTTTATAGGATCTTCTCTTGTGAAATTCTTGTTTCTATCTATTGCCCATTTTTCTTTTTATTTTCCTTTTTTAAAATTGAAATGTAGTTGGCATACAGTATTGGCTTCAGGTGTACAACATAGTGGTTTGACATTTATATACTTTAGGAAATGATCTCCACAATAAGTTTAGTAACCATCTGTCATCATACAAAATTATTACAACACTGTTGACTATATTCCCTACATTACATCCCTGTGACTTATTTGTTGTATAACTGGGAGTTTGTACCTCTTAATCTCCCTCACCTATTTCACTAATCCCCCCAGCTACCTCCATTCTGGCCACCACCAGGTTTTTTCTCTGTAATTACGAGTCTTTCTGTTTTGTTTCTACATTTGTTTTGTTTTTTGTTTTCTAGAGCCGCATATAAGTGAAATCATATGGTATTTGTCTTTCTCTGACTTATTTTGCTTAGCATAATAACGTCTAGATCCTTCCATGTTGTTGCAAATGGCAAGATTTCATTCTTTTTTTGGCTGAGTAATATTCAATCATATGTGTGTGTATATATATATATGTATGTATGTCTATATATAATTTTGTATCCTGTAACCTTACTGAATTCACTTGTTAGTTTTAATATTTTTTTGGTGGGATCTTTAAGGTTTTTAATATATAGTGTCATGTCATCTGAAAATAGTGACAATTTTACTTCTTCCTTTCCAGTTTGAATACCTTTTGTTTTTTTTTTTCTTGTCTGATTGCTTAGGCTTGGACTTCTAATACTATGTTGAATAAAAGTGGTGAGAGTAGGCATCCTTATCTTCTTCCCAATCTTAGACGAAAAGCTTTCAGCTTTTCACCATTGAGTATGACATTAGGTGTGTTTTTGTCATATATGACCTTTATTATGTTGAGGTATATTCCCAGTGTACCCACTTAGTTAAAATTTTTTATCATAAATGGAAATTGGATTTTGTCAAATGTTTTTTCTGCATCTATTAAGATGATTGTAGGATTTTTATCTTTTGTCTTGTTAATGTGGTGTATCATGTTGATTGATCTGCAGATACTGAACCACCCTTGCATCTCTGAGATAAATCTCACCTGCTCATGGTGTATGATCCTTTCAATGTATTGTTGAATTCAGTTTGCTGGTATTTTGTTGAGGATTTTTGCATCTGTGTTTGTCAGGGATATTGGCCTGTGGTTGTTTTTGTAGTGTCTTTGTCTGGTTTTGGCATCAGGGTAATGCTGGCCTTGTAGAATGAATTTGGGAGTAATTCTTGCTTTTCAATTTTTTGGAATAGTTTGAAGAATATAGGTATTGACTCTTCTTGGTAGAATTCACCTGTGAAGCCATCTGGTCCTGGAGTTTTGTTTGTTGGGAGTGTTCTGATTACTGATGCAATTTCACTACCAGTAATCAGTCTGTACAGATTTTATGTTTCTTCCTGATTCAGTCACTTGGAACATTGTATGTTTCTAGGAATTTATCCCTTTCTTCTAGATTGTCCAATTTGTTGGTGTATAACTTTTTATAGTAATCTCTTATTGTCCTTTGTATTTCTGTGGTGTCAGTTGTAACTCCTCTTTCATTTCTGATTTTATCTGTACCCTCTCTTTTTTTTTTTCCTTGATGAATCTGGCTAAAGGTTTATAAGTTTTGTTTAATCTTTTGAAAGAACCAGCTCTTAGTTTCATTGATCTTGTTAATTTTTTGTCTCTGTTTCCACTCTGATCTTTATTATTTCTTTCCTTCTACTAACTTTGGGCTTTGTTCTTCTTATTCTGTTTCCTTTAGGTGTAATGTTAGATTGTTTATTTAAGATTTTTCTTGTTTGTTGAGGTAAACCTGAATTGCTATAATCTTCCCTCTTGGAACTGCTTTTGCTGTGTCCCATAGATTTTGGCTCATTGTGTTTCTGTTTTCATTTGTCTTGAGGTTGGTTTTTTTTTTTTTCTTTCCTTTCCTCTTTGATTTCTTTATTGATCCATTGGTTGTTAAGTAGCCTGTTTAGCCTCCACATGTTTGTGTTTTTCCATTTTTTTTCTTGTAATTCATTTTTCATTTCATGATGTTGTGCTCAGAAAAGATGCTTGATATGATTTCAGTCTTCTTAAATTTACTGAGGTGTGTTTGTGGCCTTTCATGTGATCTATCCTGGAGAATGTTCCATGTGCACTTCAAAAGAATGTGTATTATGCTGTTTTTGGATGAAGTGTTCTCTATATATCTAAATTTAAAGTCAGTCTGATCTGATGTGTCATTTAAGGCCAGTGTTTCCTTATTGATTTTCTGTCTGGATGATCTGTCCTTTGATGTGACTGGGGTGTTAAAGTCCTCTACTGTTATTATGTTACCGCCTATTTATCTCCCTTTACATCTGTTAATATTTGCTTTATGTATTTAGGTGCTCCTATGTTGGGTGTATATATATTTACAAGTGTTATATCTTCCTGTTGGATTGAGTCACTTTATCATTTTGTAATGCCCTTCTTTGCCTCGTTACAGTCTTTGTTTTAAAGTTTATTTTATCTGATATAAGTATTTCTACCCTAGCTTTCTTTTATTTCCATTTGCATGAAATACCTTTTCCTTGCTCCTTCACTTTCTGTGAGTGTCTTTAGATCTGAAGTGAGTCTCTTGTAGGCAGCATATATATGGATCTTGTTTTTTCATTTATTCATCCATTTTATGCTTTTTGATTGGAGCATTTGGTCCATTTACATTTAAAATGATTATTCATAGGTATGTACTTACTGCCATTTTGTTAATTGTTTTCTGATTGTTTTTGTAGTTCTTCTCTGTTTCTTTCCTCTTCTCTTGCTCTCTTACCTTGTGATTTTTGTGACTATCTTTAGTGTTATGTTTCTATTTCTTTCTTTTTGTTTTTTGTTTATGTATTATAGGTTTTTTTGTTTGTGATTGTCATGAGATTCATATATAACAAGCTATATGTATATGTGATTATTTTAAGTTGACAGTTGCTTAAGTTCAAGTGCATTCTAAAAGCCTTACATTTTACTCCCTCCCCATCCCACATTTTATGTTACTGATGTCATATTTCACATCTTTTTATTTTGTGTATCCCTTAACTACTTATTATAGGTATAGGTGATTTTACTACTTTTGTCTTTCAGCCTTTCTACCAGTTTTATAAGTGGTTGATCCACTGCCTTTTCTATGTTTGCCTTTACCACTGGGATTTTTTTTCTTTCACTGTTTAAAAATGTCTAGTTGTGGCCTTTTCTCTTCTGCTTAGAGAAGCCCCTTTAACATTTCTGTAAGGCTGCTTTAGTGGTGCTGAACTTGTTTAGCTTTTGCTTGTCTGTAACACTCTTTATCTCCTTCAAATCTGAATGTTAGCCTTGCCAAGTAGAGTATTCTTGGTTGTAGGTTTTTTCCTTTCATCACTTTGAATATATGGTGGAATTTCTGCAGAATTTCTGCTGAAAAGTCAGCTGATGGTCTTCTGGGAATTCCTTTGTATGTAACTAATGGTTTCTCTCTTGTTGCTTTTAAGATTTTCTATTTATCTTTAACTTTTGACATTTTAATTACAGTGTGTCGTGGTGTGTACCTCTTTGCGTTCATCTTTTTTGGGGCTTTCTATGCTTCCTGGACCTGGATGTCTGTTTCCTTCCCCAGGTTGAGGAATTTTTCTGCTATTACTGTTTCAAATAAGTTCTCTGCCCTTTCTCTCTCCCTTCTCTTGCTGGAACCCCCGTAATTTGACTGTTAGTATGCTTGTTGTTGTTCCAGAGGTCCCTGAAACTATTCTCATTTTTATTCTTTTTTATTTTTTCTGTTCAGCTTGGGTGATTTCTACTACTCTGTCTTCCAGATCTCTGATCTGTTCCTCTGTCATCTAATCTACTGTTGATTCCTTGTAGTGTATTTTTTCATTTATTGTATTCTTTAGTTCTGATTGGTTCTTCTGTATATTTTCTAACTCTTTGTTGAAGTTCTCACTGTGTTCCTTCGTCCTCCTCCTGAATCCTATGGGCATCTTTATGATCATTACCTTGGAGTCTTTTATCAGGCGGATTACTCATATCCATTTAGTCCTTTCTCTGAGGTTTTCCATTTGGAATGTATTCCTCTGTCTCTTCATTTTGCTAATCTTTATTTCTTTGTTTTAGGTAGGTTGGTTATGTCTCCCAACCTTGGAGAAGTGGCCTTATGTGAGAAGTGTCCTGTGGCACTCAGCAGCACACTCGCCTCTGGCCACCAGAGCCAGATGCTTCAGGGGTGCTCCCTGTGTGGGCTGCGTGCACCCTTCTTTTGTGGTGGGGCCCACTGCTGTGGGTGTGCTGCTGTGTGGAACTGGGCCCCAGCCCAGCTGCTTGTGAGGCCCAGCAGCGGGAAGTTGCTGTGGGCATGCTGGTGGGATGGGCAGAACACCTGGTGCTACTAGGCTAGAGGGAGGATTCCAGAATTGTGCCCGGCAGCCCCGGTGTCAGCACTGTGGAACATGATCACAGAAATGGCCACAGCCAGTGTCCCCGTCCCCGGGGTGAACCGCAGCTGCCCCCTGCCTTTCCAGGAGGCTCTCGAAGATCAACAAGTGGGTTGACCCAGGCTCCTTTGAAACCACTGCCTCTGTGCTGGATTTCAGAGTGTGTGAGAGTCTGTGCACAACCTTTAAGGGCAAAATCTCTTGTTTCCTACAACCTTTCAGTTCTACTGAACATAAGCTGTACTGGTTTAAAAAAAAAATTAATTTCTGAAAAGCTGGTTTGATTCTTTCAATATCTTCCTAGTTATTTTGAGAAACTCTTGTTTGCTCACTTTTGTGAGCAAAAGACTCCATCTTTTATAGTTTTAAACACATTTGCAGTTATTTCTACCATCTAATCTTCCTGTGTATCTGACTTTGTTGTTTGATTTTTCTGCAGACTTTCACTCATGGAATCTTGTTTTCTTGTCTGTTTAATTGAAAGAGAGCATATTTGGTTAATCTTAATCTTTGGAAAATCTCAGGCCACTATTTAGGATGCTTTGTTTCTGAGAGGATTGCTTTTGCCAGGATCTTGGGGGTGCTGCTGAATTAGGGCCACACTTCCCTCTTCAAGGGTCCCTGGTGCCTTTTAGGAGTCTAAGGGTAACTCTCTTGTCTCTTGAGGTGACTCACTCTCCCAGTTCTGGTTTCAGCTCATGTGTATTGATTTTACCTTTTGGAAGTTTCTCCTACTTGCAGGTAGCTCACAGATGCCATGGCAACCATATTCTTGGTGAGACCTAGTTGTTCTAAAATGCAAGGGCCACAAAGAGTTACCCAGTCCACTATATTCTTAGTCTTATTTTTTTTCTAGAACTTTTGTCTTTTGTTCTTTAATTCATCTGGAACTAATTTTTGCACATGGAAAGTCATAGGGATGCAATTTTGCCCCAAACTAATTATTCTAATTCCATTTAAAACTAGCAGATCACAGTTTTTAAGCACTTACAGTATGCCAGCCCCAACTTAGGTCTCTGAATCCTCACAAGAGTATTATGAGGTGTGGATTATTGTTAATCACATTTTACATATGAGGAAACTGAATCTGGAAGGTCAGGTGCCTGTCCAGGGCCTCACCGAGCTGGAGAACATGCTGGTGGTGCCCTACTGATCTTCACTGTGTGCCAGTGTCCCTTCGGTCTGTTTCTGAAATTGGTTATGTTCTACTGTCTATTTTTGTTCCTCTACCTGCAATGACCTTTGTGTATGTAGCTCTGTGGCGTGTTTTGATGTCATCATCCTTCCACACAGGTCTTAGTGGGACCTCCAGTTTTCCCTCTGTCTAGGGGGCCCCCCGTACCACTGAGCTCAGCACGAAGCCTAGGTGGGCATTGCCAGGCCCTAATGTTAACATCTGAGGGACCTGGGGCATGAACGTACCAGAGACCCCACATTGCTGTCACCATATGCAAAATGATAAATCAGCCCACAAACTGTTCACTGTGAAAGGCACTGCCCTCCTACCCTGATGAATCTTTATGATGACTTTGAAGCCAGGGTGGGATGGGTGGGTTGGGCTTCCTTAGAGTTCTTTGCTGTACCGTGGTGGCATGGGAAGGGACAGCTGCCAGGTCCATCCTGTGCTGGGAGGGCACCCCTGCCTGCTGTTGAAGCTTGGTCTCTCTCTGCCTTCTCATCGTTGGAGCAGGGCTGCTCCTCGGCCTGTCCTTGGGTCGGTGGGTGCTGTAATATGGGAGGAGTGACGAGGGGAAGAGGCCGGTGCGGGTCTGGGGAGTGGGCTTCAGGCCCTCTGGCCGGGAGCTCTGGGTTCTGCATGCCCAGAAGGTGATCCAGAAGTGGGGTGCAGGCTCTAGGGGCACGTCGCCCTGGCCCTGGCCTCCTCCTTCATCAAGGCCCCTGGCCTGGGCCTCCTGGCAGTGGATCTGTACTGTAGTGCGAAGTGTCCTTCACAGCTCCTTCCTGCTCTGTTCTGGTTTTCCCCCCCTTTCCTTCTCTCTTTCTCATCCCTTCTTATGCACTTCTCTCCGTCCGACCATCCTCGCTTCGTAGGCTCTGACCCAGGATGGCTCTTGGGCGCGTGTGAGTCTTTTGGGGCTGAGCTGAGCTCAGCCTTGTGAAGAATTAGTTGCCTAAACTGCCTTTGTTCTTGCCTTGCAGACGCTGATCCGTTCACTTCATCTTCCGGTGGACGACTGTCCCGCTGGCCCGCCAGCTCCCGATGGAGGACAGAGGCTCCATGGCCTCAGAAGAGGACCGCCGGGGCCAGGGCGGGAGCCTCTCCCTGCCAGCGCCGCCGGAGGGCCCTGCCGCGCAGATCGCCTCTGAGCCCAGCAAGGCCCGGTCCTTGGCCCACAGGCAGCCGTGCAGAAGGAACGGGCTGTCGAAGCTCTGCCAGAGCAGGACGGCGCTGTCCGGTAGGCAGCCCTTCTCATCGCCGGGGGCGTCCGCCTTGCCTGTGAAAGTGGGGGCCACGCCGGGCTCCACTCAGGGGCTCTGCTCCTGCAGAGAAAAGGCCTTCGTTTCAGGCGATGCCGGCAGGACCCTCTCCTGTCACGTTTGTTCTGCTGTGATTCTTGTGCAGAAAACTCCTTTTCAGGCGGCGGTTGGAATCGGCCTGCGGTCCAGGGTCAGGGTTTCTCACTCCGGGGTGTGTGAGACGGCCGGGCTGGGCCGGGTGGGCTGGCGCGAGCCAGACTCAGTTTTATTCACTGCGCTCAGCGCATGCTGACTGACCGCGCCCAGGCTCCTGCTTTCCTCCTGGATGCAGGCGGGTTAGATGGGCTTGCGGGCGGCCGTGCCTGGGGTTGGCCAAGAAGTGGTAGGTGCCACTGCCCTCCCTTCCTTATTTCTCTGCATCAGCTGGTGCCTGCGGGGCCCAGACCCAGCCAGGAGGAAGGCGCTGCTCTGCCTCGGCGGCTCGTCGTCGGAGGGGGTACCTGGGGGCCAGCAGGTGCTTGCTGGGGGTTGGGAGGCCCGGACCGCGGGGAAGCCTGTTAGGACAATGGGGAGGTGGCTGGAGCTGGGGGAAAGGGCTGCAGGGGAAGGGAGGGGGGAGTCGTCTGGTCTCGGGGAGAGGGGAGGAGGATCTGGAGGGGCCGGCTGTGCTCAGGAGGCAGATGCTGTGGCGGTGGCCTCGCTGGTCTGTGAGGCGGGCAGGTCCCCCGGGAGTGAGGGCTCCAGCCGGGGGCGCTGGCCGGGGAGGGGTGGGAGGAAGAGGCAGAGCTGGCGTCTCAGTGCCTGTCCCGAGGCCTGAGGGTGGTTGGATTGAGCTTGGCACTGGCTGTCTGGGAAGAGGAGGCCCAGGGCAGATGGCCATGTGGTTTCCAGCCTCAAAGAATGGTCAGGGTGGGCCCGCTGACTGGGAAAGTCAGGCGTCCTCGCTGAGGGGCCCAGAGCGGAGAGCAGGGAAGAGTCATGTTCGCTTGGTTGGTTTCTGAGCTGCTGGAAGGATGGAGTTGACACTCACTGCGCTGGGAAAGAGGGGGAGCTGGCAGCTGGAGCCCAGGGGAGGGATGGGGCTGCGGGTGTGAGTGGGGGGCCATCAGCACACGTCCTTGTGAAGTGTATATAAAGCCACCAGGGATGGTTGGAGGTTTTGAGGCTGAGCCTGGGGTCCTGCAGTGGTGAGAGGTGAGAAGTTGGTGCCCTGCTGAGGGCAGGCAGTTTGGGAGGAAGGGAGCGGCCCTCCTGGCCCAGCGCTGCTGAGGCGTGGGGAGGGTGGGGTGAGGCCTGGGAATTGACCGTTGGGACTCGGGAGCCCCTGGCGATGTTGCTGAGAACTGACTTTCTGGAGCAGCGGTGGGGAGTGACCCTGTGGGTGAAGGAGGAGGGAGACCCAGGGCAGGTGGTGAGACAGCAGGGAGCTCTGGAGTTTGTGAGACTTCACAGGGACAGGTGAGGGGTAGCAGCTGGAGGGACTGAGGGTCTTGGACCAATGGACACGGGAGCATGCCCCTTGGAGGGGTGGGTGGGAAGGGACTTCAGAGGGTTGTCTGCACAGTGTAGAGGTCCTTTGTGCTTCTGTGTGGTGGTTGTCTAGGTGGTCTCTGGGGAATGTTCAGATGCACATGGAGAGTGTGAATCAACCCTGCAGGTCAATTTCGTCCTTGGATCCTTTTGCAGGAGCTAGAGGCGGGGACTGTGTGTTTTGTGTGTTTCAGCCACGCAGGGTTTAAAGTGTCCCTTCCTTTGCTTTCCAGGAGACAGATGGAGCTCCTACTGTTTGTCGTCATTGGCTGCCCAAAATATTTGCACAAGCCAATCGCACTGCCTGGCGGCGCCTGAGCAGGCGGACCTGGCAGGGTCCCTGGGCAGCACGTCCTGCTGTTCCCTGCTGCGGGGCTTGTCCTCAGGGTGGTCCACACCTCCGCTCCCGGCCCCTGTGTGCAACCCCAGCAAGGCCGTGTTCACCGTGGACGCCAAGACCACAGAGGTATGTGCTTCGGTTTGTGACCTAGCCGTGAGTTTGGGGTCTGTGCCTTCAACCTATAACCTCAAACAGAGACACTTGAGTGTTTCGGGTGCAATGAGAAAAGGGGCTGGTTCTACCTACATAGTAGCAAAAGAGAGGGGACTTTGGAGACCTACCTCAGTGTTAATCAGTCGAAACATATTGAATCCTCTCATCAAGGCAGAGATTCAAGGAAAGGGAAACAGCGCATTATCTACTCATGCTTTTGCTCAAGCACTGCCTCAACTAAAATAGGACTGGATATTCAGTGTTTGAATTAAATGTGTTTGCCTCATGCACGTTGGTGTGCAAAGAGCTGAGACTGTCAGGCGGGCGGGCCGTGGGGCGTACATCCCCGTCTCCCCCGCCTGGTCTTCACGACGTGGTGTGTCCATCTCGGCGGGTGGAGGGTGGGTGGTTTCAGTCTCAGTGCCGCTGCTGCACTGGCCGGTGGTCATTCTTGTTTCCATGCGGTTGAGACGCCGGAGGACCCGGGGCGGCTCTGCTGGGAGCTCGACGGCCGCGGGACGTGGCGGAAAGGACAGGTCGCTGGGCCGTCCCCGCAGGGCCCCGCACCACCTCCTCGCTGCCTTCCCCTCGGCTGTTCGGGAGTCAGAGGAGCTGCTGGTGACGCGGGTGCCCTCCTCTCTGCCACCTCAGATCCTGGTGGCCAGCGACAGAGCCTGCCGGCTCCTGGGGTACAGCAGCCACGACCTGATTGGCCAGAAGCTCACACAGTTCTTCCTGAAGCCGGAGTCCGACGTGGTGCAGGCCCTCAGTGAGGAGCACGTGGAGGCCGACGGCCACGCCGCCGTCGTGTTCGGCACGGTGGTGAGTGTGGGCCTCTCGGCTGCCGGTGGTCACTGCCGGTGCCGTCCTGCCCTCAACCTCGGCATGGGAAGCAGCTGGGGCGGCGGGGGGAGGCCGTGTCGGAACCGAGACGGTACTGCTGCTGGCCTGGCGCGTCCCCGGTACTCCTGGATCAGGAGGAGCCTTGACCGCATTGCAAGCCTGCAGGGCCCACACCAGGTTCCCGAGGAGTCGCACGGTTCTGTTGTCTCCCATCCACATCTCCACGCCCTGCTTGTTTGGTGGTCTTGGAGGGGCTGGCATGGCTGCAGGGTTTCCCTGGAGCTTTGAGCCTCCCTGTGTGTGTCCAAGCCGGACGTTGATGGGCTGACCTGCATGTTTGATGCTGAGCCCTGAGCCTCAGGCACCAAAACAAGTTAGATAGGACCAACTACATCCAGAAAATTACCCGTCCACGAGACGACTACCTAGAAGAAAATTCAGACGTTCAGCATGTATTGGTGTCTGTTCTTTAAGAAATTACAGACACCGCTTTTTCCCCTGCTTTGTTACCATGAGGCTGAGGATGGAAAAAACCTACTCTTCGATAGATGATTCATTCACTCAGAGACTGTAAGGTTAGGTGTCAGAAGCCTTGTTTGTACTTCAGTTAATTTCCGAAACGTGAGGCAGGTGAGCAGCGGCCAGGAACGCCCACGTGCCAGGTTCTGGCCAGGTCTGAGCCCCTCTGCCCCCAGGTGGACGTCGTGAGCCGCAGTGGGGAGCAGATCCCGGTCTCCGTGTGGATGAAGAGGGTGAAGCAGGAGCACAGCCTCTGCTGCGTGGTCGTGCTGGAGCCCGTGGAGAGGGTCTCGGCCTGGGTGGCTTTCCAGAGCGACGTGAGTCTGTGTTTCTCAGCTGCGTGTCGCCCCCCCCCCCCCCCCACCGGGGCCTTTGGGCAGAAAGAGGGCATGGGGTTCTGGGGGGTTGGCCCCCGGCAGCCCCCTCACTAACTGTGTGCACTTGGGCAGGGAACCCAGTCTCCCTGTGGCCCCGTTCCCTCACCTGTAAAAGTGGGATGTAATCCTGACACTCTCAGGACTGTTTCAGCACGTCAGTAAAGCGATACACGTACACCTGGCCGCGTGGTGTCTGAGGTGCGGGCGGCGCTCAGAGGCGGGCGTGGGTGTGGCTGCTGTGGGCTTCTGCGCATGCCTGGAGAAGTGCGTGCCTCCTCCGCCCGGCAGAAGGAGGACGACGGCGTTCTTTGCGCCCGCTGCACTTTGTGGGGGTCGGGTTTTGGGGGAGAGGTAGCACTGATAGCCTTGCCTTCAGCTTGAAGACACGGAAGATCGGTGAGGTTTAAAGCCGAAGCGCAAGAAACTTTGATTACAAGGTTTAAAATGCTGGCTTCTCCTCCAAGGGAACCGTGACGTCCTGTGACGGTCTCTTTGCCCAGCTGCACGGATTCACATCTGGGGAGGAGGTGGTCGGGCAGCGCATCACAGACCTTATCCCTGCTGTGCAGCTCCCGCCGCCCGGCGAGCGCATCCCCAAGGTAGGAGCCCCGACCGCCTGCACTGCCTGGCCGTGGCTGTCGCCCCGTGGCCGCTGGACTCTCTTTATCTGATGACCGTCAAGTTCTTAGACCCAAATCCCTGGCCTGCAGGTGGAGGCCGGGCTTCCCGAGAGTAGGAGTGGCCCGTGCATGGACCCAACGGGACAGGTTCCACTTAGAGCTGTCTGGGCTCTGCAGTCTTGACCGAGGCTCAGAGCCTCCGTGGCTCCCTGACTGACTGCTCCTGCCCCTTGGTCCTCTCCCTGGAGCGCCTGCTGGGGTCTCTTTCCTGAGAGGTCTGGGGGCTGCGAGGAGCAGGGGGAATTGGCGGGTGGCAGGTCTCCCCCCAGGGCAGGACTGCAGGTCGACGGAGGCGGGTCAGTCGGCAGCTTGGGGGGCAGTGGAGGTTTGGGGCTGAAGGTTCTCTTAGCATCTGGACCCTCCCAGTTCCCAGGTGCTCCGTTTACCAACTAGCACGCAGCCTTCACACAAGCAGTCACGGTGCTGGGAATTCACCTGATGTCACATCCCAGTGACCGGCAGGGTCAGCCAGATGGTCGATTTGGGGCTGAAGTCGGCTCTGCTGCTGCAAGAAACAGGAGGTTCTTTCGGGACACGTGTAGGCGCTCCCCGGCTCTCCCGCTGGCCTTAGGCTGAGAGCTGAGCCCTCCGAGGTGGTGCTTTGCTGTTTTTAGGCTTTCCAGCTCAATTGGAAACCTCTCCCCCTGTACCTTATTCTCTTTATGTCCTTCATTCTGTTCTAAAGCAGTGGGACCACTTGGACCCCAAAGCTCTGGAGCATCAGTTGGTACGACCACTTCAGGGGACTATTTGGCAGCCTCTTATGCTTAACTGAACATAAGCAAACGTCTGCCCACCCCAGGCACGTAGCCACAAGAGGTGTGTGCCAGAACGGGCAAGCACCCTCCCAGCAGCCCCACGCTGGAGCCGCCTGACACCCCCGGCAGCAAGTGGAGACAGACACCGTGCCCCCTCTTTCCTCAGGGCTCCCTGGGGCCTGGGGTCTGGCCTGCACCCTTACCACGGGGAGCCTGGGGTCTTGAGTTCTGCCCCTGGTCAGGGCACTGTGCTGATGCAGTGGGAGCTCCCCCCTGTTCAGGCCTCGGGCCCCTGCAGGTCTTGTGTCTTGCGGGTGGACCCTGAGAAGGAGGCAGGCGGTATGGAGTGAGGGGTAGACATGAGGCCTGGGCCAGCTTGCCATCTCGGGACCAGGAAGGGAGCTGACTGAGAAAGCCTCTGGTTAGAGGCTGCACAGTCAAGATTGGCTTGGGAGACCGGATACGCCCGAGTATTTGAAGCAGAGAAACGTGATGCGAGGCCTTGGTTGCGTGGGTGACGGAGGGGCTAAGGAGGCAGGGGGGATGGACAAGCCGCCCAGAGATCAGCAACTACGGGAAGCCACTGCCCCCCAGGCTTGAGGACAGAGGGCGGGGTGCGTGGCTGGGGCCGCCCGCAGAGGTGGGCGCTGGGGGCACCAGTGGTCCAGGGTGGACCGCAGGGAGGAACTTGCTGGTGCTCCCTCCCGCAGGGCTGGCGCGTTGCTTGATGGACCCTGTGTGCTCTGCGCTCGGGCTGTTCTGGACTCGGGTCCCCCGGCCCGGCCACAGCTCCCGGTCAGGGCTCTGCGTTCCCTGGGGCGGAGAGGGGTGGCGCGGGGAGATAGAGGAAGGAAGAGCGGTGTGGAGAGTTAGGTGTTGGGGGGCACCCGCCAACGGGCATGGGTGGACGTAAATCTAAAGCAGCAAAGGCTCAAGGCTCGGACCATAGGAGGTGCTGTGGTCAGCTCAGTGGTGTGTCTTTCTTTCAGAATCTCAAGATTCAGAGGTCTGTTGGAAGAGCCAAGGATGGCACCACCTTCCCTCTGAGCTTAAAGCTGAACTCTAAACCCGGCAACGCGGAGGCAGCGGACGGCAAGGCGGCCCCTGACCGGGGCTACTCGGCATCCATCTGGGTGTTCTCCACCATCAGTGGGCTCATCACCCTCCTGCCGGACGGGACCATCTACGGCATCAACCACAGCTTTGCTCTGATGCTGTTTGGTTATGGAAAGGATGAGCTCCTGGGCAAGGTGGTTCCCCCCACCCCCGCCGCCTTGGGGAAGCCGGTCTTGGCCCGTCATCGGCCTGTGCTTCTGCATCCTCTAGCCCAGCTCGCCGGCTTTCCCCGCAGGAACTCGGGCCCAGAGAGGGAGGCCTGTGCTCACGGCCCTATTCCCCCGCCTGTGCCCATTTATCTGGACCCCACAGGGAGTACTTGATGACCCCCCCCCGGGCTACCCCCAAAGCCTTTGGGTGCCATGTGCCCCACCAGGAGAGGGAAGGGGCTCTCTCACCCCAAAGCCTGCCCCAAGCAAGATCGGGCCTGAGTTACTGGATGAGGGTGTGTGTCACAGCTGTGCGGATTCACTCCGCACCCACGGGCCGGGGCTTGGCCACACCTCCTCCGACCGTCCTGGGGTCCATTGTGAGTCAGGGTGGGAGGAAGGTGTTTCTAGAACCTTCTTCCTTGGATTGGGCTGGGCTCTGAGGGCAGGCGAGCATCTCAGGCTTCCTCGGAGTGGCTTTCCTTGGGTGGTCTCAGCAGTCCTCCAGGGCTTCTGGGGAGGGGGCACGGGCCCCCACTCGATTGGGGGGGTGGTTCATGCAGGAAGGAGAGGCTGCTGCGTGATGTGTTGCTCCTGACACCTGAGTGACACCCCCGCCCCTGGCCCCAGGCCCTGCACCTGGCTGGACTGGCTCCTAGACGTGGGCGCAGGCCCGGCGTTCCCCACAGCCTTCCACTGAGCACCTTGTGCCCCACAGGCAGCCGTCCCCTCTTGTCACTCTTCCTGCAGCCAGCCCTGCACCCCGCCCAGCCAGCCAGAGCTTTAACTTCTTTTGAGGCTCCCCAAACAGGTCCTTTTCTGTTCTCTAATAGAAATACTAAGAAGCAAGTAAGACAAATTTTAGTTAAATTAAGTCAGACTTAGTTCAATTGAAGTGAATGAAAACGCAGTTAGAATAACTTTCGGACAAGTTCTCCCCACAGGAACATCGGGGGCACCGGGTCCTTCCAGGGAGTGTGTGGACGCAGTCTCGTCAGGGTGTGCTAAGAGGAACGGAAGCAAGTTTGGATTTCCATGTTGAGCATCAGGGGCTTCGTGTCTCCCAGAAGGAGTTTGACCGGGGTCTTTCCTAACCTTGTCCAGAGACTTGCTCGCGTTGTCTTCATTCTCTGCCCAGACGGGACGGAGGGACGGTTCAGTGGGTCAGTAAGGATTCTTGCCAGGTTCTGAAATGTCCTTTTGTTTTCTAGAACATCACTTTCTTGATTCCTGCTTTCTACCACTACATGGACCTTGCCTGTGACAGTTCCTTTCTGCTGCCGGACGTGGCCAACTGCCTGGACGTTGGCAGTCACAGTGGGCCTGGGGAGACCACCGGGGACGCCCAGCACACAGCCGAGGGTGAGAGCTGGCCGCCTCCTCCCAGGTGCACCTGTGGCCGCCCAGTCCCCACCCCCGGCCTCCATGGGTGATGGGATGGCCGTCACGGGGACCCTGTTTGTGTAGGTTTGATGTTCCTCTCTGTCTCTTGTGGGCCTTCCGTGTTCCCAGGGGATGGGACACTTGTGTGCGGGTCTCGCAGATGTGTTAGTGCGAGAGGTCCCCAGGTGAGTCACCGCGTGCCTGCGTCTGCGACACCGGCCGCTAGTTGGCGGTCTCGTGTGAGTGATGTAGCTTTACGTAAGTGGTTGAAGACCAGATTCACGCAGCATATCAGATGGATCCCTGAGTAAACAGTCCTGGCAGGATTTGTTTATTTCTAGTACTTTCAACATTTAATATGATTCCAACAAGTGGCCCGAGCCCCACCACGTGATGTTGCAGGCGCCGGGCGTGAGAGGGCGGCGCGCGGCTCCCGCTCTGGCTTTGGAGCTCCGGGAAGCAGGGGACCAGCAGCCTCCGGGGCGCCCGCCTTCCCCGAGCAGGCTCAAGGAGGAGCTGCCCCGGCGCTGCCTCGGGGGCCGTCCCAGCTCCGCGCCCGTGGGGCGTTGTCACCCCCGGGCGCGTCCGTGGGAGGACGTGGTGTTTGAGTAGACGCGTGAGTGGGTTTCACGTGGCCACCGAGGGGGACGCGGCTGCGCGGTGTCCAACTGGGATGTGGACCTTTATCGTCAGACGGCGTCCAGGTTTTAAAAGACGCTTTGTTAGGCTACTGACTCTCTTTGACCACTTTTCTTTTATCTATTTATTTATTATTTATTTATTTTTGGCTGCGTTGGGTCTTCGTTGCTGCGCGCGGGCTTTTTCTAGTTGTGGCGAGCGGGGGCTACTCTTCATTGCAGTGCACAGGCTCCTCGTTGCAGTGGCTTCTCTTGTTGTGGCGCACGGGCTCTAGGCGTGCGGACTTCAGTAGTTGTGGCTCACGGGCCCTAGAGCGCAGGCTCAGTAGTTGTGGCACACGGGCTTAGTTGCTCCACGGCATGTGGGATCTTCCCGGGCCAGGGATCGAACCTGCACTGGCAGGCAGATTCTTAACCACCGTGCCACCA
Organism: Eschrichtius robustus; assembly: GCF_028021215.1. NCBI lineage: Eukaryota > Metazoa > Chordata > Mammalia > Artiodactyla > Eschrichtiidae > Eschrichtius > Eschrichtius robustus. Next base: position 713,056 of record NC_090828.1, read on the forward strand.
GGGAAGTCCATGACCACTTTTCTTAACATGGGGTTTCCTTCATTGTATCCGGGTTTTTCTGTCTGCAAAGACTCCTTTTTTTCAAGTTTTTTTCTGTATCACTGATGCATTCCCTTTCCTCTTTTTCCAGATTTCCAAATTATTCCTGGTGTGTGTGTGTGTGTGTGTCGTTCATCTTCTTTGTAGAAAGTCGGGGGTGGGGTCACAGAAGCTCTGTCCCCGTTATTGTCTCCAGGATGCACTCGTGGGCGTGTTTCTGGGTGCGTGGGGACGTGTGCTCTTGCTCGTGGTGCCAGCCCGCCTGTGCCTGTCAGCCAGGGGCCGGGACTCTTTCTAAGAGCCTCCCCCATGCAGGCTGCTGTGTGGCAAGGACAGTCTCGCTCCTCTGACCCCAGGAACCTGTGATGTCCCGGGCCCTGGTGTAGGCAGGCAGGCGGAGGCAGGTGGCACACGAGCCGTAGGAGGTGACCGGCGCTCAAAGGAAGGGCACAGCAGGGGAGGCTGTGCCATCTTGGGGTCTATGAGCCGGAATGAGGCAGGGGCGGCTTTCTGGGAAAGGGAGCAGCGCCGGGCGTGGTGGGGTGGCCAGAGGGCCGGGCCCCAAGGCCCTGGGGAGGGAAGCAGGGCCCAGCCGCCGGGCCTTTGGTTTTCACCCGGCGTCAGAGTGGAGCCCTCGGGGGCTGTCGGCAGATGAGGGGCAGGTTCGACTCCGGGGTCGGTGGGTGTGGGGCCCAGGGCGGAACAGGGAGAGCCCAGGGAGGCTGTGGGCCTGGACCTGGTGCCCGTGGGGCAGTGAGGGGCGGGACCTGCTGTGGACGTGGGGCTGGCGGTGTGTCTGAGGTCGGGTTAGGCCCCCTCGCCCCCTGCTCACCAGTCGCACGGGCCGAGGGGGTGGTTTTCAGCAGGATGGGCCAGCAAATGGAAAACACTCTTTTTTTTTGCTGTTGCTGCCAGATCTAAGGGTGAACACCGAGACCCCAAAGCCAGTGGAGAGCCAGGCCGCCCCCCCCAGGGCCCAGGTTCCTGCGGATGCCGGAGGCCGCCTCGCCTTCTCCCTCCCGGCGCTGCCCACCCTGGCGTAAGTCCTCTGGGGGAGGGGCGGGTGCGCGAGGGGCAGGGGGAGGCACCCTGGGGAAGTGTTCAGTCCTTGGGAATGATGGAGGTGACACCTGCTGCTGCCCCTCGCGATGGCAGTGCTTCTCCTGTGTCACCCGGCCAGGTCCCCGCAGGCTCTGTGACACGGGCCCCATTTTATGGACGAGAAAGCGTTCAGGGAGGTTCCAGGGAGCTGATTCCAGCATAATTTTCTCATTCTGAAAATAACGTGAAACCGTTTGCTATGCATTTTTAAATAACGAAGTATTCTATTTAGAGGAGACGAGGCACCACGTGGAAAACTTAGGAAAGTAGAAATAGAACATCACTTGCTCAGCTATCACAGTCCTGTTGTGCATAGCAGTTCGGTTTGTTTTCAATAAGTTTCTCTTTTTGAAGCAATCTCTTTGAAGCGCAGCATACAGTAATGCGCCGACCTCTCTGAACCTTTCTCCTCTTCCCCTGGGAGGCACTGCTCCCACCCCACTCGGTGTCCCTCACTGCCCTGGGGTCAGAACGCAGGTCAGAGGTGCCTGTTCTTGAACTTCACCAAATGCACTCCTTTATCTCCGGCATCTTTTGCTCACCATTGTATGAGATTTATTCACTCACACATACACACTGTTTTCTAGTCTTCTTGAAATTATGTTTTAAATACATACTACGTGAATGTGTATGTTTTTCTAAGTACAGAAGAATAATGGTAAAGAGCAAAGGTCCCTGTGACGCTCTCCCAGGTCCCCCAGAGAGAACCACTGCCAGCAGTGATCTCCTTGCAGACCCCTTTCCCCGTGTGCTTAGATGGAAGTGTGTGTGTTACACAGGCACAGGTAGGCTGCCGTGTGCACCTTGTCCTAAATGTGTGCACGTGCCTGGGCACGCGGTGTGTGTGTCTTGGAGACCTTTCTCTGCAGCGCCGCCTCAGAACCGCCACCTCACAGGTGGCACCATGGTTTGCGAACACGGCTCCTGTCATTTGCTTCAACTTCCTGGCCTTTTCCTATTTAACTTTTGGTGGCTGGAGCAGCGTGACTGCGGGCTCTCCTTGCTGTGTGCGTGCATGCACACGCGCGCGCACACACACACACACACACACACACAGTGAGGAGGGAGGATTCTGTGCTGCCCGGGGGCGCATGGTGGGGCCTGGGCCCAGGGGCACCCACTGGTGTGGGCGCCAGGTGCCCGGCCTGCGTCAGGGCAGGTGTGTCTCAGCGGTGGCTCACGTGCTGAGCGATCCTCAGTGCGGTGCGTGGGCTTGATTTTCTGGGACGCGGGTGGGCAATGAGGGGGTTCCACTCGATGGGCCGGTTCCTGCGTTTCCTCTTCGCTGGACGTTTCTGGTCTCGCGGTTCTAAGTGTTTGATCTGCGTCCTTCACGGGCCAGTTACCGTCTTCCTCCTTCCTTCACTTGCCACCTCACCTGCTGACACTGCAGAGACCGTGTGGCTCCCCGGAGACAGGCCCAGGGCTGGCCTCTTGGCCCAGGTGGATGGTGGCGGTAGATAGAGGTGGCGTAGTGGCGACGGGTCATTCTTGCCTGGACTCTGCAGGCCCTTGTCCCCTCAGCTGTCCCTCAGGACTCTGGTCACAGCAGCCTCCTCTGCGGGACCCGTCCTTGAGTGGCGTCCTTCCTCTCCCCGCCTCTTTATGAGCCCCTGGTGTAACATTTACAGATCGCCGCACGCCTCCCCAGCCAGGCCGGGCACTGCCACTTTCTATTGGCCTTGGTGCTGGCGGCCGACCTTGGGCTGACACGGGGCCGGCGCTCAGCACCGCCTGCCGAGTGGGTGCCGGCGGCGGGGCCGGCAGAGGGGAGTCTGGACGCAGATTGCCTGGTGGGCCGTGGCGGCCTCTTCCTCGGTGGTCCGCCCGTGCTGAGCGCGCTGGGGGCTTTGTGCTCCAGCTCTCAGGACCCTGGGGGCACGGCTCTTCCAGCCTCCTGCTCCTCGTGCCCTGCCCTCTCTGAGCTGTGAGATCCGATGGTGTTTGTAGCCATTGTGGTTTACCGCGTGCAGTGTCCAATGCCTCTGCTTTCTTCCCACACCTCCACCTTGCGGGCAGGAAGAGGCTGGCTGCACGGCTGTCGGGGTCCCACTCACCGCAAAGTGAGATTGCTGACCACAGCCTTGAGCAGAGGGTCCTAGGCACTCAGTGGCATTCTTGGATAAATCATTGCTAAGTGTGGCTTTATCTGGAGAATATGTGAGTTGGTTCTTCATATTTTAATTTTGTTATAAAAGTCTTTTTTTTCTGTCGTAAGTTTATGGTGTTAAATGCATGGTGCGGGTCTCTGATCAAGGGGGAACCCCTGTGATCTCTTTGTTTTGACTCTTCTGTGGCTCCTAAGTGACTGTGTCACCCGTGTAACAATCTCCAGGGTGGACAGCGTCCCAGAAGGAAGCCGGCCAGCCCACAGCGAACACTCATTATCCAAGGACCGGCAGAACGTGCCAGAAGGAAGCCCGCCAGCCCAGGAACAGTCACTGCCCGAGGGCCAGCGAAGCATGCCAGGGGGATGCCCGTCAGCCCCTGGCCAACGGTCGTCGCCAGAGGACCAGCAGAGCACTATCTTAGAGAAAGAGCGGCTGGCAACAGCAGAGAGCCTCAGGCAGGACCTGCTGGGAGGAAACAGGTCTGGGCCAGTGGACACAAAACCATGTGCTTCCCATGAAGATTCTGAAACACCAGTGCCAAGTGCAGATGGGACCAGTGGTGCTGCAAGGGGTGGCCTGTATCAGGAGACACAGCTGGGGCGGAGGGGCTCGAGTGGTGCCAGCGATTCAAACCACAGGGCTGATGGCACCAAGGCCAGGCCCCACACTGCGGGTCAGCCGGCAGGGCAGGGCCTCCCGGTGCGCGGCCCTGGATTCGAGGGAGAGTGGCGCGCCCAGCGGGGAAGCCCGGACTCGGCCCCCAGCCCCTCGGGGACGGTGCAGCCCTTGCTCTCGACGCCTCCTTTGGCTGAGCCGTGGCTGGGGACGTGCTTGATTAAGGAGCAGCTGTGCGCTTCGAGCTTTGCGGGGCCTTGGGGTGTCTCCTACGCCGAGCAGCCCCCGCCCTCCGCCCCTGCGTCCTTGTATGACCTGGGAGGCACAGACCCGCACGGCGGCCGCTCGGGCAGCTCCTCGGCCTGCTACGCCCTTGCCACTGACCTGCCCGGTGCCCCGGAGGCCACGGAGGCCTGGGAGGCTGGCAAGAATTCGTTTTCCTGGAACCTCAAGGAACTCGTTTTCAGCGAATGGACAGACCGAACTTCTTCGAACTGTTCCTGCGCTACGTCTGAGCTCGGGGGGACCTGCTCCCCTTCGCTGGGGGTCTCTGATGTGGACGTGAGCGGTTTGCGCAGGCAGAGGTCAGAAGTCCTGGACCACCGGGAGCTGTCGCTTCTGACCGGCGCCTACTTCAGTCTGGGTGGAGGCCGGCGGTACCGCGAGGGCGGTCTGGAACTGGATGGAACCGAACCATCGCACATGTGCTTGGCGTCCTCCAAACACGATGACCTGGATGAGAGCCCGGACCGCGTCCCTCCTGTGTCGGGAGCCGGCCCCGTGGGCGCGTCCCCGCTAGAGGCACCCAGGCTGAGCCTCCAGGCCACCTCCACGCCTGTGAGAGCAGACGGCCCTGCGCCGCTGGGGGCCGCCGACCTGCAGCCCGAGATCCAGGAGGGCGCCTACGCGGGGAGCTGTTACCACCGAGACGGCTCGCAGCTGGGTACGTGCGGCTGGGGGGTGGGGGGGCCCGAGAGCACGGCGCGGTGGGGTCGGGGGGCCTTCCTCGTCCTGGTGTCTGACGGGACTTCACCCCTGGAATCGTTTTGGCAGGAATGAGGTATTATATTAAATAAAGAACCGAGGTTAGAGTTTACCTCTTCAAAGTGAGGATCACAGGTGTGTGTGCTGGGGAGGGGGCAGCCCGGGGGCCCAGGCCCTCCGTGCGGTGCAGCAGGGGGTGGGCTCCCGGGGGCCACACCAGGAGGCAGGTGTGGCTGAGGGGCTGGTGGTGGTTTTCCGTGTGCTGTTGGGGTTCAGGCTGCTCTGGCCTCAGAATCTCCATTCTGGGGGTGTGGCCGTCAGACCCCTTCACTTGTCCCTTTTTCTTTTCCTAATTTCCTAACGGTGCCATGTTTCAGCCAGTTGTTTCGTCATTGCTGATTTCGTAGTGTTGGTTACCAGGGTTTTTTCCTAAACTTAAAAGAGTTACATAAGTAATATGTGTTATTTGCAGAAATATTAGAAAATATAAACAAAAAGAAGAAAATAAAATCACCTGTAAACCTCCCTGATAGCTACCTTTGATTTGCTGTATTCCCAGGAGGCTGTGTCAACGCACACGTGTGCCACGGCAGTGTGCACGGTGATGTGTACGGTTAGGTGGCACGTGTGTGTACGTGTGGCTCCCGAGCCAGACTCCTGTGGAGGGTGTTGGGGGCGGGTTTTCCAGGCTCGTCCAAGTCGGCGGCTGGTGGCGGGTCTCTCCTGAGTCCCCTGGCCTCCGGCTGCCCCCGAAGACATGCTGGGCTGCTGGCCCCCCGCCGGCGGGAGGTGATGCGGCCGCCAGCCTCAGCTTTGCCCTTCTCCGGGCTCGGTGCCCTCCGCCCCTGCCCCAGGCGCTGTCTGTTGGCTTTATCCCGTCCTGGGGGACGTGACACTGCGGTGGTGACAGCAGCGGGGGTGTTTGGTCTCCCCTTCCCTCCTCAGGTGTGCAGTTTGAAGTGAAGCGGGTGGCACTCCAGGGCTCGTCCGCCCTGTTCTGCTGCTGGCTGGTGAAGGACCTGCTGCACAGTCACCTGGCCTCGGCCCTGCGGACCCGCCTGTTCCTGAGCAGCCTGCCCAGCTCCGCCCACTCCACCTGCGAGCTGTCTGGAGCCAGCCTGGGGCAGGTAGGTGACTGGCCAGCTCCTGCCTTCCACCCGCCGCTCCCAATCAGCATCTCTCTCTCTCTCTCTCTCTCTCTCTCTCTCTCTCTCTCTCTCTCTCTCTCTCTCTCTCTCTCTCTGTGTCCTCTGGGATGGGAAGAGGGTCTGTGTAGGGTCTGGCTTCTAATATTCTGTGTGAGTATCAAGCCACATGTGGGATTTCAAATCTGTGTGTCTCCGTGTGCACGGTGGGGTCCAGGAGTGTGCCAGCCTGGACCGACTTGTCGAGGCCCCTGGCGTACCCCGTGGAGAGCGGGTCTCGGGCCGGGGACCCCGTGGGCCTGGGAAGAGCGGGGAGGGGCAGCACAGGGCGTGGGTGCCGCTGTCACTGCTCGGCCTGCCGCTGCCCTGCTCCTTCAGTGCGTTGCGTGTGGTCCCTCGGACGTGCCTTTGCGTTCGCAGGTGCTCGCGAGCAAACCCTGGTTTGAGGAGCCCCCCGAGGCCGTGGAGCTGGAGGGGCTGGCGGCCTGCGAGGGCGCGTACTCCCGCAAGTACAGCACGCTCAGCCCCATTGGCAGCGGGGCCTTCGGCTTCGTGTGGACGGCGGTGGACCAGGAAGCGAATAAGGAGGTACTGGGCTCCTGCAGGGGTGGGGTCTGCGTGCTGCGGGGCCGGCTGCCCGGCCCACACCTCATCCTGTAATGTGCCTTAGAGCCACCGCCCCTCCCTCCCAAGTGCCGTTGTGATGAGATTTGTAGTTGCCTGGGCGTTTCGTGATTCGGGGGAGCTGGCGTGGTCGCCATGCTGCCTGTCCCCGCGAACCCTGAAGACTGCCCAGGTGTCCCCGGGCCCGGCCTGCCGATTCCTGGGAGGGCCAGTGTGGGACCCCTTCACCACGGCGGCTTCTAGTCCCTTCTGGAATTTACCAAAGCTCCGTGCTTGGGTTGATACCTCAAGGATCTGTATCAAAGTCTTGTTGGTTTTAGTGACTTTTCAGTGGATCCTTTGGATTTTCTTCCTCTGCCGGCAGTGACAGTCCTGTCTCTTTCTCTATTACTTGCGTCTCACCGTCTCTTTTCCTTCCTGCTGTCACCTTGGCTAGGACCTGCAGAGCCGTGTGGAGTAACAGGTACGCTACCCGACCTCGGGCTGGTCCTCTCAATTCCAATGGCTCCTTTTATTTTTTGATGGATACCTTTTGTTTGAGGATACTTCATTTTATTTTCAGTTCACTAAATTTTTTTTTAAAGAATGAGCATTGAGTTCTATCAAATGTCTTTTCAGCATCTATTGCGATGATAGTATCTTTGTTTCCTTTATTAATATATGAATAACAACAGTCAACTTCCATTCGTAGACTCAATCCTCAATTGTGTTATAACATTCTTCTAATGCGTGGCTGAATTTGGCTTGCTAATATTTTTATTTGGGATTTTTTCATTTATATTCATACGTAAGTGTTTTTTCTTTTTTCTCTGTCAGTTTTGTGGGGCCTGCAGAGTTGGGGACACCGGTGGTGACCAGCACCTGTGACGTCACGTTTGCAGGGGTTTCTGTGGCAAGTCTCGTCCCCTTGGCTGTCCTCATTCTTGTCTTCACTCTCTCTTCTCTTTGCTAGACTTGCCAAAGAATTGCCTATTTTTTAATCAAATATTTGCTTTGTTTTCTTTAAATTTCTTTTCTTGTACTTTCTACGAGTTAATTTTGCTATTTTTCTAGCTTATTAGATTGAATGCGTGTTTTTTTTAAGGTGTTACTTAGTAATAAAAGCTTGTGCAGTGTTGAGTTGTCTGAGTGCACTCGGCCACCTTCTAGAGGTTTAAACACATGCTGCTCTGGGTGTCACGTGTTTCTAAGCAGTCTTGTTCTTAAGTTTCTATTGTCATCTTTAATTTATTTGAGGCAGATCTTCTCACTCTTGGTTTGGATCAGGAATCCAAAAGGCTCTGCGGGTTTCTTTAGACTTTTATACCTAAGGAAGAAGAAAGGAGACCCGGAGTTCTTCTCTTGGTTTAAAAAGAAGCCACATGAGTAATTTTGCCTTTCAGAAAACGGAATGTCAATTTAAATGTTATTAGGCCAACACATTGTTAAGTAAAGCAGCCAATCAGAAAGTATACTTTGAAGGGTTTGGGTCTAGTTCTCAGGACAGAGTGCAGATTGACTTGCAGGGTGTTTCCACGTTAACAATATCAATTCTTCTGATCCACGAACATGGGATGTCTGTCCGTTTATTCAGATCTTTAATTTCTTTCAACAATGTTTTTTAAATTTTATTTCATTTACTTTATTTTTTAAAAAGTTTTATTTTATATTGGAGTATAGTTGATCAACAATGTTGTGTTCATTTCTCAACAATGTTTTATAGTTTTCAGTGTACAAGTCTTGTCCTGCTTTTGTTAAACCTCCACTGGTTTTATATCCAGTTTCTTCTCTTTCCTGTGTTCATGTTTCATTTGCTGGAGTATATTTGTTACTAATTTTTCTAGGAAGGATGTATGGGTGTTCCACTCGGAATCCTTACATGTATTAAGGTGTGGTTTTTTCCCTCATATTTTAGTGGAGATGTGCCTTTTTCCTCTCAGAATGTTTTAGATACACAATGGTGTCTATTGTCATCTACCATTATTTTGAAGTGAATTTTGCTGCCAGCAACTTGATTTTTATCCTTTCTGTTTTTGTCTTTTTTTTAATCTTCGGAATTCAGAAAGTTCACCAGGATGTATTTCTGTGTGTGTGTGTGTGTGTGTGTGTGTGTGTGTGTGTGTGTGTGTATGTATGTGTGTGTTCTTTATTCTTGCTCGACACTTGGTTAAGACTTCAATCTAGATGTTTAGAGCTTTCTTTACCGTAAGAGGATTCTCTTCTCTTGTTCCGTTATTCTTCCCCCCTGAAGCTCATGTTAGGTGTGCGTGGAGGCCATGGAGGCCGCCTTCCTTCTTGTCTCCCTAAACCTGCAGCTGGACGGGCAGCAGGCAGCTGCCTGCAAACACGTGAACTCGAGCTCTGCCGTCTGCACTGCTCCGGCCCCACCTGACTCCATCATCCTTCCCGTGCCCCGTAACCCCGGTTCGTGGCTCCTCGGGCCGTCAGCCTTGCTTCCACCTTCATCTTCTTGCTTTCCCTCGCGTCTCTCATCTGACCTGTTAAATCGTGGTGACCCTCCCCTCGAAGCACCTTCAGAGTTTGTCCACTTGTCACCACGCACATGCTGGCACCCAAGCCACCACCTTTTTTCTCCAGATTATTGTGGGGTGATTGGATATTGCAGAAGCTCCTAAGTGGTCTCCCTGCTTCTGCCCTGGCCCTGTGTGCCGTCCCTGCCCCTCGTGCCGCCTGCTCACCATGCGCAGAACCTTCCCCCATCTTCCCTCTGCCTGCAGTGCCTCCCCCCGGCCCCTCTCAGAAGCCGCCGCCCCGGGAAGCCCTCCCCGGCCCTGCCACCCGGCACTTCCCGGTTCAGCTGCTTCTTCTCGGCCCTCGCTTTTCCTGACCCGTGGTGCATCTTGTGTATCGCCTGCTTCCCGGCAGATGCTGATCTCCGTGAGGGCGGGGGTCTCTGTCGTCTGGTTTGGGGTCTCCTGCTGAAGTGCAGAGCAGGCCTGGCCCGCGGTCACTGCTCACCACATGCCCAGCGCCCACCTAGGAGCAGGTGTTTTGTTGAGGGGCAGGGTTGTCATTCATTGACCTAGGGTGTTGGTTTCCTTTACTAACGGTGTCTTTTTTTTCTATTCCACACTCCAGTTGACTATCATTAATTGACTAACACCGTTTTTTCCGTATTTATCTTGTGTCCATCTGTCTTGCTGAACTCTCTGATTAGTTCTCAGGATCAACATGAATGACAGTTTTTGTTCATTTTTTCTAGTTCTCAGGCCTCTTGTTTCATTTTCTCAGCCAGGACATCCAGTACTCGGTTGAGAAATTGGGGTGACATGTGGTGCTCTGGGGAGCACCTGTCTTTCCGCAGGGCCGCCTGGCTCCGCCGTCACCCCCGTCCGCCCACTTTCTAGATCGGGCAGGTCCAGTCAGCGCTTCTGGTCGGCTGCTGACTTGCTTCTCTGTCTGCTCACGCCGGAGGGCTCTTGTTAGGTTTCTTCTTTCAGGTCCCTGGGGCTCAGCGGGGGTGGGGGTGGGGTTAGGGTGAAGGTAGAGCAGCACGCTTGACGGGCTGCGAGAGGCGTGGCGGGGATGGCTGCAGTCACGTCCCCTCTGTTCTCCTCGCAGGTGGTGGTGAAGTTTATTAAGAAGGAGAAGGTTTTGGAGGATTGTTGGATTGAGGATCCCAAACTTGGGAAAGTGACTTTAGAGATTGCCATCCTGTGCAGGGTGGAGCACGCCAACATCATCAAGGTGGAGAGCTGTTGTCACCCCACTTCTCGAGTTCGTTGTCTGGAAGGTACCCCGGCAGGGCCACACCCAGCTTTGTGTCTTTCCAGGTACTGGATGTATTTGAAAACCAAGGGTTCTTTCAGCTGGTCATGGAGAAGCACGGCTCCGGCCTGGACCTCTTTGCATTCATCGACCGCCATCCCAGCCTCGATGAGCCCCTGGCGAGCTACATCTTCCGACAGGTGAGAGCCGGCCAGAGCCGCCTGGGGAGAGTGTGGGCTTGGCTGCCTGGGCCCAGGGCTGCAGGGATCAGTGATACACACTCCGTTCTCTCTGTGAGCTGGATCTGGCCTTCGGTTTTTGGATTTTATTGAGTAGGATATGTATTTTGAGAAGAGAATTCTGTAGATGAAGCAGAGGGAGTAAGGTGGGGAAGGAAGAATGAGGCCAGGTACTATCCTGCAATGATAGCAGACGTGGGTTTGATGATTCAAGTTTACTTACATCCCTACAATAGCCACACCAATCTCAAAAATGGACCAACAAAGCTACCAGACTGGGTTTTGAGATTGTGCATTTGATCTGAATCCTTGTTCACCAATGGGAAATCATTGCTCATTTGTACAGAGAGATCATTCTAGTGCCAGCATCATGAGGCTGTTGGGATTAAATCAGAGAGTGCCTCTAAGGCCCTTGTGCAGCACACACGAGTCCCGCACACAGGAAGTGCTTAATAAACGTAGCCATCCAGTTAATTAGTCCACAGAGCTTGCGGTTCTGGCAATCTCATTTTACAGTGAGTATTTGTCTTGATCTCTTTTGTGTCTACCTGTGTATTGATGTTAGTCCACTTGTTAGTTTTTGGAATGAGAGAGTGACCAGCGAAGTGGAAAGGTGTCCTATGAGAGAGAGAAATTGGGTGGCAGGGTGGGGAGGGGGAGACAGCAATTCCTGTTTTAGTTTTAATATCTTGGTAGTTCCATTCTAGACGATTCCTAGCTCCCTGGAAAAGATGGAGAGATACCTGGGAGGGGGCTGTGACCAATTCACAGATTTGCTCTTCATTTCCCGGAGTTGACTTGATTTCTAATGACAGCTTCCGTGAATTGACATTTCTTCCTCAAAGCTATAAGCTCCCAGAAGTTATTGGATTTGTGAAATTAAATTTCTGAGGCACCTACTTGTAAGTTTCGGTCATCATCGTTCTGCCCAAAGAATGTCACCTCTCCCCCCTTGCTACTTTGGAAGGTTATTTACGCATCTACTTTACTTCATGGCAAAGATTTGTTTCTGAAATCTTCATGGCAAATAGAGTGTCAGTATGACATAACATTAGGAGTCACTTATCAATAGCTGCTACCTAACCGTTGTTAATTTGGGGCTACTGATACAGGTAATTCTAGTGTTCAATACTTTTTAACTTTTGCAAGAAGTATCTATAGCCCCTTTGTAAATCTATATACATAATAAGTGTTGTTATATGTAAACACGGATCCACAACTCTACAGAACTCTATTATTACATATAAACGTATGTATGTCCAGTGCCAGGTATTAGTGTATTGCCTCTCAGCTCCGGATCTGTGGGTCTGCTTGGTGAACTGCTCTCCTGTGCAGCTGGGGTCCTCGGGGGGGCCTGCAGGAAGAGCAGCTACTCCCGTTCAGGTTCTTTACCGCTTTGTAGTTAATACACCTTGATGAAGCCTTCCATGTTCAGATGAACGTATGGTTTCTGTTTCCCAACTGGAGCCTGATATGTACATGTGCATGTGTGTATGTATATGTATGTACATATACATGTAAAAGTGTGTATATATATGTGTATGTGAATGTATAAGTATAGACATGCACGTGCTTGTATGCACACGTGTGTGTGTGTGTACACGTGCACATGCATGCTTCTTTATATAAATGCAGGTATGTATATATTTGCATGCATGTGTATGTAAATATACATTTATTTATTTATTTAAAGTTAATTAATTCAGCTTAGTTTGTCTGCCATGAACTATTGCTTCTGACTCAAAGATATTCATCTGTAAATATAAAATTGTCTCTAATGATGTAAATGACTGACTACATCCATGAAATCACTATGTTTTTTATTTATTTATTTATTTATTTATTTATTTTAAATTTTTGGCTGCATCGGGTCTTGGTTGCTGCGTGCAGGCTTTCTCTAGTTGCGGCGAGCGGGGGCTGCTCTTTGTTGCAGTGCGTGGGCTTCTCATTGCGGTGGCTTCTCGTTGCAGAGCATGGGCTCTAGGCGTGCGGGCTTCAGGAGTTGTGGCACATGGGCTGAGTAGTTGTGGCACACGGGCTTAGTTGTTCCGCGGCATGTGGGATCTCCCCGGACCAGGGCTCGAACCTGTGTCCCCTGCATTGGCAGGCGGATTCTTAACCATTGCGCCACCAGGGAAGTCCCGAAATCACTATGTTTTTGTTTTTGTTTTTTTTAAATTAATTTATTTATTTTTATTTTTGGCTGTGTTGGATCTTTGTTGCTGTGCATGGGCTTTCTCCAGTTGCGGCGAGCCAGGCTACTCTTTGTTGAAGTGACAGGCTTCTCTTTGTGGTGGCTTCTCTTGTTGCGGAGCACGGGCTCTAGGCACGTGGGCTTCAGTAGTTGTGGCGCATGGGCTTAGTTGCTCCGTGGCATGTGGGATCTTCCCAGACCAGGGCTTGAACCCGTGTCTCCTGCATTGGCAGGCGGATTCTTAGCCACTGCACCACCAGGGAAGTCCCCGAAATCTCTATGTTGATTGGTACAGTTGGTGTCCAAATTATGAATAGGGTCAGAAATTGTACTAATCTTACTTAAACTTAACTGAGGTGCTACTTTTGTTGATCTCTGTCACCAAATGTGCAGTGCAGGCAGACAGCAATATATTCTAGTAACTTGACCCTTTCACAGTGGAGACTAATGTACTTGACTTGTGGAGTTACTGGGGAGTTACTTTAAATTCACATGGTGAGAACTCCACACGTGTTGGGGAACGTATGGCTGACACTCAGGGCTGCTCTTTGAGGAGCTGCCAGAGCCTTGAAGTAGGAGTTTGGAGACTTGGCTTCTGTCCCCAGCTCTGCTCCTGAATTGCCGTGTGAACTCTGGGCAGATCACTGTCCCTCACTGTGAACCAGAGGTGGTGGGGTCAGGCCTTCTCTAGGGCCACCTCCCATGCAACCAGCCCACACTCATTAAGGTGCCCACCATGTGTCTTTGTAGCTTCTGCCGTGGTCTGTCTGTCTTTCCTCCCAAGATGGTCGTTCTGTGTCTGCTGAGGAGGTTTCGTTGGTAGCACACAGACAGAGAACTTAAAAATCACATATTTATCTGGGGGAGGGAGGAATGGGGGTGTCAGTGAAAGAATACAAAGTTTCAGTTTTGCAGGACGAGTAAGTCCTAGAGGTCTGCTGTACGGCATGGTCCCTAAAGCTAACGATGCTGCATGGTATACTTAAAAATTTGCCAAGAGGGTAGCCCGTGTCTTAGGTGTCCTTATCACAAAATAATAATAATAATACATAATGAAATTAAAGAAAAGAATCCTAGATCTGCGTTGCTGCCTTGTGGGCATGATGTGTGCCAGCCACAGTGAGCCTGATGCCTGGAGCTGCTTTTCCTCTGGCTCAGCCGGGTGCAATCTGCAGCCTCCAGAGTCTTTCCTGTCACCAGTCTGTGATGAGTTAGAGAACTCTTTTTTTCTTTGTTGTTGTTCTTTTCTTTTTTTCTTCTTAATCCTTAATTTAAATTCATGTTCTACTTGAATTGCCTTTTAAAAAGTCCCCTGTGGCCTCCTGATTTCAGCTGGTGTCAGCAGTGGGATACCTGCGCTCCAAGAGCATCATTCATCGGGACATCAAGGACGAGAACATCGTGATCGCTGAGGACTTTACAATCAAGCTCATAGACTTCGGCTCGGCTGCCTACCTGGAGAGGGGCAAGCTGTTCTATACCTTCTGTGGGACAATTGAGTACTGCGCGCCCGAAGTCCTCATGGGAAACCCGTACGTATCATGGGAGCTGCAGCCTGTTGTCACACCTGCCGTCAGACCTGCGGTTGGTGGGGTTTTAGGGGGAAAAATGGTTTCAGTTTGTGCCTCTTTGACGAGGGTGTTGAGTGATAAAGTATGTTTGGGAAATAAGTGGGCAGGCAGGCAGGAAAAGTAAGGTGGGTCAGGGAAGCTGGGGGATGGAGACAGAGGTTCAGTATATTATTTCCTCAACTTTTATGTTTGGAGTTTCATATAATTAAAAGTTAAGAGAGGGCTTCCCCGGTGGTGCAGTGGTTAAGAATCCACCTGCCAATGCAGGGGACACAGGTTCGAGCCCTGGTCCAGGAAGATCCCACATGCCACGGAGCAACTAAGCATGTGCACCACAACTACTGAACCTGCGCTCTAGAGCCCACGAGCCACAACTACTGAAGCTCAGGCGCCTAGAGCCTGTGCTCCGCAACAAGAGAAGCCACCGCAATGAGAAGCCCACGCACCCCAATGAAGAGTAGCCCCAGCTCAACGCAACTAGAGAAAGCCTGCATGCGGCAATGAAGACCCAACACAGCCAAAGATAAATAAATTAAAAAAAAAAAAGAAAAGAAAAGAAAAAAAAGTTAAGAGAAAGATAAAAAGAGTCCCAAAACTTGGGACTCTTCAAATGAATGAAGAGGATTTTTTTTTTAGTTGGTTTATTTATTTTGATGACAGAACTGGTAATCTAGTCCAATAATATATTGCTGGGCTGGCTGTGTAAGAAATCAAGCAACAGAAAAAGTACTAATGCAGAGGGTCCAGGCGGAAGCTGGGTCCACTCCTGGCTGGAGGTGCTGTCGCTGACTGGCCCGGCATGCGTCAGCTCGGGGCGCGCCAAGCCTCCTGCTCTGGCTGAGAGGAGAAGCAAGGGTGTGGGCCGCGTTTACATCTCTGCGCCCCAGAAGCCTGTGAGCTGGAGGGGCCCGGCCTGGGCAGGGCCTGGTCTCAGGGAACTCGGGAGAGGAAAGGACACTGGTGTAGCTCAGGTGCTCATGGGATCCCATGGAAACGGTGCTCAGTGTTTCCCCCTGTGTATGCATGGATTTCTGTTGTCCACATGTAAACGAAGTGTGTCTGTACACATATGAAATGAAATCCAGTCAGATCCGGACCACAGGTATTATCCTGTACCACCTACACGTACTTTGGAGAGGTGTGGTTAGGACGTGTCTCTCCAGGAGGGCTTGTGGTTAGAGGGACAGACGCCAGAGCGTTGCGGGGACCTTTACTGCCCGGTTCTACATCCCGTCCTCAGGGACCCCTCTTCCTCCCTCTTGTTTTCACGACCTTCTACTCCAGGGGCGGCAGATCCGGCCCCCACCTGTTTTCTTAACTACAGTCCTGTCGGCTCACGTAGTGTCTGTGGCTGCTTTTGTGCTGCCCTGGTGGACAAGGCCACGTGGCCCCAGCCTGAAATATTTACTGTTTGGCGCTTTACAGCAAAA
Organism: Eschrichtius robustus; assembly: GCF_028021215.1. NCBI lineage: Eukaryota > Metazoa > Chordata > Mammalia > Artiodactyla > Eschrichtiidae > Eschrichtius > Eschrichtius robustus. The sequence continues at coordinate 728,817 of NC_090828.1, forward strand.
GTTTGCTGACCTCTGTTCTAGTCTATTGGATTTTTCTCTTTAGCCTCCAAAATTCTTGAAATCTCTTTCTCCAAAACATAAATGGCACAAAACAAAGACTGCCAAATCTGATTTTCTGGCTGTAGCATTGTCTCATCCCCTCACTTCCCTGAGGTCTGTCCTCGTGGCCCCTCCCCTCCTGGCCCCTCTTCTCTCCTGGGGCCCAGCCCCCCGCCCCTACTGCCCACTGGTTTCCTGTCTCCTGATGTCCCCAGCCTCTCTGTGGCCCCCTGGAAGGCCGAGGGCTCTGTCCTGGGCCCTCTTCTCAGCAGTTCCTCTCAGCCACCTTGTCTACATTCCTGTTCTGCTGCAAAGACGCTGCTGCCCAAGTCTCTCGGGGCCAGACTTTCCCCCCCGCCCGAGCTCCAGACCCGAGGGACCAACCGCGGTGGGCGGCACGGGGGCTGGTGCGTGGGGGCCGTCAGCCTGGCTCCCGTGCCCGCCCAGCAGCGGCCTCACCTGTTCTCCGTGGAACCAAGGTGATGTGTATTTTGCTGGTTTGCCGTGAGGATGAGGGTTAAAGCATGCACATGCCTTGCAGAGCGCCAGCATCTCACAGGTGCCCAGGAAGTGGTGGCTGGAATGAGGGTGTTTATAAGCACAGGCGATAACGAAGAGCACCCCGGGGAGCTGCCTCCCTGCAGCCTGCTCCCCCAGCCGGCCGGCTGCCTGCACCCCCTCTCCCCGTGCCCCTCACTCACTCTCCTCTGTCCTGCGCCGCTGCCTTGCCTCAGCCTTGAGGATGCTCACTCATGCCTGTCTCGCCTTGAGCATCTTTCACATCTTTCTGAAGCTGCCTCTGGCTCCCCAGGGCCCCTAGTGAGCCGAGTTCCTGTGGGCCTGGCGCCTGGCACTCTGCCTGCGCTCCCGGGCCTTCTCTCCACCTCCTCCAGGAAGCCCCCTGCGAGACACTCTGCTCTGCCCCCGTGCCATCTCCTGACTGGCTCTCAGCTGCTCGAGTGGAGCTTTGCTTTTCCTCTCCCTCCGCGGCACGTGGCCGGCGCCCGGCTGGGGGCGGACGTGCCGGTGCTGAGGACGTGGTCGAGGGGTGTGGCGTGTCTCCCTGGAAGCCGCTCTCGGGTGACTTGTGCGGGTGCTGGGCTCACGTGCGGGGCCGGCCCGGCGCCCCGAGTGCTTTCTCTCCTTCCTGCAGTTACAAGGGGCCGGAGCTGGAGATGTGGTCGATGGGCGTCGCGCTGTACACGCTGATCTTCGAGGAGAACCCCTTCTGCGAGCTGGAGGAGACCTTGGAGGCCGCGATAAACCCCCCGTACCTGGTGTCGGAAGGTGAGCTCGCGCGGTGGCGGGTGGACGGGCGCCGGCGTTGCACCGGCTTCCCGTCTGCGAGAGCAGCGCACCCGGGTCCGTGCCGATAGCCCAGCTCTCTCTTTTCCATTCTTCTCGGACTTTGATCTGAACGTATGGACGATTTGAATATGACTTTAAAACATCACAACTTTATTTTTAGGAGAGCTTCCCTTTGGACCATAGGGCCCTCTTCTGAAGGATGCGCACACACTAGCATTCTCTGAGCGTGGCCGTGGCCGTGACTGTAAGGTCACCTGTGGGGGAGGGCAAAGGATGGACTCGACCTTCCGGCCGCTCATGTGGAACCTGGGGGTTTCTGTCCCACCTCGAGCTCCCGTGAGCTGGCTCCCCCAGGGCCATGAGTGGCGGTTTGTGTCTGCAGTGAGGACCGCCAGGCAGTAGGCCTGGAGTGGGACCCTCACGGCCCATACCTGGAGGTGCTCCTGGGAGCTGGACCACGGGGTTCTGAGGTCTCTCAGACACTAGTGACATAGTGACACTCTGTGATGCCGGAGTAATCATTCATCGTTGCAGGCAGTGAGGAGATAAGTGTCCTCATGAATCAAGTCTGTGCCTTGGGTTCTTTGCTTAGGTTAGAAGCCTGTGTCTCAGTCCGCTCGGGCTTCCATGACAGGACACCGCAGACTGGGGTCTTAAAGCACAGACATTTATTTCTCAGTCTGGAGGCTGAGAGCCCGAGATCAAGGTGCTGGCAGATGCGGTTCCTGGTGGGAGCCCTGTTCCTGGCTTGCAGACGGCTGCCTTTTCCTGTGTCCTCACGGGGCAGAGAGAGGGAGAGAGCAGGCCCTCTCGTGTCTCTCCTGATACGAGCACTGATGCTGTCGCGGGGGCCCCTCCTCATGACCTCATCTAGCCCTCGTCACCTCCCAAAGGCCCCACCTCCTAATATCGTCACACTGTGAATCTGGGTAGGGGGCTGCACAGTTCAGTCCAGAGCAGCCTAGAAGAAGATTTGTAGAGCTTTGCTAATGTTCTGGATTCCGCGGTACCATGGCTCTTGCAGCTCTGCCCACGGGGGCTGCTCTGCGGGCTCTCTCACTAGGCTCTCAGGATACTCACTTGGGACAGTGAGGCTTGGAGTGGCCCTGGCTGAGGTGACACTAAAAGGAAATGGGACTCAGATCCAGACTCAAGGCTGGGGGCTCTTCTCAGAGCTCGTGCTGCCTTCCTGTGGGGACTGAGCTGGGGCTCCGCTGCCGGCCACCTCCCACCCCTCTCCTGTCACGTGATCCCTGTGTCCACAGCTCTGCACCCCCAGAGTCCCTTAGAGCAGGCCCAGGTTAGGAGCTGCCACACTTGGTGTGGTGAGCAAGGTGGGATCTCGAGCTCCAAGCTTTCCTTTCAGAGGCAACAGCATCTCCCACAGGCCCTCCTGAAGCATAGCTGGGACCCCACATTCCAGAGCCCCCGGAGTGCTGGTTAGAAGTGGGGGTCCAGAGCCACCTCCTGTCCCACCAGACCCGGGACCTGCAGTTGTGCAATGCGCTCCACCTGCCCCCAGCCGGGGCCCTCCGTCAGTCTTCTGGCCACACGCCTTTCTGTCCCCAGATCTCATGAACCTCATGTCTGGGCTGCTACAGCCTGTCCCCGAGCAGCGCACCACCTTGGAGAAGCTGGTGACAGACCCCTGGGTGACGCAGCCTGTGAACCTGGCTGACTATACCTGGGAAGAGGTGTGTCGACTAAACAAGCCAGGTGAGAGGCGAGGCCGTGCCCCTCAGGGCTGAGGCGGTTCCCAGGCTGCTTCCCGGGTCTTGGGGGAGGGCGAGGTTCCTTCCTCTGTGCTGTCCTGGACATGAACGTCAGGGCCCAGAGCTGGCTTGTCGCCTGTGAGACAGACTCCAGAGGTCCCTGAACACCACCAGGGGCTTTGGAAGGTGGGTGAGTGCCCATGGGAGCCCCTGACAAGGAGGAACCCACAGACGGGATTGAGGGCTGCGGCAGAGAGTTTGAGAAGTGCCGCTGGCGGTGGTCTGAGCGGGCCGAAAGGGAGGATACGGCCCGGACGAGGAGTGTGATGGTCTGGGGACCCCGGGGGCCCCCAGCTGGGAGCAGCAGGCCCGTGTGTCTGGCTCCCGCTGCTCAGAGTGGGCAGACACTGTAAGTGGCTCTGGACGTAGAACCCCCGCGGCACCACAGCAGGGTCCAGGGAGTCTAGAACATTGCCAGTTGGGTTCTGAAGGGTTCCCCTGATGTCTTTTGCTCCTAAGAATTTCTCCAAAGAGAAGCAAAGTATTTTAGAATCTTGCTGTTGGCAGGTGACACAGTATCTTTTTCTTTCTTTAGAGAGCGGAGTTCTGTCCACTGTCAGTCTGGAGCTGGAGGGCAGGAGCCCAAGTGCAGTGGCTCGGGCCCCGGAGCTGCGCAGGGCTTCATGTGTGAGGGCAGGCCCCTAACCGCCGGGAAACCCAGCTCTCTGCTGCTACCTTCACTCAGGAAGTCATGTTATATTCAGGCCCCTTCCATTCAGAGAAAGTACGTTCTCAAGAATTAGGCCCATTACGCCATCTAAAACCTCATATGCAAGCTTGATAAATGTTAGAACAAAAGCCAGGGATACTATATTGTTTTAGGGTTATAAAATAGACTTGGAATTCATTTTTTTTCATGGCCTTGAAAAAATTCTAGTGTTAATTTTGAGTTTTGTACTATTTTTTACTATTAAAAGGCTTCTAATTTGTGAAATTCCAAAAGGCATACAAAAGGTTTTTAACCCTCTTTCTACTTTTGTATATGTGCCTGTGTTTCTGCTTCCTGACTTGGTATATGCTCGTCTCTTATGCGGAATGTGTAGAACCTGTTCACCAAATGACCAGATTATTTCATTAATTTATTTCCTTGAACGTTTTCCAAATTAAAGCAACTTTGTTAGTAAACAATTACCCTGACTTGGACCATGTGAATTCTTCTACAGTGCTGGTATGGGAAGTACTTCATTTCTTTATTTTTCCATTTGTGCATCTCCACTTGCCACAGCTGGAGAGAGGTTCAGCCTTGGTCAGTTTGGGGGTCCCTCCTATGGGTGAGCCCAGGGCTCTGCAGCTTGCTTGCTCTAAGGAGACTAGAGGGTGTGGTGTTTCAGGCGTTGCCCTTCCCCTTGTGCACAAGCTCACCAGGGCCGGCCCACCATCTGTCTGTGCTCTGCTGTGCACCCACGACACCCTCCCCGCACTCCACAAGCCAGTCCAGGCTCCCTCCGTGACTATGTGGGGGGCGTCCAGCCCCGACTGTCCCTCTCCCTCCCCCGTTCAGGCCCCAGGGCAGCTCTCACACACTCAGAGGGCCCTTCCCCTCTAGGCTCCAGTCCATCCCCCTCTGAAACAGAGTCAGCTAGCTCAGGCACAGGAAATCCAGCCTCTATTTTGTATCTGTGTTGGAGGGGAGGGAGTGGTTGGTGTCAGAGAGAAACCTTTCATTTTTCCCCTCCTCAAATAGCAGGAAGAAAACAAAAACAAAACCAAGACCACCACCCCCCTGCCGCCCCAACCCATGCCTTTTTCCCACGTTATCGCTTTCCGCAGGTGCCAAGGCTCCTGCCCGGAGCTCTCGGGAAGATGCTCAGGGGCCAGCCTGCCTCTAGTGTGATCCTGTGTTGGGTTTCTAGTGTTCATTTAGGAAGCATGCAACTGTCCTGATATTTTCGGATGCTCCGATGACAGTTAATTTGATTCTCAACTACTGGGATGCAGGATATTGCCTTCCCCTTCCTTTAGGAAGTGCTGCCCGAGTCTCCCTGACGTCTCAAGAGACTGACGAGGGACCTTCCTCCCTCCGTCAGGGACAGTAAAGGCAGGGCTTTTAGAAGTGAATTTGTAAAGTGTGTAGTACGTTAGTGACATTTACTCTTCAGAATCAAATGAGTCTCGTGATGTTCAAAGAACTCTTGAAGAGTGGGCAAAAATACACAAATGTTTTCCTATGTAGTTTTTATGATGCTTATAACACAAAAGAAGTTACAGAATGTTTTTTCAGACAGGTGTGCAATGGGCCGAGAATGCAAAGTTCTAGGTCTCCAAGAACTGTTACTTCTCTATAAGAAAAAATAATTAAAACTCATCTGATTTGATGGCAGCAGAAAGTCTGAACACTCTGAGAGTGCTCTCTGCAGAAAGAGTCCAGATAGAAAAGTTTACAGCCTCCTTCTTCTTTGGCATAATCCTTCTGTAAAAAGGTTTTTAGCATCCAGTCTGGTGCCTGGCCCAGAGCTCTATAAATTGTATCCATGCAAGAATCAAGTCCCTTTTCTCAGTTCGGAAACAAGTAGGTAAAACAAGAAGAAATGCTTATACACTAAGGCTTGGGCTTACAATTGGTGGAATTTAGGCAGCTGAGAAAGCACACCTTTTTATTCTTTTTCACCACTATCCCCTTTGGAAAGATGCTTAGTCTCTATACCTGAACTGTTACAGGCCTATGTCCGAAATTTAAGAATGAATGCAAATTAGGCTGAAACATCACTGGATTTCATCCCAAGAGGAAACCAGACCTCTAAGCTGGGAGGACCCCCGCACCCCCCTGTTTTTAAACTGTAAAGACTTCTGGAGTTCCATTGGATAGTTTACACCTCTAGAATATGTATGTGTGTGTGTGGGGGGGTGTTCATCAATTATAATTGGAGCTCAAAAGAAGTAAGGGGGGCTTCCCTGGTGGCACAGTGGTTGGGAGTCTGCCTGCCAGTGCAGGGGACACGGGTTCGAGCCCTGGTCTGGGAAGATCCCGCGTGCCGCGGAGAGACTGGGCCCGTGAGCCACAACTGCTGGGCCTGTGCGTCTGGAGCCTGTGCCCCACAACGGGAGGGGCCGCGACAGTGAGGGGCCCCCGCTTACCACAACTAGAGAAAGCCCTCGCACAGAAACGAAGACCCAACACAGCCAAAAATAAATAAATAAAAATAAATAAATAAATAAATAAAATGAAAAGAAGTAAGGGTGTTTGCCAAATAAGGATTGGTTGGGGTCTGAAATGGTTGCATGGTCATCAGGGGAGACCTTGAGACCAGAAGGTTGCAGCTGGCAGGTGCTGTTCTGAATAGGCTGGGGGTGTCCCTGGGTCTGGAACAGTTCAAAGCTCACGTTCTCAGCGGTGCAGAGTGGCTGAGACCAGGTCCTCCATGGCCGCCAGACTCCATTTTGCATGCCTGAACCGATCGCTCCACTACCATTTCAACTTGTCACTAATATTCATATTGAATGCAGATTCCACACCAAATAACTTTATCTGGGACCGGCTCCCTTTGACTCAGACCGCCCGGTCTCTACCCCAACGTGAACCTGCTTTGGGAAGGACCCTGCTTTCTCCGGGGAGGTTACTGCTGGACCGCGGGGCGGTGGCCGGTTTGAGCGAGGTTATAGTTTCCTCTCACCTCCACTCTTCAGAGGAATTTTAAGGTAATGAGAAGCGAACGCATGGGGAAGGAGCTGTTCATTTGTTGCGCTAGCCGAGAGCTCTAGAAAGCGGAAACCCGGGCAGCGTAGGCACCAAGCAGAGAAGCCGCGGTCTCCGCGCCCACGGTGCCGGTGGGCGGCAAGCGGCGGGCGGCGCCAAGCCCCAGAAACCGACCCAGCGCCGGACGCCTGCGGACAAGGGCTGGGCGGAACTGCTTCCCGCGCCTTCGCGCTGGCGAGGGGGAGAGCGGAAGCGACGGACCCGGAGGACGGAAGCGGAGGACCCGGAGGGCGGAAGCGGCGGACCGGGGAGACGGCTGCTTCCGGCGTCAGCGGCGCTGCCGCTGTCTCCGCGTTATGGCTGCGTTGGGCTGGCAGGTGAGGGGGAACCGCGAGCAGGGGCTCCTGGCGGGTCGTAGAGGTCGGCGCACGCCGACCTGGTGCCGCACCCTGATCTGCGGTGCTCTCCGCTCCGTCAGTGCGGCTTTATCCCACTTTCCCCCCGCCGGCGCTGGGCCGACCCCGCGAGTGGACCCCAGACAGGGCGAGAGCGGGAGGCGGGAGCAGCGAGCGGGTGGACTTGACTGGCTGGCGGGGGCGCGGCGGCCGAGGGCGCGGGGGAGGCTTTGGGGCGGGCCGTGAAGGGCGGTTGAGTGCCTGGGGATGTGGGCCTCGTTCGTTACGCGCCAACCTGAACCCTGGAGAGTTCCGAAGTCAACGGGAATTCTGTGTAGTTTGCCTGCAGGTTACTGGGATTTCTTTTGTGGAATGAATGTAAGTAGTGAATCTGGAGACTTGTGTGAGGTCCAGATTTTTCAGGTGTGGGTACCAACTTGGACCCCCAGAGTTGGCACGGAAATTACGTTAAGTTAAAGACATTTGAGATTCAGCAGCTACAGAAAGAAGCCTTCTTGGAGCGGCCCTTATCGCGCTAAAAGCAGAACCTTCTGGGAGCGAGGGCGCCGCAGATCCTTTCTCCTCGGGAGCTTTACGGCCATGAAGGAAAAAAGAGAGGGAAGACCACGTGTATCTACATAAACAAACACTGTCACAGACTTTCTGGGCTCCCATTTGTTCGCCTAGGAGCCCACCACCCCTTTGCTCAAGTTAGCCCCTAACTCTAGCCAGTTAGGGAGCCAGCGCTTGTAGCCACCATATGCATATAAGTAAACTTTTTTTTTTCTGCCTGTTAATCTTTCAGTTAAATTTGCAGGCCCCCCACCCCAGGCACTGAAAAGGTGGAGGAAACCCGCCCCCCCATACTTCACCTGGTGGCCTGGAAACAGTTCTCCCCTGTCCCTCCTTCTCCCTGGCTCCTCAGTTACAGCAGCAATAGCTCATCTCTGTGCTCCTGCAGTTCTCTGTTCTCTGTACGCGAACGTCCTTCTCGGTAGGCTTTTTAAGTTCAGGTATGACTTTGCGGGTTGCTTATAAAAACTTATGTTTGTGTAGGACCAAGGCACTGAATACCCTGGCTCAGAAATCCCGAGGTGTCCATGACGTGGGAGTGGTGAGGAATTAATTCCCTTTGGGGGCTGTGTCTTGCAGGTCTCGGCTTGGCACCGCCTGATCCCCCTCACCTGGTCCCTTATTGCTAGGCAGACTGCTCAGCTTGGAGAGCAGAAGAGGACGACTGCTCTTTTGCTGCGTAAACTGACAACGGTCTCCAGCGGGGGGGGCCTCGGGGAGTCACCCTTTGTTGAACCCCAGAAGTGCGCACAAGAACCAGAGCACAGGACGGGGCTGACTCAGTGCCTCCTTGAGAAGCAGAGGACGGCTGTGGAGCGAGGGAAGATCGTCAGTTCCCTCCTGGACATGGGTTTCAGTGACGTCCATGTTAACGAACTGCTCAGTATACAGCCAGGTACCCACCCCCAGCAGTTGCTGGACATCATTTCAGAATTAATACTCCTGGGTCTGAATCCAGAGCCTGTGTGTGTGGCCTTCAAGAGAAGTCCTCAGTTACTGAAACTGCCTATCATGCAAATGAAGAAGCGCTCCAGTTACCTGCGAAAGCTGGGGCTTGGAGAAGGTATGAGAAGGTGTAGCTTTTATATATAGTGCTGAGGAGTCAGAGATGGGGAACGAATAGCCTGATGAGATGGATTCAGGGAGGTTTCTGGGGGAAAGGCCCTTGAGAGGAGAGTGTGATTTGGCTTGGGGGTGAGGAAGCAGAGTGAGCTCTGCAGAGGGCATCGCAGGAGGGAGGGGGACTGAGTGACCGACCGAGGCGCGTGTCTGGCGTGTTCACTGTAGGGGCTCTGGCATCTAGAACGGCGCTGGGCATGTGGTGTTGGTTTATGTGCATGTATGTGCCCTTTGATGCTCAAGTTGACTTGGGGTGGGCTTAGTGCTTTGTGTCTGTGTGATGGGAAGCCAGAGAGACTTACAGAGTTCCCTGTAGAGGCCTGGAGTCCAGTCAGGTGTCTCGATTTACTGTGGAATGTGAGATCTGCCCAGATCCCTGGGACACTGGTGGAGTGAAGGCAAAAGGAGCCACCATCCCCACCCCCACAGGATTCGCGCCCCGGGAGCCCTAGAAGTTCACTGGATCTCTTTACGGGCCTTCTGTGGGGTGGGGTGGGGGGGCTGTGAGTGTCTCCTAGGATCCCTGCCCGCTTTGACCAGAGGAATGCCACTCTTGTGTATTCTTGACTCTTGCTGGTAAAATATTGTCGGGGGTAGGGGAGGGGGAGAAAAGGTTTGGGAATTCAGATTTCAGAGGATCTTTACGGCCTCCTTCTCTAGAAGATGAGCAAAAGATAGTGGTGTGTGTTTCTCTTAACAGATTACCTATCGCAGTATAATCTAAAAAGCTAAACTTAGCACCTTACATGCAGTGGTTATATCAATAAATTAACAAGCTCAGCGTGGCCTTAAGCTGCAAAGATGAAGACTAAATTCCTGAAATTCATTCCTGACACGTTTTATCAAGACACTGACTGACTCTCCTGTTAGGAAGATTTTAATTAACAGTTTAAATAAGTGGTTCTAAGTTTCTAGGTACTAAACTTTACTCAGTTACCTGTAGGAAGACCATATGCCCTGATTTGCCTGGGAGAGTCTCAGTTTATACCAGTTATCCTAATGCAGTTACTAATAGGGACTCTGTCACTCAGAAGCGCCTTAGTGTGGATAAAATATATGGTCACCCACTAACCAGGAGATCATCAGTCTCTGTGGTTGTGCATCATGATTCTTGTTGTTATTATTACATTAATTATTATTGTGGAACGCCTTTTCATTGAGTTCAGGCTCCTAGGTCTTAAGAATGTTGGTTGTGAATATTTCAAGGACTATTTTATTATAGAAGGAAACATGAACCCAAAGCCCCGACATGGGGGAAGCTACTATCCCATCTTACTGTCTGAGCTTTCCCGTAAATCCCTGTGAAAGTCTTTTCTAGGTGAGAAGGGCAAGAGGAGACCTAGAATATGAAGTAGGTGCCTTTCAGCTGTGAGGCCAGAAATAGGCCTCTTGATACCAGGAGGGAGGGTTGGGGAGTCTGAGAAGTGAGAGGGAATCAGTGGGGAGATGCGTCATTCTGGCCCATCCCATTTCCACGACGCGTCTGGGAAGACATATCTGAAGCTGCCACTCCTTCTGTGGAGGAGAGGATCCTTGTTTGTTTTTTAAATTCTGGCTTGAATTGGGTGTGGTTGGCCACTTGGGCTTCTGGAATATTCTAAAATTATGTACTTGCCCTTTTTTACATTCTTCAGGGAAATTAAAGAGGGTGCTTTACTGTTGCCCTGAAATTTTCACCATGCGTCAGCGGGACATTGAGATCATCGTCGGGGTTCTCAAGGAGAAGTGCCTTTTCACGGTAAAGCAAGTCACCGAGATTTTGCACAGATGCCCCTGTGTTCTTCGGGAGGACCCTGGTGAACTGGAATACAAATTCCAGGTGAGGATGACTGATGGCGTGATTAGTAACAGCAAGTTTTCGAGTGTAGTCAGGGTTAGCTGACTTGCCGGGGCGAGTGGATGAGGTGAAAGGCTTAGACCCTCTTTGCTTGCACCAGCCAAAGAGAGTTCGGTGTTGGTTCTTTCACTTCTTTACTACAGGTAAAACCTCTTTTGCAACTTTTCTGCCATTAATAACGGATGACCCAGGCCTATTCTTAGAATCCTAATGAGGCCTCTGCTTAGAACACTTAATTTAAAAATAGCTAGAACCTTTCTATCTTTAGAATCTATTTTGCATGTTGATCTTAGAAACGTAATTGTGAAGGGTGTCCTAATTTTTTGGTAACAATTATGATGGCTTAGGTCAAATCCTAGATGTTTTCTGAATTTTTTGCCTATTTTTTCCATACTCATAGTTTTCCTTACCCCATGAAGAGAAATAGAACTTAATTTCTCCCTCCTGCCCTTTATTTTCTGCTGCATTTTTCTCGACATGAATTTGAAAATGCTTTGAAAGCCATCATGCAGGTGTCGGGATCATAGTGTTCTGCCGTCGCTAGTGAGGCAGGTCTCTCCGAGTGCTTTTGGACAGTTCAGTTCACTGTGCCTTAGGAGCCTACAAAGCTTTCTGCAGCTGCGCTTCCTAACCACGCTCTGTCTCCAGTATGCCTACTTCAGGATGGGGATTAACCATGTGGACGTGGTGAAGACCGACTTCCTGCAGTACTCCATGACCAAGACCAAGGAGAGGCACATGTTCCTGGAGCGCCTGGGCCGGTACCAGACCCCTGACAAGAAGGGGCAGACGCTGGTCCCCAACCCTTTACTCAAGGACATCCTCAGGGTGTCAGAAGCTGAGTTTCTGGCCAAGACAGCCTGTTCTTCAGCTGAGGAGTTTGAGGTTTTTAAGAAACTCTTGGCCCGGGAGGAGGAGGAGTCTGAGGGCCGTATGGCTGACGACGAAAGTCTGGAGGAGGAGGAGGAGGAGGAGGAGGAGCCAGAGGAAGGGGAGGAGCGGGAGCCGTGATGGACGGACTGGAGTGAAAAGAGCCCAGCGAGATCAAAGGGTATTTTAATTTTCTCAGAGCTTTTGGGAACTTCACTTGGATCTTCTCAGGTTATTTTTCATTCTCAAACTGGTCTTTTGATGAAAAATTAATTGGAAATCACCTGAGAAGTAGACTAAGAAGCAGATGCATTGGTTTGATCTGCTGTCAGGTCCTGGGGGGAGGGCCCTGCTCCGTACTGAATAAAAGGCCGACTTTGCGCCTCTAAGGTCGGGGGGCTCAACACCGCGACGTTTGGTCTTACTTTTTCTCTCCCATCTGTGTTGGTGACAGTCCCGTGACAGTGGGGGCTGTTTCTTCTGGTTCAGGAGTCATTTTACATCCTTCTCGTGACAAAGAGTTCTGAGAAGACAGTGAGCTTTTAGTATATCACAGCATTTTATTTTATGAAAACAAGGAGCAGGTTTTCCACAAAAATACTCAGGTTTTTAGTTCAAAAATATCTTATTGTTTCGTAATTGCAGTCATTGTACAGCAGAGTAAAAGGAGGTTGATTAGTGATGTATGGTTTTGCTCTGCACAGCTTCTTACCGCCAGCCCCACGTCGGGGCACTTTTTGCCTCTTTGAGAAGAGCGGGCCCTGACCCTGACCGCTGGCCCTGACCCTGACCGCTGGTGGAGTTTGCCTTCACACCAGCTCAGGCCCAGGGGCTTGCGTCCAGGCCTGACGTCTTTGGCGTCCGTGGAGTTCTGACCTGGAGCCAGGGCCGCAGGTCTGGGCTTGGTTTCATTTCAGGGAGCTCTCCGTGACACCAGAGGTGGTGGAAGGCCCCTTGGGGAGGCCAGTGGGTCTGAGGAGCGACCTGAAGAGTTGGGGTTGGGGAGTGGACTTGGATGTAAGCCAGGGGTCATCTCTGAGGTAGAGGTACAGCCCTGATGGCGTGAGCTCTGTGAGGGGTGGGGAGATGGGTGATTCCTAGAAGGTCCTGGAGATTCCTTTCTTGGGGGGAGCTGGCACAGGATTGATGCTGCAGAAGACATTTTTGGTGATGTGCCCAAAACTCAGGTCTTCACAGCATTTTAACAGCTACACATGAGACTCCCGGTGCTTGGCCTCGTTTTTCTCGCAGAGACCACGTAAGTCCTGTCAGCGGTTCTCACCTGGGGGTGATCTTGACACCAGGGAACACCTAGCAACATCTGGGGACATTTCCCATCGGGTTGTTAGGACCAGGAGGGTGTGCAGTTGGGGTCTAGTGGGTCGAGGCCCGGGCGGCTGCTAAACATCCTGCAGTCACAGCACAGGCCCACGACAGGGTGAGCCAGCCCGAAGATCAGCAGTGCCAAGGCTCGGACGCGGCTCTAAGGCCTCGTTTAGCGAAATGCGACTGTGCTGATTCGTGAGGACTTAAGATTTTAAATGGGCTTACATTTGTTTCTCTTTTATTTAAAAGTAAAGTACATAGCTGATTTTTTAAGAGAGTTCCTTTCTCCTCTGTACTGGGATGCTGTTGGTAGATTTGAGCTGTGTTTTACTGTGGGTAGATTGGAGCTGCATTTACTGAGGTGTAGATGCTTTTGCTTTCTCCAGGCTCATATTCGAGCATGACTGCAAAGAGAAAGACATTTTTTTGCAAAAGAACAGTAGCTCATTGAGTCCCTCCACACGTGAGTCCGACACCGGTGGCAGTCGTTGGGCAGTGGCAGGAGTTCCAGCGCAGGGAAGGTGCTGGAGGTTGGCTGACACCGGGTGGAGCCCTTGCCTGTTGGGGTGGCTGGTGGGTGAGCAGCAGGGTGGCACGGAGCGTTCCTCATTTGCACCCGTGTCGGTCCTCGTGCAGCGGGAAAAGGGAGGTTTTGTCTTCACTGTCTTTCTTGGCCGTGGGCAGAATTATTTGAAAGTACAGAGATTTCAGTTTCCATTTCCTCGTGTGTTCTGTGGCCTCCGGGTGGCGGCACCGTCCCGGGGACCTAGGGTGCTGCTCTTGTGTTCCCCAGGCGGGACTAACAGGATCTTAGATCTAAGCTCGGTGACGTGGTTAGTTGATCCAAGCTTTGATTAGCACAAGGCTGACTCGGCAACTCGGGATTGCTCCTTTCATTTCGACACAGAAATGTGTATGCCCCTGACAATTTTTTGATTCCACTTCTGCTAATTTTTTGGGGTGGACCTTGAGTATCTCCAAGGAAGACGTTAGAGTTTTAAGAAGGAGCCGTGTGGAAAAAAGCAGTGGCTCATTTGTAATGTTTCAAGGATGAATTATAATTCCTGTAGCATCAGGAAGTCTTTTACTAGATGTTTAACTTATAAAACATCAAAATGGGTTAATCATAAGAAAACGCAGCACCAAGCTCAGGAGGCAGCAGACTGTTCCTTGTAGAAACAAGGGCTTCCAAGCTGAAGACTGGAACGCGTTACATTTGCCTCGTGGCTGAGGGGCTTGAGGTCATTGACGTGGCGGTAGAGGGGTTCGTCTTCTTTCCAGTGATATCACTTGATCTTGCTGTTTGCTCATGACGCCGTAGCTTACACAGTTGCACAGTGACAGGTCCCAGTGCCACAGCAGAGTCAGCAGGACGTGTTTATGTATGTGGTTCTCTCGATTCTGCCAGTGTCAGAGCCCCTGCACTGCACTCAGCCGTCTTCTCCAGGTGGGCCTTGGAGACTGGGGACCTTCTGGAGCACCGTAGAGACTTCTCGAAATGACTCTTCCTCCTTGCTGAAAATGACAGAATGCATAATACACAGACATATGCACACAAAACTTTAATAAAAATAAAAAGCCTAAAATATAACTCTGTAAAAAAAATTTTTTTTATGGAAGATGAAAGGAAGAGCCCCTTTCTGTGGCTGTGATGCTGACTGGGGGCAGAGTCGGTGGGAGACGCACGGCGGCTTGAGTTCCGTCTGGCTCAGCTGCTCAGATGTTCAGCACACCGGACGTGGGGTTGGCTTGTCTGCTTTTCACCTCATTTGCAGGGAGAAGCGAGCACTGCTTAGAAGCGTGCTAGAGAGCAGGGGTGGCAGGATGACGCGGCGATCTGTGTGTGAAGGAGGAGCGTGTGGAACACGGTGCTTACTACCTGATAGCCCCCCCACACAGCGTTACCTGAGTGCTGGACTAAGAGAAACCTTCACCAGCGTCGCATTTAGGCTTGTGGGACGAGCCCTCACTGTACTTGGTAGAGGTGCTGCCTTGGCTTTCCAAGTGGGGTTTGAAACCCTTGAGGTTTCCGTGAAGCCCTTGAGGTCTTTGGTGCCTTGGTGGGACTTGTCATCCAGGGGATAGGCCAAAGCCTGTGACCTCAAAGACCAGGGGCTAACCCAGCGTGGCGCACGGGCCAACTCGGCCCTGCCTGTTCTTGTAAATAAAGTTTTATTGGAACCCAGCCACGCCTGGTGAGTCACACGTCTGTTGGCTGCATTTGTGCTGCAGCTGCAGAGCTGAGTCACTGCCACAGAGACCATAGGGTCCTCAAAGCCAGAAGTACTGTCTGACCTTTACAGCAAAGGTTGCAGGTGTCTGACTCCGTCTTAGTGTTACCGCTTCGGCCCTCCGAGTCAGCTGGTCCACGTGATGGAGCACTAAGCCTGCGAACGATCAGCGAGAATCATCTGCTGGCGGAGGAGGGCCGGGCGAAGCGCTTCCAGTGTGGCCTCATCGCTGCCCCGTCCTCCCAGCCCCACCGTCTCTGCTTCGGAAGCTGTTGATAGCAGTTCCTCCTCAATTCTGTTGCTGGCTCTCAAAGGGAGAATTCTTTCTCTGACCTCGGAATCTGAGAACTGGTTTCTGAAGGCTGCAGAAGCATTCCTGGCGGACAGCCTTGCCACCCAGGGCTAACGTGTGCGCCGTGGGTGCGCATTCACCGCGGTGCAGGCCGCCCCCTAGGAGACCGCAGCCTGGGGTATGTCAGATGTGGGTTCTGTCCCGGAGGTCTCCCTGGTTGTGGCTGGGCGAGGAGGTGGCTGGTGCTTGCCTGGCCTGGCCGTCTGTCTGCCAGAGGCCAGAGGAGAGAAGCCGCTCAGGGCACTGACTCCAGCCAGGACCTTGTTTCAATCCAATTTCAGACCTCGTCTTCCTGGGCTTTAGAAACTCGTGAGGTGGATGGAGCGTAACAAGAGCATCCTGATCCTTAGAAGAGAAAACAGACCGGGGCGTGAGGAGGAGGATAGTGGTAGCCGTTCCTCTTTACGGCGGCGGCTCCCAGGTTGCTGCCCCGGAGGACCCGAAGCGCTTGCCACATCAGAACTGTGAAGTTTGTTCCCTGTGACATGGCAGTGGGTGCTGGGGGGCAGGCTCGTGGAGGACTGACTATACCCCCCCAGTGTTGGGGACATGTGGGTAGCATTGCAGCTTAAATTTGAAATCTGCAGGCTGCAACCCCCCTCATTTGGTGACGCCTTGGATCTTTTCTCTGAAGGCATGGGCTGTCCCTGGCCTCTCTCGACTGAATGAATTCTTGCACTTTGTTCTTGGATGTGTGTGTTGTGTGAATGTTTCCTGCTTATTTGTGTTTTCTCCATTGTCTTAAGCATGGGTATCCTAAAAGCCAGTATTTGATAATTTAACAATTGAGGGTTTCTGATTTGTTTTTATAGAAATTGATTCATTGAACGAGGTTAAAAAAATATATATCATCTTTCAGATGACTTACTGCAATAGAAATGTTTCACACCCCAGTTATATCTGTGGGTGGTGAATTGCTTGCAGGCCTTGGAGTGCACGTTTTGGGTACATGGGGGTTGCGGGGGAGTGATGCCTTTGACTAGGTGGGACCTGAACGCAGAGACTTTTGATGGGAACTGAACGCCTGCCTGAGGTCACACGTTCTCGCTCACGTGCTGCTGCCCAACCTGTGGGTCCCAGCCTCCGCTTTCCCTGCTTGGTTGGTGAACATTCTGCTTTAGTGTCAGCCTATATCTGCGAAGCTCTTTTGCTTCTGGTTGTTTATAAAGGTCTCTGAGCAACATTTCTTTCTTCATCTCCTCAGCCATATAAAAAAATGTAGCCTGTTTGTGAAGCTGCTTGGGACCCAGGAGTCTCACTCCCCTCCTGCACCGCCAGGAAGATGGGCTTCTGGGCTCCTTTATGGAGCTCGAGTGGTGAGCTCTCCTGGGTCAGCCAGAATACCTCTTTCATTCCCAGTGCGTCACGTTGATAAGAAATTGTGTCAGGCTGTGGATGGGTCTCTGTGGCTTAGCCTAGGATCTTCCAAATTACCGTGAAGGTTTCCACAGAGTGTGCGTGTGAGGGGGTGGGAGTCACATGGGGCTCACTTGCCACAAGAGGTTGGGAAATGCTGGATTAAACAAGAATAGCGTTAGAAAGTTGTTTTCATTTCAGGGTTTCTGAATGCTTAGGATGCCTGTGTTCATTGGCACTCTCCCAGTGAGAGAGTCTCAGGACTTACCCAAAGTTATGTGATCAAGGCCGCACACCCTTTCTCAATGGACTTCCATTTACAGGGTCTGGAAAGCACTCCTAGAATTCCTCTGCCTTCTGGCATCCCAGGCCCCTCCCACTGTCCCCCCTCGCCTGCCCTCCCAGCAGCCCGTCAGTCCCACCTCCCTCTGGGTGCAGGTGGTCTTCGGCCTCTCTAAGAGCTCACCCGTCCCCTCCGTTGCCATTGCTGATGACCGGGGAAGGGGTTTCTCTGCCCATTGAGATAGAGTGGGATTCGATGTATCAGACCAAGTTTATGTCTATTGGGAGGCCTTCCTTAAGTAGTATTTTTCTCACCCATTTTAACCCCCTTAGGCAGTTCTGAAGCCTTCTGGTCTGAGCTTATGACACCGAGCACACACTGAGCTTTCTTCTCAGAGCTCCACAAGGAGACAGCAGCCCTCCCGAGGGCCGAGTGCTGGGGGGATGTCCCTCAGACTTCCCAGCAGCTCTGCTGGCTGTGGGAACGTACCTTAAGATCTCTTCAGTGTAGGACTGTTACTCTGTTTCCTGAAATAATTAGAGAAATGTGGTTTATTAAAAAGAAACTGTGTCCCTGTAACTCTGCGGCTGCCTCGGCCCAGGCTGCCTGCTGTGGTCCTGTCTTGTCTGTAGGTCACATGTGTTCCAGTTTGGGGAGCGTGGTAGTGAGACGCTGACACAGAGATGAGCGTTTGAGTCTGTGTGTGCCCACCTGGCTTGGGGTGGGAGTCGTGGAGTGATGAGGAAGGCTGCCTGGCTGGGTGTGAGTCATGGAGAGTGAAAGGGGGTGTGGAGGATGGGCGATGGGAGACAGGTGATGCGCTCGGGTAAGGCAGCAGGGTGGGTTTTTCCTGGACTCAGAAACGCAAGACCCAGTGCGTGTGGTGACTGGTCTATGGAGAATGTGACTGAGGTTTGGACTCTGTTGTCTGTACTCAGGCAGTGCATTATATAATAATTCTGTGACTACCTTGAACCCTTTGGGGAAAGAACCTGGGTGAGAGTGAATAAAAAGTAAATAGAGATTTACTGTATTTATATAATTGGACCCGTCAGTAACACTTCCCAATACTAGTGCCAGATGCTGTGTGAACGTGCATAACCAGAGTGACCCCCCAGCACCACCACTCAACCTCCCTCCAGCACCTGCCCTGTGACCTTCCCAGCACCCACCATGTAACCTCCCCAGCACCCACTCTGTGACCCCTACCAGCACCTACCAGGCCCAGCTATACCCATCTGTGTGTGCTCACACGTACACATATGGGCACACAGTTCCTTAATATAGCTGGGCTGCACATCTTGGCAACCTGGCTCAGCCATGGGCCTGTGGCATCCCACAGCCCCAGTCACCAGGGCCACCCTGGCCCTGTGACCCTGTGGCCACCTGCAGGGCACAGCACGGGACTCCTCCCTGGGACGCACCTGTCTGGGGTCCTGGCGCGCGTGCTCTCGCAGCTCTCTTTGAAACAGGTGTCTGGATGCACTTTGTAGACTCTTTTATACCTGCATCACAAGAAGGCTCTGTGAAGCCAGAAACTGAGCAGAATGTTGCCCAGCCCCTTCACCTAGGCTACACGAACCTCCAGGTAACTGTACAGGTGTCTGAGGAAGGGCTGTTATTTTCCTAATAAAACTTTACCTCCTGTGGATGTATTAAAATGTCCAACATAAAAATCATGTAATTAAAAAAAAATGACTTTATCAAGGTATAATTTACATAAAATAAGATACACTCATTTTAAGTGTACATTATGATGAGTGTTGACAAAGTGATATATAGTAAGAGATAAAGTGTGCTGGGACTCCCCTGGTGGTTCAGTGGTTAAGAATCTGTCTTGCAACGCAGGGGACGCCGGTTTGATCCCTGGTCGGGGAACTAAGATCCCGCATGCCGCAGGGCGACTAAGCCGGCGCGCTGCAACTACTGAGCCCACGTGCTGCAACTACAGAGCCCATGCGCTCTGGAGCCCGCGCGCCACGACTGGCGAGCCCACGTGCCGCCAGTAATGAATGAGCCCATGCACCACAACTAGAAAAAAGCCTATGCACTGCAGTGAAGAGCCTGCACGCCGCAACGAAAGACCCCGAGTGCCCCAACTAAGACCCAACGCAGCCAATAAATAAATAAATAAATAAATAAATATTTTTTAAAAAATGTGCTATTTCAAAGACATGTCTTGCTTGAGGCAGGCTACTTGGCTCCAAAGCCTTGAGACAATGTGACTGCACTCTTATGGGCAGTTGATGGAGAAGTTTGAGAAGCCTTGGAGATGCAGGCATTAGATGCGGGCAGTGTGGAACAGGAGACCTGACGCCTAGCCCTGCCTCCCACTTATTAACTAGTGTACTCTGAGCACGTCTCTGGAACTGAACCCTCCATTTTGTATGAAATGGGAATTGCTTATACTGCCTCTGTCACATGTTTGTAGAGGATAATGAGTGAGAAAGTGTTTGACTCTTGGTAAAGCTTTTTAAACGTCGGAGCTGTTTGAAAGAGATCCAGGGAGTTCAGTGGGTAAAACTCCAACTCGTGAGCTCAGTCGAGGAGAGTCCTTAGGGTCTAAAGCCTTAGCTAAGACTTCCATTGCCAACCATCAGGCAGTGAGAGGATCTGGAATTAACTTCCACATGTGAACAACTGGAGAACTGGACAAGATCCAGGAAGTAAGTCTTTTCAGATGTGAGAAAAAAGACAGTGCAAGACGGTGACCCAGAGAGAAGGGGAACAAGATGAGCTCTGTGATGGTCCTGGAATTCAGCCTGGAGGCACTTTTTTGGACTGTGTTGTGGGTTAGGGAGAATCCAAGCAGTGGCTACACTGAGTGGGCAAAACAGATTGGAGTTGGGGAGGCAGAGGAAGCTGAAATTTGTGGGTCAGTACGGAGAGGAGGGAGCTATGCAGAGGAAGAGCTCCAGAAATCTGGAGGGGGCGGTCCCCTTGAAAATTAAGCTATGTGTGCACAGGGTGAGTAAAGATGGGCAACGAGGAACTACTGAGGAGCTGCACAGTTCCCAGAGCCAGAGTGGAGAGATCTTGATTAATAGTAGGCTGTTCCAGAGAAATAGAAACCCCAGAAAGGAGAAAGGGCTTGCCTTAAAAGTGGGGCAGGATTAACCCCAGAATAGAGGCTATGCTAAAGCCACCCTAAAACAGGCCTCAAAAGGATCCATCTAAACTGCCTTGCAAAAAGCAAAAAACCAGAAGTAAAACAAAGGAACAGGACAAGGATGCCCACTCTCACCACTTCTATTCAACGTAGTATTGGAAATCCTAGGCACAGCAATCAGATAAGAAAAAGAAGTAAAAGGTATTTAAATTGGAAGGGAAGAGGTAAAACTGTCACTATTTGCAGATGGCAGATAACTCTATATAGAGAACACTGAGGTTGCCACACAAAAACTGTTAGAACTAGTAAGTAAGTTCAGCAAGGTAGCAGGATGCAAGATTAATATACAGAAATCTGTTGCACTTCTTTACACTAATAATGAAATATCAGAAAGAGAAAGTAAAAAAAAAAAAATCCTGCTTAAAATTACATTTTAAAAAAGCCCTAGGAATAAAGTTAACCAAGGAGGTGAAATACCTATATGCTGAAAACTAAAACATTGATTAAGGGAACTGAAGATGATTCAAAGACATGGAAAGATATCCCGTGCTCTTGGATTGGAAGAATTAATATTATTAAAATGGCTGTACTATCCAAAGCAATCTACAGATTTTAATGCAATCCTTATCAACACAGCTATGACATTTGTCACAGACCTAGAACAAATAGTCCTGAAGTTTATATGGAACCACAAAAGACCACAAATTGCCAAGCAATCCTGAGAAAAAGGAACAAAGCTGGAGGTATAACCCTTCCAGACTTCAGACTGTACTACCAAACTACGGTAATCGAAACAGTGTAGTATTGGCACAAAAACAGACATACAGATCAATGGAACAGAATAGAGAGCCCAGAAATAAACCCATACACCTATGGTCAATTAGTCTTTGAAAAGGAGGCAAGAATATACAATGGCGAAAAGACAGTCTCTTTAACAAGTGGTGTTGGGAAAGCTGGACAGTTAACATGTAAATCAGTGAAATTAGAACATTCCCACACACCACATACAAAAATAAACTCAGAAAGGTCTAAAGACCTAAACGTAAGATGTGACACCATAAAACCCCTAGAAGAGGACATAGGCAAAACGATCTTTCACATAAATTGTAGCAGTATTTTCTTAAATCAGTCTCCCAAGGCAAAAGAAATAAAAGCAAAAATAAACAAATGGGACCTAGTCAAACTTAAAAGCTTTTGCACGGCAAAGGAAACGATCAACAAAACAAAAAGACAACCTACGGAATGGGAGAAAATATTTGCAAACAATGTGACTAACAAGGGCTTAATTTCCAAAACATACAAACAGCTCATACAACTCAACAACAAAAAGACAAACAACCCAATCTAAAACTGGGCAGAAGACATAAATAAACATTTTCCCAAAGAGGACATACGGATGGCTAACAGGCACATGAAAACATGCTCAACATCGCTAATTATTAGAGAAATGCAAATCAGAACCACAATGAGGTATCACCTCACACCAATCAGAATTGCTATCATCAAAAAGTCTACAAATAGTAAACGCTGGAGAGGGTTTGGAAAAAAGGGAACCTTCATACACTGTTGGTGGGAATGTAAATTGGTGCAGCCACTTTGGAGAACAGTATGGAGGTTCCTTAAAATACTAAAAATAGAGTTACCACGTGATCTAGCAATCCCACTCCTGGGTATATATCCAGAAAAAAGGAAAACACTAATTCAAAAAGATACATGAACCCCAATGTTCATAGCAGCACTATTTATAATAGCCAAGACTTGGAAACAACCCAAGTGCCCATCGACAGACGACTGGCTTAAGAGGTTGTGGTACATATATACAACAGAATATTACTCAGCCATAAAAAAGAATGAAATATTCCCATCTGCAGCAACATGGATGGACCTAGGGAATATTATGCTTAGTGAAGTGTGAAAGACAAATACTATACGATATCATTTATATGTGGAATCTAAAAAATAATACAAATGCATCTATATACCAAACAGAAACAGACTCACAGACATAGAAAACTTATGGTTACCAAAGGGGAGAGGTGACAGGGGGAGGGATAAATTGGGAGTATGGGATTAACAGATACAAACTACTATACATAAAATAGATAAGCAACAGGGATTTACTGTATAGCACAGGAAATTATGCCCAATATCTTGTAATAACCTGTAGTGGAATGTAATCTGCAAAACAAACAAAAAACCAAACCAAAAAACCCAAAAAACTGAATCACTATGCTGTACACGTGAAACTAATGCAATATTGTAAAGCAACTTTACTTCAATAAAAAAATTAAAAACAAAAATAAAACAAAAACAGACATTCTTGAAAAGAATGCCAAAAAAAAAAAAATTCCAACAGTCTGTACCATAAAGTTTATAATGTCTAACATCCCAACAAAAAAATTACAAGAGTATCAGTCGTACAAAGAGTCAAGAAAATGTGGCCCATAAACAGGAAAAAAATCGAATAGAAAAACACCCAGAAATGAGAGCAATAACTGAAATAGCAGACATCTGTTATAAATTTGCTGTACACGTTCAGTGATGTAAAGGAAAATATAAACATAATGAGAGAAGTGGAGGCTCAAAGAAAGAACTAAATGGAACTTCTGGAGATGATAAAACACAATATCTGGGACTTCCCTGGTGGCGCAGTGGTTAAGAATCCGCCTGCCAATGCAGGGGACACAGGTTCAATCCCTGGTCTGGGAAGATCCCACATGCTGTGGAGCAGCTAAGCCCATATGCCAGAACTACTGAGCCTGCGCTCTAGAGCCCATGAGCCACAACTACTGAGCCCATGTGCCACAACTACTGAAGCCCGCACGCCTAGAGCCCATGCTCTGCGACGAGAAGCCACCGCAGTGAGAAGCCCATGCACCGCAACAAAGAGTAGCCCCGCTCGCCGCAACCAGAGAAAGCCTGTGCACGACAACGAAGACCCAGCACAGCCAAAACAAAACAAAACAAAAAGCCACAATATCTGAAATGAAAATTTTGCTGAATGGGATTAATGGTAGGTTAGACACTGCAGAAGAAAAGATCAGTGAAATTGAAGGCATAGCAATACAATCTATCCAAAACAAAGTAAAGAAAAAAGAGTGAAAAAAAGGAAAAGCGCCTCAGTGACCTGTGGGACAATATCAGTCTAATACGTGCTTAATTGGAGTCCCAAAAGAAGGAGAGAAATGGATGCATAGAAAAAGTGTTTGAAGAAGTAATGGCTAAAATTTTCCAAATTTGATGAAAGCTAAAACCACAGAGGTGAAGCTTAACAAACTCCAGAGAGTAAAGACACATGTACATAACCTACCAAAGCACATCATAATTAAATTTCCCAAAAAACAGTAATAAAGAGAAAACGTAAAAGCAAGCCACAGGTGATGGGGACCACGTTACATATAGGGGAACAAGAATAAGAGTGACTGAAGTTTTCCCATCTGAAACTGCAAGCCAGAAGACAAAGGAATGACCTCTTTGAAGTGCTGAAATTTGAAGAAACCACAATTATCAACCAAAACTTCTGTGTTCAGCAAATGTGTCTTTTGAAAATGAAGGTGAAATAAAAGCCTTTTCAGACAAACAGAAGCAAAGGGAATTCATCACCAGCAGACCTGCCCTATAAGAAATGTTACAGTGAGCTCTTTAGGCCAAGGTAAATGGTACCAGATGGAATCTTAGATCTGCACGAAGGCATGAAGAGCGCTGGAAACGGTAGACGTGTAAGTCCCTACAAAAGACTTTATACTCTCAACATTTTTAAAAAAGATAATTGTCTGTTGAGAGCAAAAGTAACACACGGTGTCGTTCATAGCATATGTGGAAGTAAAACGTCTGGCAGTGATAGAAAGGGGAAGTAGAAGCTTGCTGTTGCATGTCTTCCATGATACTGAAGTTGTGTTGTAATTCAAGGTATATTGTGATCAGCTGAAGATGCATATTTTAAATCCCAGAGCAGCCACTAAAGAAAATAAACCAAAGAAGTATATCAGTGAGCCAACAGTACAGGTAAAATAGAATCCTAAAAAATAATCCAAAAGTAGGCAGGAAAAGAGAAAGTAACAAAGATAAGATGGGACAGATAGAAAACAATATGTTAGATTTAAACCCAATCACATCAGTCATTTTATTAACATGTAAATGGTCTAAACACCCCAATAAAAACCAGAGATGTCAGACTGGATGTATGGCAAGACCCTCGCAAATGCTAAATACAAGGAAGTCCCTTTCAGATGCAACAGGTTGAAAGCACTGGGTGGAACGCTATGGGCACGTGCAGGGCTCTCCCAGTCAGGTACTTGGTGGTCGCCCCAGGCGCTGATGTAACTAACACAGTTGGAAGATGCAGGTGCAGGGGCTCTGGAGTGCCATTCCACAAAGTCCAAATTCAGGGGCCTGTAAACCTGGGTTCCCAAGTCCCAGTGCAGCTCAGTGCCTCTGGTGTGTCCCTGCTGCGTGTCACGCTGGCTTCATGTCCAGGCTCAAGTCAAGCCTTCTGTCTTGCCTTCCTACATCCCATCCCAGTGATCTTTAAACATGTCAGGTGTCACTTCAGCTCAGTGTCCTTCAGTAGCTCCCCACTTCCCAGAGGACACATGCAGGTCCTTCCATGGGTTTCCAAGGCCCACCCTCCACGCCCCCTCGCTCGCTCGGCTCCAGCCCTGCTGGCCTTCCTGCTCCTTAGACGGGCGGGCAGGCTCCTGATTTCAGGGCCTTGGCAACAGATACACTCTGACTGGGCCATTCTTCCCTCAGATATCTCCGCCCGCCCGTGTCTGGTCATGTCATCTTCTCCATGAGGCTTCCCCTGACACCCTGCCGAATGCTGCTGCCACCCCCTCCTGCGCCCCGGCCCTGGCTCTCCTGGCCCTGCGAATTCCTTTCTTCCATCCTCCTTTAGCGCTTGCCACCATTTAAAACACTGCAGGACAAACTCGTGCTTCTTGTGTACTGTGACTCCCTCAGCTAGAACGTCAGGACTCCCAGGGCAAGACTTTGGCCCGTTCGGCTCGCTGATGTGTGCCGAGTGTTCCGAACCACGCCTGGCACACGGGAGGTGCTCGTCCGTATTTGTGGACAAAGTAGGTTGTAAGTATGACCCATGGAGTCAAGAGTGTTAGCAAGAAAGGTGCTAAGAGGTGGGCTCGGCAGACTCCCTCCTCAGCCCGTCTTACAGATGGGGAAACTGAGGCATGAGTGCCTTGCCCAGGGCTGTGTCGGGAACTCACGGCAGAACCAAGACTCGAGGTCTCCTGTGCTGAGAAGGGGAGGGGCACGTCCTCTCCGCGTGCCCTGCCATCCCGGGAAGGAAGGCCCGAGGGCAGGAGCAGGGGATCCCGCCTCTAGGGGAAGGAAGGCCCAAGGGCAGGAGCAGGGGATCCCGCCTCTAGGGGAAGGAAGGCCCGAGGGCAGGAGCAGGGGATCCCGCCTCTAGGGGAAGGAAGGCCCGAGGGCAGGAGCAGGGGATCCCGCCTCTAGGGGAAGGAAGGCCCGAGGGCAGGAGCAGGGGTTCCCGCCTCTAGGGGAAGGAAGGCCCGAGGGCAGGAGCAGGGGATCCCGCCTCTAGGGGAAGGAAGGCCCGAGGGCAGGAGCAGGGGATCCCGCCTCTAGGGGAAGGAAGGCCCGAGGGCAGGAGCAGGGGTTCCCGCCTCTAGGGGAAGGAAGGCCCGAGGGCAGGAGCAGGGGATCCCGCCTCTAGGGGAAGGAAGGCCCGAGGGCAGGAGCAGGGGTTCCCGCCTCTAGGGGAAGGAAGGCCCGAGGGCAGGAGCAGGGGATCCCGCCTCTAGGGGAAGGAAGGCCCGAGGGCAGGAGCAGGGGATCCCGCCTCTAGGGGAAGGAAGGCCCGAGGGCAGGAGCAGGGGATCCCGCTTCTAGGCCTCATGTGGCTCTGCTCCCAGCTGCACAGCCTTAGGCAAGTTTTTCAGCCCTTTTGCCTCAGTTTCCTAACTTGTCGCATGGAGGGGGTGGGTGGTCAAAGCAAGCCCCTTCCATGCTGTGACTACTAGACCTCAGGGGCCTGTGCGGACAGGGCGGAAGCATCTGAGGGTCAGGAACGTGCTACACACGTGGTGAAGGCGGAGGGGAGGGACTTACACGTGGTGACAGATGCCTCCTTCCCAGACCGGAAAGGACTTTGTCTCCGAGAACAGCCGTGTGCAGGGCTGGGGCACCTTTCTGCAGGCTGCTGGCACAGAGAAAAGGGCCGTCGCTTACAAGGAGCTCGAGGCCATGGTTGCCCTCTTCCTGCAGCCACTGTAGGTCCGGGGTTCTGCCCAGCCACTTCCCAGGCTGGCGGCCCTGTCCCTGGGGCTGCTGAGCGACTGCGGGTGCTGCTCTGGGTGGGGGTCCTGGAAGCCTGCAGGCTGGCTTCCCTCGGGGCTGGTCGGAGGCTCTGGGTCTGGCAGGCTCAGGGCTGTGTGGCTCACGTGGGAACTTCTGTCCACGAGCCTCTCGTCCTCAGCCCGGAAGTCAGAGGCAGGCCCGTGGCCCTTTTCCCTCCCACCGCCTTGTTTGGTCCCCAGGCGAGAAGAGCCCCATCCTCCCCCCCTCCCTGTGGAGCAGCTGTCGCTGGGTCCCTGTGACTGTCCCAGACCCCCCAGTTATCTGGGCAGCACCTTTCACCCTGGCGCTTCGGGGCAGTGGGAGGCCTGGCGGCTCACTGCCTGCCAGCCTCCCTCCCTGGACGCTTGGAGGTCTGGGGCACCGTGGCCAGGCCCCTGTCCCGGCACCTCATGGCTGGAGGTCCTTGCGGCAAACCCCCCTGGGGCCAGTGGTCCCATCGGAGCCTGCCGTCACAAGCGTGTCGAG
Organism: Eschrichtius robustus; assembly: GCF_028021215.1. Taxonomy (NCBI): domain Eukaryota; kingdom Metazoa; phylum Chordata; class Mammalia; order Artiodactyla; family Eschrichtiidae; genus Eschrichtius; species Eschrichtius robustus. Next base: position 755,825 of record NC_090828.1, read on the forward strand.
GCCAGGCCCCAGCCCCAGTGACCCCAGCAGGCGAGGGGAGCGGCCCCAAACTTACCAAGCTCACAGTGTCTGCCTTTGAACCCCGGGCTGCACTCACAGCTGCGGGCATCCTCACCAGGCACACAGGTGCCTCCGTTCTGACAGGGGTTTTCTGAACAGTTCCCAGGGGCACCTGTGAACGGCCACGAGCGGTTAGTCTCGGGGCCCCACGGGAAGGCCTGATAGCGTTCCCAGGTTGCTGCCTCTTGCTGCCCCCAACACCAGTGGGCCCTAGGGGTGGTCAGAGAGCAGAGGCAGAAGACTGGCCTCAGTGTGCTCAGCCCTGACCCCGTTACCTCGAGGGAGAGCGGGAGGGCTCTCGGTGCTGAGCCGTCGTCACAAGGCAGAGGAGCCTCGGCTCACAGCTTAGGTCATGGCTGCACTCTGGTCGCCTTTGGGAGAGACTGCCCGCTCTGCCCTGGCCTGTGCCCCCTGCCCCACACTTCTGCTGACTTTGCCCCGCTGCACAGGGCTTCTTCTACTTGGAACACAGAGGCCAACCCTAGAGAGCCCTCCTCATCCTCCAGCGCCTGTCCCCGAGCCGCCTGTGTGTCCCCAGCCCCAGCCCCAGGCAGCCTCTGTGCAGGACTCTGCTGGCGTCTGTGCCCCCTGGGCCGCTGTCTGCCTTCCGCACTGCGGGAGCTGGAGGCGGGTTGGTCAGTGGTGCTGCCTGGGAGGGGCAGACCTGTCCCTCCCCCCTTAGAGTCCACTGTCCTTTTTTTTTTTTTTTAAAGCTTTGCAAGATAGCTGGTTTCATTTTTAACTCTTAAAAAACTGAGAAACACAAAAGAATAAGAATCGTGCATATGCCACCACTTCCAATACCCCCTCCACACCTAATCCAGCCCTTCCCCCTTCCCCCCTCCTCGGCAACCACCTCGTGGGGGGAGGTTTATTAACATTTTGCCAATCTTGTTTAATCTATTTCCAGCTTTCCATCTGCCTTTCTTTCTCTAGTTGGAGAATTTCAAAGCAGTTCACAGAAACCACTTCACCTGTAAATATGTCAGCAAGTATCTAATACATAAAGACTTAAGAAATTTTCACATAAGCACAATACTATTATTACAAAATTAACAGTAGTTCCTTAATATCACAAGAAACTGCAGTCTGTGTTCAAATTTCCCTGATCATCTTTAAAAATGTCACTTACAGTTGGTCCCATCTAATTCAGATTCATAAAGATTCACATTGCCTTAGTTTGATGTATCTCAAGTCTCTTTTAATCTATAAATTTAACCTTCTTCCCCTCTGTGTTTATTGAAGAAATGAGGTCATTTGTCCCGTGGAATTTCCATCCTCTGGGTCTGACTGACGGCATTAACTCGCCCCCTCCCCATGTTTCCTGTTAACTGGTAGTAAGAGAAAGGGGCTTAATAGGATTCAGGTTCACATGGTCTTTGCTTTGGCTACACCAGGAGACATATGATGTCTCCACATTTGGTTTTCATGATGTGAGGATCGATCACTGGTTCAGTGTTGGCAGCCTGATTAATCCAGAGTAAAGTTCTCTTAGGCTCTGCACCTGATGGCTTGAGAAGTCATATAGATCCCTGATCTCTCACTAGGGTCAGGTCTAATGTGATCTGTCACTCCTCTGCCTTCACTAGCTGGGGAGACCCTCTGAAGACCTGCTCTCCTTCACCCACCCCTTGGTCACCCTAAAATACAGTCCATACAGGCAAGGCCAGGTAAATGCTCCATTCTTTTCATTTGTACACTTGCAGAGTGAGTTGGTCCCCCAGCAAGCTCTAAAGTTGACCAATACGTTGTTCTTTCTTTTTGACCATTGTTAAGACCTTGTGGACTTGTATATATTTGATGGGTTTCAGTCTGTTGCTGTCATTAGCTTTCTTCATGCTCAAATTATCCCATCTTTGGCCAGTGGGAGCCCCTTCAGGTTGGCTCCTGTGCCCTTTAGACACAATCCTAGTTGCTTTTGAAAGCTTGCTTGCTTTTTTACAAGTATGTCCTAGGCTTTTTTTTTTTTTAGGCCACACTGCACAGTTTGCAGAATCTTAGTTCCCCAGCCAGGGATTGAACACGGGCCCTTGGAAGTGAAAGGGCAGAGTTCTAACCACTGGACTCCCAGGGAATTCCCATGTCCTGGGCTTATTTTGTCCATGTTTTGCTTCAGCCTTGGAATCAGCCATTTCTCTGAAGACCCCAGTCTATATATTTATTTATTTATTTTTAAAAATATTTATTTATTTATTTGGCTGCTCTGGGTCTTAGTTGCAGCACACGGAATCTTCATTGCTGTGTGCAGGATCTTTAGTTGCGGCATGCAGGATCTTTTTTTAGTTGTGGCATGTGGGACCTAGTTCCCTGACCAGAGATCGAACCTGGGCCCCCTGCATTGGGAGCATAGAGTCTTAACCACTGGACCACCAGGGAACTCCCCCGCCGGTTCCCTTTAGTGGAGAATGGTGTCTAGAGTCCACAGTCTGGCTGATCAAGGTGCTCACTGTTACTGTGGTGTCAGTGCTCCAGGTCTTTTCAGGAGACAGAACTAGGAAGTTAGATTTAAAAAATAAAAATGAACAAATTATGAGTTCATTCCAGTATTTCCAGTTCAAATGAACAGAATTAAATAAAAATAAAATCAGCGGTTTTACTTAACTTCTTTGATTTTTATATTGTATCACTTTATGCTGAAAATCTTTGTGGCATTAACATAATTATTTTCTTTATCCCACAATGTACATGTAATAGTTTAGAAATGACATTAAGATCACTGAGTACAGCTTAAAATTTCTTGGCAATTCTTTTAATCCTTAGATTATATCCCACTAGATGTTAATAGTCAGAATGCTGTTTTATTTATTTATTTTGGCTGCGCCAGGTCTTAGTTGCAGCACGTGGGATCTTTAGTTGCTGCATGTGGACTTCTTAGTTGCGGCATGCAGACTTCTTAGCTGCGGCATGCATGTGGGATCTAATTCCCCAACCAGGGATTGAACCTGGGCCCCCTGCATTGGGAGCATGGAGTCTTACCCACTGGACCACCAGGGAAGTCCCTAGAATGCTGTTTTAAAAATCACTTGAAGTGATGCTTTTTTTCCCTGGGTGGTTATGCCATCGGCATGGTTAATAAGTTTCAGTTTGTTTTCAAATTTTAGGCATTGCTTTTTTTTTTTGGTGTCATTTAAAAAAACATTTTCTTATTTCTAAAGTCACATCTATAAAGGTACATTTAGAGATACCTATCCTCCCTCTCCATTCCCTTTACTTCTTCATTCTTGTTCTTTGCTTCATTATAGAGTTAATCATTTTTATTAGTTTTATTTATTTTTAAATATAAGAAAATAGATATATACATTCATATTTCCCTTCCCCACTTTCCTACACAAAAGAGATACCAGAAACACTGTCTGCACTTTACATTTTGGAAACAGCTTTACTGAGATATACTTTATACACAATTCAGCCATTTGAAGTGTACACTTCATAGATTTTTAGCATATCCACAGATATGTGCATCCGTCACCGTGGTCAATTTTAGAATGTTCTTATCACCTCAGAAAGAAACCCAGTACCCTTTAGCTCTCACCCCATATACCTCCACCCCCACTTCCAGTTTGAAGCAACCATTGATCTACTTTCTATCACTATAGGTTTCCCTATTCTGGACTTTCATATGAATGGAATCAGATTATGTGTTCTTTATGACCGGCTTCTCTCACTTAGCATAATGTTTTCAAGGTTCATCTATGTTGTAGCATTTATCAGTACTTTATTCCTTTTTGTGGTCCAATAATTTCCATCGTGTGAATATAACACATTTGTTCATCCATTCACCAGTTGTTTCCACCTTTCGGCAATTGTGAATAGTGCTGCAGTGACCATTTGTGTAAGTCCTTGTGTGGACATACGTTTTCATTTCTCTTGGGTGTGTAGCTAGGAGTGGAATTGCTGGGTCATATGGTAACTCCACGTTTAATTCTTCGAGGAACTGAAGCAGCTGCACGACTCTACATTCCCACCAGCAGTGTTTGAGGGTTCCAGTTTCTCCACATCCTCATCAGTGCTTGTGGTTATCTTGACTTTTTAATTCTAGCCATCCTGGTGTATGTGAAGAGGCATCTCACTGTGGTTTTGATTAGCATTTCCCTGATGACTAGTGATACCAAACATCTTCTCATGGGCTTGCTGCCATTTGTGTATCTTCCTTGGAGAAATGTCTATTCAGATCCTTTGCTTATTTCTTAATTGGGTTATTTGTCTTCCTCTTATTCAGCTTTAAGGGTTCTTTATATATTTTAGATTCAGATCCCTTTTCAAATATACGATTTGCAAATATTTTCTCCCATTTTATGGGTTGTCTTCTCACTTCCTTGATGACGTCTTTTGAAGCACAAAATGTTTTAAATTTTGATGAAGTCCAACTTACCTTTTTTTTTCTTTTGTTGCTCTTGCTTTTGGTGCCATATCTAAAAATCCTTTGGGACTTCCCTGGAGGTCCGGTGGTTAAGAATCTGCCTTCCAGGGGACGTGGGTTCGATCCCTGGTTGGGGAACTAAGATCTCACACGCTGCGGGGCAGTTAAGCCCATGCGCCTCAACTGCTGAGCCCACGGGCTCTCGAGCCTGCGCGCCACAACTAGAGAGAAGCCCGTGTGCCACAACAAAAGATCCCGCATGCCACAACTACGACCTGATGCAGCCAAAAATAAGTAAATAAATAAATATTTTTTAAAAAATCCTTTGTCAAGTCCAAGGTAATACAGATTTACCCATGTTTTCTTCTAAGAATTTTGTAGTTTTAGCTCTTACATTTAGGTCTTTGATCCATTTTTAATTAATTTTGTGTATGGTGTGAGGTAGGGGGTCCAACTTCATTCTTTTGTAGGTGGATATCCAGCTGTGCCAGCACCGTTTGCTGAAAAGACTCTTCTTTCCTCCACTGAATGGTCTTGGCACCCCTGTTGAAATCAGTTGACCACAGATGTATAGGTTTATTTCTGGACTCTTAATTCTATTCCACTGATTTATAAGTCTATCCTTGTGCCAGTATCTGGCACTGACTTGATTACCATTGCTTTGTACTAAGTTTTGACAAACGGGTATGTGAGTCTTCCTACTTTTTTAGGATGGTTTTTGCTATTCCGGGTCCCTTCCAATTCCATATGAATTTTAGACACTGTACATAACAATTGTCCAGAGACATTTTATGGTAACCTTACAGAACATGGAAGTGTGCAGGGGTGTTTAGAACCTGTGAGCCCACGTCAGCAATCCTTACCCTCTGTACTTGGGACACCAGCCTGCAGAGACTGTGACTGACATTTGTGCCATGCTCGGGCAGCTGGGACCCGAAACCTAGAGTTATATGCAGCAGCGGGGGTTTTACCGGGTCACCACTGTCTGTAGCCTCATTTTACAAAGCTGTCTCCACTGAATCCTGAGTTTATCGTGACAGACAGACAGACACACACACGAACACACGCACGAGTAAATAAAAAAAAAAGAGAAGGCCGTTTTGAACGGAGGTGGGGGACAAGGATGGGGGTGCACCCTGGGGCGGGGGCAATGGGCTCCTCCTATATGAAGGATAAATTACAGAATAGAGAGGTTTAAGTTCTGCCCCCACTTGTATGGGTGTCAAGGGGATAAGGCCAGCATAGTCCAAAAGCCCTCCTGGGGTGAGAAATCGGGGGAAACAGGAAGAATTTGACCAGCTTCTGCGTTCACTCCAAGTTCCCAGGATGGCAGGAATCTTGGGAATCCTCCAGGAGCGTCTCCTGGGTGCTTGAAGGAGCGGCCCTGACCTGGAGAGTTGCTTGCTGAGCAAATGCCAAATCAGGAGCATTAACTGTGCTCTTGGGGTGCCTGGGGCTTTCTGGGGATCATCCTTTCCTTGAGAAAGAAAAGTCTAACAGCTACCAGAGAGAAGGAGCAGATTATTCTAGAAGGAAACAAGAACAAGATTGACACCCAGTGACAGCACAGTTGATGACAGTGGACAAATGTTTGAAGAACTGAATGGGAGAGGAACTTTGAACCTCGAATTTTATACCTAGCTAAATTGTCCTTCAAATGTGAGGGCTAATAAGTGTATTTTCAGGCATATAGGGCCTCAGAAGTTTGGCCATGTAAAGTTCCAACATGTACTTTGTGGACCTTGGCAAGCTGATTGTAAACTTTTACAGAAATACAAAGAGTCAAGAAGAGCCAAGACACTGACGGGCAGCGAGAGGACTGGCCCTGTGGGACAGCGAGCCTTACCAAAGAGGCAGCCTCTAAAGTGGTCGGGCTCGGCCTGAGGAAGCCAGGCAGCGGAATGGAGGAGGGGGGCCACGACGAGGTGCTGACCGTGCCAGTTCTCGAGAGACACAAATCAGATCATAACAGTGCTCTTCACACCCGTCCTGCTGGCAGGGTCGCGAAACCTGACAAGATCAGATTCTGGAGAGACTGGGGGCCAACTCACTGCACCTCTTGACCGCTGCTGGACGGAGTCCAGACTGATACCCCACTTAGAAGGCAACTCACATTCTCTTGTCACTTGGGCATTCACACATCCTGAGCCCGCACACGTGCCAGGAGATGTGTACAGGAACACAGAGCAGCACTGCTGACAACAGCAGGCACAGCCCACGTGCCCTCCGAGCGAGTTCACCGACGGACTAGATGCTGGACAGTGAGAGTGAACAAGCACAGGATGCTGGGCGAAAACGCGGGTCTGGGGGCGGCACACAGCCCGATGCTGCCCGGTGAGGAAAGCCTGCGGCTGTTGGGACACCCACGCGGGCGGTGAACTCACTCCTCCCTCCCATCCAGCCTCTGGTGGAGCAGAGGGACGGCAGCACGAATTCAAGCTCGTGGTTCAACAGCAAGACACAGGTTACTGCTTGTGTTCTGTCTGGTTCGTGGGTGGCTTCCAGGTCTGAAGGCTGTTATTTTAGCAAAAGCTAACCAACCAGACTCACTAAGTAAAAGGGGGCCAGCCTGGCCCGATCGTGAGAATGTGACAGGAACCAAAGACCACGACTAATTTTGTGCACCTGGGGGCCATTAGAGATTGTTTTGTCCTGTTACCACCTAAAATCATCTCACACTCTCTTAAGGCTTCGTCCCTCACGTTAGCAAACACTGCAGATGGCAGTGACATCCAGGGCCAGCCTGGTGCCACCTCGAATCTCTCCTTCAGAAGGGACCCAGGAGAGGTCACTCACATCCCTCTAAGTTCTGAATATTGTGAAATGAAACGTCTGATATTTAGAAAGGCTGACATAACGCAAACCATCAGATAAAATGTTTGTTTTTTCACTTACAAAACGCCAGCAACATGAGTGTCTTCACTCTGACCGCACCTTAGCCGGTGGCTCTGTTCTCTGACCGCGTCTGACCCGCAAACTGCCCCTCCTGGTGCTCACCAAGGCCCCGTACAGTGAGGGGTGCTGGACTGTGGGGCCGTGGAGCCACTGCTGGCAAATACACCCTCTGGTGCAGGTGCCTGGATGTGTCCAGGTGTCCTTGGGTACACTGGGGGCCTGCAGGTGAGGCCGCATCCTGGGCGCTTGACTCTCCCTTTACTGAGTACTCTGCCTTCTCTGGGGGCTGGCTGATGGGTGAGCCCAGTCTGAGCCTGTGGTGTAACTCAGGAGAAAGGCCACTGGCTCCTAGAACTGTCCCCAGAGGGACAAGGCCCCGCGGGTTAGAACAGGAGGAAAGATAGAGCGAGGGTCTGAGTTTGAGGAAGGAAGATGGCCTCTTGGAGCTGCCCAGCTGTGGTTCTCACCGGCGGACAGTTCAGGCCCTGCTTGCCGGGCCTGGGTAGCAGCGGCCTCCCAGGCGATACTCCAGCTGGAGCCGCCTAGCGGCTGCCCCTCCACTCACTCCTGCCATCCTGCTCCACATACATCTCTGGGAGAGGCAGGGGAGGGCCTCTGCTCACAGAGGGAGAGGAGGGGCCGTCTGCAGGGGGCAGCGGTGGGCCAGTCTCTCCAGGGAGGACCCTGAATGTTTGGGTGGCTGCAGCCCCCAGGCCCGTTCTGGTCTGCCTGCGTGATGTGGTTTGGTCCCCACTTTCCAGGGCGGGGAGCTCGGCTGCCCCTCGGGCAGGCCCTGTGCCTCGCCCCTCCTCACTGTGGTCCTTCAGGCCCCTGAGGGTGGTCAGCCCTGAAATCCACTCCTGCTGACTTACTTTCCGCGCCCTTGCCACCACTGCGTCCGGGGAGCTGGAGGGCCAGGCTGACCTGCTCGGGGACCTCCTCCGCGTTCTCCAGCTGCACCAGAGCCGTGGGTTCTAGGAGAGATCAGGACGCCACAGCGCGCTGACCACGAAGCCTGCTGCCTCGCGCCCAGGACTGTCCCTGGGCCGCCTTCTTGAGCGGCTTCTCTCCCTCGGGCGCAGGGCCTGGCGTGGCGGGATCAGGGTGGGTCTTGGCGCTGCCTCGGGTAGGATCAGCTTTTCTCCGGGCGGAGCCCAGCCCTGACCCTCCTGCCAGTCCTCAGCAGGGACCCGGCTTGACTGCCAGCCCCACCGGAACCGTGGGCGCAGGTCACCAGTGGCCCAACAGGGCCGAACCTCCTGCCTTGCCCACAGGCCTAAGCAGCTGACTGATGCGTCAGTCTCCTTCTTATGGTCACATCCTGCTCTCCTCTCCCTCCCTCTCCTGCTCCCTGGGGGTCCACAGCGCCCCCTCCTCCCCCTCTTATGTGCCCTCAGCCAGACCGCGCTCTTGGCCCTTCTGGAGCCCCCTGGCGAGGCTCCTGCTGCGGGTCCCAGGACCTCGCGCTCACTAAACAGCACTCAGGGTCCTGACCCGGACCGGCCCCTAACGGGTTTCTTTCCCGTCTTCTCTCACGTGCCTGCCTGCGGCCTGTCCCTTCAGCCCATACAGCCACGCTGGGAAGGCTCCGTGGGAGCCCGTGGGTGGCGTGGGCTCCTCGCGCTGGCCCTGGAGCCCAGGGCCTCCGACCCCACTGGGGTCCCCCGCTGGGGACGGTGCTGGGCACTGGAGGTGGTCTTGAAGCCCAGGTTTCAGGGACCTCGACCCTCATCCCACTGGGGACCGGCGGGTGAGGTGGCAGCGGGGCCACCGGGGTAGGCCTGGGCACTCACGTGATCTCACAGTGACCCGTCTGCCAGGCGAGCTGCGGAAGCTGGCGCTCACTCGTCCTCTGCCGTCCACGAGCTCCGAGAACCTGCGAGAGAGTCAGCGCGGGTCAGCAGGCGGGTTCAGGGCCTGGGGTCTCGGGGGCGGCAGCTGAGGCGGGCACCTGGGGGCCTGGGTCGGCGGTGCGGGGGCGCCGGGGTCGTTGAGCAGGCGCAGCTCCGGCAGGCGCGCGGGGGCCGGTCGGGTTCTGAGCGCCCGCGGGGGGGGTCCTTCCCGGTGCCAGCGTCTGTCGGCGCCATCCCTCGCGGCTGCGGGCGGTGGAGGACGGGGTGGCCGCGCGGGCTGGTCTGGGGCTCCCCGTGCCCCCGTCCTGCCCCGCCGCTCCGAGGTGAGAGCCGAAGGGGCGTGTGCCCCCGGCCCACCCTGAGCCCCGCTCCCTGCCCGAGGAGGGGCTGCGGATGCAGTCTGGAAGCGGTCCAGGTGCTGGTCCCAGCCCCCCACCCTGGCCCAGGCTCTCCGCCTGCAGGTGGGGCCGGGCCTCGGACCCTGTCCAGACTCACCTCATCTGAGGCCCACGCCCTGCACACCCCGAGAGAGAGGGCATGGCTCCTCCGTGGGTCCTTGTCACCTAACCGTGGCCTTCAGCAGCCCCCACCCCCAGGGCTGGGTACCCTCCTCACCTGCGAGCCCCGCCCACCCCCCACCGACTCACAGAGGGGCCCCAGCCTGCCCTGTCTCCCTGGCAGGCGTGCCTGGGGCTGAGCCGGGTCTGAATGTCTCAGGGCAAGTGTACTCCACGCCCCGAGGGCAGGTTGGTGGGTTGGGAGAGGAGGGAGCCCAGGCCACCGCCCACCTCCCTGCAGCACCATCCAGACAGACCGTCCTCTTGTGAGCTTTGCCATGTCAGGACCCCCATGGGACCCAGCGGGCCTCCTGTGCTCCCGGGAGCAGACCCATGTCCTCACTGTGGCCTTGAGCCTCCGCGTTCCTCAGCAGCTCCCACCCTCCGTCCGTCCACTCTGCCCTTCCTGCCTCTCCCAGCCCGCCCCTTGCTGATGCTGTGCCGCCCCTCTTTCCCATGCTGCTGTCCAGCAGCTCCTCATGGGTCAGGCCTGGCTGCCCGGCTGCTACCCAGGGCCGCCTCCACGCTGCCACTGCCCGCTCTCGGCGCTGGTTTTCAGGGTGATGCCCTGTATTTACCGCTCAGCCATCTGGGGTCCACTCGGGCGGATGGCACAAGGTGAGGAGTGAGATGCTTATTCTTCTGAACCGCTAGCTCACTGACCCAGCGCCAGCTGTCCAGGAAATCCTCCCCCAATTTTCATGCGTGCAATTCTGGGTCAACACAGCCCCGTTTCTAGGCTGCCTGTCTGTCCCTGGGACAGTGTGGCCTGGGCCAGAGGAGGGTCCTGAGGTACAGCAGGAGCGCTGTCTCCCGGACAAGGTGCCGCACTTACAGGTGATGATGTACAGGTGAGCGGGCTCGCTGTGCAGCTGGTCGCCCCCGGCGCTCTGCACGGCCGTCACCGACAGCTGGTACCGCCGTCCAGGCATCAGGTCCCGCACCGTGTAGGACACCAGCCTCCCGCTGGGGACGTAGCGGCTCTTGGTGCTCTGGCTAGTGGTCACGTTGATGACGTAGGCCTCCAGTGAGGTGCCCGGAGTGGGGGCATCCCAGACTACGTGGGCAGAGGTGGCCGTGACTCGGGCGGCGGTCAGGTTGGCTGGCGGCAGAGGCCCTAGGCGAGCACGGAGCAGGGGAGGGAAGTGAAGGGGGGTTGACGGGGTCTTCTGCCCAGGACACGGTTTAAAGATCTGACACGGATTGCTGAAGCTTCATTTGAAGCCAGCTTGGGCGGTTACAGACAACTTCGTGGTCCTAAAGGGTGGCGTGGAGGGGCGTTTGCAGCTGCTCAGGGCCTGCAGCAGCTCCCCCTCCTGCCCCAAGAGGCACCCCCAGAATGCCACCCGCTGGCCCCCGGTGAGGCGCCCCGCCTGCTCAGTCCATCAGGGTGCCCTCCCGGGTGGCACTTTCCATCCCTCGAGCCTGGCCATGCACACCTGCTCCTGGGATGTAGATAGGGGAGGGGGCTAGACAGGCAGAGGGTGGGCCAGGGCCCCAGCACTCAGGGTCAGAGCAAGGACTTGAGCCTGTGCTGTCCACCTGCAGCACGGGGCGAGGCCCTGCTCAAACCTGCCCTGCTCACCGAGCCCCTGCCCCTTTCCCCACCCCTGTTCACTGTGCCCCCCGTGCCCGGACAGCCCGCGTGTGGGGGAGGGAGGGGCGGTGAGGGCCGGGTGTCCTCCCCGTGACAGCACGGAGCTCCCTGGGGCGGACAGCGTGGGCATCCTTGCAGCTCGCTCCTCCCGTCCTTGCTCAGGGACCCCGGGCCCGCAGGAGCCCGGAGCGTGCGAACACCCACGCGGAGGGCTGCCTAGGAAGGTCGTCCCCGGCAGGAGGGCCACCCAGCCCCCTGCAGCCGCCATCCCGGGCGCCTCTGGGCACACCTGGTACACGTGGCCAGGGCCAGGTTTCTGGTGCTGCGGCCACTTTGGAGAGGACTGAGGGGTCGGAGGGAGGTGAGAGCTTCCAGAAGGCCCCGCGCGACCCGAGCCCTCGCCGCTCTACTTACGGGTCCACACGTGCAGTGGTGCCGAGGCCAGGCTCTCGGTGGGGTGCTCCTGCCCCCCAAGCCCACTGAGGGCAGTCACCCAGATGGTGTATCTCCTTCCCGGAAGCAGGGCCCTGTGGGGAGGGGAGGCCGGGGAGAGAGGAACAGGGCGGCCCTGCTGCCAGACTGGGGCTCCTCCGCGCAGGCGTGACGGGGGTGTGGGTCGTCCCAGGGCCGGTGGCCAAGCAGCCTCCACGAAGGCCAGGTGTGTGGCCTGAGACCTGAGTGCTCCTGGGGTAGGAAGCTACTCCCTGGTCTGTCTGTCTAGTACTGGAGTGGCGGGGAAGGTGACAGGCCTGCCGGGGCGGCTGCAGTGTGGTCAGAGGCTGGTGTTAAGACAGGAGAGGCCAGAACGGGGCAATTGGAGGAAAAGGTTAACAGGCAGGCCGGCCCGCCTGCGAGGCTGGCCCCGGGCTGGGAGCTCCCGGGAGGGTCCCCAGCCCCCTCGTGGAGGAGAGGGCCTCGCCGCCCCTAAACGTTTGTGCCAAGTGAGGCTCGTGCGGAGTGCCGCTTCCTCCTGGGAGTCTGGAACCTTCACCAGGCACAGGTGCCCGCGACCACCCCGAGGAAAAGCCCCAGGCGCTGTGTCTCTGACGGGCTCCCTGGGGAGACAGCACCCCACGGGCGTCACGGCTGGTGGTGGGGAGCTAAGCACGTCATGTGAGGGGAGGGGGCTCTGGAAGCTCACGCCTGGTCCCCGACTTGTCCCTGCGCCCCTTCCTTTTACCGATGTTGCTTTGTATCCTTTCTCTGTCCTGAATCCAGCTGTGAGCGCGGCCTCTGCTGAGTCCTGGGGGCCCCCTAGTGAACGTGGGCGTGGTCTTGGGGACCCTGATGTAGCCACAAAGTGCCCACCTTGGGCTCTATTTGTGTTTCTGTCCTGCCACTCTTGGGAAGTGGGCAGGATGTAAATCAAGGAGAGTCACAGCAATACTTAAAAGACAAAGTGGAGTGTCATCTCCAGCACAGACAGCCGTCCGCTTAGACAGAAAGGACAGGCATGCACAGAAAAAGTGGTTGCGAGAAGTCTGCAAACCAGAAATGTACCCAAATGTGGGTGGTTCAGAGGGTGCGGCAGACAGAGCGCCCCGCCTGGCCTGGCCTCACCTTCCAGAGCCCCTGCCCCTGACCGTGGCCTGTGGCTGCTCTGGGCCGGACGCCGCAGAGCTGTTCCCGCTGAGCCCGCCCCGGCTGCTGCACAGGAATTGGTGGGCACGTCCTGGAGTGGAGCCGAGTTTACTCCCCAGCCTGGGGGCCCCTGCCCGGGAGGCTGCCAGCACTCTTCCTTCCTCACCCTTGCCCTCCAGCACTGCCTGCCCTCCTGGCCAGGGGCTGGAAGCCTCTCTGGTTGGTGAGCAGTCCACAGGGGTCCCTGAGCCGGAGCGCCTAGGCCGTGGGGTCCGAGGCTTCCCTGCAGGGTTGCTAAAGTGTTTATTTCAGTCATCGGCCATTCTGAATGACTGATGTTCATTTGAATTTTATTGTTGTAGTTTTGTTTGTATGTAATTTGTAATAATTAAGCCTAAGAAGTTTATATGCCTAGTTTAAGGTTCGAACATATTACTGAACAAGATAAGAATGTCAGGCGACCCAGGGGTGCCACGGTTTCTCCCTCTCAGAGGCGCCTGCGTGACTCAGGCTGGAAGAACTCTGGGCTGGCCTCTGGGTGGCCAGTGTCTCGCTGGCCTCCGTGCAGGAGGTGCTGTCCTCAGGTTTTTAGAGTGTCTCTGCTTTTTTGGGGGCACTTTGAAACACTCGTCTGGCGGCCCCATGAGGAGGCAAGGCAGGAGTGAGACCCAGGACTGACCAAGCGCCCCTGCTCCTCCGGGGGCCGGGCAGGTGGGGAGCACAGGGTGGGGGGCAAGGCCGCCGCGCTCTTACCTGAATGTGAACTTGTCCACACCCTTGTCCACGTCGGTGGACTCGTCCTCCTGGGCCTCGGGGTGGCGGATGGACACGCGGACGCTGCTGACGGTGGCGTGGCGGATCCTGTGCAGAGCCCACCGCACCGAGATGGCGCTGGCAGTCACGTTGGTGACCTCAAGGCCCTCGACGGGGCGGGGTCCTGGGGACAATGGGGGCATGGCCGTGTGGCACCTCCTCACCCCTGGGTAGGGCGGGGCCGGGACAAGAGAGGAGGCTCGGGAAGGGCACTTGGTGGGGCGGGTCACGGAGAGGCGGCCTCGCGATGTGCCATCCAGCCTGGGCTAGCTGAATGTGTCCCTCAGCCCAGTGCGGAGATGGGGTGGTTGGACACGCCCCAGGCCCCTGCCTTGGGGGTGCTTCAAAGGGGCTGCCATGGGCACTGCTCTGGGCGGTCTTGGCCCCTTCAGACTGCCAGGGGCGAGGTGGGCCCTTCCCGACCCTCTGGCTGGCTGTTGTGGTGGCACCGACAGTGACTACCTGCCCCGTCTGGGTGGTCCAGGGGCCTGACGGGGGAGAAGCCAGGAAGAGTCCTTGGCGACCTCAGGGAAGGGGCTGAACCCCAGCCAAGGGAGCTGAGAGGGGTGCCCAAAGCTCCCGGGGTGCAGCGCCCCATTCTGCGGGCAGTGGTCCCCCCTCCCACCCTGATGGAGCAGGGGAGGCTGTCTTCCTTCCAGAAGCCTTTCCCCGGCAGACCCCACCTTGAGCAGCCGCAAAAGCACTTCTTCCTGAAGCCAAGCTGAGGATGGCCTACTCCTCCCCCAGACCCCTGAGGGCTCGCTCCCCTGCCACATGCCCGGGCCCACCCTGCTGGCCCACTGTGTCCTCAGCACTGCACGCTGTCCTTCCCCAGGATGTGCTGTCCTGAGTCCTCGTCCCGCCCTGCACTTGGCCCTCAATGTCCTCAGTGTCAGCGTCTGCTTGGGCTGGCAGGTGATGCCAGGGTGCCTGCCTTCCTCCTCCCGAGGGACCTGAGAAGGTGCTCCCCCTGCCTGTCCTCCGAGGGGCCTCACCTTCCTCCTCACCCAGCCGCCTGCCTGTGCCCACCTGCCCCGGGCCTCACTCTGAGCCCGTCAGCCACCCCACGGGGCTCTCGACACGCCCAGTGGTCACACCACTTCCCAGTTCTCGCTCCAGCCTCCAGCCTCCAGCCGCCCCTTCCCCAGTCTCTTGACCCCCTGGGCCAGCGCCCACCATCCCACCATCATGGGTGTGTTCTGGGATTCTCCCCCGTCCCCTGTTGACCCCAGGAGCAGACAAGCCAGCTGGGGCCCCAAGCCTCTCTGGACGCCCTTACACACAACTTCCGTTCAGGGCAGCTCCCCCAGAGCGCCCTCCCTGCGGTCCCACGCTGCCCCTTCTCTTGACCTGCAGCAAGGAGGCTCCATCCTCACCCCCGGGACACCTGGCCGGCTCCCCTCGACCCCACCCCAGCGTGAGCTGGCACATCAGCCCCAGGACCTTCTCAGGGGGCCCCCGCCGCATTCCCCCAGCCTCGCTCCCTAACCCCAGTCTCCGTCTCTGTCCCGCATCTGTTCCTCTCCTCTGTGAGAAGGTTCCCTCTCTGCCCTGCCCAGCAGCGCTGGCGCCAGTGTCGGGGATCGGCTGGATGGCCCCCAGCGGGCCCCGGGGCGTGCGGCCAGTGGGGCCCTCGGGGGGGGCGGGCAGGGTCCGCAGACACTCACGCGTGCGGGCGAGCAGCACCACGGGCCTGCTGATGTCGTTCTTGTTGTTGGCGTTGCGCTTGACCGAGAAGACGGAGATATTGTAGGCCCTGCCGGCCGCCAGGGCCCGCAGCTGGTGCGAGGAGCGGCCCCGGTCCACAAAGTCCGTGCGGCGGTAGGAGCCGTCGGAAGAGGCGTAGGTGACCGCGTAGCCGTCGAGCATCTGCTGGGCGGCTGGGCCTTCGGGTGGGCGCCAGGAGATGGAGACCCCGCTCTCCTCCACTCGCTCCACCTTGAGGGCCGTTGGTGGGAAGAGCTCTTCAGGGTTTCAGTCAAGAACAAGGGAAGGGGGGTGGTCAGCTGTCAGCCGTGGAAGCCCCGGCCCCCAGGCAGGTGTCTGGCCCATTGGCTCTCGGGCCTGGCTACCCCGGGGCGCAGGTGGGCCACTGCCAGTGGGAGCCCGCCTTGGGCCCCTGGAGGGTCTCCCGTGTGCGCGCACGCGTGACTGCGCTGGTGCCGCCCGTCGGCCTGTTTGCTCCTCCCGGCTTCCCGGGCAGAGCCTGGGAGAGCAGCCGCCTCGGCACTCGGCCCTGGGGGCCGTTCGGCCCTTTGGCCCGTCCCACGGGGTGTCTGCAGCCCTGGGGAGGAGGGGAGTCCGCCCCCCGACGCCGGCACCCTGGCCGCCTCACCTTTGGCACAGTCCTTGCCCGTGTAGCCAGCTTTACAGGTGCAGCTGTGGGACCCGTTGCTGGCCAGGCAGTAGCCGCGGCCCCCACAGGGGCTGGAGAAGCAGGGGTCGCTCACTGCGAGGGGGGAGGCAGCCGTGAGTGCACGCACGTCGCCAGGCCCCCCTCCAGCTGGGCCTCGGTCCTGCCCAGGGCCGTTCCCGTGCTGATGCAGTTGCGGGGTGGAGGTGGGTGGTATCACGGCGGCACGTTGGGGAGGTGGATACGGGGGTTGCGGGCACTCTCGGAGGGGGAGGGCAGGGCTTGCCAGGGCCCCGTGGAGAGGCCAGGCAGGGAAGCCCTCTGACTCTGAACCAGGCCATGCTGCCCCGACCCGAGCCAAGGTGCTCTGGCAGGTGGTGACTTGGGGCGACCACTCCCGGGGGGCAGCGGGCAGCCGAGAGCACCGGCCCCTCCCCGGCCTCCCTCTGCACTGGGGCTGGGGTGCGGGTGTGGACCCAAGCTCACAGGCCAGAGCCTGCAGTGCCCTCCGCCGCCCCAGGCCTGTGCAGTGGGGCTCTGGCCACAGGCGGTCCGCACTGTGCTTGTGCCCGGGCAGGCTCCTGTGCCCTGTGGTGGCGCTGGAGCCCAGAAGCCCATCCACACTGTGCTAGGTCTGCGTGGTGCCAGCCAGGCCCAGCTTAGGGGTTGGGGACACTCGAACAGCCCAGGTCAGGCCACACCCCACCGCGGGGATAGGCCTGTTTTGGGAGGGGATACACATCAGCAAGTTGAGAGAAGTACTGCCCAGACAGTCCCAGAGACCGGAAAGTGCTCCAAAGGAGAAAAATGGTGCTGGGGAGACGGCTGATAGGGTGGGCGCCCCTGCAGGCCTGTGGTCAGGGAAGCCCTCGTCCCGGAGGGACATCCCAGCCGGGACCTGGCCCCCGAGAAGCCCCTGCTCAGGCTGATCAGGGAGAGTATCCCGATGTGAGGAACCGTGAGTTCCAGGCCCCCGGGGAGGCCCTGAGCTTGGCCAGTGCAGGGACAGCAGGGCCTGTGGCTGGACATGGAGCTGGGGGGGACGTGAGATCGCCGGGGAGGGTAAGTGCAGGAGGCGGGGCGGGCGGAGGAAAGGACCCCGGAGGAGGGAAGGGCGGCCGGGCCCCACCTGTCTCGCAGTGGTAGCCGAAGAAGCCCTCTGGGCAGACACACAGGTAGGCCCCGCCACCGTTCTCGCACCGGCCTCCGTGCTGGCAGGGCCTGGAGTCGCAGGCGTCCACCTCTGGAGAACACCCAGAGAGTCGGCCAGGGCGGCAGGGGGGTGTCTGGGGGAGGGAGGAGAGGACAGCGGGAAGAAGGGAAGGGGAGGCAGGAGGGAGGCCGGGCGGGGGCGTGGGGGGGGGCAGCGGGCAAGCCCGTTGGCGGAAGGGGCTGGCGACAGGCCCCTCCCCCTTGGCGGGCACCCGGCCCTCCCCTCCTCCTCCCCCCTGGGGCCCCTCCCCCAGGGGTCCTGTCCGGCAGGGCCACGGGGACTGCCCCCATCCCCCTGCTCTCTGAGCGGCCCAGGGTCTCCGTTCGTTGACAAGAGGTTCTCCCGGGGTGTCGGGGGCCTAGCGGGTGTGGTTGGGACCTGGCACGTGGGGACCCCCCAAGCGCAGCCCCTACCTGTCTCGCAGTGGACTCCAGCGAAGCCCGGGGGGCACTGGCAGACAAAGGCCCCCGGGAGGTCCCTGCAGGAGCCTCCGTTTCTGCAGGGCTGCGCCAGGCACTCGTCTGTCTCTGCAGAGACGGGACACGAGACGGCATGACCCCGCGCCCCCGGGGTCTCCTGTGCACCGAGACTTCAGCCTCGCCGCTGCCCTCCACTCTGCCCACAGAGCCTGCCCCCAGGCCGCTCTTGCCTTCACTGCCCAGGCTTCGCAGGGGCCCCGACTGGACATCCTGGGCCTGCCCCGCCACGCCGGGGCGATGTCTCTGTCTCGGGGCTCAGAGGCCCCCGTAGGCGTGCGGGGAGCAGGGCTTGTTCAGCGGTGCACCCGGCAGGCCTCCCCTCCCTCCTCTGGCGCAGAGCACTGGGGTGTGACCTGCCCCCCTGCCCCCAGGCCAGAGGCTGCAGGAGGCTAGCTTTTCTCAGCTGAGCTCTCAGTCTCCCCTGGGGAGACAGAAGCAGGGACATCAGAGCTGGCAGGGACCTGAGAGAGCAGGCGGTGCCCAACCAGAGACCAGCCCAGGGAGAGGGGCAGCCAGAGCAAGGTGACCACGGCCAGGGGACGCCAGTGCCCCAGGCCCACGGCCGGGGTGCCGGAGCTGCCAGCCCGCAGCGAGGGCCGGGACCTGTCTTACCCAGCTCACAGCGGGCTCCTTCATGCCCTGGGCTGCAGACACACAGGTACCCAGCGATGCGGTCCTGGCAGGAGCCCCCATGCAGGCACGGCTGGGATCGGCACTCGTCAATTTCTGGGAGAGGAGAGCCCGGGTGCCAGGTGCCAGGAGAGACCCCAAGAATACAGCAGTGTTGCTGTTGTTAGAGGGGGTGACTCGAGGCCAGATTAAGATGGACACAGATCAACTCTGGTGTGAGGGTCTGGACAGAGGTCTGCGGCCTCCCCCAGGTGCTTGGAGAGGCCAGAATCTGGGCAGGGCTGCCTCGGAGCAGAGGGACGCCTTGGACCTGGGCACTCGGGCTGGGCGGCGTCTGGGAAGTGCCTGGGGCTGCCCTCAGTGGCCCTCGGGGGACAGGCCCAATCTTGCCAATTCATTAGATAACAATCACGTATGGAACCAATACATTTGGGGGTGAGTCCTTCATCTTAAAATACTCACCGCAGGCTTTTTAAAAACTTGGAGTTGTGCTCCTGAATTAAAAGTGTTCAATTTAGAAGAGTTTACTTTTAATGCTTAACATATAAATAAGTAAATAAATGGTAATGACATAATGACACCTGGGGGCCGGCGCCCAACCTGGGAGCTAGAACGTTGGCCGGCTCCCCTGGTTACGGGCACTTCCCAACTCCTTGTGTCCTGAATTTCTGTGCTATCTCCTCTGTGCCCCTTAAATTAGTTTAAAATTTTTTATGAATACCTTAGACGATATATGGTTTTGATTTTGCTATTTATGAACTTTATTAATAGGACATTGTGGTATACGTACTCTTTTCTCACTCAACATTTATATTAATGTCTCCGCATTGTTGTGGGTTGCCCTTTTTACTGCTGTATAATATTCCTCAGTGTGATTATACCATACTTTATCCTTTCTTGTTTAGTAGGAATTTGCAAAAAAAAAAAAAAAAAAAAAGCTGTGTCTTTCACATCTCCTGGTGTAGATGTGTCAGTTTTCCCTAGACTTATACCTAGAAGTAGAACTGCTAGGACACAGTTTATATGAATGGTCAACTTGACAGGCAAATTACTAAATTGTCTTCAAAGTGCTTCTACCAATTTACACTTCCTCCAGCAATTCATAAGAAATCCTGTTGCTCTACGTTCTCACCAGTATTTGGGCTTTTTAGACTTCTGAAGTTTTGCCAATGAAAGTATCTCATTGTACTTTTGATTTGCATTTTGCTGATCACTAATGAAGAGAATGTTTCTTTTCATTGGCTTTATGTACCTCCTCTTCCATGAAATGCCTACTCGTGTGTTTTACCTATTTTCCTATTGGGTTGATTTTATATATATATTATATATATATATATATATATTATATATATATATATATAATATATATATATATAAAATATATATATTACATATATATAATCTTCTCCCAGTTTGTAGCTTACATTTGACTTTCTTAAGGCTGATAAATTTAAATTCCTAATTTTTAGCTAGTCTAGTTGTCCATTTTTTCCTTTTATAGTTAGTGCTTTCTGTGGCTTAAGGAATCTTTCCCTACCCCAAGGCCAAAAAGATATTTACCTACATTTTCTACACAAAATCATATACTTAAAAAAAAAACCCATTTAAGTCCTTAATCCATCTGGAATTAATTGTTGTGTATGGTGAGAAGTGGGGAAACAATGTAATATTTTCCTGAGTACATAACCATTTTATTCCAGTTGTCATGAAGATTTTCTCATATGCTTTCTTTCAGAAGTTTATAGTTTTAGCTTCTACATTTATGTCTATAATTCATTTCACACATATAGAAATTATCATTTTTGATGCTATTGTACATAATATTGTTTCACTTCATTTTCCAAGTCTTCACAGCTAGAATATGAAAATATAATTGGTTCTGTGTATTGACCCTGTATCCTGTGATCTAGTTGAATTCACTTATTAGTTCTATAGCTTTTGTAAAATCTCTTAGAATTTTTTTCTATGTGCACGATTGTGTCATCTTTACTTCTTCTTGCCCAATAGACATGCCTTTTCTCCCTTTTCTTGTCTATGGCACTGTCTAGGACCTCCAAGACAACGTTGGAAGGAACTGGTGGAAGGGACACCTTTGCCTTATTACTGATTATAGCGGGAAGTCTTTCACCATTAAGTATTTTGTTAGCTGTTGACTTTTTCATGGATGCCCTTTATCAGGTTGAAGACCTTTTTTTCTACTCTTAGTTTATTAAGAGTTTTTAAAATAATAGTTGAATTTTGTCAAATGATTTTTCTGCATCTATTGAGATGATCATATGATTTCCTCCTTTATCTCCTAATATGGTGAATTACATTTATTAATTTTCAAATGTTAAACCAACCTGTACTCTTGAGATGGGTCCCTCTTGCTCAGGTTGGATTATCCTTTTGATGTAGGACTGGGTTTGATTTGAGTAATATTTTATTAGGATTTTTGTGCTTTGCTCATGAGAAATATTAGTCTGTAATTTCATTTTTGTAATGTCTCTGGTTTTGGCATAAAGGCATTACTGGTCTCATAAAATGAGTTGAGAAGTGTTCCTTCCTCCTACATTTTCTGAAAGAGCTCCGTATATAGTATTATTCCTTTCTTAAATGTTGGATAGAACTCGGTGAGGCAGTCTGGTCTTGCCATTTTCTTTGCAGGAGAGTTTTAAATTACAACTTACATTTATTTCATAGCTATGGGGCTATTCACATTTTCTATTTATTCTTGTGTCAGTTGTGGTTATTTGTGTCTTTCAAAGTAGTATTCATCATTTTCTCTAAGTTGTGAGATATATTGGCCTAAAGTTGCTCACAATATCTCCCTGTCCTTTAAATGCTGGTACGATCTTTACTGATGTCTCCTCTTCCATTCTGATATTGCTAATTTTTCTTTTTTTTTTTCCTTGATGAGTCTAGCTAGAGGTTTATTATTTTTATTGACCTTTTCAAGGAATCAGCTTTTAGTTTCATTGGTTTTCTCTACACATCTTTTTTATAATTATATTTTATAATCGTCTGTTATTGATAAATAAAAATGCAATGAATTTTGTTATAATAACCTATATCTACTAAACATGTTACATTTCCTATCACTTTTAGAAGTTTTCCTGTAGATTAAAGACAACAATATCAGCTGCAAACACTGACATTTTTACTTCCTCCTTTAGCGTTTTCATGACATTAATTTCTTTTTCTTACTTTATTGCACGGACTAGTACTGCCAGTGTAATATTGATTAGACTTAGTGATAATGGGCATCCTTGTCTTGTTCTGAATTTTAAGGGGAATGTTTGTCTACTTAGGATAATGTGTACTCTAGGTTTGAGGAGAGGTATAGTACAACTGCCTCAGAAGCTAATTTCCTTCCTCCTGTTGGTAGCTCAGCATGTCTGCATCAGTTCAACAGAAGAACAGCTTTTGAATTCCAGATCCTCCCCTGTATAACAAGGATCAGGAACACACTGTTCCACAGCTCTCTTGATGTAGTCTGTAGCCCTTCTTCTATAAATATGTGGAGTGTACCTGTTGCGCTTCAGATGGTGTGTCCAGCCTGCCTATGCCTGGCCTAAGCACCCCTCTCTGTGGGGTAATGAACACGTGGGGGCTACGGGGGCGCTGCTATTTCTCTCTTCTAAGTTTTCCTTCCAGTAAGTTCTATATTATTTTACACCACATGGTACTAGAAGGGTGTGTGTATCATGTTATTTTTATCTGGATGAGGAAGTATTTTTTATTCCTTATTTGGTAAGAATTTGTTTCATGAATAGGTATGAATTTTATCAAATGATTATTATGCATTCTTTGAGATTCTTACATGATTTTTCTCCTTCAGTTGGTTACTGTAGCAGATTTTTCTAATATCAAACTATTTTTGCAATAACCCAACTTGATAATGGTGTATATAGTCTTTATAGACTGTCAAATTTCTGCATCTGTGTTCGTATGTTTAATGGACCCCTAATTTTACTTTCTCCAACTGTCCATATCTAGTGTTGGTTTAAGGTTGTCCTGGCCTCACAGAGTGGGTTGGCACATACTCTTTTCTACTCCCTGGAAGAGCCTGTATCACGCTGCAACAAGCTGTTTCTTGGCAGTTTGGTGGAATTTACCCATAGCATTGTTTGGGCCTGGTGTTTCCTTGTGGGAAAACTTCTTTGCATCCTCAGCTCTCTGATAGGTTAAAAGGTATGATCTTATGGGCTCTCCGGTGTTTCCTTGATGTTACAGTGAGACTGATGGTATTTTCTAACTGTCTACATCCTAACTGAATGGATCACCTCAGTACGTTAAAAATACCATTTTATTATCTCACTCCTGACGTCCGCTGTTGAGAAGTCCGGTGCCGATCTGATTCTTGTTCCTTTGTGGATTCTTGTTCCTTTTTTCTCTCTGGATGTTTTAAGGATTTTTTTTTCTGTTTTTGTCTGATTTTCTTAACTTTTATTATAATGTGTCTAATGTTTCCCTTTTCTCCTGCAGGCCCTTTCAGCCTCTGGTCATTCACCAGTAATTCTGGGAATTACTCCACAGTTGCTCCAACATTTCCTCCTCACTCTTGGATTCCTGTCATCTCAACGTCAGCACTTCTACCCTCCTCAGTGCCTACGTTTTCTTTTGATTTCTGAGTGTTTCCCTGCTTCTTTCTCGTACAGCCCCGCACACCGATCTGTCCACTCATTAACTTAAGTCTTCGTCTGTATCCATTTGTAAGTTGTGTCTGTTACTTCAACTATTATAGTTTTTCAATCTTCTTATTTCTGCTTTCTTTTAAAAGATTATATATTGATCCTTTTTTTTTTATGGTCAGTGCCATGTTTCCTTTTGTATGTTTGTCATGCTTATTTTATATTATTTATCTTCTATACTTCTACCCCCAGTAGTATATGTTGTCTGGACTTTACTGTTGTTTCTGAGGTGGCTGTACTTGGTGGGTGTCTTGATATCTTGGCTTATGCGCTCACGCTCCCTGGTGGTACCCACTCCTCATCTGATGGCATGTTGAGGAGAAGTGGCACTGGGACAGGCGTGGCCTCCTAGACAGTAACCACCAGCCCTGGGGGGCTTGGAAGGACAGGAGTGAAGGAAGATGCTGAGGCCAGGTGGTCTCCACCTGTTTTCTGGAACTCTTCACCTGATAGGGCCGCCCAGGTCCGACTGGGCTTTGCAGGGCATTTGGGAGACAGAAATGTGTTATGTGCCCCTCCCATCTCTGGATGCTGTCACTGTCCCTAAGCAACTTTGTTTAAAAACCTTTCTTTCATGAAAAATGTGTTACCATCACACAGATTTTCTGATGAACAGAGTCTGGGATGCTTTGGCTTAATGCAACATGCCTGTGGTGATGTCTGCGGCGCCCCTGTCTCCAGGGGCGTGGGTGGGGGGCCTCGCCTGCAGGCCGTGCACCTTGGCACACTGTAGGGCCCTGGAGGCAACGCTGTCTAGAGCAACAGCC
Organism: Eschrichtius robustus; assembly: GCF_028021215.1. Taxonomy (NCBI): domain Eukaryota; kingdom Metazoa; phylum Chordata; class Mammalia; order Artiodactyla; family Eschrichtiidae; genus Eschrichtius; species Eschrichtius robustus. The sequence continues at coordinate 779,656 of NC_090828.1, forward strand.
CTCAAATGGCTGTGGGGGCTCGTGGGGGCCTTGTCCAAATGCAGGGTCTGATTCCACAGGTCTGGGTGGGGCTGGGGGCAGGAGGTGAGTCCTGAGCCCTGCTCTGCCTCTTCAGGGCTCTGCCTTTGGGCTCCCTCTTGGCCTCGGCGGCTTCCTCTGCAGAGCGGGCGTGTGGGTGCTGGACCCCGTGCTCTGGGACGCTCTGAGGACAGGGAAGCCCTTAGAGAAGGGTACAGAGCGGAGCTGGCACTGGTCATCACCACCATCACCACAGGGTTTTGGCCGCACTTTGCACAGAGGATACCGAAGGGAGGAGGGGCAGGCCAGGCTCAGAACCGCAGCCCCTGTGCTCTTCCACTCAGCCCAGGGGAGGAGGGCTTGGCCCTGCGCACCCACCCACCCACACACCCACCCCAGAGGGCCCCCAGGTCACCGTGGCACTGGGGAGGCTCGCTCCAGACGCCCTGCGGCTGGCAGACGCGGATGTGGTTGGAGGCGCTCGGGCTGTAGCCTCGGTCACACGAGTACAGGGCCACCGAGCCCAGCCGGGTGCCGTTGAAGCGCAGGGTGGCGTGCGTCACCTCCTCGGGCGGGCCGCAGTCCACCTCTGCAAGGACACGGCAGCCCTGTCCTGCACCGCGGGCTGCCAGCTGGCCCCTCCTGCTGCTCTGCCCTTGGCCTCACCGCGCTGCACGGCCCGGGGCCCTCGCTCCCCACACAGCCCATCCCAGGGTGAAAGCGCCATGGCTTCCAGAATGGGCTTCTCAGAGGTTTCCTTTCCTTCTTTCCCATCCCTCCCCTCGGCCCCCTGCTGGGCCCTGCTCTGCCCTTCAGGGAGCGGAGGACCCCCGGCCCTCTCACCTGCCTGGCACCGGCGTCCTGTGTACCCTGCTTGACAGCGGCAGGAGAAGTCTGTCCCCAGGGCCTCGCAGGTACCCCCATTCATGCACGGGCTCAGGAAGCAGGGGGAGGGGGCTGCAAGGGCACAGGGGGTCCCTGTCGCCCACCACTGTGTCCTCCCCAAAGGCCTCTGGGCTGCAGGGGAGTGTCCCGTCTCTTGACCCAGCTCCGCCTCCCGCACCTCCGTGGTCGGGCCATCCCTGCCCACCGGGCCTGTCTTCTTGTCTGCGCCCTGGCCCGCTGGCCTCCGCCCCCCTTACCTATCTCGCAGTGCCGTCCCGAGAAGCCTGGGGGACAGTCGCACTTGTATTTGCCGATGTAGTGGAAGCAGGTGCCGCCGTTGTGACAGGGGCCAGAGGCGCATGAGTCTGGCTTCCCTGGAAGCAGGAGGCACCCCATTGGGCGGGGGCGGGGGTCACGCGTCCACCACCCCTGCCCCTTCCCTGATCCCTCGACATCCCAGAGCTGGGGCCTCGGGGGGGACGCTCCTGACAAGCAGACGCACGGTGGCGGGGCTGGGGGCCCTGGGGCGGGGCCTGGCTCCTCCCCACTCTCTACAGGCTGATCCCCACCGGCTGGGGCCGCACCGATCTCGCAGTGCCTTCCGGTGAAGCGGTAGGGGCAGTCGCAGTGGTACTCGCCGCCCGCTTCCTTGCACGTGCCGCCGTTCCTGCAGGGCCCCGAGCTGCACAGGCGCGGCCGGGCTGCGAGGAGGGACAGACAGAGACAGAGAGGCGGGTAAACCGGGGCCAGCTTCCCGGCCCCGCAGTGCCCATGACGCCCCGCTCGAGCCTTCTCCGTCCTCAGGCACCGCTGGGCCCCGTGCGCCCAGGCCTGCCTCTCGGCGGAGCCCGAGGCCCAGCTGCAGCAGGGGCCGAGCCAGCCACGTGCGGCCCCTCAGCCTCGGGGGCCCTCTGCCCGCCCGTCCGTTGTCTCTTCCCTGCCCCAGGCTCCGCTGGAGAGCCGGGAGAGCTGGCCCCGCAGTGCGGCCAGCGCTGCACCCGCCTTCCTGCCCGGTGGGGAGCTGACATCCACGGACCGGGCCGGGAGCCCCGCTGTGGCTCCATTCTGATTTTCCTGTTTTCTGTACCTTTACTGGGGGCACTTCCTTGGACATGCGGGGCCCCGGCCACCCGCCCGAGCTGGAGGAGCCGCACCTTCACAGCCCAGCCAGGAGTTTATAGACACTTGGCCTCCTCGACGCTCTTGGGGGGATCGTGAGGCAGGAGGGGGCCTGCCCCCAGGCTCAGGGGGCCTCTTCTCCCCCTGCACCCTGTGGGGCCTCACAGGCTGCCGGTCCAAGTTCTGGCCGCCCCACCCCGTGTCCCTCCGTGTCCACTCTCTGGGATGCCTTTGCCGAGGGTGACGGACCTCAGCGGTACTTGCAGAGGATCAGGCCACTCTCTGGAAAGCCCTCCTCCTGCTACAGGGGTGGGGGAGGCCGCAGGGGCTCCGTGGTCAGAGCGCCGGGGACCTGCCCTCAGGGCCACCGTGGGAGTGGCAGAGGCTTGCAGGTAAAGGTCCAGGTTTCAGCTCTCCGGACAAGTGAGGGCAGTGGGAGGGCTGCAAGGCTGGACGTGGCCTGGGTGCCGACCCCAGGAGAATGGGCCGGGCCACACGGGGTCAGGGGGCCGCACCCTGGGCTCTGACCAAGGGGACGCCTGGGTCACTGAAAAGAGCTCTGAGCGTTGCTTCAAACTGCGTGGGAGAGACGGCCCTGGGTGGGCGCTGACGAGCACAGTGACGCCTGCGGTGTATTTACAGAAGAGCACTCGCGTTCTCAAGTGGCTGAACGTCGTAAAATGTTGACATTCTCCAACTGCACTCAATTTAACAAAGTCCTAATGAATTTTTAAAAAATCAGTGATTCTAAAAGCCACTTGGAAAAACACTGAGCAGGAAAGGAAGCCCGTCGTGAGGAAAGCGCTGTGATGAGTGGGAGGCGGCCGGGGCAGCCCGGGCCCCGCCAGCCCCCCGCCCCTGGAGTGCCGCCGCGCCCCACCTTTCTCGCAGTGCCGGCCGTGGAAGCCCCGTGGGCACTCGCACGTGTAGGAGTCATCGTGGGCGTCACAGGAGCCTCCGTTGAAGCAGGGGTCCGAGTCGCAGGGGGACGGCAGCGCTGCGGGGACAGACGGCGATCACCCTGAGGTCCTGGCTGGAACTGAGGTCAGGGTCTTGATTCCTCACGCTGGGCTCTAAGGCCCGCCCTGGAATTTCTTGTATTTCTGATTTTTCCAGAGTTCACCCTCGCTCTTACGTGAGCTGGGACTGAGCTGTGGTCCACGAGGGTCTTGGTACCATCACCACCAGCACCACCATCACGTGTGGTCACTCACTACCTAAGTCACTGGTCATCCGCTCACTAACAGATACGCGGGGTGAACCTGTTTCTCTGCAGGTGCTTGTCAGGTGCACGTTAGTGTTCTAGCAGCTAAGCGCGGGGCTCAGGAAGGCGCGGCGCGGCACTTGCACACGGCCAGGCCGTCCGCCCCCAGGTCCCCTCGGGGGCCCCCTCCTGCTGCGCCCACTGCTTTCTCGCCCACCCCCCACCCCAGCTTCTGGGCGGAGCCCGGCCTCGCAGGCTGGCGCCCGCACCCACCCCACTCACAGTGGCTGACGTTGTGGTCAGTGTGGCAGACGCACAGGTAGCTCCCGCCGTACTCCATGCAGTAGCCGCCGTCGGGGCACTGCGTGTTCATGTTGCAGGGCATGGCCGTGACTTCTGCGGGGAAGGGGAGAGCCCGTCTCACGTCCCCGCGTGTCTCCCTGGAGACCGTGTGTCCTTGAGAAGGACCGAGCTGCCCGAGGCCCGGTGGCCCTGCCAGGGTGACCAGGTTCAGGCACCCTTGTGGCCTCCCCACCGCCCCACCCACCATGCGGGTCCGGGCCCAGGCCCAAGCCACCACTTACACGGTGGCTGTGGGGATTCTCAGGGTCCAGGCAGGAAGGGCGCCCCCATCCCAGCCCTGGGCACCTACCAAATTCGCAGAGGAGCCCAAAGAAGCCTGGAGGGCACTGGCAGAGGGTGGTGTTAGCCCCCAGGCACCTGCCACCATTGCGGCACTCACAGTTGTTGGGGGTTCCTGCCACGGAGGGAGGGAGGGAGGAACCTCCAATGTCGGGGTGCCCTCTCCTGACCATCGTCCCGTAAACCCTGCCGCGCAGCCCCTCTCCCCGCTCCCCACAACCTCTCTCATGGGGGTTTGCGTGCACACCCCACGGGGGCCCCGGCAGCCCGGCCCACACGCACTCTCCCTGCAGTCAAGGCCCATGAAGCCTTCGGGGCATTCGCACACGTAGCCCTGGTCCGCATCCACACAGGTGCCCCCGTTCTGGCAGGGGGCCGAGAGGCAGGCGTCGGGCACTGGGTGGCTTCCTGCAAGAAAGACGGCGGTCACTGAGGCCGCGCAGAGAGCATGGCGAGGATGGGGCCTCGGGCGGAGAGGAGCTGTCTTAACCTCTGTCCTTAGTGCCGAGCGCCTGGAAACTGATCTCTAGCGGCCCCTCCGTCCCCGAGCCCCTTCTCTGGAGCAGAATGAGAAGCCCGAGTGAGGAGGGGGCCCCACGGTGTGCACCAAAGGGCCCAGCTGAGGCCAGAGCCTCCAGACATTTCCGCCCAAGCATCTCTGTTAGTTAAATATTGGGGATTTTTAACTTTAAGGTATCTTTCTGCTGCCGATTTCTAGTTTAATTTTGCTGTGGTCAGAGAACACAGTCCTTTTCAATTTATTGAGCCTTATTTTATGGCCGACAGGATGGTCTGTCATAGTTAAGGCTCCGCGAGTCCTGGAAGGAACGTGGGTGTCCGTGAATGTCAGTCGGGCCGGGTCGGCTGGCAGCGCTGCCCGGTCCCTGCATCCTTGCTGGTCCCCATGCTTGTATGCTCTAAGCCACCGAGATAGGAGTTCCGCCGAAACCCCCGCCTATGACTGGGGATCCGTTTCCCCTTGTAGTTCTGCCAGCTGTTGCTTTGGGTATTTCGATTTGTGTTACTAGGTGTTGCATGCTTAGAGTTATTATGTCTTTCTGATGAACTGGCCCGTGGTCATTATAAAAGGTCCCTCTTCATTTCTGGCTGTTTTCCTACTCGAAAGTTTAATCTGAATGATATGAATACAGCCACTCCAGCTTCTCCTGATTCGTGTTTGCCTTTTCAGTCTTTTTGTTTTTAAATGTTCAATTTCCTCATGTTTTTTCAGAATTTATCTTTGAAATTAATATACAGTAAAATGACTTGTGTCTGAGGGACACACCTAAGAATTTAATCACATGTATAGATGTGTGTATATGGATACAGGACAGGATATGGGACATTCCGTCATCCCAAAGACCTCTTTGTTTTCTCTCTGCAGGGTCACAGATTCCCTCCCTCCTGAACCCTAGAACTACTGATCTGTTCATCACTGCAGTTTTGTCCTTTCAAGGATGCCAGAGAAGTGGAACCGAACAACCTGTACTCTTTTGAGACTGGCTTCTTTCACTCAGCGTCATGCCTCCAGGACTGTCTCAGGTGTTATAAGCATCAGTAATTAGTCCTTTTTATGACCGAGTTGTGTCCCACGTCGATAGGTACCACAGTTCATGTGTCCGTTCACCCAGGGAAGGACGTTTGGGTTCCCGGTTTTTGGTGGCTATAGACATGCTACAGACATTCCTGTACAGAGTTCTGTGTGACGTAAGTTTTCATTTGTTTAGGGTTAATAACTAGGAGTGCGATTGCTGGGTCATGTTATAAGTGTATGTTTAACTTTATAAAAAACTATCAAACTGTTTCAGAGTGGCCAAACCGTTCGGCATTCCCACCAAAAATAGGTGAGAGTTCCCATTGTTCTGTACCCTTACCAGGTCAGTGTCTTTTATTTTAGCAATTATCATAGGCTTGCAGTGGCATCTCATTGTGGCTTTAAAAAAAAAAAAAATTAATTAATTAATTAATTAATTAATATTTTTGGCTGTGTTGGGTCTTCGTTTCTGTGCGAGGGCTTTCTCTAGTTGCGGCGAGCGGGAGCCACTCTTCATCGCGGTGCGCGGGCCTCTCACTATCGCGGCCTCTCTTGTTGCGGAGCACAGGCTCCAGACGCGCAGGCTCAGTAGTTGTGGCTCACGGGCTTAGTTGCTCCGCGGCATGTGGGATCTTCCCAGACCAGGGCTCGAACCCGTGTCCCCTGTGTTGGCAGGCAGATTCTCAACCACTGCGCCACCAGGGAAGCCCCTCACTGTGGCTTTAATTTGCGTTTCACCAATGGTTAACGACAACAACAGATTTGTTCATCTGTTTATTTGCCTTCTGTGTATCCTTTTTGGTTAAGTGTCCGAGTCTTTTTTAAAATTATTTATTTATTTATTTATTTATTTATTTAGGCTGCCCCGGGTCTTAGTTGAGGCATGCAGGATCTTTAGTTGTGGCATGTGGACTTCTTAGTTGTGGCATGCATGTGGGATCCAGTTCCCAGACCAGGGATCGAACCCGGGCCCTCTGCTTTGGGAGCGCTGAGTTCTAACCACTGCACCACCAGGGAAGTTCCTCTCCCAGTCTTTAGCTTGTCTTTTCATTCTCTTAACCATGTCTTTCACAGAGGAAAAGTTTTCAGTTTTGATGAAGTCCAATTTATCTATTTTTTCTTTGATAGAGCATGCTTTTGCGGTCTTGTCTCAGAACTCTTTGCTTAACCATGAGTCACAAAGATTTTTCTATCTAAAAATCTTTAGTTTTCTTCTAAAAACGTTATAGTTTTCTGTTTTCTGTTCAGGTCTATGATTCATTTTGAGTTAATCTTTGTATAAGATGTGTTTAGGTTGAAGTTCATTTTCTACATAAGGATGTCTAATTGTTCCAACATCATTTGTTGAAAAGATCATCCTTTTTCTGCTGAATCTCATTTATACCTTTTCAAAAAATAATACCCATATTTGTGTGCATCTGTTTCTGGATCCTCTTTCCTCTGTTGACTGGTGTGTCAATCCCTTTGCCGATACCACACAATCTTGATCACTGTAGCTTTATAATAAGTCTTAATACCAGGTAGTGTGATTCCTTAAAATGTATTCTTCTTTTTCGAAATTGTTTTGGCTATCTTAATTCCTTTGCCTTTCCATATAAATTATAGAATCAGCTTGTGTGCAGCTACCAAAAACCCTGCTCAGATTTTGATTGGAATCATGTTAAATCTACAGGTCAGTCTGGGGAGAACTGACATATTTGCTATGTTAAGTCTTCTAATCCATGAACATAGTGTCTCTCTATGTACCGAGAGCTTCTTTGACTTCTTTCATCAGCATTTTGTAGTTTTCAGTATTTAAATCTTGAAAATGCTTCATTACATTTATACCTAAGTCTTTTAATAAATGGTATCGTTTTTAATTTTTTTGTATCCATCATTTTATTGTTTAAAAATTAACTGTAAATGTAATACATATGAACAATTGCAAAAAAAATTATTAAAAATTTCAAGCAAAATATAATCAATACTCCCCAGGGAGAATGGGAGCACTCATTTTCCCACAGCCTTTCCAGTTCCAGATACCATCAACTCTTAATACTTTTACCAATCTAATGGGCAAAACCTGAAATTAGATTTTTTATTTAATTTGTAGTTTCTTGATTAGTGAGACTGAGCTTCTTTTCACTTGTTCATGGGTGTTCGTTTCTCTCTGTGTGTGACTTCCCTGCTTACATTCTTTGCCATTGTTTCCGCTGAGTTGTTTGTCTTTTGCTTATCAGATTACACATGTGCAACCTGAGGGAGCCCAGGAGCTCAGAAAGAACATGAGGGGCTGCCGCCCCAGACCCCCTCCACGCCCTCCCCAGCACATCTCGTCCTCTGGGGCTATGCTTTTGGTCCTCTGGCATGAAATCTGGGCTTAGTGGCCCCACTCTGCTACTTACTTCCTGTGACTGCACTCCTGTCTGGGGTCACGTGGCTGGAGGACAGAGAAAGGGAAAAACAGCAGGAGTTTGCCCACCCTTGTGCAGCCCAGAATTCCCCCAGCTGGAGAGGAAGGCTCCCCCACTGCTGCCTCTGTGGGTCCTGCTTCTCTGTCAACGCTCACTTCTGGTTTCGGGGTTGCTCTGAGACCAGGCGGCGGGGTCGGGGGGACACCAGAGGAAAGTAATGAGGACTCGCCCCTGTGCTTCTCCCCACCCCGCCCGCTGCTACGTCAGAGTCCTCAGAGCTACTCCCAGCACTCGGTCCAGGATTGGTCGCTGCACTCAGTGTGAGAGACCCATCCCACTACTTTAAAATGATCTGTGTCTTCCTATTTGCAGCAGGTTTCTTGCAGAAAGTATATGGTTGGGTCTTGCTTTTCAATTCGATTCGACAATCTCTGTCTTTTAATTTGTGTTTTAATCTTTTTTACATTTAAATGTAATTGCCAATATGACTGGATTAAACCCATCACCTTGCTATTGTTTTTTATTTGTCCCACTTCTTCTTTGTTCCTTTTTCGTCGTCTTTTTTTTATTTTCTGGGTGAACAAAACATTTGTTTATGTGAAATCACAAGGTGAGAAAGCATATGTAAAATTTCATAAATGCCACTAAAAATTTATTTAAACTTTAACTACTAGGCTTCATTTATTCTTAAAGATATAAAGTTGTGCTTTCATTTTGAGTTAGAAAAATATATTCCTTTTTCTTTTCAATGACTGTAGATTTTTCAAATTTTCCTACACACTTTTATTTTTATTTATTAACTAGAGGTAACTAGTAATATAACTCATTTGCTCAGTTAACATTAAATATTTATTTAAGGATTAAATCCTCTGAATTCTGAATTCCTTTCCACTGCTAAAATCTGGTATTTTATAATTGTGCCTTTGAATATTTAATGGTAGTTACAGCCAGTAAGTTTATCTTCCTTTTTCTTCTTTTCATACCTTCTGTATTGAGTATTTTTAGGATGCCATTTCATCTCCATGATTGGTTTATTGGCTATAACTCATTATTATTATTTTTTTACTTGCTGCTCTAGGGCTTACAATGTATATCTTTAACATATCACAGTCGACCTTCAAACAGTATTAGACCACTTCGTATATAATGTCAGGACCTTACGATACTATACTTCCATTTCTCCCTTTCTATCCCTTATGCCAGAATTTGATAAACAAAGGCTCAAAGACCAAATCTTGCCTGCCACCCATTTAAAAAAATGAAGTATCATTGGAACATGGCCATGCCCATTCACTTATGCACAGTCTGTGGCTCACTGCTTTTGCCTTACATTGGTAGAGCTGAATAGCTGTGACCACATGGCTCATAAAACCAAAAAAAATATTACTATCTGGCCCTTTACAGAAAATGCTTGCACAGGCTGCTTTAAGCTATTGGTGTCATACATTTTATTTCTATCTATATTGTAAACCCCAAATATGTTGCTATTTCTTTGTTTTAAAAATATCTTTAAAAAGATTAACAAGTAAGAAGAAAAGTCTTTTATTTTTACCCATATATTTACCATTTCTAGAACCCTTCATTCCTTTGTGTAGATCCAGATTTTCATCAGGGACCATTTTTCTTCTGTCGAAAAGACATTTCTTGTAATGCATATATGCTGGTGATGAATTCTCTGTTTTGCTGTCTGAAAAGTCTTTATTTCACCTGAATTTTTGAAAGAGTTTTGCTGGGTATATAGCACTAGGTTGACAGCTTCTTTCTTTCATGCTTTGAGGGTGCTGTCCCACTGTCTTCCGGCCTGCACTGTCTCTGACAAGGAGGCTGCGGACATTCTGGTTTCTCTGTGCGGTCTGTCTTTTCTCTCTGGCTACTTTTAAGATTTTCTCTGTCATTGGTTTTCAGCAATTTGATTATGATGTGGCTTCATACGGTTTTCCTCATGTTTTTCTTGGATATGTGGTTTTCATTTTCATCAGACTTAGAAACTGTTTGGCTGTTGTTTCTTCACATACTTTTTCTGCACCCCTGCAGCCCCCTCCCTCATTTCCGGCCCTCCAAGTACACACCTGCCAGCCTGCACGGTGTCCGTGCACAGGCCCCTGAGCAGGTGCTGTCCTTTCATCTTATTCTCTCTGGGCTGCATGTTGAACTGCTTCCATTTCTCTCTTCAAGGTCATGGATCTTTCCTTCTGTGGTGTCTTAACCTGCTGTTAACAGCATCCAGTGTATTTTTAAAATTCAGATATTATATTTTTCATCTCTAGAAGCTTCTTTTTTTATATCTTCTACTTCTCATTATGTCTTTTTCCCTCAACAGTCTTGAACATATGGTGCATGTTCATGATGGACAACTGAACATTTGTACTTGCTGATTCTGTCATCTCTGGCCACTGTTTCTATTGATCTATTTGACTTCTGGCTGTGGGTCATATATTCTTAATCCTTTGTATGCCTAATAACTTTTGGTTGGGTATTTTGGGGTCCTGGATTCTGTTATTATTCCTTTAAAGAGTGCAGGATTTTATTCTGGCATACAGTTAAATTACTTGGGCTCAGTTTGATCCTTTCAAACTTTCTTTTAAGATTTCTTGGGGCAGATCAGATTAGCCATTAGCTTAGCATTTATTTATCCCCACTACTAAGGTGATACCACTGGGGACTCTACCCAGCATTGGCCCTGGGTATGAAGAGCTCACTCCACTCTGGCTGGTAGGCAGGCGGGTCTGAGTTCCAGGAATTGTCTGACTCACCACTCCCAGTGGTTCTTCCCCAGCCCAGTAGATTTCACCCGACCCACATTCAAGGGGTCCCCCTGCAGATCTCCAGAGCCGATCTCGTGCTCTCTCCCCTTACCCCCTTCCCCTCTCAGTAGCTCTGTCCTTGCTGGTATTATCCCCCCAAATTCCAGCCACTGAATTTGAATCTCTGTCTCCTTGACCCAGAGACTCAGAGGAGCTGTTGGAGTGTGGATCCCTCCCCGGCCCTGGCCCGGCCCGGCGGCCCGGAAACGGCTCCGAGGCAGCCTTGGGGCACTTGTAGGGCTCACCCCACTTCACTCCCTTCTCTCAGGGATGACAGCCCTCTGCTTTCTGCCGTCCAACGGCTGAAAACAGCTGTTTCATATATTTTGTCTGGTTTTCTCGTTGTTGACGGTGAGAGGGAAGTTCCCAGAGCAGGTAATCCTTGTGGGCCATAAACAGAAGGCTAGATACTCTTTTTTATCATCTCCAACTTTTGGCCAGCTTCCTGCTGTATGTGTAATGTGGCTAATGGGCTTGTATTGGGGTAGACAAGTCAGTTGTTTCTTATTGTTTGCTTTCATTTGCATTATTCTTCGTACAAAACATGGTTTCTTTGCAAAATCTTTTTAAATCACTTATCTGTTTTCTGACATGAGTTTAGTTAAATACACTGATACTTAGATAACAATCTAGGCAATCACGTGACACATCACGATGATTTCAGGCAACAGGTAAGGTTGCCACCCTCCTGCCCTCTGCACCGCGAAGCCTCACCATCGCCTCAGGACACAGCCCGCCCTGCGTGTGGTCATCCGACCAAAGGCCAGCGGAGGGCACAGCATCCATCCGCGTCTTACTTATGGGTAGAACCTAATTTCCTTCTTAGGTTTTGAGACTCGAAGCAAATCCGATGAGTTTGTCTTGAGCGCCCCCCCACTGGGGAGATGCAAGCACAGCTTTTGTCGGCTCGGGGACCAAAGCCGTGGGAGGTAAGGCGATGTCAGGTGCTAAAGCCCCGAATTTACTCTGTGGGTCTTTTAACTGACCTACCGAGTCTTAACCAGCGTTTAAAACCGTATGCAATAGAACAGAAGCTAGCAGCCTTCATCACTTGTAGGAAAGATCAGCTTTCTTTCTGACGCCCACGGCTTGTTTCCTAGCACGGCGAGGGGTCTGGGGTAGGAAGGAGGGACGTTAAACAGCCAAGAATCTCCTGAGTCGGGAGAGGGGCCTTGGGAGTGTGGTCACCCATGCCTGCATTTTCCAGATGGGGACCAGGCCCAGAGAGGGGAACAGATTCGCTCAGCCTTGCCCAGCATGTGGATGGCAGAGCTCAGACCAGACCTCCCCACCCCCGAGGGGGAAAGGGGGCAGCTGACTGCTGTCACCGGTGGGGGGCTTCGGGCACGTGGCCGTTACCTGTCTCGCAGCGAGGTCCCTCGAAGGGCTCTGAACAAAGGCAGGTGAAATTCCCCACCAGGTCGACACACGACCCTCCGTTCAGGCAGGGGTCAGAGCCGCACTCGTCCACATCTGGGGGCGGCAGAGGGGGGTGCTCGGCTCTGTGCCAGCCTTTGACCACCTGGCACCCTGCGCCCCTGCTCCCACCCGAGGGCACACTCACCCGTCTCGCAGGTTGCACCCGTGTAGCCGGCTGCGCACATGCATACCGCCGAGCCGCCCTCCGCCTGGCACCAGCCGCCGTTCTCACACTCTCTGGCATCACATGGAGACTGTGCTACAAGCACAAAGGGGTGGAAGGCCATTGGATCCCCGGCTGTGGTGGCCCCAGGGGCTCCCGCTGAGCCCCATGCCCCATTCGACATCTCGGGCTGCAGCACGGGTGGATCTGGCCGTCTCTGGAGGGCATCGGGCCCTGGGGGACCAGGGCAGTCCCAGCCCACCGGCACTGAAAGCTTGTCTGAATTGGGTTTATTTCAGCAGACCTGGGGAGGAGGGAGAGTGTGCCTGTGCCTGGCGGGGGACATGGGGGTGAATGGGACCCAGCTCCCGCCCTCCTGCGCAGTTCCCCTGCTAAGATGACTGTGACAGAGCTGTCATCACAGGACAGGGCTCTGGGGCTGAGAGATTCCTCCCAGCTGGGCGGGGGACACAGCCTGTGATGGAGCCCTGAGGGGGTGCAGGAGGGGCCTGAGTGGTCCTGGGGTGAGGTTCTGAGGTGGGCGAGGCTTCTTGCTGCAAGGACAGTCCTGCAAAGGCCCTCGGCCCCCAGTTAGAGTGGGAGTGAGCAGGCGGGAGCCTGCCTTTGTCGGCGCTCTGGCCTGCCCCTCACCCAGGATGCTGGCCTCACCTGGTGGCCGCTGGCAGCAGGTGGGGGGGACACTGCCTTCCCCCAGCTATGTCACCTGTCCTGCTGACAGCTCATTCCAAAAAGGACTCAATACAGGAACCAGACGGGATCCCCAGAGCGGGCGACCCACCCTGGAGTCAGGGTGGGGGGCAGTGGGGGAAGGAGGCCTGAACCCTGGGAGGTGTGGAGGTGCTTTGGTGGCTGACGGCACACGGTGACCCCCGTCTCTGGGACCCTGACTCCACCAGAGGGCAGGGCTGGGCACGGGTGGGGGAGGGGAGACTTGGGCCGAGCTGTACCCACGTCCCTGCTGGACTCTGCCCGGCATCCCTGCTGTCATGGGCTCTGGGGGCCGAGGTGGGTCCTGAGACCAGAGAGCCTCATGGGGGACCGGGGGCTGGTACCCATGGGTGTTGCCGCGGTGGCCATGTGGAGGCCAAGGCTCCGGCCCCAAGGCCTCCCAGGGTCCCACCCGGCCCGGACATGTGTATACACACCAGAGTTAAGGACTTTAAAACATTCCCTGTGGCCACAAGTCTCCATTTGAAATGGTTTTTCTAGATTGAGACATTGGTGCGGTTGTTACTTGTACACACTCGATTTAACTATGTGCTATGTTTTTCTAAATAACAGTTACACATCAGTAGGCCTATGTAGTGGACAGTGCATCTGGCCGAGCCGGATGGGGATCAGGGGTCATTGTGCTTTGATTTTAAGGGGCTCCGTTTGTTGGGTTCCCCTAGCAGCTGACCACAGTGACACGGGGGTGGGAGTGGGGCGCCCACCTTCCTTTACCAGGTGGGTGAAGGGCCAGGGTGAGGGGGCCCCAAAGAGGTGCTGCACGAAGGGCAGGGGGTAGAGGCCTGATGAGAAAGCACTGCTTCCAAAGAGCTGCGCTCAGAAGCGGGGTGGCAGACGGGCGTGCAGACTGCAGTTTGGAAGCAACAAGGGGGTCTTGAGAAAGACCCCAACCCACATCTAGGCCGTAAGACCCCCGGGATGGAGAGAAACAGCCTGCACTCCTGCCGGGAGCAGCTGGGGTTCAGGGTTTCAGGGGTGCAGGCCTGCGGTGAGACGGGTCCGGCACCAGGCCCTGCCCTGTCCCGAGGCCTCACCCTTGGCTGTGTGCTGTGGTCAGTGCTCCTGTCACGCCCACAGGGCGGGGCCTCTCCTCTGGAGTCTGGGCTCCTGCCCCCCCTGCCCCCGGGCCTCCCTGGGGCCAGGCCCCCTGCGGCACGCTGATCTGATGCCCCCTCCAGGCTAGCCACCACTCCCTGGTCGGGCAGGACCACGCCCGTGGCCCTGCAGCCCCTGGTTCCTCTCACCTGTCTCACAGGTGGGTCCCGCGAAGCCGGCCGGGCACTGGCAGATGAAGCTGTTGACGCCGTGCGTGCAGGTCCCGCCGTTCTGACACGGGTGGGAAGCACACTCGTTCACATCTGGAAAACGGGGCAGCCGGGGACTCAGTGGAGGAGCCGCTGGGGAGGACCTGCCGTGGCCCGGGGCGGCGTGGCTGCAGAGCCCGCCCACGTGCTCACCGTCACGGAGCTGCTGTGTCCGGCTCCCCCAGTGGCGCCTCCCGGACGCCACCCACACCACGGGGACAGAGGCCCGAGGCCGGGGCTCTTGGGGCTGTCGGCTGTGCTGCCGGGTTCCTCCAGGTGGGCGGTCCCAGCAGAAACTCACCCAGGTGGCACCTCCTCCCCGTGAAGCCCGAGAGGCAGGAGCAGGTGTAGGAGGGGTTGCCCGTGACGCAGTCGTCGATGCACTTGCCGCCGTTGAGGCAGGGGCGCAGGGCCAGGCACACGGAGGCTGCGGACACAGGGCGGGCAGGGCCGTCAGCCTGGCCCTGGGTGCCCCTCTCGGGGGAGGCGCTGCGAGGTCCGCTGCTGCTGGGTCTCTGTTACCTCGAGGACAGGCTGCCCGCAGGGCTCAGCTCATGGGGCCCACCCTCTGCAGGAGCAAGGCCACCGAAACCCGCCATGAACAAGCACACGTGGGCAGGTGCGGGAGTGTCCCAGGGTTTCAGACCTCCTGTTACTAGGAGAGCCCGGGAAGAGCTGGTTGGTGTCCAGGGAGGGAGGGAGAGAGGGGCGCTCCCGGAAGGGCCCTCGGGCCCCGAGCACCACCAAGGCTGTGGGTGTCTTTGAGGACCGTCCCTGCCCTCACCGGCGCACTCACCGAGCCACACCGGCACTCAGGCCGCGTCGTCCGGCTGCCCTGCAGCGGGTGGCGCTGACTGCCTGAGCCCGTGTCAGCACCAGCCCTTCTCAGAAGGTAGACTGCCAGGTGTGGACGCCCTGCCTCTCAGGTGTGAACCCACCCTCCCTCCCTGGTGACTCCAGACGGACGCGCACGGGCTCCATCTCCTGGGCTTGCAGCGTCAGGTGGGGACACAAGGGGGCCGGGCCCCCGCAACCCCACGGGACCATGCTCCTCAGGGCCTCCGTGCGAGAGAGCTTTGAGGGCCTAGCAGGGCCTCCTCCATCTGCCCCCACAGAGGCCTGGGACGGGAGAGAGGCACCTCCACATGGGAACGGCGTCCCCGAGGGACTGACTGGACCCTCTTCTGAGGACCCCACTCCTCAGGCTCACAGCCGGCAGCCTCTGCAGGGGGGCATGGACCTACCCACACCTGCACACACACCTGCACCCACACCTGCACACACACCTGCACGCACACCCGCTCACACCAGTCCCCACCTGCACCCACACTTTACCCCTCAGCCACAACCCAAGCCCCTGGCTGCTGGCAAGCGCCAGACCCCTCTGCTGCCCACGCAAAGGAGTGGTGACCGAGTAGTGTCCCCGTGCCCTGAACCACCGCGGCCCTGAGCCCAGGCGGGTGTTGCCACTCTGGGGGAGGGGGGCGAAATCAGTGGCCCCTGGGCTCCTGGCCCTGTGGGCCGCCCCCTCGTTCACACTGGTATGTGGGTGGGCTCAGGCTCCCCGGGCCTCTCTCACCAGGGCCCACATCCAGTCCTCGGGCGGTACACACCTGCCCTCCCCAGCCCTCCCCCCCCGGGGTGCGCGCCTGCTCCCCTGGCAGGTCTGGGTGGGCTGCCTTGCGCTGGGCTCATCCTTGGGACAGTGTTCAGGAGAAGCAGCCCCTCTTGGTGGCCTTGGTCCCCACGGGGGTGGGAGGCGATCTCTAGGGGAGGTCCCAGCACCAGCCTCACTGGCTCCAGGCTTGGCGGGGGAGTGATCAACAGCGGATCACTCCATGGATCCTGGGGCGGCTGAGCCAGTCATCTGACAACCCCCCGCCTCCGTTTATAAGCAGGGGTTTCAGGAGGGTCTGTGACCCAGAGCCACACAGCAGGAGAGCCGGGAACACATCCTTCTGTGGCCAGTCCCGCTGTTTTCACAGGCCTCGCGCTCGCCCCTGGGGTGGACCCTGCTCCCGTCTGCTCTGTGTTCTGTGCCTGAAGGACCCCGGGCGTCAGGGAACTCCCTCCTGTCAGGTAGATGTCCAGGTTGTCACACAAGCACGAAGTCCCACCAAGAAGCAAGGCAGCAAAATGGGTGAAAAGAGGGCCTGCCTCCCAGGTGGTCCTGAGGACGCAGGAGGCCACCCAGGGATGCCCAGGATTCCCTGGGTGGGAATGTGACCCCGGCTCCTCCCCCTTACACCCCTTCACACTTCAAACCGTGGTCTCCAGCAAACCCCTGCCCCTCAGCAGAGGCAGGAAGGCCTCCCAGGGGGAGACTGAGGCTCAGGGGTGAGCCCGGGGGAGAGGAGCCGAGGTGGGCGGGGCCGTGCGCCCCCAAGAAGCCTAGGGCTCCCCCGCCCCTCCCCGCCATCCCGCCTCCCTAATCCATGCCCCTCCGCCACCCCAGCCGCTCTCTCTGTCCTCTTACTTGTATGGCCGCAGCCCCCCACGCGCACCTGGGCATCATCGATTCTGAACGCCCAGCGCCCGGGCACGCCCACGTTGGTGGTGGTCTCCACCTCCGCCATGTCCGCTGTGCGTGAGCCGGGGATGCTGAAGTAGCGCCGCCCATCACCCGCATTGAAGCCGGCCTGGGGGAGGGTGGGGGAGAGTGGGGGCAGGTGCGGGCTGCGTCCGCAGGTCTCCCTAACGTCCCTGAGACCCGCTTCCGGCGGGGGCGGCCTCGTGAGCTGGGGAGTGCTGAAGATTCAGGGGCCTCCTCCCCGCCCCGCCCCCAGCCCCGCCCCCCAGCCCCCGCCCCGCCCCGCCTCCCAGCCCCCGCCCCGCCCCGCCTCCCAGCCCCGCCCCGCCCCGCCTCCCCGCCCCGCCTCCCCGCCCCGCCCCGCCTCCCCGCCCCGCCCCGCCTCCCCGCCCCGCCCCACCCTAACCAGCAGTTCCTCCCGCCGCTCACCTGGTTGGGCCCTGGCAGCCCTCCCCCCACCCCTTCCCGCCCACTCCTGGGCTCCTGGGCCTCCCCTAGGTCCCAGGGCCAGTGTGACCTCAGGAGAAGGTAGAGGGCCTGGAGCGGGGGGAGGGGCACTCCCAGGCCCTGGGGGCTCGCACTTGACCACCCTCCACACCTGGGATTTTCTGCCGCCCACTGTCCCTCAGGCCACGGGCCAGGCCACCCCAGGCCACAGCGCACGCAGAACTCTGTCCTAGCTGCAGCTGGCCCTGTAGGGCCGGCCGTGTGGGTCAGGACAAAGGTGCTTTGGCCCGAGAATGTTTCTGTGGTTCTGGGCTGGGAGAGGCCTCTGCACAGCACTGGGGGAAGGGGGCGGGGCGGCCACCTGCCTTATTAGCTCGTGACAGTCCCAGCCGTGGGGAGCAGGGGCCCCTACCTGGGCCGCGATGCCCCCCAGACCAGCGGCGTCGCCCCCGCTGCTGGCGTGCGTGCCCGTGGTCCACGTGATGGACTCGTAGTTGAAGATGGTGAAGGAGAGCTTGCCGTCGGTGATGAGCACAATCTGGAACGTGTTGACCTGCCAAGGAGGGGCCTGAGCGGGGCCTGCGCCCCCGTCTCCACCCACAGACCCCGCCCCGCCCACACTGCTGTCGCCCGCTCGTCCCTCCTCTGTTTCCCCAGCGAGATGGTCAGCCACAGGCAGGCCCCGATGACCTCGGCCTCCGTCCTCCGCTGTGTCCCCAGTGCCTGCCCCCCCAGTAATCTGATGCGTGGTGAGCGAGTGAAGCCCGCTGAGGGGCTGTGGAGGCCGCGGACGCCAGGAGCAGACAGTTTCCTCCGTGGGTCTGGTGACCACCTGGCCAAATCCACAAACTCGCCTCGTGTGAGACGAACAGAAAAGTAAAAGGAAAAAGGGGAAAGATAAAAAGGGAAGAGAAGGAAAGGTAGTTTTTAATTATTATGTTTTTTGGTTTTCATGGAATCCTCCATGAAAATATTAGTGGGCAGTGTATACATAAGAGGTGCTATTTCAGAATGGGCAAAGGGTGAGATTGTTTAAGAAATGATCGTGGGACAAATAGGAAGCTCTGAAAAACAATTAAATTGGAGCTTTATATCTCTTATGAAAATAAATCCCAAATAGAGTAAGGTTGTAAATGAGGCTGTCGTTGGCCTAGAGGAAAATGTAGGCGGATATGTAGAACATCTAGGGAAGGACTTTTAAGCCTGACATTTGTTAAAACTGCAGAAACCAAAAAGGAGATGTATACATTCGACTACAAGAACTTCTGGACATAAAAAAGTGTCATGAGATCAAGCTGAATGGCAAAGAGTGAAGTGAAAAGTGTGTTTATAACATACACAGCAGAAAAACTGGTGATATCTTTAATTCAAGTAGAACTTCCACGGGTCAATAAGAAAAAGAACAAAAAGATTACAGAAAAATTGGCAAAGGGTGTGAACAGAAACATCACGATAGAATACAACTAGCCAATGAGTCACCGTTACTAGAAATCAAAGATGTGTAAAACTGAAAAAACCAGGGGCATTCCTTTCTTGCCTGTAGAGTTGGCAGGCAGGAAAATAATAGTGCATTTGGCTGGGGTGCAGGGCTACAGGCACTTCTGAATGTGGCTTATGCAACTATGAGTGGGCACATTTCTGAGGGGAAATCAGACTTCCGCAGGCAGCAATCTCCTTTCTAGCAACTCATGCCAGGATGATTTCACGAACCACTGGGGGCTATGCAGCGCCCCTCGGGGCACCCCATGATGGAGGCAGCAGGCCCACCGGAGTGCAAGTGCCGCCACGCTGGGCTGGCACGCAGGCATCACACATGGGGGAGTCCCACGGTGAAAGATGACAGCAGGGAAACCGAGCGCTCTCCTGCAGGAAGGCAAGCTCAGGTGCTAGGACTCAGAGGACAAGGAGGGCGCGAGGGCTGGAAGGCCCGAGCAGTGGGAAGGTCTGAGGAGGGCAGGACCACGGTTGGTCGGCAAGGCCAGCGGAGGGTCTTTGCGAGCTATGAGGCCCAGACATTTGAGGAGGACGAGGACATGCCCGAAGCTTAACAATCACTTTCTGTTGATCGACCTGCCCCTGCAGGTGCCCCCAGGGGAGTGCTTCCCCATCTCCCAGCTCCCAGACTGGTTTCCACCCCAAACTCAGAATCCCGGTTCTGTGTCTCACAAGATAATCATTTTGGAACTGACATCTCTGGGTTTGAAAAGGGGAGAACGTTAAGGTTTCCTCTGTCTGCTCAGGAGGGGCCCTGGGCGCCTCCTTCCTCCCAGGCAGAGAGGTAATAGGTAAAATGACTCTGCAGAGGTGAAATTATAACATAAAAAATGATGTAGAAGAACATATAAGAATGAGGAAAGTGCCCACAATACTGTTGAGTGAAAGAAACACTCACAAAACAGCACGTTCCAGGTGGTTCTATTTATTTTTTAACGTGTGGGTTGATTCACAATAGGACATGTTGAACGGGAGTTATCTCCTGCTGGTGGGCCTGTAGATTCTTTTTCTCTACTTTTTGTTAAAAAGACATTTTTCTTACAAATTGGCGATAAGAAAAAACAAACAAAACATACAAAATGTTAGTGGGCTATGTGTGAACGAAAGTTCAGTCGTGAAATTTCTTCGTAGTAATGTTTACAGAAAAAGCCCATCTTTCCTGATATGCTGTCATATTCCTGTTAAAACCCCCAACCGTGACGGTCACTCTCGCAAGGCACCTGACAACCAGCTTGCTTCTCTTTTGCCTCTTGGAGGCTGGGGGATTCGTGAGCCTCACCACCTGCGCGTCCCTCCCCGCCCGTCCCCACCTGAGCCGCTGCGGTTGGGGACTCCGGGCTCTGCTCAGCACATCTAGGACCGAGCCCGTCTGCCACCCGTCCCCACCCCTCCCACCCCGTGCCTGCGATGGGAGACCGGGCACCGCCCTCGCTGCTTCTCTCTCCTCCTCAGCCCAGTGTGCTCACAGCCACCCTAACGGCTGTGCTGGGCCCTCCCTCCATTCCCTCCAGCTCCAAACCTCCCCCATGTGGCCGAGCCGGGCCCCCACGCTTGCACAGCATCACGGAGAGCCCACATCCTGCTGGCGTGGCGTCCCTGTTACGTGGTCGCTGGTGTCCCCCCTGCTAGAGTGTGCCCCACGGGAGAGGCACGTCCTGTGCTCTCTGTCTGGGGCCGCCTCCCCAGAGCCCAGAACACTGCCTGCCCCAGACGTGCCCCTAAAGGAATGTGTATTAAATGTGTGGACATACCGTCCTGAAAGGCCGCCCGCTCCCCAGTGCTTTTCTCTAGAGAGCCGCCCTCTGTCCCATGTGGTTGTGACCCAGCACCCATCGCGGGCCTGGCCGCAGGAGGTGCCGGTCACGCATCTGCTGCCGGAGGGGATATGCCGTCCTCACTGGGGATCCGCCCACCACACTGACCACGCTGGGTAAAGTGGTCAGTTATTCTGGACTTACGCTGTGGCCGTTTGGCGTTATCAAGGAATAAGGTATTAAACGGAATAAACTTCCCATTTAACCCTTTGAGTACTGAACCGTTCCAGATGGAAACCTTCTAACACAGACCATCTGTGTCCCCCGAGTGAGTGAAGGACTGTGTTGGGGCACGTGGCGCTTCCCTGGACGCGGGTGGTTTCCAGGAGGCCCAGGCTCCACACCCCCTCCAGCCTGGCCCTGTGACCTTGGGCGAGCGAGTGGCTTCCGCCCCTGGGCCCAGCTGTCCCCTCTGGGCACGAAGCCCAGGGATTACGTCTGGCCCACTCAGCAAGGCAGGGGGCCCTGGAGGGAGACCCTGGGCCCCAGATGGATGTCCTCCCTGCCCCAGGACGGAACACTCACGGGGGAGGAGGAGCTGCCTCCGAAGAAGGTCACGCGGTACCAGGTGGCTATGAGCGCCCAGGCGGCGGAGAAGCCGGGCAGCTCGGGGAAGTAGCGCCTGATGTCCTCTGTGGCCCTGCGCAGCGTGGCTGCGTCGGTGGCCTCCCGGTAGTACACGTCGCCTGCACGCCGGTTGTCCACGTCCGCCCAGAAGGCCGCCACCACGCAGCGGTCCTTGGCGATGGGGAAGGCCACCGGCGTGAACTGCGAGACCTCCTTCAGGAAGGAGATGATCCCATTGTTGTTCACCTGTCGGGGCAGAAAGCCAGAGAGGGGCCAGGTGGGGGCCTCCTCAGCCTCACCCCGGGCGCCCTCTCAGGCTGAGCCAGCCTGCGGCAGGGTATTGTCAGGGTGGCCTGACAGTTCCTGGGCCCGGATTCGGGATCCCTGGGCCTGCTCCAACCCCTCCCGCACCGGCCGTGGCTCAGGGCACAGGCTCTGACCTGTTGGCTGTACACGGTGCCCTGCAGAGTGCCTGGCCTGGGGCTGCCAGTGTGGGGTGGGGATCCCCCAGTGTGGGCCCTGGCTTTGGGCGGCAGGGGGCTCAGACCTGCCCAGTGGCCCCAACTCCTTGGTCTGACTCCCATCATGGGCTGCAGGAGGGCAGGGCAGTCCCAGCCTCTGAGCCAGGTCTGGAAGGGTGAACAGGAGGCATGCTTGCCGAGCAGGGGTGGGGATGGGCTGGGACCACTGTGGACAGGGGAGGCTGGGAGGGCCTCGATGGCCAGGTGGGGCACCTGTGCTCAGGACTCCAGGTAGTGGAGCCCCAGAAGGCCCCTGAGCACAGGAGGTGGAGCGCATCTTTGTGGTCACACACAGCTGGTTCTAGCGTTGACCCTGCCACTCTCTGCCTATGCAGCCACCAGGTAGGTTAGGCTTTGCCTCTCTGTGCTCTGGCGTTTCACCTGTAGGATGGGCAAACACTCATTCTGGCCTCACGGGGTGCTGGGCAGGGTTGAGTGGATTAATGATCACAGAGTCGGCTCTAGACCATCACGATTTATCCTGGGAAGACTGTGGTCAGACCGTGCTTTTAGAAATGACCCTTCAGGTGAGGGCAGGCTCTGTAATCCACACCAACCAAAAAGGCAGATAAATACACC
This sequence comes from Eschrichtius robustus, assembly GCF_028021215.1. NCBI lineage: Eukaryota > Metazoa > Chordata > Mammalia > Artiodactyla > Eschrichtiidae > Eschrichtius > Eschrichtius robustus. Next base: position 801,843 of record NC_090828.1, read on the forward strand.
TCTCTTCTTTTTTTTTAATAAAATTATTTATTTATTCATTTATTTAATTTTTGGCTGCATTGGGTCTTCGCTGTTGCGTGCGGGTTTTCTCTAGTTGCTGAGGGTGGGGGCTACTCTTTGTTGCGGTGCGCGGGCTTCTCATTGTGATGGCTTCTCTTGTTGCGGAGCACAGGCTCTAGGCGTGCGGTCTTCAATAGTTGTGGCACACAGGCTTCAGTAGTTGTGGCTTGCGGGCTCTAAAGCGCAGGCTCAGTAGTTGTGACGCAAGGGCTTAGTTGCTCCGCATCATGTGGGATCTTCCCGGACCAGGGCTCGAACCCGTGTCCCCTGCATTGGCAGGTGGATTCTTAACCACTGTGCCACCAGGGAAGCCCAATACACCTCTCTTCTTAAAGGCACCAAAGAGTGAACAAGGGAGCATATTTCAATTCCAAATCTTGGACAAGAAGAGACTGGAGGTGAGCCCAGTACTCAAAGCTCCTTTCCCCCTGAGTGAGTGCATCTACAGATGTAGAAGCCACAGCTGCACGACAGACCTGTAATTTTTGTAGCCTCACGGAGGGAAAGAGATAAATGCCAAAACTCGGGGCTAGCTCAAGGTGAAGAACCTGATAACCCTCACATTAAGCTGGGACCTCTAAGGCCCCCCTCATAATCAGGGTGAACCCAAAGTAAGTGGTCCTTATGCAGATGTACACTCCACCTTCCCTTCATCTGGGCCATCCAGGCACTTCGAGCCTGGAACAGATTAAGGTGACTCCTGACAGGGAGCACCCCTAGGTTCCAGGCAGGAGTAAAGAAAAACCCTCCCTGGAGCAAGATGTATCATCTTAGGCCTCAAGTTATTCCTGTAAACATTTGTTCAAATACAAATTCCAGGACACAGTCAAAGATAACCAGGCACACAAGGAAGTGAGACACTGCTAACAGGAATAAGCAGAAATAAGAGAAACATCAGATACTGGAATTATCAGACACAGACTATAAAATAACGAAGTTTACTATGTTCAAAGAAATAAAATGCCAGCTTTAAAATTTCATCAAGAGACTAGCCAAAATAATCTTGAAAAAGAAGAACAACATTGGAGGACTTATACTTTCTGATTTCAAATCTTATCACAAAGCTACAGTAATCAAAACAGTGTGGCACTGGCACAAAGACAGACAGATAGATCAATGGAATAGAACAGAGAGCCCAGAAAGAAACCCTCACATATATGGTCAGATGATTTTCAACAAGGGTGCTAAGACCATTCAATGGAGAAAGGACAGTCTTTTCAACAAATGGTGTTGGGAAAATTGGATATCCACATGTGAAAGAATAAAGTCAGACCCTTACCTAACACCATTTACAAAAATTAACTGAAATGGATCAAGGGCCTAAATATAAGAGCTAAAAACATAAAACTCATAGGAAAACATAGGGCAAAAACTTCACAACACTGGCTTTGGCAATGACACCAAAGGCACAGGCAACAAAAGAAAATATAGACAAACTGGAGTTCATCCAAATGAAAACCTTTTGTGCATCAAAAGACACCTTCACCAGAGTAAAAACGTCATCCACACATAGGAGAAAATATTTGCAAATCATATATTTAATAAGGGATTAATAGCCAGAATATATAGTAAACTCCTACAACTCAACAACAACAAAAAGCCAAACAACCTGATTAAAAAAATGGGAAAAGGACTTGAATAAACGTTTTTCCAAAGAAGACATACAAATGACCAACAAGCCCATGAAAATATACTCAACGCCACTAATCATTAGAAATGCAAATCAAAGCCACAGTGAGCCACCATGTTACACCCATTAGGATGGCTACTATTTTTTTAAAAAGCCAGAAAATTACAAGCATTGGTGAGGATGTCGAAAAGCTGGAACCCATGTGCACTGTTGGTGGGAATGTAAAATGGTGCAGCCACCGTGGAAAACAGTAGGCAGGCAGTTTCTCAAAAAAACTACAAATAGAATTACCACATGATCCAGTAATTCTACTTCTGGGTATATATCTGTACTAGTCTGATAGGGCTGCCATAAAAAATGCCGCACACTGAGTGGCTTAAACAACAGAAATGTATTTACCCACAGTTCTGGAGGCTAGAAGTCCAATATCAAGGAGCCACTAGGGTTGGTTTCTAGTGAGGCCTCTCTTCCTGGTGTGTAGATGGCTGCCTTCTTGCTCTGTCCTCACAGGGCCTTTCCTCTGTGTGCACACGAGGAAGGAGAGAGCTTTCTGGTGTCTCTTCATCTTCTTATTGGATTAGGGCCCCACCCCTATGACCTCATTTAACCTCAATTACCTCCCTAAAGATCCTTTCTCCAAATACAATCACATTTGGGGTTAGGACTTCAGCATATAAATTTTGAGGGACACAATTTAATCCACAACAATACCAGAAAGAATTAAAAGCAGGGTCTTGAAAAGATATTTGTATACCCATGTTCATAGCAGCATTATTCACAGCAGCTGAAAGGTGGAAACAACCAAAGTTCCATAAAGGCATGAAAGAATAAGCAAAATGTGATATATGTATACAATGGAATATTATTTAAAAAGGAAGGAAATTCTGACACATGCTACAACATGGATGAACCTTGAAGATGTTATGCAAAATGAAATAGCCAGTCACAAAGGGACACATGCTGTGTGATTTCACTTATATGAGGTACCTGGAGTAGTCAAAAATCATAAAGACAGAAAGTAGAATGGTGGTTGCCAAGGGGAAGGGGAATGGGGGAAGTAGTGTTTAATGGATATAGACTTTCAGTTTTGCAAGATGAAAAGAGTTCTGGAGATAGATGGTGATGGCTACACAACATGAATGTCTTTAATGACACTGAACTTACACGTAAACATGGTTAAGATGGTCAATTTTATATTATGTATATTTTCCACAATACAAAATTTTATTAAAAAATCAGGATTGGAAATTATTTTTTAAAACCCATTTAAAAGAACTAAGTAGAAATTCTAGCACTAAATTAAGAGAATTTCTGTTTAAATTAGACATTTAAGAGCAGGTGTGATGGAACTAAAGAAAGAGTGAGTGAACTGGAACTAGAAGACAGGTCAGAAGGAACGATCTGCAATTTAGAACAGAGACAAAAAGGTGGAAAATGAAGAAAAGATCAGGAATATGGGAAACAGTAACATGGCCAAATGTATGATATGGAGCAACAGAAGGCAAAGAGATACAAATGCAATAGTTGGGAAATTTCAAGAACTGATGAAAGACATCAGATTGTATATTCAATAATCCCAGTGATTCCCTACTTGGAAAAAACAAAAACAAAGCTATAGAAAACAAATGCTGGAAATGCAGAAAGTCAATGACAAGCAGACAATCTTAAAAGGAGAAAACAGATAAATTACCATTAAGGGCATTACAGGTAAATTGACAGCTGACTTCTCATAAGCAACAATGGGAGCTAGAAAAACAGTGGAATTATATCTTCAATATGCTGACAGATATATAAACTGCCAACATAAAGTTTTATACTGAGATAGAATATCCATTACTGCTGAAGGCCAAATAAAGATAATCCATACAAATAATTCATAAATAAATAAATAAATAAATAGCAGACCCCTACTAAAAGAAATTCTAATGGGAATGGGACTGGTGTGGTCTTCTAGCTGACCCACACTAAAAGAAATTCAAGTAAAAGGAAATTTAAGGTCAGAGGTGCAAAAAGGAAAAAAGGACAAAGAAGTTGTTATGAGGCCACCATCACCCTGATACCAAAACCAGACAAAGATACTACATAAAAAGAAAATTACAGACCAACATCACTGATGAATATAGATGCAAAAATCCTCAACAAAATGCTAGCAAACAGAATCCAACAACACATTAAAAGGATCATACACCACGATCAAGTGGGATTTATCCCAGGGATGCAAGGATTCTTCAATATACGCAAATCAATCAATGTGATACACCATATTAACAAACTGAAGAATAAAAACCATATGATCATCTCAATAGATGCAGAAAAAGCTTTTGACAAAATTTAACACCCATTTATGATAAAAACTCTCCAGAAAGTGGGCATAGAGGGAACCTACCTCAACATAATAAAGGCTATATATGACAAACCCACAGCAAACATCATTCTCAATGGTGAAAAACTGAAAGCATTTCCTCTAAGATCAGGAACAAGACAAGGATGTCCACTCTCACCACTATTATTCAACATAGTTCTGGAAGTCCTAGCCACGGCAATCAGAGAAGAAAAAGAAATAAAAGGAATACAAATTGGAAAAGAAGAAGTAAAACTGTCACTGTTTGCAGATGACATGATACTATACATAGAGAATCCTAAAGATGCCACCAGAAAACTACTAGAGCTAATCAATGAATTTGGTAAAGTTGCAGGATACAAAATTAATGCACAGAAATCTCTTGCATTCTTATACACTAATGATGAAAAATCTGAAAGAGAAATTAAGGAAACACTCCCATTTACCACTGCAACAAAAAGAATAAAATACCTAGGAATAAACCTACCTAGGGAGACAAAAGACCTGTATGCAGAAAACTGTAAGACACAGATGAAAGAAATTAAAGATGATACCAACAGATGGAGAGATATACCATGTTCTTGGATTGGAAGAATCAGTATTGTGAAAATGACTATACTACCCAAAGCAATCTACAGCTTCAATGGAATCCCTATCAAATTACCAATGGCATTTTCTACAGAACTAGAACAAAAAATCTTAAAATTTGTATGGAGACACAAAAGACCCCGAATAGCCAAAGCAGTCAGTCTTGAGGGAAAAAAATGGACCTGAAGGAATCAGACTCCCTAACTTCAGACTATACTACAAAGCTACAGTAATCAAGACAATATGGTACTGGCACAAAAACAGAAATATAGATCAATGGAACAGGATAGAAAGCCCAGAGATAAACCCACACACCTGTGGTTAACTAATCTATGACAAAGGAGGCAAGGATATACAATGGAGAAAAGACAGTCTCTTCAATAAGTGGTGCTGGGAAAACTGGACAGCTACAAGTAAAACAATGAAATTAGAACACTCCCTAACACCATACACAAAAATAAACTCAAAATGGATTAGTGACCTAAATGTAAGACCGGGCACTATAAAACTCTTAGAGGAAAACATAGGAAGAAAACTCTTTGACATAAATCACAGCAAGGTATTTTTTGATCCACCTCCTAGAGTAATGGAAATAAAAACAAAAATAAACAAATGGGACCTAATGAAACTTCAAAGCTTTTGCACAGCAAAGGAAACCATAAACAAGACGAAAAGACAACCCTCAGAATGGGAGAAAATATTTGCAAATGAATCAATGGCCAAAGGATTAATCTCCAAAATATATAAACAGCTCATTCAGCTCAATATTAAAAAAACAAACAACCCAATCCAAAAATGGGCAGGAGACCTAAATAGACATTTCTTCAAAGAAGACATATAGATGGCCAAGAAGCACATGACAAGCTGCTCAACATCACTAATTATTAGAGAAATGCAAATCAAAACTACAATGAGGTATCACCTCACACCAGTTAGAATGGGCATCATCAGAAAATCTACAAACAACAAATGCTGGAGAGGGCGTGGAGAAAAGCGAACCCTCTTGCACTGTTGGTGGGAATGTAAATTGATACAGCCACTATGGAGAACAGTATGGAGGTTCCTTAAAAAACTAAAAATAGAACTACCATATGACCCAGCAATCCCATTACTGGGCATATACCCAGAGAAAACCATAATTCAAAAAGACACATGCACCCCAATGTTCATTGCAGCACTATTTACAATAGCCAGGTCATGGAAGCAACCTAAATGCCCATCAACAGACGAATGGATAAAGAAGTTGTGGTACATATATACAATGGAATATTACTCAGCCATAAAAAAGAATGAAATTGGGTCATTTGTAGAGACGTGGATGCATCTAGAGACTGTCATACAGAGTGAAGTAAGTCAGAAAGAGAAAAACAAATATCGTATATTAACGCATATATGTGGAACCTAGAAAATGGTACAGATGATCCAGTTTGCAGGGCAGAAATTGAGACACAGAAGTAGAGAACAAACGTATGGACACCAAGGGGGGAAGCAGCATGGGGTGGGGGTGGTGCTGTGATGAATTGGGAGGTTGGGATTGACATGTATGCACTGATGGGTGTAAAATGGAGGACTAATAAGAAAATAAATAAATAAATAAATAAACATTTAAAAAAAAAGGAAAAAAGGACAAAGAAGTTGTTATGGGCTGAATGTTTGTGCCCCCTCCCCTCAATTCATACGTTGAAACCTACTCCTCAGTGTGATGGTATTTGGAAGTGGAGCCTTTGGGAGGTGATTAGCTCATGAGGGTGGAGCCCTCATGAATGTGTTTAGTGACCTTAAAAATGAGACTGCAGGGAGCTCCCTTGCTTCTTCTGACATGTGAGAACACAGCGAGAAGATGGCCATCTATGAATCAGGAAGTGGTTCTTCACCATACTCTGGATCTGCGGACCCCTTGATCTTGGACTTCCCAGCCTTCAGAACTGTGAGAAATAAACATCTTTTTTTGTTGTTGTTGTTTAAACCACCTGGTCTGTGGCATTTTTGTTACAGCAACCCAAGCAGACTAAAGCAGAAGGTTTGAGAATAAATCTAAATGAACATTGACTACATAAATAATGCTTTGTGGAATTGTGCTTAAAAATATATAGAATTAAAATCCATGACAATAATAGCCTGTAAGTTGGGAGAGTATAAATCATGTTAAAGTGATTCAAGGTCACTGTATTTTCCAAGACAAGGACAATGGCATTAATAAACTTATTAGTGAACACTGATAATTAAAAGCGCATATTGTACTGTCTAGGATAATCACTGAAAGAATAGAAATAGTGTAGATAGTCCTAACTGATGGGGGAATAAGATGGGATGATTACAATATTTGACATAAAAGACAGCAAGAAAGGAGAAAAAAAAGAAATATAAAGCAGGTGGAACAAACAGCACAAGAAGATAGTAGATTGAAACACAAGTACATCAATAATTCATTAAATGGATATGATGTTCCAGTTAAAATATATACTATAAATTAATCAATGAATAAAACATTAAAATACTATATGTAATACCATTCAAATGCTAAGCAAAGGAAACCTGGTATAGTTATATTGTTTTCAGGGAAACTAGACCATAAGGTAGTAAGTATTGTTAGAGATAGATAGGGTTACTTCATAATAATAAAGAAAGATATAACAATTTTGTATTTTTACATACCTAATAAGAAAGCCTCAACATATATAGATGAAAAACTGACAAAAGAAAATAGGTCAATTCGTGTGATGAATTGGGAGATTGGGATTGACATATATACACTAATATGTATAAAATGGATAACTAATAAGAACCTGCTGTATAAAAAAATAAATAAAATAAAATTCAAAACAAAAGAAAATAGGTCAATTCATAATAATGGTGGGACAGTTCAACACATCTTTGCTAGTAAAATATACACTAGGCAGACAAAAATAATCTGTCAGAATATAGAAAATTTGAACAATGTAAATAATAATTGACCTAATATATAACACAAATATAACATTAAAATTTACCTTATACTGACCACATAGCAAGTGTCAACAAATTTCAAATGACTGCAAAAAATATAGAGTTTGTTCTCTGGCCACAGTGCAATTACACTGAAAATCATAACCTCCAAAAGGTAGAAAATTCCTATGTATATGGAAATTAAGAAATATAAATAACTTTGGACAGAAAGATAACAGAAGTTTTATTTAGCAACAACATGTGAAGGTATGGTGAAAGCAGAACTTAAAAGCAAATTTATAGCCACATTTTACCACCACATTACTAAAGGTCTATTTATAGCAGCTCCTTTTACCCAAGAAAAAATTACAAGGCAGATTAAAAGGTAGGAGACACAGTTTGAAGAGACACAGCAAATATCAGAACCAGACATGGCAGGAGGTTGGAATTATCAGACTGGGAATTTAAAACAACTCTGAGTAATATGCTAAGAGATCTAATGATAAAGTAGATGGCATGCAAGAACAGATGGGCAATGTAATCAGAGAGATAGAAACCCTACGAAACAACAAAAAGAAATGCTAGAGATAAAAAGCACTGTAAAAGAAGTGAAGAATGACTTTGATGGGCTTATTAGTAGACTGGATACAGCTGAGGAAAGAATCTCTGACCTTGAGGATATTTCAACAGAAACCTTCAAAACTGAAAAGCAAAGAGAATAAAGACTGAAAGAAGAAGAAAAAAACACAGAATAAATTATCCAAGGACTGCTGGACACCTATAAAAGGAGCAACATATATGTAATGAGAATTCCAGAAGGAGAAGAAAGAGAGAAAGGAAGAGAAGAAATATTTGAAACAGTAATAACTGAGAATTTCCTCAAATTAATATTAGACCACAAACCACAGATCTAGGAAGCTCAGAGAATACCAAGAAGGAGAGGTGCCCAAATTCCCTAGGCATATCATTTTCAAATTATGGAAAAATCAAAGATAAAGAAAAATTCTTGAAAGAAGCCAGAGGGAAAAAACACCTTACCTATAGAGAAGCAAAGATAAGAATTATATCTGACTATTCCTCAGAAACAGTGCAAGCAAGAAGAGAGTGGAATGAAATATTTAAAATGAGAGAAAAAGCCCTCCAACCTAGAATTCTGTACCCTTCAAAATTATCCTCAGTGAAAATAATCTTTAGTGAAGGAGAAATAAAGGCTTTCTCAGACAAACAAAAATTGAGGAAATTTATTGCCAGTAGACATGCCTTTCAAGGTATGTTAAAAGAAGTTCTTTAGAGAGAAGGAAAATGATATAGATGAGAAATCTGGATCTACATTAAGAAAGGAAGAGCATAAAAGAAGGAATAAAGTAATAAAGGTAAACTAAAACTTTTATTTTTCTTATTCCTAACTGATCTAACAGATAACAGTTTGTCCACAATAATAATACCAACAATGTTTTCAATCATATTATATATGCATATGTATGTACACACACACATATATATATAATATATATATTATAAAACTCTAAGACACTGATGAAAGAAACTGAAGATGACACAAATGGAAAGATATACTGTGCTTATGGATTGGAAGGATTAATACTGTTAAAATGACTATACGACCTAAGGGAATCTACAGATTCAATGCAATCCCTATCAAAATACCAATGGCATTTTTCCACAGAACTAGATCACATAATTCTAAAATTTGTATGGAAACACATAAGACTGTGAATAGCCAAAACAATCTTGAGAAAGAAGAACAAAGCTAGAGGTATCACACTCCCTGATTTCAAATTATACTACAAAGCTCTAGTAATCAAATAGTATGGCACTGGCACAAAAACAGACACATAGGTCAATGGAACAGAATGGAGAGACCATAGATAAATTCGCTTACATATGGTCAATTAATATACAACAGAGGAGGCAAGAATATACTATGGGGGAAAGACAGCTTCTTCAAGAAATGGTGTTAGGAAAACTGGACAGATATATGCAAAAGAATCAAACTGGACTACTTTCTCACACCATATAAAGTAATAAACTCAAAATGAATTACAGACTTAAATGGGGGGAGGGATAAATTGGGAGATTGGGATTGATATATACGTGCTACTATATATAAAATAGATAACTAATAAGGACCTACTGCATAGCACAGGGAACTCTACTCAATACTCTGTAATGACCTATATGGGAAAAGAATCTAAAAAAGAGTGGATATATGTATATGTATAGCTGATTCACTTTGCCGTACACCTGAAACTAACACAACATTGTAAATCAACTATACTCCAATAAAAATTATATAAAAAAGACTTAAATATAAGACCTGAGGGACTTCCCTGGTGGCACAGTGGTTAAGAATCCGCCTGCCAATGCAGGGGACATAGGTCCGAGCCCTGGTCTGGGAAGATCCCACAAGCCATGGAGCAACTAAGCCCGTGTGCCACAACTACTGAGCCTGCACTCTGGAGCTCCTGAGCCACAACTACTGAGCCTGCGTGCCACAACTACTGAAGCCCGAGCTCCTAGAGCCCATGCTCCACAACAAGAGAAGCCACCGCAATGAGAAGCCCTCGCACTGCAACGAAAAGTAGCCCCACTCGCTGCAACTAGAGAAAGCCCGCGTGCAGCAACGAAGACCCAACACAGCCAAAAAAAAAAAAAGACCTGAAACCATAAAACTCCTAGAAGAAAACATAGTCAGTACACTTTTTGACATCAGTCTTAGAAATTTTTTTTTTGGATCTGTCTTCTCAGGCAAGGGAAACAAAAGCAACAATAAACAAATGGGACTTAAACTAAAAAGCTTTTGCACAGCAAAAGAAACTATCAACAGAATGAAAAGGCAGCCTACTAAATGGGAGAAGATATTTGCAAATTATATATCCAACAAGGGGTTAGTATCCTAAATATACGAAGATTTCATACAACTCAACATTAAAAAAACTCAAACAAACAAAAAAGATTAAAAATGGGCAGAGAACCTGAATAGAGTTTTTTCCAAAGAAGACATACAGATGGCCAACAGACACATGAAAAGATGTTCAACTTCACATCATCAAAGAAACTCAAATTAAAACCACAATGAGGTATCACCTCACATGCATCAGAATGGCTATTGTCAAAAACACAAATAGGGGCTTCCCTGGTGGTGCAGTGGTTGAGAATCTGCCTGCCAATGCAGGGGACACGGGTTCGAGCTCTGGTCTGGGAAGATCCCACATGCCGTGGAGCAACTGGGCCCGTGAGCCACAACTACTGAGCCTGCACGTCTGGAGCCTGTGCTCCACAACAAGAGAGGCCGCGATAGTGAGAGGCCCGCACACCGCGATGAAGAGTGGCCCCCGCTTGCCGCAACTGGAGAGAGCCCTCGCACAGAAATGAAGACCCAACACAGCCAAAAATAAATAAATAAAATAAAGAATTATTAAAAAAAACACAAATAAAACTTGTTGGTGAGGATGTGGAGAAAAGGGAACCCTTGTGCACTGTTGGTGGGAATGTAAATTGGTGCGGCTACTACGGAGAACAGTATGGAGGTTACTCAAAAAATTAAAAATAGAATTACCAGCAATTCCACTTCTGGATATTTTTCCAAAGAAAACAAAAACACTAATTTGAAAAGATATATACACTCCTATGTTCACAGCTGCAGTATTTACAATAGGCAAGATATGGAAGCAAACTTAGTGTCCATTGATAGATGAATGGATAAAGAAGAAGTGGGATATATATGTATATGAATGTGTGTGTGTGTGTGTGTATATATATATATATATACACATATATATAATACATATATATATATATACATATATATAATACATATATATATATACACATATATATAATGGAATATTACTCAGCCATAAAAAAGAATGAAATCTTGCCATTTGTGACAACATAGATGGACCTAGAGGGTATTATGCTAAGTGAAATAAGTCAGAGAAAGACAAATACTGTATGATTTCACTTATACGTGGAATCTAAAAAACAAACAAATGAACAAACATAACAAATCAGAAACAGACTGATAGGGAACAAACAGGTGGTTGCCAGAGGGGAGGAGGGGTGGGACAATGAGTGAAACAGGTGAGGGAGACTAAGAGGAGGTACAAACTTCAGTTGCAAAATAATGCGTCACAGGGATGAAATGTACAGCACGGGGTATATAGTCAATAATATTGTAATAACTTGGTGTGGTGACAGATGGTAACTAGGTCAATCATAATTCAACTAAAAAAAACCAAAAGTCTGGGCTTCCCTGGTGGCGCAGTGGTTGAGAATCTGCCTGCTAATGCAGGGGACACGGGTTCGAGCCCTGGTCTGGGAGGATCCCACATGCCGCGGAGCAACTGGGCCCGTGAGCCACAATTACTGAGCCTGCGCGTCTGGAGCCTGTGCTCCGCAACAAGAGAGGCCGCGATAGTGAAGAGGCCCGCGCACCGCAATGATGAGTGGCCCCCGCTTGCCACAACTGGAGAAAGCCCTCGCACAGAAACAAAGACCCAACACAGCCAAAAATAAATATAAAAATAAATAAATTAAAAAAAAAAAACAAAAACCAAAAGTCAGAAGAGAGTGGAAGACAAAAGTAGGAAAAAAGAGCAAAGGTAACAAATAGAAAACAGTCACAAGTATTGTAGATATTAATCCAACCATATCAGTAATCACTTTGAATATCAATAGTCTAAATGCACCAATGAAAAGACAGAGACTGTCAGAGTGGATCAAAAAACAAGACCCAACTATAAGTTGCCTACAAGAAACTCACTTTAAATATAAAGACGCATATAGATGAAAGGTAAATGGATGGGGGAAAATATATCATGCTAACAGTAATCAAAAGAAAGCAAGAGTTGCTATATTAATTTCAAACAGAGCCGACTTCAAACCAAGGATAGTTATCAAGGATAAAGAAAGGCATTTCATAATGATAAAGGGATTGGTTCTCCAAGAAGTCCAGACAATGCTTAATGTGTATACACCTAACACAGCATTGAACTACATGAGGAAACAGCTGACAGAACTACACGCAGAAACGGACAAGCCCACCATCACAGCTGGAGACTTCTGTCGTCCTCTACCAGAAATGGACAGACCCAGCAGGCAGAAGATCAGGAAGGATATAACCGAACTCAACAACACCATCAAACAGCTAGATGTAATCGAAATACCACCTCACCCAACAACAGCCGAAAACACATTCTTCTCAAGCTCACAAGGAACATTCACCAAGATAGACCACATTCTGGGCCATAGAACGCACCTTAAGAAATTAAAAAGCATAGAAATCATACAATATTTTGCTCTCAGACCACACTAGAAATCAGTATGGGGTATATAGTCGATATTATTGTAATAACTTGGTGTGGCGACAGACGGTAACTAGGTGACAGATGGTAACTAGCAAAGATAACTGGAAAATCCCCAATTACATGGAGGTTACACAACACACTTCTAAATAACACATGGGCCAAAGAGGAATGTCAAGAGAAATTAAAAAATATTTGAACTAAATGAAAATTAAAGCACAACTTATCCAAAATTGTGGATGCAGTGAAAGCAGTGCCTAGAGGGAAATTTATAGCACTGAATGCATATATTAGAAAAGAAGAAAAATCTAAAATCAATAATCTAAGTTTCCACCTTAGGAAACTAGTAAAGAAGAGCAGAGTAAATGCAAAGTAAGTGGAATAAAAGAAATAATAAGAATTCAAGAAAAAAAATTAATGAAGTTGAAAATAGGTAATCAATAAAAAAATCAACAAAACAAAAGCTGGCTCTTTGAAAAGATCAATAAAATTGATAGCCAGGCTATCTATGAAAAAAAGAGGACACAAATTACTGACATCAGAAATGTAAAAGGGAACATCAGTACAGATACCATGGCCATTAAAAGGATAATAAAGAGATAATATGAAAAAAATCTATGACCATAAATTTGATAACCTAGATAAAATGGACTGATTCCTTGAAAAACACAATATGCCAAAACTCACACAAGAAGAAACAGACAATCAGAATAGGCCTATATCTATTAAAGAAACTGAATCAATAATTAATAATCTTCCAAAACAGAAAGCACCAGGCCAGACGGGTTCACTGGTGAATTCTACCACACTTAAGAAGAAGTTATACCAATTCTCTACAATCTCTTTTAGAGGATAGAAGCAGAGGGAATACTTCCTAACTCATTCTATGAGGCCAGCATCACCCTAAATAATACCAAAACCAGACAAAGACATTACAAGAAAAGAAAACTACAGACCAATAGTGCTCATGAACATAGATACAAAAATCCTCAACAAATTATTAGCAAATCAAATCCAACAATGCATAAAAAGAATTGTATACCACAACCAAGTGGGATTTATCTCAGATATGCAAGCCTGGTTCAACATTCAACAACCAATTGATGTAATCCATCACATCAAGAGGCTAAAAAAGAAAAATCACATGATCATGTCAATAGATGCATAAAAAGCATTTGACAAAATCCAACAGTTATTCATGATACAGACTTTCAGTAATCTAGGAATAGAGGGGGATAAAGAATATATACAAAAAAACCTACAGGTAGTTATGAAGAACCTAGGGGCAGGATGGGAATAAAGACGCAGACCTACTAGAGAATGGACTTGAGGACACGGGGAGGGGGAAGGGTAAGCTGGGACAAAGTGAGAGAGTGGCATGGACATATATACACTACCAAATGTAAAACCGATAGCTAGTGGGAAACAGCTACATAGCACAGGGAGATCAGCTCAGTGCTTTGTGACCACCTAGAGGGGTGGGATAGGGAGGGTGGGAGGGAGGGAGACACAAGAGGGAAGAGATATGGGGATATATGTATATGTATAGCTGATTCACTTTGTTATAAAGCAGCAACTAACACACCATTGTAAAGCAATTATACTCCAATAAAGATGTTAAAAAAAAAACAACACCTACAGGTAACATCATACTTAATGGTGAGAAGCTAGACGCTTTCCCACTAAGATGAGGTAAAAGGCAAGGATGTCCCTCTCACCACCCATCTTCAGCATTGTACTAGAAGTTCTAGCTAATGCAGTAAGAAAAGGAGATAAAAACCTCTGCTCTGTGAAAGACGATATAAAGAGAATGAGAAGAAAGGCCACAGACTTGGGGAAAATGTTTGCAAATATGTTAAAGACTGTTATTCAAAACGTACAAAGATGGGGCTTCCCTGGTGGCGCAGTGGTTGAGAGTCTGCCTGCCAATGCAGGGGACACGGGTTTGAGCCCTGGTCTGGGAGGATCCCGCATGCCGTGGAGCAACTAGACCCGTGAGCCACAATTACTGAGCCTGCGCGCCTGGAGCCTGTGCTCCGCAACAAGAGAGACCGCGATAGTGAGGGGCCCGCGCACCGCGATGAAGAGTGGCCCCCTCTTGCCGCAACTGGAGAAAGCCCTCGCACAGAAGCGAAGACCCAGCACAGCTATAAATAAGTAAAAAAAAAAAAAAAGCCAGACACTTAGCTCTTAAAAAAAAAAAAAAAATTACAAAGAACTCTTAACACTCAGTGATAAGAAAACAAACAACCTTGTCAAAAACTGGGCCAAAGGCCTTAACAGACACCTCACCAAAGAAGATACACAGATGGCAAATAAGCATATGAAAATTTGCTGCACATCATAGGTTATCAGGGAAATGCAAATTTAAACAATAATGGGATAGCACTGTACACCCATTAGCATGGCCAAATCTGGTAACACCAAATACTGGTGAAGGTGTGGAGCAACGGGAACTCTCGTTCACTGCTGGTGGGGATGCGTACGGTACAGCCGCTGTGGAAGACAGTTTGGCAGTTTCTTGCAAAACTAAACATAGTCTTACCATAAGATCCAGCAGTTGTGCTCCTTAGTATTTAGCCAAAGGAGTTGAAAACTTATGTCTACACAAATACCTGCACACAGGTATTTAGAGGAGCTTCATTCATAATTGCCAAAACATGGAAGCAACTGAGATGTCCTTTAGTAGGTGAGTGGATATGTAAACTGTGGTACATCCAGACAGTGGAATATTACTCAGTGCTAAAAAGAAATGAGCTATCAAGCCATGAAAAAATATAGATGAAACTTACATGCATATTAAATGAAAAAAGTCAGTCTAAAAAGGCCACATACTATATGATTCCAACTATATAACATTCTAGAAAAGGTAAAACTATGGAGACAGTAAAAAGATCAGTAGTTTGCTAGGGTTTGGGGGAGGGATGAACAGGTGGAGCACAGAGATTTTTAGGGCAGTGAAAATGCTGTATGATACCACAGTGATGGGTACATGTCACTAGACGTTTGTCCACACCCATAGAGTGTACAACACCAAGAGTGAACCTTAATGTAAACTGTGGACTTCGGGGGATGATGATGGCGTGGAAGTGTAGGTTCATCAGTTGTGACAAACGTACCTTCTGGTGGAGGACGCTGACGACAGGGAGGCTGTGCATGAGTGGGGGTGGGAGGATATGGGAACTCTCTGTGCCTTCCTCTCAATTCTGCTGCGAGCTTAAAACTGCCGTAAAAAACAGTCTTTAGAAAAAGACAACCCAATAAAAAAAGTGCAAAGGACTTGACTAGGTGCTTCTGCAAAGAAGATATACAAACGGCCAACAACCCCATGAAAAGATGCTCAGCATCAGTCAGGGAGATGAAAATCACAGCCACAGTGAGACAACGCTTCACACCCACTAGGATGGCGGTCACGGGAAAAACAGATAATAACAAACGCTTGTGAGGACGTGAAGAAACGGGAACCCTCATACACCGTTGGTGCAATGCAAAATGTGTAGCCACTCTGGAAAACAGACGATGTCACCTCCTCACATGGTTAAACACAGAATAACTATATGCACCCACAATTGCATGCCTAGATATATATCCATGTACACCCAAGAGAACTGAAAACATGTCCACACAAAAGGGTACACACAGATGTCCATAACAACATTGTTCATAATAGCCAAAGGGAGTAATCAATCCTCTTTTGCATCAACTAAGGAGTGGATAAATGGTACAAATAAATGGAATATTTTTGGCAAATAAAAGAAATGATGTACTGACACAGGCCACAACACGTGTGAACTTTGAAAACATCATTTTAAGTGAAAGAAGCCAGTCACAAAACACTGTATGATTCCACTTATATGAAACATGCAGAATAGGCAAATCCATAGAAACAAAGTAGTTTAGTGATTGCCTAGGTCAGGGGCATGCTGGGAAGTTGGAGGATGGTTCCTCGGGGGTGAAGGGTTTCTTTTGGGGTGAGGAAAATGTTCCAAGGGTGATTGTGGCGATGGATGTACAGTTCTGTAAATATATGAAAAGCCATTGAATTGTAAGAGGGTGAATTGTACGGTATGTGAATTATACCTCAGTGATGAAGAGGGAAGAGAAAGAAAGAAGAGAAATGAAAAGGAAAAAAAAGGAAGGCAGGAGGAAGGTGGCAGGTAGGCGCTCCTGACCCTGGGCCTCTGGGAGCAGGGAGCGCCCAGGAGTGCAGGGGTGCGGAAAAAAGGGGCTAAAGGCTAAAGAGGGAGATGACCTCTGCTCTGCCCGCGGCCCCTCCACCTCCTGCGCTCCCGTAGGAAGAGAAGATGCCCAAATTCGACTCCTGGGGTTTAGACGGGTTTGCAGTGGGGATGGGAAGCTTCAGGGGCCCTGTGGGTGGATCTGGGCCACGTGGCCTCTGTGTCTGAACGAGTGATCGCTGCCTGCACGTCCGTCCGGCAAGTGTCCGGGCTCTCCTTCCAGGGGCCCTGCACATGGAGAGGACAGGGCAGCACACACCCCGCCCGCAGGCCCTGCAGCAGAAAGGACTTGGCGTCCAGGAGCCAAGCGGAGCCGGAGCCCGGAGGCCTGTCCTTGCCCAGCAGCGCCCCCTGCCCGAGGCAGGGCCCACTGCACGCTGTTTACAAATTGGGGCGCTGCCCGCTCCCCGGGAGAGCTCGTAGGAGCTGAGTGTGATCTGCGGGGCCTGTGACTCTCTGCCCAATATCCCCACTGGGGCGCGCGGACTTGAACTTGACCACTGGCAAGCGAAGGGCCCAGCAGGGGGGATGGCCAAAGGGAGAGGTCCCTGTGCCACAAGCCGTCTCGGTTTTACGTGAAACAACAGCAGCTGCCCTTGAGGGGGCTCAGCTTCCGCCCCGGCACTCGGCACTCGGAGCGCAGCCCTGGCCTAGCGGGACCTCGGGTCCCAGAGAGGCCCTAAGAGCCTGCCTGGTTCGCGGATGGCCCAGCTAAGCTGGGCCCCATGGTGTCCACTGGGGGGCAGCAGTTGTCCGGCTCCAGCGCCCACTCCGGAAGCGGCGCCAGGTCAGTCAGCGCGTGGGCAGAACTGGAAGCACCGGCTCCCCACCCCCACCCCCCACCCCGCCCTCCCCCGGCCGCGGAAGCAGCGCTGAGGGACGCGCCAGGTTTGTACTGATGTGCGGGGGCTGCTAAGGGCCTGCTTGAGGGTCAGCAAACTGCCGGCTGAAGGGCCAGATCGTAACCACTTTTCACCCCTTGCACCATATACGGTCTCCTCGCATACGCCTCTTTGCCCCTTTTGTTTTTGTTTTCACAGCCCTTTAAAAACACAAACCACACTCGCAGGTCCCAGGTCACGCAGACGGGCCTGGGCGGGGTTCCGTGGGCCGCGCTTTGCGGGAACCCAGATGCGCCCACGCCTTTGCTCCGAGCCCTCACGGCCACGATGCGCAGAGGTTCACAACCGGACCCTCCGCAGAAAAAGCCGGCGCTGCCACCGGACAGAGCCCAGCCCCGCCAACTAAGGATGCCCATCTTTGGGAACAGACTGCAGCTGATGGTTGCATGGTCCGGGTCCCTCGGGCAGGTGCCCAGGGTGGGGCTGTTCTCTGATGGGACTGACGGGGACGCCCCTGTGTCCCTCCTCGTACCAGAGATGGCAATGCAGCCACCACCATGACCCAGCGAAAGAAAGGGCTCTGCGTTAGGGGCACAAAATCCACTGCCACACTCCAGGCCTGTGTCCACAGAAGTGGCCTCGTGAACCACCTCTGACCCCTCCCAGGCCCAGCATGGGGGTCTCACTGCTGTTGACACTTTGCCGTCACGGTGCTGCCCTTCCAGCCTCATCAGCCCACTCTGGCCACGGCACTGCCACCATCGACTCCCTGGACCATTTGTGTCTGGCAGCGACGGGCCGGGGTCTCAAGGGCCCCCGCAGTGGTTACAGTCAGGTGTCCAATGAGCGTTCCGTGCTCCCCATCCTCTGAGGGCACCTGGTGTCACGACCCTGGACCAGCCTCCTCAAAATCATCCCGAAAGGCTTCTGCCCCTGCGGCCTCACCTGCCCGGGTCCTCACACCCTGGCCGGGCTGTTTGCTCACCAAACGTGGCCCCAGGAAGGGTTCAGCTCCCCTTGGCTGCCCTCTGGATGGTGGCCAGGACTAAGGGGGGTGTGGGTACAGGGTTACACAGCCCTCCTTTGAAAACAGGGACTTGCCCGGACCGTTCCTGGCACCGTGACGCATCCCTCTCCCTGAGAGCAGCCCTGCCCAGCCTGGTAGGTGCGCCCCCAGGGGCAGCCCCCCCACAGGGGCTGCGGGATTCGAATTTCACTTTCTGTTGGATGACAGAGTTCCAGGTCCTGGAGACACGGTCACTTGGTTGAGGACACTGTGTGTTGTCATCTGCGGTGGTCCACGGGGGCCCCTGTGGGGGATGTAATGGTGTCTGTACATGTTACGCAAATGCCTGTTGCTTTTGCACCTGAGCCCTCCTGGTGAAAGGTCTGGGTGTGAGCAGAGGATGGCTAGGGGAGGAGGTGATTAATGGGACCAGGATGGGCACACTGGCTTTGTGGCTGAGGAGTGAGAGCATTGAACCCACACCTGGGCAGGGACCACCTCAGCCCCCGGGGGTGCCAGGGGGAGGTGACTGCTCTTGGCCCCTAGATCCAGCGCCTGGATCCAATTAATTTAATCAATTTAAGTGACCAATTTAACAGATTAAAGGTGAGAATCATATAATCATCTTTATAGGTGTAGAGATGGTATTTACTAAGAGCCAACATCCACATGTGATAAAAATTCCCTGAATATGAGAATAGAAATAGGAATATGAGGGGACATTCTAATCTGAAAAAGGGCATCTTGAAAACAAACAGGAAGAAGCATCATGTTTAATTGTGAAACGTGGAACACTTTCTTTTTGGGTCCTGCTAACATGGCATGTATCCAGCCAGCACAGCAAGGCAAAAAATGAATCAAAATGCAAAATGATTAGAAAGGGAGAAACAACTATCATCAGGTGCAAATGCTATGAATGTGAATGTGGAAAAATCCAAAAGAATCCAGATAATGCAGCAGAATTAATAAGAGGCTTGGCCTGGTTTTTACATATAAAATTAGAAAAGGTAAGAACTCAATTGTGATTCTACATTCACAGCAGTAAGTACTTCGAAAAGAAATGAAGAAAAGACACCATTTACAATAGTATGGAAAACAGCAAGTCCTTAAGAATAAATCTAACAAAAGATGTGCATGGCTTCCCCGCCATCAGTTCTAAAACTGTATTGAGAATGTCAGAGACAATCTAAATAAACACAGGAACGTGCTCTGTTCCTGGGCCACGTGAGTCAACCCAGGTAAACGTATCAGTTCTCACATCAGTCTTCATACTCCACGCAATCCCAGTAAAAATCCCGGCAGACGTGTGTCTGTGTGTGTGTGTAACCTGATAAGCCAACTGTAAATTTTATATGAAAAGGCAAAGCCAAGAAGGACCAAGACATTCTGGAGAAGAAAAGACGGAAGGACTTGCTGGCCCAGGATGGATGCTGCAGCAGACGCTGGGCTCTCACAAGGAACGGTGATCGGACAGGTGGGCGGGAGGGGGGCCGGGAGACGGCCCAGGCGCACACTCGGCGGGGGGGCGGGGGGGGCCTACCTCGTGCCCAGCTCCACATGTGCAGGCACGGAGGTGTGAGCTCCCAAGCCGCACGGCAGAGACGCTGTTGTGGGGGGCCATGGAGAGCGTATTCAAGACTTCGAGGTGATTTTTCAAATAAGGCACAGGACGTCCCCGGCGGTCCAGTGGTGAAGAATCCACCTTCCAACGCAGGGGACGCGGGTTCCATCCCCGGTCAGGGAACTAAGATCCCACATGCCGTGGGTAACTGAGCCCGCACGCCACAACTAGGGAGCCCGCGCACAGCAACGGAAGATCCCACATGCCACAACTAAGACCCAACGCAGCCAAATAAATAAATAAAATGTTAAAAAAAAAAATAAGGCACAAAAAAACCTCTGACCATAAAAATAAAGACGGGTACATTTACTGCATTAAACTCAAGAGTGCCTATTCACCCAAAGGCGCACCGAAGAGCATGAAGTAAGGTGCAGAGAAAAGGGAAAAGATGTTCGCAACACTTGTGACCTGGTGTATGTATACAACTCCCATAAAGTAACAAGAAAAAAGGGAACTCGGTAGAAAAGAGGAAAGACTTAACAGGGGGCTTACAAATGAGGAAATCCAACGGTAAGCGAACAAGATGTGCTCAGCCTCACGAACAAAAAAGAACAGAAGAACCTCGTTTTCACAACCGTCCACAACCACCGGGTTGGCAAGCGTGTCCTGCGGCGGGAACACCCGTGGCCTCTGTACCTAGCGAGCTGGCGGCGGGTGCGGGTGGAGCCAGCAACCACAGGCCTTAACTCGGGGCCGCCGTCCCTCGGGGCTGGCATCACATCTGCTCTTTTGCTGCACACTTACGTTGGGTCCCCTTTTCTGCCCGTGTTTAGGAAAACAGAGTCAGGGTGAGGAGTCACCGTTGGATGGGGAGGGCGCTGCAGGCTGGAGTGAGGGTCCCTGGGGCCGTGGCCACCTGCCGGGTGGGACCGCCTGCCCCGCCCTCCCTGCATCCTGCACCCCGTCTTCCTCGGCTGGCCCGGCCCCCGTCCCGTGGCTCCCACAGACGCTCTGCCCAGTTTCCTTCCTGCCTTTGAAGTCCGGCGCTCAGGTGTGTGCGGTGTGTGCAGAGGCCTCCGGCCTGCCTGCCAGCACTCGGCGCCCGCCGGCTCCCCTCTCCGCCTCCGCCAGATGGCTGCCGCCCTCCCCACGGGGCGGCGCCAGGGCAGAGCAGGGCCGGGGCCACCTGGGCCGGAGCGTGCTTGGACTGCCTTCCTCCAGGGAAGAACGCCTGAACCTCCGGTGGGGCGGGCGGGGGCTAGTGGCATGGGGAGCGGCACGGCACCCCCCACCCCACCGGGGTCCCTCTCCTTCTTCAGGGCCAGTGAATGCTACTCGCACAGAATATCAGTCTTACTATTATTATTTTTCTACTTGCAACAGCACTCTGTAAAGCACGCAACACGCGGGAAAACAGGAGAAAGGACTCGACCCCGACCCCCTGCCTGGCGCCAGCGTGCTCTTCAGCCACTGACGTATCGGAAACCTGACGTGGGCCCGGCCGTCGGCTGGGTCCGGGCCGCAACATGCCGCCGTGCGCCCGCTGCCCCTCAGGACCTGAGGCCAGCCAGGTGGGCCTGGGCTGGTCCCCTGGGGAGGCCCCGAGGCCACGTGCAGCAGGAAGGGGGCCTGCGGGGCGTGGAGGAAGCCTGCCCTTGACCTGGGGGTGCGTGTGGCCCGCAGAGGGAAAGGCACCCAGGCCTTTCTCGCAGGAGGGGCCGGCCCTCCCTCCGCTGGGCCAGGAGAAAGCGCAGAGAGATGGCCTGGTGGCATTTCCGACTTGGATAAAACTGGGAGAGAGCGGAAATGTCCTGGAGAGTCTCTCGGAGGCCACTTGCAGCCGAAAGTGTGTGACATGTGTCTGGCTGGTCCCTGAACTGGGCAGCTTGGGGCTGGCTGGTGCCACCCTCGCTGGGCGAGGGGCTGCTCTGGGCCAGGCGGGCAAGCCTGGCGGGGAGCTGGGGACCCCACGGTCACAGCACCCCAGCTCTGCAAACATCAGATCCGAAAGGGCGGGGCCTTGGTTCCTGCTTTGACTTCTCTGCCAGAAATAAAACAATAAAGCTCTGAGGCCTTTTATAAGCTTGTTTTGAAAAATGTAGGCATGTCTTTTATTTCCTGGCAGCTTTCTGGGGAACCAGGATTCCTTCCACAAGCACAGCTCGGGGCTGGGGTCCTGCTCTCAGGGCAGCCGTGGGCAGCGCCCTGGGCCCCCGGGCAAGGTGGGGCCCTGGACACCCAGATCTGGCGAGGAGGGGAGGCTGGCCCTCGCCTGAGCACCCGGGGTGCCAGGTGGCCTCGCCTGGCTGCAGGAGGGCCACAGAGGACCGGGGGAAGGGGCCACTGCTGGGCAGCCAGGGCGCGGCCTGTGGGCGGGGCAGTGGGCTGGCTTCAGCGCCCAGCGTTCGGGGGAGGAGGGATCCCCGCAGCGCTGGGGGGACGGCCCTTCCCCCTCCCAGGCCAGGCCCTCAGGGCGCAGGCGCTGGGGCCTCACTCTCTGCCGCCTCCCTCCCCTGCCCCCTGCGTCAGCTGTCCGGGGCCTCCCTGTGGCCACCCCCTCGTCTCCCGCCGGGCCTTGTGGCCCTGCCTACGGCCCAGAGCCCAGGCCCTTGAGCCCCACCCCCTCCAACAGGGGCTGCCTCTCCGGTGGGTGGGGGGTCCAGGCACCTGCCCCTCCCATGTCCTGTCCCTCCAGCTGTCCTCACGGCCCTTCCCTTCCTTCCCTGTGTAGGTGGCAGCTCCTGCCTCACCTCTGGCACACCTGGGCCAGGTGCCCCCCTAGGACCAGATCCCAAGCCCCCAGAGGCCCCTGGACATGCCCTGCGCGTGGGCACCCACGCCCCCCTCCCCCGGGCCCAGCACAGCCTGACCTTGCTGCCCTGAGCTCTGGGGCCACGTCGGGTCCCCTGTCGCCCTGCAGCCACCGCCCCTGGCTGCCACCTCCAGTGCAGGCACGGTGTACCTCTGCTCCCACACCTAGGCCTCTCACCCTGCCAGTCTCACTCTGGGGACGGTGGCCACTCCCCCAGGACACCAGCCCTACCCCAGGCCCCATCCCCAGCAAGCCTCCAGAGCTGCCTGTGCCCGACAGCCCCTCTGCCCAGAGCAGCTGGTGGGAAATATTCGCTGCAGGATGTGTGTGAGGGCCCAAGGGGGCTGCGTCTGGCCCTCGACCAGGCCCCTGGACCCGCCTGGAGGACAGCGTGGTCCTGGGACCTGTACCCAGACACGGTGCCCACTCCTCCCACCCTGGACTCAGCCCCCAGCACTCAGACTTCTGCCCAAGCCGAGTCCTCTGGCTGGGGAGCAGGGTAATGCTTCGCACACAGCAGGTGTTTAATGAAGGACTTGCCCCAGTGTGTAAACAGCCAGTTTATGGCTGTTGAGGCTCTGAGGCTGGACCCCCTGTGGGGAGGTACGGGGTTGGGGGGGGAGCGGGGGGAGGGAACGAGCTGGGCAGCGCCCTCCAGCCGCCTGGTTTCAGAGCCATGGGAGAAGTGTCCACTGGGGCCCAGGCTCCTCCTGCTTGTTCTGTCCCTGGGCCTGCCCACTGTCCCCACCCCATCGTCGACTGGACCACAGATACCCTGTGTGGCCTGGAATCTGCTGGCGGGCCGGAAGCTGTGCCCTCCAGGCTGACTCAGGTCAGCTGAGGAGGCCCCCTTCCCCCAGCAGAGGAGGGTGTAAATAAGGACACCCTCTGGGCAGCAGGGGGCAGTAGGGAGACAGCCCTGAAAAGCACATTCCTTGGGACCCAGCCAGCCCCCTTGGAGGAACTTACTGTGAGGAACGGAGAGAACAAAAGACCTACGGGGACAAAGATGTGCGTAGGATGGATGTGCACCAGAGCATCCCGGGAGACACTGAAGCCACCCACACAGCCCACAAGCTGTGACTGCTTAAAAGAATTATGGCATAGCCATAGGATGGAATATTATACTGTCACCAAAAAGCACATTTTTCACAGCAAACTTAAGGCACTGGAAAATGCTCACGGTAAAACATTGAACGAAATATGCAAAATGGAAATTTGTATGAAATGGCAGCCCCAAACGCGCTTGAAAACGCATCAGGAAGGATGTCGCCAAAACGTTCAGAGTGCTTGTTTGGGAAGATGGAATTATGGGCGTATTATCCCGACAATCAGAAGATGAACAGCCGACATTTACGGAGCTGCTTCTACAAGCTAGCTCTCTTCCAGAGGCCGGGAGAGCACCGTGAACAGGAGACAAAATTTTAAGACTAAAAATAAAACACTGCTGCCGGTGCGAGCCCACTCCTCGACCCAGAGCTAGGGCTCCATCCAGGTTTCGGGATGAATGTGTGACTAAATGAATTAGCAAATAAGTCAACGGTGAGTGAATGGTGGGTTGTCCTGGAGGCACGCTGTGGCGAGCTGGTCATTTCTAGCTTCACACAGCCCCTGAGAGCTGAGGAAGGGGACACCTGAGTCCTTCCCAGCCGGCCAGGCTGGCTTCCCAGTGAGGGTGGCCAGGTGTGTGCCCGGGGCTCCGGGTGTTCCCGCCAGAAGGCATTCCCTAGAGGTTACGTTATGTTTTGACAGAATGTCAAACTTACAGAAAAATTGCAAGGCACTCCTCATACTTTTGATCCACATTCACCAAATGCTAGGATTCTGCCCCATTTGCTTCATCATGCTCTCTCTCCCTCTACGTAGATGTTTCCTGAACCACTTGAGACTACCCTGCAGAAGTGATGACCCTTTACCCCCGAGCCCTCTAGTGTGTATTCCCCTGAGCAAGGACATCCTCTACTGAGAACACACACGGTTACCCAGGGCAGGACACTCAGCACCGAGGCAGTGCGATCGGTACCACTTTCTCCCTCGTTCATACATTTAATCATGTATTTATACTCATATCGGCGTGAACGCACTGGCTCCCCTTTCCTTAAGGGACTGAAGTCTGTTACCACCACTAATTTAATGCTTCACTTGTCCAGCCATGGCCAGCGAGAGCCCCTTTCGGATGGCCTCTGTGTCCTTTTGCCACAGCTCGATCATTCTTTGATCACTCTATTACTTTCTGGCACAAGCTTTTCCAAGCTCATTTTCTTCTTTTCCTGCCGTGGCCATATAATCTCCAAAGAGCCCCAGCTCCTTTCAGTGGCGACTGGTGTTTGGGAACCAGGATCTGAGCCCGAGGACTGCTCACGGCCCCTGAGGTGTCCCTGCTTTGCATTTCCCTTGGTGGGCAGACGCACCTACATACCTGCGTCCACATCCCTCATCATGATGTCCAAATACAGTCAAACACACGTGGGTGCCATGACCGTGTACTGATGTGCCTTGCGGGGCACACGCCCCGTGCAGGGTAAACAACCGAGGTGGGGTCAGAAGCGACACGCAGGGAGCGCAGGGACCAGGCTGGGGGAGCGGGGCCCGTTCAGGGGAGGAGACCTGCCTGTCCTGGGAGGGGCCCCGAGCTGGCAGCAAGCACAGTGGCTGAGGGTGACCTGTTCTGTATGGCTGGAGCAGAGGGAGGTGGGGGGGGGGGCTGGCGGGGGACGGGGTGGGCACAGGTACACGGGGCCGGACCGCCCAGCCTCAAGGCCAGGGGGCAGGTAAGGGCAGGAGAGAAAGGCAAGGTCTCACTAGCACTGGGCAAGGCTCCCTCGGCCGCCCCATGGACAGGCTGGAGGGGCCGGGCCAGGAGCCGGAGGCCCACGAGGAGGTGCCGCACGCGCCCAGGCCAGCGGGGTGGCCGCCCTGGGAAGTGGGAGTGTTTCCAAGGCAGGGCTGCAGGCCCAGCTGCCTGCTCTGACCACGTGGGAATGAGGGGGGGTCTCAGGGGAGCTCCCAGGGTGGCCGAGGAGGCAGGACTTCTGTCTGGGCCGCACTACGGCCGGGGTGGAATGGCAAGGAGGCAGCGGGACGCAGGAGTCCCGAGGCCCCTGGGCCTGAATCTGAGGCCCACTTCCCTCTCTGGGCAGCGGAGGACTGCACTGCCCACCCTCTGTCGGGCCGCCGGGAAGTCCAGGCCGAGGGGCCAGCCCTGGATCTCGCCCCGGCGCTCTCCCCCCACATGCGGCTGCCAGGCCACCCCAGGACCCTCCCTCGACCCCTGCCCACCTCCACCTCCACCTCCACCTCCGGATCCCCTTGCTTCTGCCCCGCTCCTCCCCAGGTCCCACCAGGAAGGGAGCATGGGGAGGGGCCTGCCCAGGACCCTGTCTGCCCCCCGGGGGCTGCGGCCTCTCCTCCCAGCCAGGGGGCTCGTGCGTTTCTGCGGGGGTTTCCTCAGGTCAGAAAAGCCGAGCTCCACTGCCAAGCCTGCCTCCATCTCACGGGTTTTGTCCTGTGGGTCAGGGTGGGTTTTCCAGATGGCTCGGAGCTGGTGGCCAGCCAGCTGACTGTCTTGGTTGGAAATGTGCCACGGGCTGCACAGGTCGGGAAGCCGGGGCTCTCAGAGGAAGCGACCAGCCACCGGTCCCGTGCCGCCTGCGGACCTCCCCTGGGCGGTCGGTCTGGGAGAGGCTGGGCGGGGACTGTGCCCCTGGTGGGGATGTCAGCGGATGAGCAGACACCAGGTGTGGAGCCAGCCTTGCCTGGGACACTAGAGAGAGGGGCTGCTGGCCAGGGCGCAGGTCAAATCAACTGTCAACATGTCTTCCCCCGGGCTCGGAGGTGCCACTGCCCGCCCCGGGCCTACACCCTTCCTGTTTCCCACTCAGGGCTCTCTGCGACCGGCCCCAAGGTGCTCCAAAAGACCGGGACAAGGAAAAGTCCCCAGGATTCAGAGGTCAAGGGTGTCACAGCTCCGTGCGTGAGGGGCCAGCAGGGGCTGGAAGAGGCTCTGCGGGGGAAGGATGGAGGGCACACCAAGGCGGGTACCACGCTGTGCACCACCCCCAGCAGCTCAGCCTTGGAGACACAGCCGGCAGACCCCGCACCCATGTCTCGGCCACTGCACCCTCGTAACAGACGTGTGGACCCTCTCAGGGTGCCCGGCACCTTCGCAGACACCGCCCACCTGGCACTCCTTCCCTGATGAAGGAGCAGAAGCGCTCCCTGGGGTTGCCAGTTGGGGCTCCTGATGCCAAATAAACCAAGATCTTCCTCTGCAGCCCCGAGGCCCCACCCCTGGCGGGGGCTGCACCTGGGGGCTTCTGCGGGGAAACAGGGGCTCCTCACCACCGCTGGCCAGGCTCACGGCCTCTCAGTCCCCATGGCCGCCCCGGGCGGACGCTGCACCTCGGCCGGGCCTGCAGGCCACAGCACAGCTGCCGTCTCTACCTGTGAACTTGTCCAGCTTTTTTCCCCTGCAAGGAAGTTCCCTCCCAGCTGCCGCGCTCCACGCCCACCAGCAGGGCCGGCCTGGTCTGTGTTCAGAAGGGACTCTCAACAAGTTTCAGAGCCTCACAAGTTACCACATACGGCTGCTACGACGTGAGAAAGAAGCAAAACGATGGCGCTTTCTAGAAAGGGGGCCACCCCGCACGCGGCAGGACTGAGTCCTTGCCAGGGTCGATTCTGATCAGAAAGCACTGATCTTCACGCAGGGTCACGGCGAGGCCTCCATTCACTCACCCGTGTGGCCATTCACTCCACAAGCCTGCTCTTGGCCGGGCATCGGGCCGGGGACTAGGGGGCAGAGGCTGGGGCGGGGTGTCCAGCCCTGGAGGGTCCTCACTCAGCCGGATGCAGGCACCTGGGCTCGGGGCTGGCTGACGCCGCGCCCGGCTGGACGAGGGTCAGAGACGGGGGCATGCAGGGAAGCATCCTGTCGGCTGGGCGGGCTGGGAGGCACCGGTCTGACCCACTTGCTTCGGAATAAATGCCTTCTCTTCTCTAACTGGCTTCATTTCTGACCCTCCGCCCTGCTCCCTCCTCGACCACAGAGCCCTGGCAGTTATTTCGGGCAAGGTGTCCTGGGCCCTCAAGATTTCCACTGTCTTTCCTCCTGAGCAAAGAGAGGTGAAGTGGGCTCACAAAGTCCCCATGGGCAGGTGTCTGTCGGACAACAGCTTTTTTCAGGAAAGAGCTCTTGTGGAGACACAGGTTTTGCGAGGAACCACGTGCTGGTTTCGGATGAAACCGTTACTTTGCTAGCACGTCCCTCCACTTTAGAACCGCGTCTCCAGCTGCTTCGGCAGGGGCACATGTTTTTGGTGAGGCTGTTGAGAGGGTCAGCCTTTTAATAATATTTTCACCTGTGACCTGGAGTGAGAAGGTTGAGCCTGGCCCTCCCCCTTCTAGGATGTATGGGCCTCCCTGGCTCCCAAAGACCCTGAGCACAGCTCTGCCCCCCGCCCCATACTTCCGGAAGTCAGCCTGCCCCTCTGTCCAAGTCCTGGCCCGGGGGAACTTGCACTGGGTGGCACCTACAGAGAGAACGGCTGCCCCTCCCACCGCTGGCAATGGAACGGCTGTGGTGGGAGGGTGGCTAGTGATGCTGGCGGCCGCGCTGGGGTCGAGCAGAGAGAGGCAGTGTTGACGGGGGAGGTGACAGGGCTGATGCGGGAGCTGGCAGTGCAGGCACTGGTGCTGATGGCGGAGGAGGGGGGAGGTCGAGGTGGTGCTGGAAGTGATAGAGGGCGGGGCGATGGTGTTGGAGGTACAGGGTGCCAGCACTTTTCTAGCTGGGATTCAGGGGACAGCACACGGTGCCCCCCAGCAAATGCTCGACGCAGCGATGAGGCGCGACATTGCCTTCCCTCAGTGGCCCCGGGTTCCCCCGGGAGCGGCTCTGTTGTCCTTCAGCCTGAGCTGTCCCCACTCTCCTGAGCTCCCTCTGGGAATCCTGTTTGAAGGTCCGGGCCTGAGTGGCCAGCCCCCAGGCTCAGGAGGAGAGGGAGAGGGAAAGGGCGGCTCAGAGAGGACCAGCTTGCTGAGTCTCCCCCAGCACCCCTGAAAGTCTGGGCGCATCCCAGCCTCCAGCAAGTGGGCCTCAGGTGTCAACTGGGGGCGGGGCCCGTGTGGCCCTGGGAGGGGCTGAGACCTTGGCAGGCCAAGTGAGGAACTGAAGGGGCCAGGAGCCCCACTCGGGAAACTGAGGACCCAGGAAGCACCCGCCTGCTGTCACACTGCTGTCCGTGAAGGAACCGGGACGGGGCGGGACGGGGCAGGCCTCCCCTCACCCCGCTGCGCTGGGCCCAGCAGGGGCAGACGGCTCAGTGCCCGCAGCCCAAGCCCCAGGCGGTCCGGCAGGGGCAGGGGCCAGGGCCGGCGCGCCCCGCTCCACTCGCCGAGGTGGCCGGGCCGCAGCTCGGGCCCCCAACCCCGCCCGCCGCTCCCGCGGGCCGCTGTCCGGCCTTGGCCGCCGGAGGGAGGAAGCGCTGTCCTCATTCCACCTCTGGCCGCCACGGTGCCAAGTTGCTGGCGGCGGCGGCGGCGGGACTCGGGGCGGCGGGCAGCGGCCGGGGCGCAGCACCCTCCCTGGCGCCCCCCGCGGGCTCGGGTTACTCACGTAGAGGCCGGAGTGCTCGGCGCCGAAGAACGGGAAGAGCACGGAGAGCGGCCGCAGCCCGGAGCCGCCGTCGTCCTGCTTGGGGGTGACGGCGTCGCCGCGCTCCGCGCCGAACGGGTAGAAGTCGGCGAGGGCCACCGCGCCGCGCACGCCGCGCGCCCCGAGCCCCAGGGCCGCGGCCAGGAGCAGCGCCCAGGTGGCGCCGCGCGGCATCGCCGGGGGTCGGCGGGCGGGGACGGAGCGGGGGACACAGCGGGACGGAACGGGGACAGAGAAGGACGGAGCGCGGGACACAGCGAAGACACAGCGGGGACGGACAGGCGACGAGGAAGGGCCGCAGGGGGACGGAGCGGGGCTTGCGGTTACCGCGGGGCAGGAGCGAGGCCGCGGTCGGGAGTGGCGCGCAGGGCCGGCCGGCCGGGCGTGCGGGCAGCGCGGCCGCGCCGTTGGTGGACTCCGGAGTCCCGCTCCCGCTCGGCCGGGCCGCGCTCCGGTCGCCTCTCGCTGAGGAAGGCGCCGGGCGGGACCGCGTTCGGAGCCGGACCCGCCCCTGCGGCCGCGATTTAAATATCCAACCGGGCGGTCACTCGGGCCTGGGCGGGGCCGGGCCGGGCCATGCAAATTAGGCGGCTCTTAGAGCGCCAAGAGGGGCGGGAGGCCCAGCCCACGGCCCCGCGCCCCCCGGAGGTGACCTGGCCGGCGAGGAGAGGGCTTTGCGGGCGTGCCCTGCAGCCGGGGCCATCCTCCTCCTCCTCCTCCGTGGGTCCCCAGCCGCCCGTGTGGGGCCGGCCCAGAGGCGGTGCCTTGTCCACAAAGCAGTTCCAGGACAGACCCTCAGGCCTGCGTGAGTTGTTGGGCCTGGGGGCAGGCTTCCTGGGTGTCCTTTCAGGCCCCTGTCGCCCAGGGGACCAGGTCACCCTCCTGCCAGCGTGTCGTCGGTCGGGGGCCACCCCGAGCGGTGCTCGGATGAACCCTTCTGGAAGTGGCCAGAGGCCAGCCTCATGCTGCCCACCCAGCTCTGAGGCTTGCCGTCTGGTTCTATGTCAGGAGGACTCTGGCCTGGGCGACTTCAGGGCATTAAGCAAAGTTTCTGCCCTGCATGGCCACATCAGGAGAAATGCTGGGGGAGATGATTTGGGGGCCTAAGGAAACCTCACAGCAAGAGAATCTGGGGCCAACTCCCGGGGAAAGCAGCCTTCCGTCGGGGAGGCTGGTCCACGCCGGCCTGGGGGCAAGTGGACAGATGCCCCGTGGGTGGGAGCAGGCCCTCGAGTGCCCACAACTCAGATTCTGTGTCTCCAGCCTGTGGCCATCGCAACCCTTCTCCTGCCGCAGGACCTCGTCCTCAGAGTCAGACTCCAAGTGTTTGTCCTCCACAGGGGGCCAGCATCTGGCCACCTCTGGTCCCTAGGCCCAGTGCAGGGCCCGACCGCCGGGGCTCTCCACCCTCTCTGCTCTCGGGTGCTGGTGGGGCTGATTCGTGAGGACAAGTCAAGCCTGGCACCCCGCTGGCTCAGATGCTGAGTGGGAAGGTGGTGGGAAGCCCTGAGCCAGGCTGCAGCACAGAGGTCAAGTCATGGCCAAGGTCGGAGGAGGGGTGTGGCAGCCTCGCCCTCCTTGGACAGGGAGGGTCCCTCGTGAGCCTCGCTGGCAAAGTCCTGGTGGGGTCAGAGCTGCCAGCAGGCTGGTCACCTTGGTGGGAACCCAGGAGGACGTGCTTTTCCACCTGTGGGTTTTCTGTGGGAACCTGACAGCCCTCTGCCGTCTGTGCCGTGGGTTTGGGGCCCAGGGGAAAGCCCTCTCCTGTTTGTTTCCTCAGGGGGGAGGGCAGGTGGCCCCTCCCTGACAGGGAGAAGGGGCAGAACTTCCCAGCTTGCACCAAACCACGGGGGTGGGGCAGTGGGTTGTCCAGGCTGACCTCTGACCCCCTCCTAGACTGGCCCACCTCCTGCAGGGGGTGGGAGGGGGCACACACCCTATCCTCCCCCCAGCTGCACTCTCCTCCTCTGGGTAGGCCGCCTAGGCCGAGGAGGTCCCTCCAGGGCACTGCTGACCTTCTCCTGAGCACATGCCTCAGGGGACCCTAGTAAAGGCTCACTTCTGGGCTAAGTTTTGGGTCCACCTGGGGGCCTGTTGTGGGCAGGGCTGCCCCAGGGGCCCGTGCCCTGGGCACACAGTGGCGCTCAGCAGGCAGACCTTGGGTCGCGACCCCAGCGAGGCTGTGTGTTTCCAGGCACAGGCCTGCTGACCCTCCACGGCCCTCACCCTGAGCCATTTGCAGTCCCATTTGGGAGACCGGGGGTTAACAGGAGGCCCCACCATGCTGGGCATTACATTCAAACACACACACACACACACACACACACACACACAAACACACACACACACACAACTCCACAGGCGAAAAAGAGAAAAAAATTTTTTTCCAGGTGCTAAAAATATTATCAGGAAATACTTTTCAGCAATGTGCTGTTTCAGGTTCCCCTCCAGACTCAAGGGTGCCTTTGTCTTGGCCACAGAAAGTCCACATTTATCAAAACCAAAATCGTTTTATCAAGCAGGCTCGTGTTCCGCGGCCAGGAAACCCGAGACTCCCCAACAGGCCTGTGACATTTTAATTTAGGGCCTGAGTGTGTATGCAATTTAGATGGGGAGCCCCGGAGCCGACCTCGGTAAGCCCCAGGACCCCGTGCCGGCCAGGGTGGGGAGTGTCTCCCCCACCGAACCTGGCCTGGCCGGCTGGTCCCTGCAGGGCTGGGACGGGGGCTCCAGCAGGGCTGCTGGTGGTGGAGGCTGGCTGGCTGCACCCCCCTCCCACTCTCTCTCCTTCCTGCCCGCCCCGCGCACCTGGGGCTTCCACGTAGGTGAAACCTCAGGGAGACCCCTACCTGCTCCGGGAATGAGGTCAGGAGGTCACAGGGCCTGGAGGGGCAGGTAGGATCCGGCTCCTGCGGAGGCCCACCCGGCGTGGTCACTACACCGTAAGGATGGATGGAGTCTTGGTGCAGCTGGTTCACTGCGGCAGAGATGGGGGGCCCTGGTTCAGGGTACACAGCGGTCCACACGTGGGTGCGGACGACCGTAAGAGTCTCACACGGAAGCCACACGCTCACCATTGGAAATATTTAAGAAAACAGCAGTTTATCTCCATCAGAAAAATCCTTTTTCCTAAGTAGACAACTTTATGTTGAACAAGTAAAAACAGCGTCTCCTACATTGATTGAACTTTCATTGAAATATAAAAAATCTTACGTCTCCCGGGAGCAGTCTGGGCAAGGAGGGTCCAGAAATCGCCAGCAAGAACATTGGTCAAATAGTGCGTGGCTCTCATTTCAATGTTGAGAAATCTTTCCTACCCCTTTTGCATCTGGGGGTGTATTCCTCTTTCATTTGTGCGCATTTACTAGGCACCTCCTCTGTGCTGGGATATTCAGTCCCAAAGATGTGACGCTGAGATGCCAGTGGCCACCGCAGAGAGGCAAGTGTTGACACTTTCCAAGTGTCAGTCTCCAGCTTCCGGGTCCTTCCTCCCCACCCACCAACCCTCAGGTCCTTCCTCCACAAGGGAGCTGCCCACCGGGTCGCCGGGTCGGGGAGGAAGGGAAGGGACTTGCCTACTAAATGCCAGGCCCCGAGCATCAGAGCTGTGTGTGTCTCACGGCCCTACCCTTCCTGTCTGTACCATGCTCTCCAATGGTGGGGGCAGCCGCTGGGTTGCTATGCGTTCCAATGGGCCGCTGCAAGCTGGTGAATATCTGGGTGCGAACACCACCACTAACGCCTCCTTTGCCCAGAGCAGCGTCGTTAATGGGTCACCATGCTCTTCCCCTCTGAGTCTGGACTGAACTTCAGAATCCTTCTCAACACAGCCACCAATAATCAGGCAGAGCTGACAGGCAGAATGAAACCTATTTTTTGTGCAGTTCACAACATATGGCAACTCCGTTACTAGGTTCAGTCAGAAAGGAAGGCCTGACAGGACAGCCTATTTTAAGTGCGGGATCGTGATTGGAATGGGTGGGCTCCAGGAGCTTTGGCCCTTCTCACCCCCATGAGTCCTGGAGGGAGGAGGTGCTTTGGGGCTGCGGCTAGCACCTGTGGACGCAGGAATTTACTGGGCTGGCTGGTGCCCCGCAGATGTTGTAAACACGTCACTTACAAAAGAGACCATTTGGAGAGGAAACAAATCACTCTGACCAGTGTTCATAGCGGGAAAAGAGAGAAAATGCTAACAGGTGAACCAGGCATCGGCCTAAGATGGCTGCCTCGGTCTCCGTGGCAACCAGGGCTGGATTCCCGCAGGAATTTTCCCAGAGTTTATAGGCTGGGAAAGTGGGTGGTTCTCTAACAACTTTAACGTTTACACCCTGATGCCTCTCACACGGGCAGTGAGTCACGGGGTGGGGGCGGGGGGAGCACGGTGGGGGAACTGGATTCTGAGTCACTTGCAGCCACCTGCCACCGTGACGGCCCTGCAGTTCCTGGATACGGAGGTCCTGCCGCCTCTGTGCGCAGGGATGTGCTAGCTGGGCCCTTCGGGACATTATGTTTTTGGCTCCAGTTGGTGGAAATGTTTTCCACGTGTTTCCCCATGTTTACAGAGCTGAGGGCATGGAATGCAGCCTGTGGCTGCGGAAGCTGGCCTGCTGGGGCCTGGCCGCCGGGGTCTGGCCGGGTCAGCACATCCGCAGCGGTGCCAGGGCCGATGCCGGCCACGGGGAGGCTCCGTGCAGCCGGGGAGGGGCGCGTCAGAGAGCAGCGGCCCCGGAGCTCGGGCCACGCCAGCCGGAGGCCGGGGTCCCAAGGGCTGGGGGAGCTCTGTGGTCAGGGGATCAGAGGGTGCCCACTGACTCCCGGCGCGGGTGGTGGCTTCCCTGGCCCAGTGCCCCTCGAGCTCGGCCCCCCGGCTGAGCAGCACGAGGCGTCGCTTCCCCAGCAGCGCTTCTGCTGCCGGGCCGGTCGGGGCAGTGGCAGCCGGGCCACCCAGGGGTCGGGAGCCGGGCTCACTTCTTGGTCCAGCTGCCCCTTCAGGCTGGCCACCTGGGGACGGGGCAGGAGCTCAGGTGGGCGGCGGGCCCCATGGCTGAGCTCCGTGACCGGAAGGGCTGGGAGGCCCCGGTCCACGGCTCCCGAGGCGGGCGGTGTGCGCGGAGAGAAACCCCGGCAGACAGACAGACTCACCAGAGGCCAGAAAGCGCGTGCAGGGTCCCGCCTCTGATCAGGGTCACCCACCCGTGGGGTCTTAGGGACCGGGGTGACCACCACCCATAGTGGGTGGACCTCCTTCCACTCAGCCGTGAACACACTCAGAATGATGAGGGAATAATGCTCCTGGGCTTATAGATTGAGCAAACGTGGCTTGGAGGGTCGGGGACACTGACTCAGGGTGTCAGGAGGCCGTCACTTTATGTCTCTGGGTCTCAGTTCCCTCCTCTGTTCCCTCATCGAGCAGATCCCCCGAGGCAGAGAGCTCGGAGCCCACGGGGCAGCCCCTGCTGGCATGTCTGTGTATGTGCGCGTGCACGTGTGTGTCTGTGTGTGCGTGTGCGCACGCACGTGTGTGTCTGTGTGTCTGTGTGTGCACGTGCACGTGTGTGTCTGTGTCTTGTGTGCACGTGTCTGTGTGCTGTGCGCGTGCACGTGTCTGTGTAGGTGTGTCTGTGTGTGTGTCTGTGTGCGTGTGCATGTGTGCACGTGTCTGTGCTGTGCACGTGTGTGTGTGTGTGTCTGTGTGTGCGCGCATGCGTCTGTGTGTCTGTGTGTGCGTGCATGAACATGTGTGTCTGTGTGGGTGTGGGTGTGCACATGCATGTGTGTGGGGGGTGTGGTCAGCACAGGCACACGCTCAAGGCTCTGTCCTGCTTTGTTACTGCCCCTTGCCCCCGTACGCTGCTGCCCCCTATCGCTCACTGCAGGACAGTGCAGGGGCCACCGCCACTAGGACTGCCGTGCGCCAGGCACTATCTGGACACTTCACACCCAGCAACCACCGGCTGAGGGACTGTCGTCACCCCTCTTTATGGGGGGGCGATGGCGGCACGGAGAGGGTGGTGACCCACCCCAGAATCCCCCTCCGCCCCTCAGTGAGGTGTGGGAGTGACGGAGGGTACTTTGGGGGCCCCTGGGGGTGGCCTGGAGCCCACCGGGCAGTAGCGCTGCTGGAGAACCTCGGGCTGGGGCCAGACGGGCGCAGGGACCCTCCCCTCCCTCTGCACCCCCGCCAGGCGCTGGGTCCCCGCCCACCTGCTTCTCCAGCACCTTCACCCGCTGCCAGTGGGTCCTCTCTCGGGACACCAGGGCCTGTGTGGCCTGTACGTGGGCCCCGTGCAGCCGCTCGGCCTCCGCCGCCAGGTCTCGCTGGTGCTGGGTGGCCAGCTCCTGGAGCCGCTGGGCGTAGGCCTGCTCCAGCTCTGCCTTCTGGACCTAGGGGAGACCCCAGGTGCCTCACTGTGGCCTGACCACCCAGGGCTGCGCGGAGTCCCGGGGCAGGCGCGTCCAGCCCTCCGCTGGGGACCCCCAGTTGGCCCGGCTGCCCTCTGCTGGGGCCCGGGGCCTGGCCAGGACCGGAAGGTGAACCGAGGGTTTGGTAAACACATTCGGCCCCTGGGCCTTGTCTGCTCCGGAGCCCCACCCACAGGCCGGCAAGGTGAGCCTTACATCTGTTTTAATGGCATCCTAGTTTCCACTTGGCTGGAGCGGGGGTCCCTGAGGCATCACAGGCTGATTCTTGCCCCCACCCCCCCTCGCCAATTCCTTGTCTGGAGATAGAGGGTCTGTCCAGTGGTGGAAGGGGAGATACCCCCAAACACACGGGAGCAGCGCCTGGACCTGCCTGCAGGCCTGCCTGGCCCCGTGTTTCCCACACTCCTCCCTCTCTGGTCCATGCACTGGCTCACGGCCCCCTGATGGTCCCCCCACTCCCACGGGGCCCATGGAGCCCTGAGACCTGAGGTGTCGCCCTGGTGGACCACTTTGTTGTTGGGGCTGTGTCTCCGCACCTGTTCTGTGTGGGAGTGGTCCAGCCTGCCCTTCCCATCTGGGCGTGTGCATATGTGTGTCCAAGCGCACGCACATGAGACAGAAGCACTGGCACCCAAACCCACCTGGACACCCCCAGCCCCGGGCCCCGGCCCACTCCCAAGAGTGGGGCGCGTGGAGCCCGGCTGGTTTTGCCTCAGGGCCCTGTCCGCTTCCTGGCGCAGGCGGCTCAGGGTATGGTCCCGCGGCCCCTTCTCGGCCCCCGCCCTCATGTTGTCCCCTTCCCTCCTCAGCTCTGTCTGCAAGAGCAGAACCTGCCACGGTCTCTGGCAGGGGTGTGAGCTCAGGCCAGCCTTGTCCCTGGAGAGCACGTGGGGTGCCCCCGGGAAGGGCTCTGGATCCCCTGAGAGCTGGCTGGGTCGGGTGAGGGAGCTCCCTGGCCAGGATGCCCAGCGGCCTGGGCCGTCCAGCGTGTGGGGCTGCTGTGAGAGCGAGGGGGGACCACCAGTCACGCTGCTGTCCTGCTTTGGACCAGCTGTATCTCCTGGTACCTCCAGGCCCCTGCAGCGCTGCTCCCAGCCTCAGGGAGCCTCTGCCCGCTGCATCCTGGCACGCCTGCACCTCAGCACCTGCCGCCGGCTCACAGGACCCAACCACCCCCTGACCAGGTCCCGCCAGCCTGTGTCCTCTGTGTCCCTGTCCCCACAGTCCGTCTTCCTGGGACCTGCCCGCCGCTTGGGCACAGCCCCCTTCCTGGCCCCCACCCTCACCACGCAGGCACAGGACGGGAGGGAAGAGCTGGGGAGGAATGTTGGGTGACCAACGAAACAATCATTTTTGGTGGGAAGGTTTGGGGGCTCCTTTCTGCCCCCTTGTGGATGGTCCCTTTGGAGGAAGGAACTGACACTCAGGGCAGGTCTGGCCCGTCAGCCACTGGGGCAGGATCGGAATCTGGGCCCCAAACCAGACCCCTCCACTTCCCCGGCTCTGGGCCGGGTGGGGCAGTGGTCAGAGGGCCAGCCCCAGTCGCTGGAGGCCCAGGCCTGTCCTCGCTTCGGACCCCTCTGGAGCTGCCCACTCGCCCTCAGGCTGGACAGGGCCTGGTCTCTCGGGGGGCCCTGGGACGTGGAGGATCGGTCTCGAGCGCAAAGTGACGGGGGCAGTGGCCAGAGTGTTCCAGAAGTAGGGGATCCTTTCTTCTTCAGGACTGAGGAAAACAAAGGGTGCCCCTCCACTGAGAAAGGAAGTCCTGTTTCTTTAAAAATCCAGTTACACTCCTGGCCGTGCATGTTAAAAAGAGAAGAGAAAAGTGAAATCCAAAGTAAATAAACGGCCATATCCGGGTTTCCCCTCCTGAGACACCAATAAAGGGTTTATGGGTTTTCGGGCCCCTCACAGCTGACCTCCTGGAACTCATTAGCTGCTCCTCCCCTCCCCCATCTGGGCTCCAGGGACCCACGGTTGGCTCTGCTGCCCGGGGCAGTGCCATCTCGGCCTCCCAGCCCCCAGGCCCCCTACCCTGAGCGGCCACGGGAGCCCTCGGCTTCCCCAGCTTGGCACTGGGCCTGCCCTTCGGGAGAAGCTGCAGGGTCCTGGTGACCATGCCCGCTAGACAACCTTTCTTTGTGAGAGGGCAGGGGGCCTTGTGTGGACAAGCTGGCCGCTGGCTCTCAGTGACTGTCCTGATCTGCTGGCCTCTGTGCCTCCGTCCTGACCCCAGTTCTGTCCCCAGGGTCCCTGCCTTCCGTGGCCACCCCACTGACCCGGCCACTTCCCTCTGGAAAACCGTCCTGTCCCCGAGCCCCCCTGAGCTGGACCGTGTGCACATGGTGGCCAGGGCCTGCCTGGGACACGTGTCCCCATGTGCCTGGGGACACGTGACCCAGGTGGACGCTCTCCTGGAGGCTCCAGGCCTGGCAGCTCCTCACCGGGCGGGGCCTTGCTGTCCTCCCTCGGGGTGCGTTGGTCAGTCTGCTCTGGAGCCTGCCCTCCGCGTTGGGGGGCACCACCGTCACCCCCTGTGGGGACCCCACTGCTCCTAGTTCTGCACTTTGCTCCTGACACAGTGAAACACTCTCTTTCCTGCCCCTGCTGTGGCCGGTGGCCTCTGCCTCTTCTCCGGCCCTGAACCTGTCCTTTTCACTCTTTGCTGGTGT
Organism: Eschrichtius robustus; assembly: GCF_028021215.1. NCBI lineage: Eukaryota > Metazoa > Chordata > Mammalia > Artiodactyla > Eschrichtiidae > Eschrichtius > Eschrichtius robustus. Next base: position 840,920 of record NC_090828.1, read on the forward strand.
CCACACGCACCACCCCCCCCCGGCATCTTTGTCCTTCCAAGTCTGAGAGCCCTGGGCACTGTCACCTCACCACTCGTCCCAGTGGCCACGACTGTGTGCTGGCGAGGCCAAGCCTGGCCCCTGTGGTGCCGGGGCCCTCCTGCCCTGGGCTGCACTGCCCAGACAAACCCCGCCCCCGCACAGAGCCATTCTGCGCAGGACCTGGCAGGCAGATGGCACAGCGACAAGCTCAGGGGTCCACTGGGTCTGAGGTGGCCCCTGCAAAGTCCATGGGCTGAGCCATGTAACACGGACCCTCCACCTCCCTCTGAGAAGCCCTGGCCGGACACTGACACCTGGACCTGCCGTGAGGGACGAACCCTCCCTTCTCGAGCCAGTTCCCTTTACACAGCTGAGCCCGGGCCGGCTGCGGCGCGAGGGACAGCAGCTGTACCCGGTCATCCGTGCCACGCCGGCAAGGCCGTGTCCCTGTGTCTGCACACGAGTCCAGCTCCCGGCACCAGGGGACAGGCAGCGAGACCTCTGCCCAGGTGTGCTCACACAGCCTCCGGCCACCACCTGCCAGGCCGCCTGGGCAGCAGGACCCAACCATGCCCTCGCCCCAGAGAGGCCTTGGGAAGGCTGCCCTGCTCTGGGGTCCAGGACTGAGCCCCTAGCTCTCCCCACTGCCAGGACTCCTGCTTCCCCTCCGCTCAGGTGGGGACACTGAGCCTGAAGGGACGGGCGCCTCGGGTGCCTGGTCACCAGCCCAGCACAGGCTTTCCACTTACTGCCCGATGGTCTGTCTTCCCTCTGGGCTCCCTGTCCTGCCCACCCCTGGGGGTGCTGAGGGGGCATCAGAATCCCAGGCCCAGAGCCCAGCCGCACGCTCCGCCGGGGTCAGCTGGACGGCTGTGCCTGTTCCTACAGGGCAGAGGCAGGACGTCGAGGTCAAGGGAGCCACCTCTCAGGCCACGTGACCTGGGAGGTCCCTGCACATTGCAGGCCTGCCGGGTGGGTCTGCAGAGCCATAGCTGGGGCTGGGGCCTGGGTGACATTCTGCCTGGTTCCAAGGACGCCATTTCCTTTCACTAGCCTCAGTTTCCCCATCAGTTAACCTGGGCCCCAGGAAGATGCTCTGGTGACCCCAACCCCTGATTTCAACCCAAATACCTCCACTTTGACCCGTTTCATACGTGGAGATGGTCCATTCACACCTGGGGAGAGTTCAGCTGTCAGAATCACTGGCCAGCGGGCCCCTGGGCCTCCCTGCCTTTCTCATCCTTTCTGCCCATCTCTGGGCCGGCCCGTGCCCTGTCCTGTCCTGCATTCATTCAGCCTCTTTGGTTGGTTCCCTGTCTTGCACCCCAGCCTGTGTTGGGTCTGCAAGGGTGACGAGACAGGGCTTCCGGCGCTCTTCCTGGTCTCTGTTGTGCGGGCCTACACCTACCCTCCCATTGCCCCCATCTGCAGGGCACCCCCTGAGCCTTGGCCATCTCCACCACGGACAGGGGAATCTGGGCTCCAGAGGCAGGCAGTGTGCCAACGCCACACAGCTCCAGGCAGGACTGGCACTCAAACACTGGGAACAAAGCCGCGGGTGAGTGTGTGTGTGTGTGTGTGCGTGCGTGTGTTTGCCATGACCTGTGGTCCTCCCCCGAGGAGAGCAGAGGTGGAGTTGGGGTAACATCACCGGAGGGCTGTGGAGGTCCACAGGGTGACCTGCTAACGCCAGGCTGACCCTGAGCTTGGAGGCGGGAGGACAGGCCCAGGGCGGGCATACTCCCACTGGCAGGTTGAGACACAGAAGCCCATCCAAGCCCGTGCCTCCCCGGCCCCCCAGCCCCTGCCTGGACGCCCGCAAGGCCCTCCCCATTCCCCGCCTCCCCACCCCCACCTCTCCAGGGACCACCCTTCCACCCCACCCCCTCTTCCGGGGACCATCCACCGGATCCGGGTACCTGGGCCGGTGCACCGCGGGCTCCCCCTGCAGGCGGGCCGCCCGGGGCGCAGCGCGGCCGCTCGTCCCGCAGGACACGCCTCTCCGCGCGCTGGGCCCGCCGCCCCTTCCCTGCGCCGCCGCCGCCGGAGCACGTGGGCCGGGCAGAGGCCGCGCGTGGGCCGGTCGCTCCGGCCTGAGGCTGAGACCCCGGCTCGGCTGACTATTTTTCCCGGAGCTGCGTGTCCACGGTCCAGCCTCTGTCGTAGGGGCGCCCGCAGCGGAGCAGGAAACCCGGGAGAGGCCTTGGGGCTCTGACTCCCCCGTGCCCCTCCCGCCTCGGTTTCCCCTCTGTCAGCTGGGCATTGGACGCGTCTGGGTGGGTCCAGGCCTGACACCTGCCTCCAGCGTCTCCCTGGACTTCCCTTCACACGGAGGGAGCGATTCCTAAAGGGAAGGCAGGGCGCTGCCCCCCGGGGCCCCTCACCTGCCGCAGGGCCTCCCGCGCCTGCGCTCCAGGGGGGCGACCTTCTCCTCTAGCAGCGCCCCCTCTGGGCCAGGCCCTGCCTGTGCCTTCTGCTCTCGTCCAGGGCCTGGTGCCGCGTGTCCAGGTGCTTCTGGGGGAGGGAGGCACAGGCCGTCTGGAAGCACGGCCGGGGGTGTGCTCCAGGTGAGGCTGTGGCACCTGGCGTCTGCCCAGACCACGTGCAGTGTCTGGGAAGTAAAGAAGCAAGAACAGGTTGAGTGCCGTGTGCAGGGATCGGGCAGTTTCCGATGTAACCACGGGCGGGGTGGGAGGGGTCCTAGAAGCAGGCCTTGTTGGCCAGGTGGCCTGGGCAAAGGCGGGTTCTCCGCTGTGGTCAGAGTGGCTCAGAAGACACATCCATTTTCCCTGCCCTGCTTCCAGCCCTTGGAAGAAAGACGGCGACAGTCCTCCCAAGTCCTCCCAAGTTCCCGGGGCGGGTCAGGCTCAGGCCCCACGCCCTCCACCTGCAGCCTTCTTCCTGGGTGCCCACCTCGTACCCCCGTGACGCAGGCCTCCCCACCCCTGCTGCCCGAGCCCGGAGTGCTGCCCGCCGCCTTCCTGGCCTCGCAGCCCGGCCGCCCCCCCGCCCCCCTCCCCCCCGCTGCGCGGCCCCCTCCCTGTCACCCCTCCTCTCTGAGCCTTCATGAGGACGGCGCCTGTGGTGTCCCCGGGCTGGAGCCGGCGCGCAGTGGGGCCTGGGGACCCTCGGGAGTGCACGGATGCCGTCCTGCCCGCGAGTGTCTGGTGGGGAGGAGGTGGTGGTGACTTTTGGTGCAGAAGACTCTGGAAAATCAGGAGCCGCGTCCACCCCACTGCGGGGGCTGAGCGGGGGTGCGGAGGTGAGGGGCGGAGGAAGGCAAGTTGGGGGCCCTGGGATTGTCCACACGGAGCCTGCGGCGGCTTGGGCTCAAGGGGCCAAGAAGTGGAAGAACGTGCCACGGGGTGGAGAGGTAGCCTGAGGGCCGCATGGCGGGTGAGGAGCAGGCAGTGCCCCGAGGGCTCCCAGGCTTGGACTGCGCGCAGGGTGTCTGGAGCCCACTTGCTGGGATGGGAAGGCGGGTGCGGGAGCACGTTGAGGGGTCTCCCGGGGGTCACTGCGCCGGGGGCAGTGTCACAGGACCAAGTGGCTATGGAGGCCCTGGCACCGAGAAGGCCGGGGGTGGGGGGAGGAGGGGGAGAGAAGGGGTCCAGGCCAAGTGGACTTCAGAGCAGAGAGAAGAGGAGGCGAGGCCCAGGGAGGACCAGAGAGCTGGCGGAGATCGGAGGGAGAGGTTGGGCCCCTGTGCGGAAAGCTCCAGGGGCTCGGGTAGACATGGACCCAAAAAGCACCCTTTGGAAGGGACCAGAGTTGCTGGTGATCTCTGTGTCTATGTGTGTGCCGGGAGGTTGCGGTGCTGACGGTTTGGGGAGAGGGGGAGGGGCAGCCCTTCCAGAAACCTGGCTGGGGGAGGGGAGATGGGGCCAGCAGAGAGAGGAGGGGGTGTGGGTTGTGGCGGGCAAGAGGCGCTTGTTTAGGAAGAGGGAGACTGGGTCTAGAGCCAGAGCGGGAACACCTGAAGGCACAGGGACCCCTGAGGACCCACCCAGGCTCAGCCCTCAAGTTTCGGGTCTCGGCCAGCAAACACGTGTCATTCACAAGGACCCAGCAGGTGTGTCCTGGGAGCCGTGTGTCTACGGGGGCTTTGCATCCATCTCCCACTCCGTTTTCACTAAATACAAGAGGAGGACTGGCTCAGAGGAGGAGGGGGAGCAACCCCGTCCCAGGCTGGGTGAGGGCGGGACAGGTGCGGTGACCCTGTAGGAACTTTTTTTGGTCTGTCAGTTTAGAAAGTTAAAGGAAAGGAAGGAGGGCAATGCTTGTACCTAAAATTGAGGTTTCACCCTTCTTTACAATTTTGGAAATTACAATTTTCTGTTTGTACACATTTTGCAGTAGAAAAGCAGAAGTTTCCTTCAAATATGGCTTAAATATTTCATGGTATTTTAAAGAGGCTCCAAACCACTCATGTGAAGCATTACGCTCCTCTTGTAGTGACTCAGCGTTTATGGAATTCAAATGAACCATAATAATTGAACGGGGCACCCTTTATGAACATCTCCCTTTGCCCCACTGAGTCAGTCTCATTGCTGGCTTGCTTTGGTTCTGAGCCCTGACCCTGAATGGGGGGCGGCTGGCCGCGCACGCGTCACAAGGCTGCGCTCAGCGCGGGGGTTCAGCTGCAGGAGCGCAGGAGGCTTGACCGCCAGCTCCTGCGGTTCCACCCCGGGCCTGGGGAAGGAGGCAGGGCTCGGCGCGTGCCCTTGGACCAGCCCCCAGCCTTGGTTTCCCCCTCCGCGGACGGGTGTGATGCGATCTCACAGCGTTTCCGTTGGGAGCAAGAGAAGGACGGGAGAAGAACTGTGAGGGCCGCCCCTCCCCCCCACCCCCCGTATGGGGACTGCTGTAAAATGGGGGTCTGTAGAGGCTGGAAATGCCTCAGGCACTAGCACAGCAGGCAGAGGTAACGTTCCGCACCCTGCCTGTTGCACAAGAGCAGAGCCTGCCGCCGACCCCAGCACATCCTTCGGAGTTCAGGTCCTCAGCCTTTCCATCCACTGGCGACAACGGATGGATTTGTTCATCGGCTGGCAAGTGTCCAGTGTGGGTGAGCGCTGGGCAGCAGTGCACGGCCACCTGGCCCTGCCCTCTGGGAGCCTCACGAGCCCTCTGGCCGGTCACAGGACAGAACTAGCCCTGGGAAGTGCTCAAATATAAGGGGACCCAAGCCCCTTACTTTACACAGTGGGCCTCAGTGGCCCAGACAGGAGGCTGGGATCTGGTGCCGGTTAGGGATAGCTGGAAACTTCTGGACTCTGCCCTGTCCTGCTTGCCTCTTTGTCCACCCTTGTGCCAACCCCTGCTGCTTTGACCACGCCACTGTTACAGTCAGTTTTACTATACTATTTCAAAATTTTCTTAGAAAATCTCAAACATCTATTCTTCCCTGTAAACTTTGCAATCAGCTTGTCCATTTTCCCTCCAAACATACCACAAACAAATAGACAAAACCGAACCAAGAAAGCAAACAACCGACAACCAAGAAACAACTGACAAACCAGGAACATAAGCAAAGATCCATCCAGAAGCTGATCAAAAGATTATAACTGCCCCAAAGCCAGCCCTCTCTCCAGTAAGACGAGACACAGCAACAAGAAGAGGCACAAACGTTTAGTTATTCTTCTAAATAACCTTTGAATTAAAGAAGAAATTAAAATGGAAACTCCTAGAAAATTGGTAAGAAAGGAAAATAATTCATATTAAAGACCTTTGGGGGGGCTTCCCTGATGGTGCAGTGGTTAAGAATCCACTTGCCAATGCAGGGGACACGGGTTTGAGCCCTGGTCTGGGAAGATCCCGCATGCTGTGGAGCAACTAAGCCTGTGCACCACAACTACTGAGCCTGCATTCTAGAGCCCGCGAGCCACAATTACTGAGCCCACCTGCCACAACTACTGAAGCCCACGCACCAAGAGCCTGTGCTCTGCAACAAGAGAAGCCACCACAGTGAGAAGCCCGCACACCGCAACAAAGAGTAGCCCGCGCTTGCCGCAACTAGAGAAAAGCCCGAGCGCAGCAACGAAGACCCAATGCAGCCAAAAATAAAACAACAACAACAACAACAGCAAAAACCTATGGGGGCACATACCAAACCACAATGAGGGAAAACACAATAACATTGAATGCTTTTACTATTGAAAGAGTAAGCCCAAACATAAATACATCACTTATGCAATTGAAGAAATCAGAAATATTACAACAACAAAAACGAGTATGTTAATAGTGATAAAAGCTGAAACGAATAAACTAGATGAAAAGGAGAAAAGAGATAAAAGTTGATTCTTTGAAAAGACCAATAAAACAGATGAACTGTTGGCAAGTTAAAGAGAGACAAAAATCTCCAACATCAGGGACAGAAACAGATCTAACTATAGATATAAATAAGATCTAACTACAGGTGTAAAAATAAAAAATGGCTACCAAATATAAGAGCGAGTTCCTGGCAACGCATTTAAACATATGAGATGGGTGACTTCCAAATGTCAAAAACTGACTCCAGAGGAGATAGAAAAACTCAAACAGACAGCGAGGGAAAAGCTGGGAGAGGGAATGAAAATGTATTACTTAAGATGACAGGAGGGGCAGAGCATTTGCAGGTAAGTTCAATGTAACCTTTCAAGAAAGCTTAACTCTGAGGCTATTTAGATGATCCCAGGTAGTAGAGAGATGGAAAGCTCACCAGTTCCTTTTATGAAGATGAAATACTCAACACACACAAAAATCTGACAAGTACGGTGCCCTAAAGGAACACAGACATTCTTGAGCAAGTATCAGGAATGCACTCCGGCCACAGCGCGCCCAAGAGGCCGAGTGGCTCCCCACTTCGCTTCTAGAACCTGGACTGAAGCTGTATTTGGGCCCTGGGGGTGAACTCTCTGGAGAGGAGGGGAGGGTGTGCGAGGGAGTGTGAGGTGCTGGTGGACGCTGTGAGCCCCTCTGAGCCATCGAGGCTGTGACCTGGCGCCGGTCCGAGGACAGCCTCGGGCGGTCTCTCCCGGTGGGCGGGCGCCAGGCCCCCTGCCGCGCCTCCCGCTGGCTCAGGCCCCGCCAGCTGCCTGCAGGCCCCCCGGGGGCTGTGTTCGCGCGTGTCCTAACCTTGGGGCTTGGTTCTGCATTGTTGATCTATTGAATTCCCAGGGTAGCCCTGGAAACAGGGAGGGATTTGCTCTCAAACAAGAATCTTACTGTTTGCATAGCACAGCCTACCATTTAATTAGAAAAATATGTTTTTAATTAACTTTCTCTTGACAAACACATTGGCTTATGTGAAACGAGGGGAAAATCCAGTCCATGAGAGTGAAAGATGTTGTCAAATGCAAGCCTCGCTCTAGCTCACGCTGGCCGCCTGGCAACCTGGCCTGGACATGGTGCAGGCAGTGGGCAGCAGGCAGTGTGGCCACGTACCCTGAGCCCACAGCCGGCTGGAAACGCTGCAGCCTGGGTTGGCTGTGAGTGGAGAGTGCCCGGGGCCTCCGGTGACTGCGGTGTGTCTGAACCCCCTCCCGGGCGCCCACTGCAATGACCAACAGGTTACAGAAATTGGGAAAGACTTTCCTCAGCTGGAGACCAGGGACTTGGAGGGTTCCCGAAAGATGGAGAGCATATGGAGCCAACTGGCCTAAAAATAGGATAATTGAGAATTGCCAGAATTCTTAGAAAAATTGGACAAACGATGGATAGATTTTAGCACACACACTTTGCTAAAAACTTGATTAAGCAGAAAAATGAACAGGGGTAGAGAATATGTGAACAACATCCAGCAGAGCCGTCTGCGCCCCGTGTGGAGACCCCACGTGGGAACCTCAGAGGCCGGGGCTGGAGGGGGCAGCGGGGGTGTGGAGGGGAGGCCCCCAGGGACGAGGGTCACGGTGGGTGAGGCACCAGGAAGGCCCCCACTCCCCTGGCAGGCAAGTGCCGGGGGGTGGGGGGGAGCCTGGGGACACCCCCGCAGCTCTGCCCTGAGGTCGGGGCCCTCACCCTCCCTATTCCTGGAACAGAAAGTTCTGGTGGGGACTCGGTGCTGTCTCTGCCGTTGCTCCCCACGTCTCCCCTTGGACTCTTCCTCTCTGCCTCTCCTTGGGGCTTGAAACATCTGGCCAGAGACGCGTGACGCCCCTGATGGGTTCCTCTGCACCCCCAACTCGGAATAAGACCAGACCCCCTTCTCAAAAGGAGGAAAAAGAATCACTACGTGAGTCGCACGCGGTCAACTGTGATTCAGGAGAGCAGTCGGTCCACGGAATCTGATCTGAGGGTCTCGAATCAAAAAGAGAACAGAGTTATTGCAAGAAAGGGGAATCGTGTCAGAAAACGGTAACTGATGTTCTCGAGAAGGTGAGCCCGGGGGGAGCCAGGGAGCGAACCATCTGCGGTGCAAACACCAGCGCCAGCCGGGGCCGTGGGGCGGCAGGGAGAGCAGGCAGAGCGGCTAAGCCCACGGAGACCCTAAGTCCTCCCAGCCTTGGTGGGAGACGTGAAGAGAAGGTGAAGTTAGAGGTCAGCGAGGAGGGCAGGGCCCAGAGCGCAGGGTGGGCGGCTGAGGGCTGCAGGGAGTAGGGGGAGGGGAAGAGCCGGTTTCGAAGTGGAAAGAACCTGTATAAACCGAAGGTAGATTTGATCCTGCACACAGAGCGGGCTCCCCACGCGCAGGCCAAACATTTCAAAGGTCGACGGGCCCTCTGGCTCCTACTCCGGAAGGAACAGCTCCAATAACCTAAAACACCCTCACATTTCTTGACACCATCTGACACTGAGGTCAGAGGACAAACAACGCGCCTGAAATCTAAGGAAAAACAGGCCCCGCTCAGAAGAGGTGGGACGTGAGCCTGACTCAGGGAGCCATCTGTGCTCACGAAGAGCTCCGCTGACGTGTTTAACAGAACCCAACTGCGAAGGGCAGCGTTCCGAGATGGCCCGTGACCTTCGGCCGGTGTTGTCCCACGCGTACGTGAGGTTACTGGCGAAGGGATCTGCAGCTGTAATTAAGGCTCTGCCCATTGGCTCCGAGTTCACCCAAGGGGAGGGTACCCAGGTGGGTGGGCCTAGTCCATTACAGGGCCACAGGCCGGCGGGGCGGCAAGCGTGGCTGGGGGCGGGGGGGGGGCAGCCTATGAGAAGGCGTCCAGAAGACAGCTGGGAAACGGGACCTAGTCCCGCGGCTGCGCGGGGATGCTTCCCGGAGCCTCAGGAGGGTGGACCCAGCCTCCCAAGTGTGGGAGCCCGGAGGGGACCCAGCCTCCCATGTGTGGGAGCCCGGAGGGAGCCCAGCCCCGCAGGCAGGCAGGCAGGCCAGCGGGACTTCTGGCCAAGGACAGGGGCCTCACACGTGGAGTGAAGTCAGCCGTCCATGGTGACTCGCAGCTGGGCCGTCAGAAAGGAGGATGCCGGCGGGGGCTGATGTGAGCATAACGGCAGACGCGGGCAGGGCGTGGGGTGGGGTTCAGACTCAGGGGCCAGCTCTTCAGGGACCCCGCCTGGGCGCTGAGGAGCAAGAAGGGGCTGGGGCAGGTCTGGAGGAGGGGAGCCCTCAGAGCAGAGCAGAGCAGAGCCAGGGCACAGGTGCAGAACCCCTGCTGCTGGGGGTGGCCGTGGGAGGTCCCTGAGCTCAGGTGACACACACATTCTCTTCACACTTAACACGGAATATTAGGGGAAAACGCTTCAATTGTTGTAACACTCCCCCTCCCCCGAGCGGTGACCAAGAGACGGGACAAGGGATGACACCAGGATGCAGACACTGGAGGGAAGGGGCGGGCAGATGACCCCACAGTGAAAGGACAAAAAAGAAGTCGTGAGGAGTCGTTAAAGGGGCCGGTGTCTCATCAGCGATGGAAGAAAAGCAGAGCATAAGTTATCACAAAACTTGTAAGTGGGACAAATTCTCCTGCGAAAGGGAAAGACTCTAAGGTAGAATTGTAACCAAAGCCAGGCTGATGAAACGATGGCCGAAAACCTACAGAGTGAAGTGCAGAGGCCAGGGTCAGGAGACGGTGGGGGCGCTGCCAGCGTCGGGCAGAGTAGAAATTCAAGACAAATAGCACGGAGCAGGGCACAGAGGCCTCCAGACCAGTGAGCAAACGTTAGAGCGTGTCAGAGAGATCTAGAAATTACAGACCCTTAGAGATAAAAGGAGACATTGCCCAAAGAAATTGTCTTGGGAAAATTCCACACATGATTCTTAGCTTCGATAAATCCAGGAGACAGAATCAAGGTGGAATATTTGAATGATGTAAAGGTTGGTTTAACAGGTATATTTCAAAACGTGTAACCTGCAAACAGGAAACACTATTTTCAAATGCGCATGGAACAGATACATGTGGACATACGTGTAAAATGGAACACAGCCTGGCCCCGCTTCCCCTGCTTCCTCAGACCCCACACTTCCTGGGCATCTCGCAAGCCCCCAGCCAGGCACCGGGGCCCTGGGACTGAGCCCTGCGAGCCTCTCCCCAGCAGCTGCAGCCACTGGGGCCTTTGAAACAGAAATCCCCTCTCAGCTCACAAATGTCTTCCATGCTGAGCTCCTTCTCTGCTCTCTGCCCATCGCCTGCAGGAGGCCCCTCCTCAGAGGCTCCTGGCCTAGTGGGCACCTGGGACCCAGGCCCCTGCCACCAGGCTCCAGGCCGAGCCCCGCACGGAGCAAGTCAGCGCAGGCTTGGCGTCCGCACCTGCCCTCTGAGGGGAGGCCTGCCTGCCGGCTGCCCCTGGGGCCCTACAGGCCTCGCCCGGCTCACTGCTGTGCTGACCTGCAAGGCCATCTCTCCCGGTCCCTCCTTGCAAGGCACTGGGAGGGGGGGGCCTGGACCCGAGCCCGTTTCCTCCTTAGCCCCTCCACTCTGCTGTCTCCGTCAGCCTCGTCTTTTCAGCATGGGGCCGGGGGGCCCGATTCCCTGACACCTGGGGGTGGCCGCCTCTGGGGCCTGTACCCCCTGAACCAGGTGCGCTGTTCTTGGCGCTCTGAGGTCCTCAAGGAGCCACAGCGGCCCAGAGCCGGCTGAGCCCCGGCCCTGTCCTGCCGAGGGATCTTAGCACAGCCCAGGGTTCCTTGGACTTGTGGGCCTGGGTGGGGTGCAGTGAGGGGGGTCCGGGCCAGCCCCCGTCCGCCCAGGCCTGGCCCCCACCCCAGGCCCAGATCCTCACCGGCAGACTTCACCCTGGTGGCCGCCTTCACACCCCAAAGGCCAGCACGTGGCGTGTTTACCCACCTCCACCCTGTGCAACCTGCTTCCATGTCTGAGTGTCACAGAAGAAAATGCGGTCCCGCGGCGGCATAACTATGACCCACACATCTGGAGAGCTCCAAGGCTAGGCCAGTGCCACCCTATGCCTGCCGCCGAAAGCACAGACCTGGGAGGCTGGGGGTCTGCCCCCGACTCGGCCCCTCGCTGACTGTGCCACCGGGGCCAAGTCGCTCCCTGCTCAGGACTCAGTGTCTGCAAATCTGTAAAATAAGGGCTGGGACCACTGCAAAGACGGCTCCGCCAGGGTGGCCCTGACGAGCTCTGTGGGGGCCCGATGCCCGGGGGCCGCCTGCCCCAGCCCAGCGCAGCCAGTGCCTCTGCCCACGGGGACCTGGAACCCGCCCTCCCCCAGAAGCCCTCCTCCCCACCCCGCCCCCTGCCCCGGGGTGTGAGGCGCCCCCACCTGGAGCCTCCGCCCCTCCGCGCCTGCCAGGTGCTCCAGCCTCGGGGACGCCTCCTCCTGCAGGGCCCGCGCGGCCTGTGCGCTGCTCAGCTCACCCTCCGCCTGGCGCCGGCCTGTGGGGCAAACGGGGCAGCTCGCCTGGCTCCCAAGGTCTGTGGGGCTGCCTCCCGGGGATGGCCCCTCCCATTGCACAGGCTGGGAAACTGAGGCTCGGTGAGTTTAAGTGACCGGCACCTAGATGGTAGGGGCTGGAGAGACCCCCCCTCTGAAAATCCCCTGCCCTTCCCATCCTGCCTCAAAGCTCAAGGTCCCCGGGGGCAGGTCTGGGGTGCCAGCTCCCTCTGCCTGGACTCTAGGCCCCTCCCCACCCTTCCTTCTCTCCTGCTGGCTTTGCTCCCAGACATCCCTCCCTTGGACTCCGTGCCAGGCCCGGGCCTGCCCCCTGGGCAGACCCAGGAGTGGGGGAAGGGGGACAGAAAGGAGGTGGGGTGACCAGCAGGGCAGGGGGCCTCCCTCTGAGGAGCTGACGTGGGACGAGGGCTCTGGGCGGCAGGCACAGCCCGTGCAGATGCCCAGAGGTGGGACTGCAGGAGGCTGGCGTGGCGGAGGACCTGGGGGCCAGGTCGGGGAGGGCCTTGGAGGCCTCTGGACTTTACTGCCTTGTGACGGGGAAGCCATGGCTGAGAAAGACCCACCAGCTGCCAGGTGCTGGGGCACCTTGGGGTTGGGGGGGCACGCTGGTTCCGGGGTCTGGCCCCGTGGCCCGAGCCCGAGCAGCTCCCGGGACGGACCCCCGCGGTGCCAGGAGGTGGGCTCTGGGGGCCCTGGCAGTGGTGCCCAGGGCAGGGTGGGGAAGGGCGGCCACCTTCCTCTGCCTCGGCCAGCGCCCTCTGCAGCTGCCCCGCGTGGCTCTGGGCTCGGGCGCGCTCGCTCTCAGCCTCGCTCAGCTGGCTGCTCAGGCTCCCCACCTGGCAGCGCCAGGCATCCTGGGCGGGAGAACCAAGGTCAGGGGGCAGCTGGTGGGCGTGGGCAGGTGGAGGGCCAAGTACCGGGCTAGAGGGTCGGGTGGGGCAGCTCATGGCTGCTCGGGCGGGAGAGGGCGGTGGGCGGCTGGGCTGGCCTGCAGGTGCGGGGCGGGGGGCACCGAGGGCCGGAGTGGTGGCTGGGCTCCTGTGTCCAGCTGTGCGGGACGGACACAGAGCGGGGCAGCAGGGCCTGCAGGGGCACAGGAGCCGGCCCGTAGGTGGGGTCAGGGTGACCTGCAGGGACAGCCCCCCGCCGGGATCTGGGCCTGTGTGGTGCTGGAGCCCATCCCCGGGGCTGGCACTGGTCGGGCGGGGCCGGGTGGGGCGGTGGAAGGTGAACAGGTGTCCGTGGAGGACCCCGGGCCAGGGCCCGGTCACTGTCAGTCTGTCTTTTCCCACCCTCGCCCCTTCGAGTCTGGCGAATCTGGCAGGGGCAGCTCATGCAATGCCCTGAGGGATCCCCGGGGCAGCAGGGTGGGGTCACTGGGGCACTCTAGGGGGGACTTGGCCAGCCCCTGGGTTGGTTCTTCAGAGGATGGGCACTGCTGCCTGATCTGAGGACGGAAGGCAGCCCTGGACAATGGAGCAGCTGGGTTTCGAGGGATGCTGGTATTTATTAGTATTTATCCCTCAGGGTCCTGCCAGGGTCTCAGTGGATTCAGGACAGACAGACAGAAGGACAGCAGACCGAGTGAGCGGCTCCTCGCCGTCTCCTGCAGCCTCCAGGACGGGTCCTCCCCGCCCCCCTTACCCGCTCCCGCTGGACATCCCGCAGCTTCTGCGCCAAGTCCCTCAGGGCGTCCCTCACCCAGGCCACGGCCCCCTCTGTGCTGCGGTCTCCCGGGGCAGGCGAGGGCCATCGGAGCGGCGAGCGGGATCGGCCGGGGGCGCTGGCACTCTGCCGCCCAGGGTAACCCTGGGTGCCCTCTGAGCCTGCAGGACAGTGACGACTGAGAGAGCGTGGTGGGGATGCCGTGACAGACACGCAGGTGCCCTGTCCCCCTTTCTCTCTGTCATCCCCAGCCATGGGGAACTTGGGGGGGCACAGGGTTCAGGCCCCCACTTCTCTCCTGCTGGGTCTGCTCCCAGACATCCCTCCTTTGGATTCCTAACCCTAACCCTAACCCGAGGGTCATGAGCCCTAGGGGGTGGTGACTGCCCCAGGAGGGTGACACAGCTGGGACAGGAGCCTGCCTGAAGCCACGGAGGACACTGACCTTTGGTGGGGGAGCCGGGCCGCTCGGGGGAGGCCATGGGGCTCTGCCCCCGGAGCCCCAGGCCCAGGCGGAGCGTGGACCACAGCCGGCCCAGCTGGGCCTCCACCTCCCGCCTGGCGCCCTCGGCCTGGGCCAGCTCCTGCTCCAGGCTGCCGACCCGGCGGCAGGCCCTGTCCAGGCGAGCCTGGAGGCCATCGGCCGTGCCGCTGGCCTGCTGCAGCTTCCTGGTGACGCCGTGCAGCTTGGCCCGGAGGGTCCGCTCGGCGCCCTGGCTCTCGCAGAGGCCCTCCTCCAGCTGCTTCTCCCGGGCCTCGGCCCTGGCTTCCACCTCCGCCAGCGTCTGCTGCAGCCTCAGGACCTGTGGGAGGGACTCGGGGGCTCCAGACCCACCTGCCCTCTGAAGACTCCCCAGCCCTCTTGGCCTTACCCCCTCCTCGGCATGTCACAGCTAGGGGGCCCTGGACCTCCTTCCCACCCCCTGTCTGACTATGGGGACACCTGAGCCCAGGTCGGGAGGGACACCCCAGAACCATGGAGCAGGTCCTGGCAGGCAGCAGAGCCCACTGGCAGCCACACGACCCTGGCCAGACGGGGCGGCGGCCCCAGGCTGTCCCCTCCTTGGCCTGCGTGGGGCCAGCCCCAGGCAGACCCTGCTCGCGGCCTGACTTGTGCCCCCATCCCCTGGGATGGTTCCTCTGTGGACTCAGGCAAGGTGCCCTCTGAATACTCATGAGTGAATGGGGGATAAAGGGAGACGCCACAGCCCCTCAGGAAGTGCCCAGGCTCGGGGGGAGACAGCCAGTCCCCCAGCTTGCGGCCCCGCGCCTGCCAGACGGGAAGCCCTGGGTGCTGCTGGGCTCCTACCTCCCTCTGTGAGCGCTCTCTGGCTGCCTGTGCCTCGGCCGCCAGCCTCTGCAGCTCCAGCGCCTCCTGCTGGCTCTGCTGCTGCTGCTGCTGTGCGCCCTGTGCGCCCCGGACCTGCATGCGGCACAGCTCCTGGCTCTTCCTCTGGTTCTCGGCCTCCAGTGACATCACCTGGGTGTGTGGGGTCTACACTGATGGCGTCGCCTGGGCCTCTGTGCCAGGAGGGCAGGGGGGGCTGGGGGGGCCTCCCTCCCAGCCAGCAGACTGCACTTGGGGAAGCTAAGGCCATGTCCAGTTCCAGCCTGGGGTCTGTGCCGTGCCCCCCGCAAGACCAGGCCCTTGGAGCTGACTCTCTCGGCCACTCCACACCCTCTCCCGGTGTCTCGTCTCTGGGGCCAGGACACTCTGTGGAGCCCAGAGACGTGAAAAATGCTGGTGCAGAGGCCACTCGAGCGAGGAAGGGTGCCTGTGCCCGTCCCTACTGTAGACAGTTCACCAACCAATTTGTCTGCAGCAGTCTGGCAAAACTGGGTGTGCACACTTTGAAGGGCAGTCTAGAGCCCTCCTGGGTGGGCTTGAGACCAAGGTGGTCAGTGTTAAGTGGCCGTGACCTCAGACGCCAAGGCTAAAGGATGAAGCAGTACCCATCTGTTCACCCTGAGCCCTGAGGCGGCCGTGACGGGAAGAACCCAGGCCACTCGGGGCCATGGGAGCTGCCCACCCCGTCCCCCCGACAGCCAGCATCAGCCACCAGACGCCTGAGAAGACGTGCTGGGAGAGCCCCACCGTCAGTCCCTCTGTGGAGTGGCGCCTCCTCGGCGTGCGCCTCGTGGGGCAGAGCCAAGCCGTCCCCTCCGCGTGGCGCCCTGGCTGAACTCCTGGCCCTCAGGGTCCATGGGCGTCCGAATGATTGTTTTAAGCCAGTAAGTTTGGGGCTTGTCCTTGTGCCCCACAGGCAGACCTGACCCAGACCCCGTGAGTCTGAGCAGGGCCCTTCTGCTGTGGCTCCAAGTCTGGGGAGGTGGGGGGCGCTCCCGGAGGGGTGTGGGCTCCAGGGCGGCCCCTCACCTGTCTGCGTAGCTCCTGGAGCTGCCGGTGGGCGTCTGCCCGTGCCTGCTCTGCCCCCTGCAGAAGGGCCCGCAGCTTGCCGGCCTCCTTCTGGGCCGCTGCCCGGGCCTCCTCCAGCACCAGCACCTTCCATTCACTCTCCTCCTTGGAGCGCTGAAAGCTGAGCAGAGGGTCACAACCTTGGGCCGGGGAGCTCCCTGGGGGCTCCGGCATCCCCCGAGGTGACGGTCCTGGCCACCCGGCAGGCTGCCCGCCTCACTCCAGCCAGACGCTCCCCACGTCCGATTCGAGTGTCCCGAAGCCCAGTCTCCTGGGGCACGCCTCTGTCTGGGTCCGACTGCCCAGCTGGCCGGGCCCCTCGCCGTGTCTCAGCCCCTCTCCCCACACCCTCCCTCTAGCCACGCTCCCAGAGGCCCAGCGTCCAGCATCCGCCGGCACCTCCGCCGCTCCCCGGGGAGGGCCGCAGCTCCGGCCAGGCTGTCCTGCCTCTGGTGGGCATCCCGGAGCCACTGACCAGGTCCTCGGCCTCCTTCTGCTCCCCGGCCCTGGGCCGTCTCCTTCTGGCCACTTGGGGCCTGTCTTGCCTGCTGAACGGAACTTCCTGAGGGTGAGGACAGGCCTGACGGCGTCCCAGCCTCCCCCTCCTGGGCCAGCACCGTAGACCCTTTGGATGGGCAGCTGGCACCCTGGGTCCCCTTGGTGTGTCCGCTTCACCATCATCTGGCCCAGCTCAATAGGACCAGGGCTGCTCGGTGGGGCGGCCGCCCTACCTGGCCTTCTCCTGCTCAACTCTGAGGATGGTGGCCCGCAGCTCGGTGTTGGAATCCTGTAGCATGTCCTTCTCTCGGGCCTCGTCCTCCAGCGCCCGGCGGGCGTCCTGGGCCTCCCTGTGCAGCCCCTCCCGGCTCTCCTCGCTGCCCTGCAGCTCCCGGCGCAGGGCGGCCAGCCCCTCCTGGGTCACGTGCAGCTGTGCCCGCAGCCTCTCGGCCTGGGGAGGAGTGTGCAGCTCTAGGGACCAGCTGGGGGCCACGGGCCAGGGTCAACTGTGGCCTCTGGCTCTGCTCTGGCAGCGCCAGCGCCCCACCCACCCCAGCCCCGAGTCGTCAAGTGCTCGAAGGAGAAGCAGGCAGCCCGGCTTTGCCCACGCCGCTGAGGCTGCAGGACGGCTCACGGGGGCCGTCCCAGAGCCCTGGCAGGAGACACCCTGACCCTTCCTGACCCTGGTGCTGCCCTGTGCTCCCTCCCTGGACCCTGGGGATGTTGGTCACCAGTCAGCAGGGCCTGTGTGGGACACAGCTCCGCCCACACCTCGGCACTGTCCCCACCTGTGTCCCTCGGGCGGCTCCTCCCCTTCAGTAAGGGTGTGGCCCCCGGGCCACCGCCCACCCTGGTGTGGAGAGCCGCCTCAGCAGCCCCGGCTCTGGAGCCCTGCCCGGCCGCGGGCACGTCCACTGCCTCGGGCCTCGGCTCCCTCTCGGTGAGGGAGGGGGTGGGGAGGCCAGGTCTCTGGGCGACAGCGCCCTCAGCGTCCTCTGGCCGCAGCAGGGCCGCCTGGACCGGGCTGTCGCTGTCACAGGAGCACGGTTCAAGGTGTCCGCCACAGAATCGAGGGCCTCCTAAACCCCAGGGGTGAGGGCAGCAGAGGCCCCAGGGTGGGAAGGCTGTGGAGCCTGTGGGGACCTCAGGGCCCAGCAGCCCGGACCCTGGCCTCAGGCCACTCCGCACCTCTGTGAGCTGACCCGAGGAGGGGGAGAGGCTGCAAGTGTGTCCTCGTCCCCTGCCAGACCTGCTCCGGGCCCAGAGGGGGACTCCCACCGCGCTGGAGCCGGGACCTGTGTCATCCCCTGCTCCGGGGCCCTCCTCACCCCCTGGCTTCCGGGCAGGGCCTGTGGCTCCATGGTTTTGTGGGGCTGAGAGCCGAGCTGAAGCGTCGGTGGCGGCCAGGGTTCCTAACCGCCCTGGGACGCGAGCTGCCTCAGGGCCCCCCCGGGCTCACCCTCTGGTGGGAGGTGCTGGAGGGAGTGCAGACCCCGGGAAGGGGTAGCCCAGCCCGACGCGCGGGCTCTGGGGCTTGGCCGGGATCTCTGGTCTCCCCACCGACCACGGCGCACTCTGGAGAAGGCGTGCCCCAGAGGAGGAGGTGGAGGAAGCCGGCGGGGGAAGCCACAGAAACGGAGCCACGTCCAGGCGCTGGTTTGCCGGAGCGAGCCCCATTTTGCTGGCTGTTTCAGCGGGACACTGTCCAGGCCCCTGGCCGGCCTGGCTCCCGCGTCCGCCGGCTGTTATTGTTGTTCTGTTTTTGGGAAAGGCCCCCCTCCGCTCCCCTCCCGCCCCCCACATGTGGGAGCCACAAGTGTGCAGAGCATTTTCCGCCGAGCTCAGCAGAAATCCACCCCGAAGGTCAAGGACCAGCGAAAGGGCCTATCCATCATAAAAGAAGCTGTTTTCATTTCCCAGGGCCGAGGAGATGAAAACAAGCAAAACAAACGCGGGGGAGCCCCCCCGCCCCGCCCTCCGCCTCATGAGAACAACCATCCCTTTTACAGGAATTTTACAGCCAAATCTCTTAATGTGATTATAATAATTATTTCTTTACTAGAAACTGTATAAACAGCCTCTTTTGAAATCTCCTGCAGGGAGGTGACCCGAGGGCTCTGCACGGAGGAGGGAAAGCAGGGGAGGGGCTGCTGAGGGGCGCTGGCCTGTGTGTGCGTGTTCACGTGTGTGCATGCATGTGCAAGCACACACGTGTGTATGCACACAGCATGCGTGAGTGTGTGGTGTCTGCGTCTGCACACACCTATGTGCAGACATGCGTGCCCACGTGTCCGTTCACACACGTGTGACGCTCATACATGTGTGTACTCTCGGAGTCGTGTGTGCTGCTTGTTGCACATATGTGGTGTCCATATGTGTTTGCATGTGTGAGTGCTGTGTCCACGCATGAGTGCACGTGTGTGCACTGTCACTCTGTGTGTGCACATGTGTGCATGGGGGTGTGGTCCCCATGTGCACAGGAGGTGTATGTGTTGCGTGTGATACACACACACACACACACACACGCACGCGCGTGTGGACCTCAGGCACGGCTGTGAGAGGCCTGGATGTTCCTCCAGTTTAAAGGCTGTGAAAATGTTATGGTTTCCATGGCAACTCTGGGCCAGCCTGGCGCCTGGGAGGGTCCTCTGGGCTCCCTCTCTCTGCCATTGTTCCCCTTGCCCCCCTCACCCGCCTCAGCCTCCCCATCACCCCGTCCCCATTCTGGGGCCCCTCTCCTTTCTGGGGGCGGCCGATCGGGGAACCTGAACTTCCCACGAGGCCTTGCTTTCTCCCTTCACCCACCAGCACAAACATGCCCCCGGTCTCCCCGGCTCCTCCCCCTGCCGCCCCCAGTTTTAAAATCTCATTCTGCTTCCCCGTGTGGTCGCTGACCGGGCCTGACTTCGAAATCTGTTGAAAGGAGACCTTTCTCTTTGGGGGCCAAAGTAAACAGGCTGTCATGTTCAATCACGCTCTCGTCCTCTCCTGGCCCGGCTCGGGGTGCTGGGGGAGGGCGCAGCCCCTCTCCTCACTGCTGGCCGCCCCCCTGCCCGCCTGCCAGCCTTGGCGCCCGGCCCGGGGAGTGCATGAGGTCGCCGGGCCCCGGGGCCCCTCCCCCAGCCCCAATCCCTGTGCCCGCCTGCCCTCCCCCTCCCGGCGTCCCCAAGGCCCGTCAAATCCCCTTCAGAAACACCTCCTGGCCTGCCTGCCGAGCTCCGCCGGCCCGGGCCCAGACCGGCCCCCACCCCGGGACACCTCACGAGGCTCCGGGGGCCCTGCACCGGCCTCTGGGCCCTGGCGGGGCCCGCGCGCGGCTGCCCCTGGACACCCCACTCACTCTGCGTGTCCCCCCCCCGCCCAGGGCAGTCTCGCCCCCCAGGGCCTGGTCCGGTGGCGTCCAGGCCTCACACTGTGTGCGGGCTGCACCCGCTCAGCACCGTCTCGCCCGGGGTCCCCCCACGGCCTGTTGGAAGGTGGGTCCTGCACGTGGGTCCCCCCTTCCCGCCCTGCCTCACCTCTCGCCTGGCGCTGCTCCGCTCGGCCGCCATCTCCCGGAGCCTCTCGCCCAGAGCCCTGGCCTCCCTCTGACGGGCCGAGATGGCGTCCCCAAACTGGGCCTGCAGGGTCTTCAGGTCCGTGGTCGTGGCGCTGATGGCGGCCTGGGGGGAGCAGCAAGCCGGCCGCAGCGTCAAGCGCACCTGGCGGTAGGCTCAGGCCCCCACGGGCAGCCGGCTCGGGCCGCATAAGGTGGGCCTGGGGCTCTGGATGACCACGGCCAATGCCTCCAATGCCGGTTCCTGAGGGTCCCAGTGGTGAGCGGGGCGGGGCAGAGGTCCCAGGATCGGGGTGGGGGGAGCTTCCCATGGGAAGGGCTGACTCTGCCCCCTGAACTTTCAAGCAGGTGGGTGGATCGGGGGTCGCCCCCAGGCTCTAAGTGTGTGAGTACCCGCGACACGCCCGGGAGGGGTCGGGGGCTCTGCCTGCACCCCTTGGGCGTAGGTCGTCCCTATTTGGACACGCGGCCACGCTCCGATTGGATGTCCATTCGGGCGGGACTCAGCTTGGCCTGAATCTGCTTTCCTGTGGCCACAGCGCCCAAGACGCTCCTCTAGAGCTAACCGAGGGGCACCTGGAGCAGCGGGTCCTCTGGGCCACAGGCTTGGCCGTGGCCATGCTCGAACCCCTCCTGCCCATGAACGAAGACACCACCTGCTTACCCTGAGCCCGAGGCCCAGCCCAGCCTCCTGGCCAGGACACACCCCCGCCACCCGGCCCCGGGGTGGTCTGGGCCCCCAGGGTCAGTTTCCTCCGTGGGGCGAGGGACAGAGCTGGCTTTGTGCTCCGGGGAGGCCTGGTGCCCTGCTGCGCCCCACTGGGTCTCTGGGAGACCCCCCCCCCCAGTTTGCAGGCCACTGCCTGAGGGCTCTGGCAGGCTGGGGCTCTATCAGGCCAAGCCTCCTGCTCTCGGGGATGGAACCTCGCTGGTGCCGCCTCTGTTCCTGGCCCCTGCTGTCCGTCTCCACTGAGAAGTGTCACCTTGGACGGCCACGTCTGGCTGTGCCCCCAGGACAGCCCTAGCGAGGCTGCAGTGAGTGCATGTGTGGCCAGGGTGGGGTGGGAGTGGAAGGGCTGCCTCTTCGGGGTCATGAACCACAGGGCAAAGCCGGGAGCCCCTTCACCTATGGGGGGCTTGCTCATAGGTCACCCCACAACTGGTGTTCCTTGGCTGGCATTTCTCCCCACCCTCCCCTCTCAGTGGGTTTTAATTTCCATTTTCCAAGCCGTGGTGGCAAAAGAGCCCTTAATGAGCTCCCGGAAGAGCCCAGCTGGCGGACAGGCCCCCCCCCGCCGCCCATCCAGGGGGAGACTCAGAGCCAGCTCTAGGGAAAACTCCCAGAGAGGCCCCTCTGCGAGCCGGGGCCTCCGCTCCCGGGTCTTGGGGTCTTTCCTGGCCCCCTGACCACAGGGTGGGCTGAGAGAGCAGCTAGGGGGAAGGAGGCCCCAGTCCCATGGGGCTCCCACACCACTCGCGGCTGTGCCCATGGAGGGGCCATCTGGCCTCGGGGGTAGGACAGAGCAGGGCGGGGGCTCCAGGGAACGTGGTTCTTAGGCAACACTTTCCCGAGTGCCAGGAGCTGCCCAGGACTTCTCAGCTAGTGACCCTGGGATCCGGGTTGCTGCATCGGGACGGGGTGAGGAAACACCCTGGCAGCCAACTCCTAATTGCAACACTCTTTCCCCTGCCTAGCGCCCCTCCCCCCACTGTCCGGTAGGTCGGAACAAACTGCCTGACCTCCCCAGGCCCTGCCATCTGGGCGTCCTGCCCTCGTCCAGGAGGCCTGTCCTGCGGTCACTGAGCACGGCCCCGCTTGTGGGGCCAGAGGGTCGCCACCCAGCCCTGCAGCCTGAGTTCCATCCACTCACTTGTTCATGGACTCACTGGGTCATTAATGCAGCACCAGGGGAGCATCCAACCCCGCACCCTTGGGGCTGGGGACACACCAGGGACTGGGGTGAGAAATGAAGGTGGGCAGGCTGGAAGGACAAAGGCAGGGAGCAGAGGAGACGTGGCGCTGGCCCAGCTGAGCCGACTGGGTGCAGCTGGAGCCCTGGGAGTGTGCAGCAGGGTCCGGCCTTGCCCTCGACCACCCCCACTACCCGCAGTGGGGCTGTGTCGCCCGACCTCACCGTGAGCCGTCCTCCCGGCCCCCTCCTCCCGTGAGCAGCAGGGCCCTGGCCTCCGCATCACCCACCCAGGGCCTGGCACCACTCCGTAAACAGGCCGAGGCTACCCTGCCGGCGACCGCAGCGGTGCCCAGCCCCGCCCGTGGGGTGGGGCACAGGACCCCAGGGTTGCCACCCCTACTCCCCAGAGTCTTAGTTGCTGTTGCCTGCCCTGTCCCCCCCAGACGTGGGCTCCTGAAGAGGAGTCAGGGGTCCCGGGTGACCCCAGCTGGCTGCCCACAGTGGCCTCCATGCACGTGTGGGCCTCTGTCCACTGGCCCAGGGTGGGCTGCTACCTGCTGGGGTCCCTCTGGCCCCTTGGCGGATGCCTCCCTCCGGCTCTGCTGGGGATTCTCTACGGGGTCCTTTCCGGTGAGCGTTTGCCTCAGTTACAACGCCGGCCTACCTGGCTGGGTTTCTCCTTTGGGAGGGGCCTCTCCAGAGAGTCAGCCCCAAGAGGCCCTCGGAGCCTCCTACAGCTATGCTGTGCCACAGGCAGCTGAGGTCAGACAGGGAAGGCCGGGGGCTGGGGGGCTGGCGGGCACAAGCCTGGGTCTGCCCCCTCTGTTGCTGGTGCCAGGCCCTCCCCTCTCTGGCTTCTGCCCAGTGGCACGAAGGTGACTGGCCTGCTGCCCCCCACCCCTGTCCCACCCCATCGCCTTTGCTTCCCGCGGAGACACTGTCCCCTCCCAGCAGGGCATCTGGAGATCCCTGGGGGAAACGGAGGCTCGGGTGGGTTGGGTGGAGGGGATGCATCCCTGGGACCAGGCAGGGAGGGGGCGCCTCTGGGGGTCTGCCGCCCCTGCTGGGCTGTGCAGGCGGCCAGGCCAGGTGTCCCGTTCTGGCTGGGGTGTGGGCTCACCTCGGCTTGCTCCTGCCGGCCCTGGGCCTCCTGCTGCACCAGCTCCAGCTCCCACGCGGCCCGGGACAGTTCCTCCCTCAGCTGGCTGGTCTCCGCTTCCCTCAGAGCCAGGGCCTGGGCGACGGGGTGGGGTGCTCGTGAGAGGGCTGGGGGGCTCTGAGGAGAGGCTCAGCAGAGCTCTGGGTGCCACGCCCTGCCAGGACGCAGGCTCTGGGAGGAGGAGCCCCTCAGAGGCAGCTGCATCCTGAGGGGGTGGGTCCAGCCTCCCAGCCTGCGCTCAGGCAGCTCCCCTACCCCACCTGCATCTGCCCAATACCTGCTCTTTCCCAGCGCAGGTCAGGGGGCTTCATGGGCCACCTCCTCCCTGGAGCCCTCCACCGGCTCCAGGCACAGAGCAGGAACCGCTAATGGTTCTTAACCTCCCCACGTGCTCCGTGTCGCTGAGGGTGAGGGGGTGCACGTGAGCCCCCAGAGATGCTGCATTTCACCCACCAGCCCCGAGGTGGGAGGGACCCCTGCTCTGTCATCAGGCTGTGAGGTGGCAGAGATTTGGCAATGCCTGTCAGTCACAAATGCACATCCTCTCCATGCCAGGCCCACTGGGGAGGGCAGCCTGGAGACGTGCATGACCTACGCTTGGGGTCTCTGATGAGTATTTATAATGTTATTTATAATGGCAGCAAGACTCCCACCAAAGGGAGGCCAACAGAACAAAGCGGGGTCCTGCACACGTCAGGGCGTCATGCAGCTGTGAAAAAGAACCATCGCGCTCTGAACACAGTGTGGAAAGACCCCAGATCTGTTGATCCTGAGAAGAGAAAGTCCCAGAACATTGTGTGTCCTCTTCATCCTTGTGCTACAGAGGCGGGCGTAGGAGTGTGTATTCCCACTTGCTGGCCTGTGCACGGCAATCTCTGGGAGAAGGTTTGTAACAAAGAGTGTGTCTGCTTTTTGCCCTGGGTGCTGGGGGAGCCTCTAAACCCCCGGAATTTCACAAGTGAGGGACCCTGGGACCACACCTGAGCTTGTGCTAACCAGGTGGCCAGAACCCTGGGGCAGTGAGCCGCTGAGATCAGCCTGACCACCCAACCTCTGGGAGGGGGCTGGACCCTGAGTTGAGTTCATCACACCCACACCACCCAATAAAACCCTTGAGCTTACCGGCCGGTAAACACCCTAATGTGCCAGTGGGTGACCTGCCCTGACTCTGCGGAGAGAGAGCCCGTCCCTGTGTCTCTCCACTGGGCTCGCCCTGACCTGTGTCCTTTACAATAAAGCTAATTGCAAGTGTAGCGCTTCCTGGAGTTCTGTGAGTCACCCTAGTGCACAGTTGAAACCGGGTTTCTGCCCTCTCCGGACATTCGTGTGATGCCCTCCCTCTACCACAGCCTCCTGATCTCCTTCAAACCCCACCCTCGACATGCCGTCCTCACTTTCAGGAAGCAGGAGAGCGGAGTGGCCAAGGACACGGTCCCCACTGCCCAGCAGGTGTACCGTGCCACTCTGGGCAAGTTATTCAATGTCTGTGAATCTCTGTTTCCCACCAGTCAAAGGGGGCCGATAAGAGCGTGCACCTCACAGCACTGTGAGAATCAAACTAGAGATGCAGAGTCTGACAATAAACCTTGGTTATTCCTGCTACTGTAACTCTTCTCCCGCAATCGGTAGTTTGTACCAACATCTGAGAGTCCTGTCACAGTGTGACAACCCACATGAATGTGTTTACTTGTCTGTTCCATTCACTCAACAGTGCATGCTTCAGGGTGGCACGGAATGCTGGAACAGCCTGGACTCGGAGGGTAGCTTTTACCTGCCCAGTGTCTGAATTCCAACAGCCTGCGGGATGGGAGGCTGGTCGGGTGGGTGGCTGATGGATGGACACAGTGATGCCTGGCTGGCTGGCTGATCAGATGGATGGAGGGATAATCAGACACATGGATAATCAGTGGATAGGGATGGGCAGCTGAGTGTGTGGACAGAGGGAAGGATGAATGAGTGGTTGAATAGATGGATGGTCAGGTGAGTGGATGGATAGTTGGATGGATGTTTAAGCAAGTTGAGGGATAGATTTATGGTCAGGTGTGTGAATGAACAACTGGGTATGTTAATAGATGGCCATGTATGTGGGTAGACAGCTGGGTGTGTGAATAAAGGATGGATATTCAAGTGAATGGATGGATGATGGACAAGGGAGTGGAGGGACAGTGAATTGCATGGATGTATAAATGAGCAGGTAGATTAATGGGCAGATGGATGAATGGTTGGATGGGTAGATGGATGGGTGGATTGATGGATAGATGGGTGGATGGGTGGATGGGTGGATGGATGGACAGGTGGATGGATGAATGGTTATGTGGATGGATGGACAGATGGTTGGATGGATAGATGGATGGATGTATAGATGGACAGATGGTTGGATGGATAGATGGATGGATGTATAGATGGACAGATGGTTGGATGGGTGCATGGTTGGATGGATGGATGGATGGGTGGATGGACGGGTGGATGGGTGGATGGGTGGATAGACAAATGGTTGGACTGGTGGATGGATGGATGGATGGATGGATGGGTGGATGGGTGGATGGATGGATGGGTAGATGGGTGGATGGATGGATGGGTGGATGGGTGGATGGGTAGACGGGTGGATGGATGGATGGGTGGATGGGTGGATGGGTGGATGGGTGGATGGGTGGATGGTAGGTGGGGGAATGTCTGTCCACCAGGACTGCTGTGGAAGGTCAAAGCTGCAACAACGGTGACGTGGAAAGGTTGCCCCACACAGCCCTCTTGCTGGGTGGGAGAAGGCACGGTGAGCACCTATGAGGACGCCCCACTGCCTCGTGGTCCGCCCATCACCTGCTGCATCTCATGTTCCAGCTGAAGGAGACTCTCATCCCGCTCTTGCTTCAGGCTCTGAATTTCCTCCTTCAGAGCCTCGCTCTTGGCTGCACTTTTTGCCACCAGCTCCTTCTCCTGTTCCAGCCTGCGTGCTGCCACTTCCTTCTCCTCTGTCAGAGACAGACTCAGGGTCTCCTGGGCCGAGGAAAAGGGACAGGCTGTGAAGACTCACAGGTCAGGACTCGTAAGACCAGCAGGCGCCTGTGTTCCTGAGTGAGACTGGGTTCATGGGACGTCGGGCAGGACGGGTGCCCAGGGACCGGTCAGTCCAGCCAGCCTCACGCCGCCACCTCACACGCAGAGACGAGCGCGGCGGAGGGCGCTCTGGGCCCCAGCGGCCACCACCCCCGACTCGAGTCACAGCTCAGAAACCTTTCCTGAGCCTCCACAGAGCACCAGGCACCCTGGCATGCAAAGTGTGTACGGACGTGTCACTCGAGGCCTTCTGGGCCTGTGACCAGTGGGACGTCTCAGAGGGGGACAGAGCTCCCTCCGGCTATGGGCCCTCAGACTGCGGCCAGGTCAGCCGACGCCCGTGGGCGCCTCTTCCGTGAGGGACGGGGCCCCGGCCGCCCACGCGCACTGTCAAGGGTCCTCCTGCCCAGCCTCCGCGTGGCCTGGGCACCCCTGCCGCCCGGCTGGTCTCCTGGGCCCCTCCCCAAGTGCCTGCCGTCCCTGGGGACACGGCAGACTCCCGGGAAGCGACCGGGCAGCTGGGGGCTGGTCCCAGGGAGGCAGACCTTCTCCCTCCGGAGCCGGGCTAGGTCCTCGAGGTGGGCCAGCGCCTGGCTCTCCAGGGCCAGCTGCGTGTCCTGCTTCTGCTGTACCACCTGCTGCAGGAGCCGCCCCACGTCCCCCTGCAGCTTCGTCTCCTGGACCTCCCAGGTGCTCTTCAGCTGCTCCATTTGCACTGTGAAGGGACAGGCGCATCCGACACCCGCCACGGGGCCCTCCCTCACCCCCACCTCATCCCCCGGAACACCCTGCGGCCCTGTGAGGCCCTGTGGAGTGACAGCCCCCGGCTCTGAGGATGCTGCCCAAGCCAGCGGGACAGAGCCCCCCAGGCACCACTGCAGGCACGTGTCCTGATCCCAGCCGGCGCTGGGCAGCCCGCAAGCCTGGGGCGGGGGGGGGCCGGGGGCTGCCACGCTGACCCTGTGGCCACAGCCCATTCTGAGCCTCGGGCCAGCGCCGGCAGCAGTGCCCATCACAGAGAGTAGTGGCACAGCTCATTCAGACACACGAGCTCTAGGCTGTGTTTGGGCCCCTTTGGGGGCCGGGGAGTGGGAGCAGTGCATCAGGGGACGGGCTCATCTAAGGGGTCCTTCTGGGGCTGATCTGGGGAGAGCAGCAGAGCGAGCCCGTCTGTGGAGCACCTCGCAGGGCCTGCCGGGCCAGCCTCGCACTCCGGGCCTCTCCCTCCAGCTGCTCCTGCTGTGACTGCAGCTGTGACGCCAGCTGTTGGGCCTCAAAGAGGCTGCTCTCCAGGGAGTCCCTCTCGGCCCTGCAGAGAGTCATCAAACAACAGGCGAGTCACTCACGCTGGCGGAGGATCCTGCCAACGAGGGACAGCATGGAGCCCATGTGCTAGGACGGTGCCCGTCAAGGCTGGGATAGTAAATCAGAAGGCAAACAGCGGGCAACTCATTCATCTTAAATCTCTAAGAACAAATTGGACCCTGCATAAAAAATGTTCCAGGTGGACTAAATAGCTAAAATGCAAAAACAAAACAAATAGACAACAACTAAGCAACTCAGAACTGTAAAAATAGTAGAAAAAAATCCAGAAGGGTATTTTATAATCTTAAGCAAGACACAAAAGCCAGAAGACAAAAATAAAGAGGCCAACAGATCTGAATACACTTAAAGAGAGGGAGACGGAATCTTTTGTGCAGAAAAGATTCCACAAACCAAGTCAAAAGACAAGGGACAGACTTGGAGAAAATATTTGCACTAAATATGCAAAGGGTTAATATCCGTCCTATACAAAGAGCTCCCACCAATCAGTGACAGAAAG
Organism: Eschrichtius robustus; assembly: GCF_028021215.1. Taxonomy (NCBI): domain Eukaryota; kingdom Metazoa; phylum Chordata; class Mammalia; order Artiodactyla; family Eschrichtiidae; genus Eschrichtius; species Eschrichtius robustus. Next base: position 868,820 of record NC_090828.1, read on the forward strand.
CATCTGATCCTACAGAAAAATGAGAACAATGACTGTTATTCACAAAGAAAACACAAATGGTGAATAAACATAAGAAACTCACTAGTCCTCAAGGGGGTTCAAATCACAACTGTGATGATTATCGATTACGTATCACGTTAGCAAAAGCTTAAAATAACGATCGTATCCAGTGTCGGCAAGGGTGTGAGGATGACTTTCTCTGGTGGAGGGGGGACTGGGAAATTTCAAAACGTAAAGCATGCATATCTTTGGGCCAGCAGTCCCACTTCTAGGGGTCAGTTCTTCAGAAATACACATGAACCAATGGCGCAGCGCAGGGATGTTCCCCGTAGCTTCACACAGGGCGTCAATCAGACTCAGCTTCAATGCCATGAAATGCTAGAATGTTTCAGAAACTACGGGGCATCTCGTCAGCTGCTAAGACAATGAGGACATTCTCTTAAAGAGTCGCTCTGAGAAGCAGCCTCCAGAGCGGAACTCGCGCAGCACGATTCCCCTGCGTGAAGAAGCCGCCTCTGCGTCTGGGCACAGACGCAGCCCTTCAGAAAGTGCCTGGGGTGAACAAGGTGACTCACAGCGGCGCCCGATTCTGGGGAGGGTGATGACATGGGCTGCATCTCTGACAGCGAATCCATCAGTCACCAGCCAGCCAACGAGCGTGTGCTCTGTCCAGTGCTGGGTGATGTATGGTGAAAAAAACAACCAACCAACCAACGAGGACACACCACAAACACTCAACACAGATACTCACATGAAGACACAGACAGCCGATGCACAGCCCCAAACGGCTTGGTGGACCAGGGAGGGCCACGGGCCACGGGGGACCTTGCTCAGCCCGTCCCAGCCCCGCCACAGTCTCCCTCGGGCCCCCTGCACACCGCTGCCGCCAGTGTCAGAGTGGGGTGTTGTCAGCACCTTCCGGGGCGCCCTGGTGTCTGCAGAGCCCAGGAACCTCACTCCTCTGATATCCCGTCCCCCCTCCAGTCCCCACCCTCTTAAGCACCCCACGTGTTCCCCACTCTCCACGTCTGGACGGCTCTCCCCAGCTTTCTGTGCCCACCTGGTCCCCTCTGAGGGGAGTGGCCTGTGCCGGTCCCGGACACACTAAGGATGTGTCCAGTCTGTCCCTCCACCAGAGCCCGGGAGCATCTCACTTCCTGGAAGGGGGCCCGGCACCACCAGCGAGGGTGCGTGGGGTGCAGGTAGGACCCCAGTCCATCGAGCTGGAGCCAGAGAACTAAACGGGGTCCCCGGCACTGCAGCCTTGTCAGGGCCTGGGACTGGGGGCCGGAGGACCTTGAAACCGGGGCTCCTCAGTCATCAGGAGAAGCAAGCCATGTCCTGTGCCGCCCTGTCACCAGGAGCTCAGACTGGTCCCTGCCAAGTGCTGTTTAGTGGGTGTGGGACTCCGTCTGGGAGCTGCAGGGTCTCCATGCACAGAGGCCCTGGGCCCAGTGCTGAGGCTGGGGGAGGGTCCCCTGACCAGGGCCCATGATCTGGGCGGCAAATGCTGGCGGGAGGAAAGAGGCCCCCTCCCCTGTCCTCTGAGCACCGGTGGGGCCTGGGAGGGGGCCAGGAGTGGGGTCTTGGGACTTCATCGGGCTTCCTGCTCCAATTTGTGCCCACGCTTTCCTTGGGAGGAGAGGTCTTCTGTGAAGAAGTTCAAGGACCTGGGTCTCTAAGTTTCCTCATGGCCCCCAGTTCTGGAGTTTCGGGAGGAACTCTTTCTACAAAAATACTTCAGTGTTCCTGAGAAGGGCACAAGGTGCAGAAAGCCACCAGCTTTTGGATGTCCTTAGAGGTCACAGGCCAGCTCAGCTCACCAGGCAACAGCTGGCAGGGCACCCTGTTCTCGCCTGCAGTGTCTGTTCCAGGTCTCCTGGAAGTGGCCCCGATGGTCTTCAGGGTTCACCCCCACCCCCAGCCTCGTGGTTCCCTGGGGCTGCCACCACCCTGGCTCCAGGGGTAGTCATGGGGCCCCAGCCTGCACGTCGGAGCCCTGCGACGCCCAGGATCTCCTCAAGGATGTCAAGCGGCTCAAGATGGCTGTGGACAGTGGCTCTCAGGCCTCGTGGGGAGAAGGGCGCTCTGTGTCTGCTGGAGGAGGAGCTGGGCGTGGCCGCTGGCCATCTTGCCAGCTCTCACCCCGAGCCTGCCCAGGAATGAAGTCTCCTTAGAGTTGAGCCACGCTGATGGGGGAAAGGCAGGCTGTTGAGGGCACCACAGGAGCGCCTGGATCCAGCCTTGCCTGAAGCAGTGTGTACCCTGAACTTCTCAGATCCATGAGCAGGACGTTCCACACCTTTTTTTCTGCTGGTCTGAGATGGGCTAGTGCAGCCATCTCTCTCAGGAGAACTGTCCTAGGAAGGCTCTCGCTGCATTTACCTCTTCTAGGTGCTCTCTGACCCCACAGGCACTGTGTTTGCCCCTCACTTACAGCCTCTCTCTCATGTAGACATACCTGCCCTGCCTTACAGTCGCTGAGTGACTGCCCATCCCTGCCACACCACAGGCTCCCTGAGGTCAGGGCCACATGAACACTCCCTGCCGACCCCAGGTACCTGAGGTCAGCTGCCTCCTCAGCTGTGAGCTGGCCCTGCCTCTCCAGGGCCTCCTGCTTGGCCAGCAGCTGGGCCCGCTCTTCAGACAAAGCCTCCTTCTCCTGCAGGGCCCTCTGGAGAGCGGCCATGTGGGCCTCCTGGTCTTGCAGGCTCTGGGCTAGCTGCTCCTCCAGGGCCTGTTTCTTGCATGTGACCTAGGGGAGGGGGAGGGGAAAGTCCAGCAGAGAGAGTGGAAGTGTGAGGAGGGGCCTCTCAAGGGAAAAGAAGGACTTCAGAAAAAGTGGTTTCATGCAGAACAACATGGAGGAAAGAGTGGAGGAGGAGGGTGGCTATGGGACATATTGGACCTCTGGTGCATGTGTGTTTTCACAGCAGAGGGACCTCCACTCCTGTCACCATGATGGAGAAATTATTGAACTGAGCACCCCCAGGTGGGACCCAGCTGCCCATCTAAATGGTAACCTCTGTTGGGCCACAAGTTTCTGGGGTCAGGAGACATGGCACAGAAATACAAAGAAGGTGACAGAGGAACAGCTTGTTGCAGACTAACACCTCCACCAAGAACATCACAAAAATCTAGACAAAACCTATCACAGGAATCTGTATAAGGCCTCAGAGAGCTGCCAAGGCAGCTGGGACTGAAGGAGCCAAGATCTTGGAGGAAAGGGAAACAAAGGAGTGAGTCCACCACTCAGTATCTCTTCTCTCCTCAGAGCATGTGCTGATTTAAAAGTCTGGGCTGAGGAATTGAGAAGCCAAGGAGAGCTTCTGGCAGTACTGTGACCTTAGGAATACAAAAACTCGAGTTTACAGATATCAAAGCGGAAGGGTCCTGATAAACATCCCAGGTTTCTAGTTGTATTCACAGGAGGGCTTCATCCTAGTAGTGGTGGTGAATCAGAATAGACTCTCCCTCAAAAGACTGAAGCTCAGGTTTGAATCACCTCAATCATAGATTATGGTGATCATCTACCTTCACTGCCTGCCAGAATTAAAAGTAAATCTTCCTTAGAAGAAGAATAGCATCATCAAGATCCTCAAATTATTTTTATAATTTTTATGTATGATACTTGGCATTTAATCGACATCACCGGGCATATCAGAGACAGAATCATATGGCATAAAATCACATGCAAGAACATAAAATAGACACACTGCCTCCCTGTCCCCCTGGCTATCAGATGTTGGAGTTATCAAACACAGACTTTAAAATAGTTGTGATTAACATGTTCAAGAAGATGGATGGTGAAATGTAGAATTTCACAATAGAGCTGGACACTTAATATAAATAATATAATTTGAAAATACAATAACCAAAATTAATAGATGGGTTCAATGGCAGGTTAGATAGGATAGAAGACTAATAATCTGGAAGACAGACAAAAGAATGTACTAGATTGAATCATGAGGAGAAAAAAGAACGGAAAATACAGATAAGAGTGTAATAGACATATAGGACAAGGCAAAAAGGTCCAACATATGTGTAATTAGAGTTGCAGAGGGAGAGGAGAGAGAATATTTGAAGAGATATTGGACAAGAATTTCCCAAATCTAATAAAATACATCAAGCCACCAATTTAAAATGAGCCACAATCCTCCAAAAGGATAAAAACAAAGAAAATGTCACCTAGATATATCTTAGTAAAGTTTCTGTGAAAAGATTTTGAAAAAGAATATGTATTGGGTTGGCCAAAAAATTCGTTTGGGTTTTTCCATAAGGTTACAGAATATATATATACCCAATATATATATATATGTATAACTGAATCACTATGCTGTACACCAGAAACTAACACAATGTTGTAAATCAAATATACTTCAATTAAAAAATGCTAATAACATTTCAGAACAAACTTTTAAAAAAGTTTCTGAATACCAAAGATAAAGAAAAAATCTTTAAAAATCGGAGGAGAAAAACCACACATTACCTATAAAAGAGCTGCAATAAGACTGGTGTTTGACTTCCAAAGGGCAACAGTGAAAGTCAGAGGACAATGGAATGAATTCATCAAAATGCTGAATGAAAATAATGGCTATTCTAGTATTCTATACCTAGTGAAAATATTCTTCATCAATAAAGAACACAACTTTCTGCTTCTGATGATGGTGAAGTAGGTTGTTGGAGACCAACCTTCCCACCACAGCAGCTAGAAAAGCTGTACAGCACACCCCCAACATACCTGTGTGAAGGACTTAGAGATACCAAGGCAGTCAAGACCCAAGGAGGTCCAATTACTGAGAGAAATGTGTTCAGGTGACCCTAATATTCTACCACAGATTTCCCCTTGAGGGATCTGCCAGCTCCTAAGAGGCTCTGCCAGAGCCTTGGGAGCCGATGATGAAGCCTTAGCTAAAGGGTTGCGAGGTGTCCTATGGCTTCAGCAGGCTTATAAGACTGAAGAGACAGGATCTGGAGTTCAGAGCTATCAGAGCAGCCATAGCACAGGAGGCTAGGATGTCAGAGAGGAGGTAAGTCTGAGATGCTGTACATTTAAACGAATGGTACTGCTTTTTTATAACTCACCACAGTATAGGGCCAAGGGATTATGAATCTGAACAGAAAGTGCAGCGGAGCATCTGGAAGATCAGGCAGAACTTTTGGCAATCTCAGAATTGAGACAACAAAACCCAGAGTTCAGGGTGGGGGCCCTAGTTAGGAGCACAGGAGAGCTGTATTATACCGTGAGGTCAACACCCTGAGGTAGCTCACTCTTCAAAAAAGACTGAAACCAGTTACAAAACAGCTAAATCCAAGACTGGATAAAGGTGATCTGCCCTGACTCTGATATCCTAAAATGAAAAGCAAATTCCCTTTGGAAGAAGTTTATATCACCCAGAGCCTCAAATTAGCTCTACAAAACCTCAAAATCTGTCACTCAATAAAAAATTATTAAGCACCTGGAGATAAGGCCAAAGGACTGAAAACTAAGAGATAAAAGACAATAGAAATAGACCCAATTTGGGGGTCCAGATGTTGGAATTATCAAACAATGACCTGAAAAATATTATAATTAATGTGTTCAAGAACATATCCGAGAAGATGGAGAATTTCACTAGATAGCTGAAGTGTGTGTGTCTGTGTGTGTATGTGTGTGGTTGAAGTGACCATTTGTAGCAGAAATATTAATAATGTATTATAGAGTTTATAACGACGTATGCATAAATAAAATATATGGCAACAAGCCCTAAGGATGGGAGGGGTAAATGGAATATATTGTTGTCACGATCTTACATTGTTTGTGAAATAGTATAATGTTATTTTAATATAGACTGTGCATACCATAACTTTAGAGTAATCACTAAAATAATAAGAAGAAGTATAGCTAAAAAAAATTAACAGAGAACATAAAATGGAATACTAAATAAATATGCAACTAACCCAAAAGAAATCCAGAAAGGCAAAATGTAAAAATTTACAAAAAAAAAGAGACAAATAGAAAACAAACACCTAGATGGTGGACTTGAACCAAGCATATCAACAGTTACCTTACATGTAAACGATGTAAACACTCCAGTTGAAAGGTAGAGATTGTCAGAGTAAATATAGAAGCAAGACCCGACACACTTTAAATATACAGACACAGATGAATTGAAGGTTAATGTATGGAAATGATATAACATGGAAACAGTAAGCAAAGAAAGTTGGTGTGGCTATATCAATATCAGGAAAATTAGATATCAAGAAAACAAATGTTACCAAAGATAAGAGGGGACATTTTATAAAGATAAAAAGTCAATTCATCATGAAGTTATAAAATACTAATTTGTATGCTCCTAAAAATAGGAATTCAAAATATATGAAGCAAAAGTAGACAAAAGGTAGACAAAAGTAGAACTAAAGGTAGAAATAGACAATTCCACAATTGTAGATATTTAAATGTCATTAATAGAACAAGTAGACCAAAAAAATCAAACAAATAAAACAAATAAAATAAACCCCACAAGGACACAGAAGACTTAAACAACAGTATCAAGCAACTTGACTTAATTGATATTTATAGGCACTACACTCAACAATGGCATAATACACATTCTTTTTACAGGAACATGGAATGTTCAACAAAATAGATAATATGCTGGGCCATAAAGCATGCTTCAATACATTTAAATCTGTTCATATAATATGGGGTATGTTTTTTGACCTTATTGGAATTATATTAGTTGTTGATAACAATTAGATACTTAGAAAATTCCCATATTTGGAAATTAGGTAATATATGTCTAAATAATCCATGGGTCAAAGAAGAAATCACCCAGAGAATGAGAAAATAGTTTGAACTGAATGATAATAAAAACACAACAGGCAAAATTATTAGGATGCAGAAGAAACAGCCACAAGACCAAGTAGGAAATCTTAATAGCCCTATATCTAATAAATAATTAAATTTTAATCAAAACTTTTCTCACAAAGAAAACTCCAGACTTAAATGACTTCACTAGTGAATTCTACTAACATTTAAGGAAGAAACAGAAATTTTAAAACACTTTCAGGAAATAGAAGAGGAGGGAACACTTCCCAACTTATTTTGTGAGGCCAGCATAACCCGCATTCCAAATCTGACCAAAACATTATGAGAAAAAAAATTATAGACTAACGTTCCTCATGAATATGGATGTAAAAATCCTTAACAAAACATTATGAAATTGTTTATCTCAGGTATGCAAGGTTGTTTTAACATTAAAAAATAAACCAATATAATTAGCTGTATTAACAGAATAAGAACGATGACATGATTATCTTAATTCATTCAGGGAACACATTTAACAGAATTCAAAACCCATTCATAATTTTAAAAAAAAATCTCAGCATGCTAGGAATAAAAGAGAGCTTCCTCAATCTGATAAGAGGCATCTATGAAAAGCCTATAGATAACATCACACTTTGTGGTGAAATATTGAATTCTTTCCCCGTGGTTGAGTTTGGTAGAAGGATGGCCACTCTCACTCCTTCTTTTCAATTTTGTTCTGTAGGTCGTTAGCCAGTGAATTAAGAGAAGATGAGCTAAAAGTCACTGAGATCAGAAAGGAAGTAAAACTGTTGTTATTCACAGATAACATGATTGTGTACATGTAAAACCCTGGTGCTTATCAGTGAATTTGTCAAGGTTGCATGATTGAAAGTTAATCTATGAGATTGTATTTCTATATACTAGTAATGGACATAGGAAAATGAAATTAAAACAGCAAGGCACAATATCAAAACTAGGAATTAATTTAATCAAAGATGTGCAAGACCTCTACACTGAAAACTACAAAACACAGCTGAGAGGAATTAAGTAAAGAAAAAAATGGAGAGATATACCATGTTCATGGATGGACAACTAGATACAGTTAAGATGTCCAGTCTTCTCAAATTGATCTATAAATTCAACACAGTCCCAATCAAGGTTCTACCAGGCTTTTTTGGGTATAGAAATTGACAATCTAATTCTAAAATGTATATGAATATGCAAAGGTTTGAGAACAGCCAAACAATCTTGAAAGGAAGGATAAGATGGGAATACTCACATTACTTAATTTCAAGACATTAAAAAGCTACAGTAATGAAGACAGTGCAGTTTTGGTGAAAGGATGAACAAATAGATCAGTTTGCACAGATCAACAATATGATCTGGGCACATATATGCACATGTATGATCAGTTTATTTTCAACAAGTTGCCAAGATAATTCAAGGAGGAAAGGAAAGTCTCTTCAAAAATTGGTGCTGGAACAACTGGATATTAGTATGAAAAATAATGGACTTCAGTTCCTATTTCATACCACACACCTGTGGTTCTCACACCTTAATGTGCACCGGAATCACTGGGAGGGATGATTAAAATCCAGATTTCTGGACCCCACCCACAGAGTTTCAGATTCAGTAGGTTTTGGGATGGCAGCTGAGAATTTGCATTTTAAACAAGTTCTCAAGTGCTACTGATGCGGCTGGTCTGAGGAACACACTTTGAGAACCACTGCTGTACAGAAAAATCAACTTGAAATGGATCATAGACCTAAGAGCTAGATGAAAACAGAGCAGGATATTGTCTCGTCCTTGGGCTAGGCAAAAATTTCTCAGACGGCCCCTAGAAAACACTAACCATAAATTTTTTTAAAACTTGGTAAACTGAATTTTGCCAGAGTTAAACTTTTCTGTCCATCAAAAATACCATTAAGAAAATGTATAGGCGAGTCACAGAAACGTGAGTACATCTGTCTGGCAAAGTACTTTTATCCAAGATATATGAACTCCTATATATCCCTAACCAAAATATGAAAACCCAATAAAAATAGGCAATAGACTTGAATAGATACTTGACAAAATAAGGTATATGAATATTGAATAAGCACATGAAAATGTGCTTAATGCCATTTGTTATCAGAAAATGCCAATTAAAACCACAATGGCATATAACCTCACACACACACAGAATAGCTAAAAAATAAAGACGGACGATGCCAAATGTTGACGCGGCTGAGGAGCAGCTGGAAGCCTCCCACGCTGCTGGTGAGTAAAACGATACAACCACTTTGGAAGACTGCTTGCCAGTTTCTTATAAAGTTCAACACACACCTACCCAGTGACTCCACAATTGCACTCCTATGTATTTACTCAAGAGAAATGAGAATATCCATACGTGACTTGACCACGAATGCTCATAGCAGTCTTGTCCACTCCCAAAATGGAAAGAACCCAGAAGTCCAGCAGTGGGTGAATGGGTAAGCAAATGTGGTTTATCCATATGATGGAATATTACTATGCAGTCAAAAAGAAGGTGCTCTTGATACACCTAAGAACAGGGATGACTCTCAAAGACGTCGTGTTGAGGGAGAGAAGCCGAGCTCAAAAGAGTCTATACCCCATGACTCCATTTACAACAAGGTCTAAAACAGGTCAGGGCAGAGGCCGCCTGGGTGGCCGTGACAGGAGGGAGCCTGCTGGGCTGGTTGGAGACACTTTGCATCCTGATTGTGGTGGTGGCTACACAGGTGCTTACAGCTGTCAAAAACTGTGCACTGGCTGACTGAGTGTAGTCACTCTTTGACTAAAAAAAGAGGAAAAGATGACCCCAAAAAGGATAGGACAGAGTCTGAGAAACAGAAAGAGGCTGGACTGAGTCCCAGAGGTGACGGACCATGAAGTCTGAATGCCACTGGGGGCCGGAGACGCTGCAGAGACAGGGTTTCCATGTGGACCGACAAGGCTGGTGTCAGGAGAATGCAAAGGTGCTGCAGTGTCTCGTCCCGGGGAGTCTGACCTCCTCCATGGAAGATCCACGTCAGCAGATTTGGGAATGGACGCAGGAATGCATGAGCGAGTGAGTGATTGGGCAGCTCTTTTGTGCGGATGTGGTCCAGGAAGGAGAGAAACAAGACAATGGAGGAGCAGTGAAGCCTTTCCCCCCGAGTGTGTGAGCATCAGTGGGCCCGAGGCCTTCAACCCTCTGACCAGGGGAGAACCCAGCCCCCGGATGTTGGGGACAGGCCTGATGTAAACGTCCTTCTTTGTGTGTCCCTCCCCCGTTCCCCACCTCCCAGCACTGGGAGGGCGGCTTCGAATCAGCCATGTCAGGCAGCATTGCAGTTAGAAAGCGCTGGTGCTGACATCCTGAAGCGGCGTGACTTCCAAATGTGCCGTGTGCCCGGCCACCCCAGAGGCAGCGGTGGCCCTGCTGGGTGGGGCTGGGAGCCCGGAGCCCCGCAGACCCCTCACCTGGCCCACCTGCTCCTGCAGCTGGGCCCGCTCGTGCCGGAGCCGGGCCGCCTGCCCCTCCAGCCCCTCCAGCCCCTCCTCCAGGTGATCGCAGGCCTCCTGCAGGCCCCTCCGCGCGGCCCGCACGAGCTCCAGCTGCTGCTCTGCCCGCGCCAGCTGTTCTCGGGCACCTGCCCGCTCTTGGGTCAGCACCCGCTCCAGCTGCCGCCAGAGGGCAGGGAGGGGTCCATGGGCAGGCCCCGCCCCCACCCCCTCAGCCCCCAAGTCCAGGAGGGGTGAAGATGGGTGAAAGGAGGGCCTGAGCTCGGGGAGCAGGGCGGGGACTCACAGCCGCGCTGGGGAAGCGAGGCTCAGGCCAGGCCGGTCCCCCTGGGCCCTCGTCTCACCTGCAGGACCAGGTGGCTCAGGGAGCCCTTGTCGCGAGTCAGCCCCTCCATCAGGGCAGCCATCTCAGCCAGGGAGCGCCTCTGCTCCACCCCCTCCGCCTTGAGCTGGCTCACCAGCAGTTCCAGGTCGGTCTTGCTGGACTCGGCCTAGGGTGGGGCGGGGGGGCAGAGGGCACCCCAGCAGGGAAGCCAGGGAGGGACTTTCAGGTTCATGGGCAGAGCTTCCCCTGGGCAGCGCTATTAGTGCCGGGGAGGGAGTGAGCCCCGCATCACGGAGGTGTGCGAGCCGGAGCTCTGGGTGGGGCCTGGTGGAAGGGGGCCCACAGTGGTGAGGCCTCTGGGGTAGATGGTGGCCCCCGGGTACCAGGCTGCAGCCGGGAGAGGTGACAGGGCGACCGAGGGAGGGGGCACCCTGAGGGAAGGTGTGCCCAGCACTCAGGGAAGGTGGGCCGCTGCCCACTGGCCAGCGACCGAGGAGGCCACCGCTGAGTTTGGGGGCTTGGGGACGGCCTGAGGGCCCAGGCAGCAGGGAGGGAGGTGAGCGGCCGCTGGAGAGAGGAGCGGAGGGCGTACCCGGGCCAGGGCGCTGCGCAGACCCTCCCCCTCGCTCTCCAGGACGTCCCTCTGCAGCCGCGCTGCGTTCAGCACCTCCTGGACCGACACCAGCTCCTTCTTGAGCCCCGAGACCTTCTCCTCCAGCAGCTCCAGGCGCCCTTGACTGAGACCCGGAAACCAGAAGGCAGAGGGCGCTAGGTCGCCTCAGGGCAAGATGGGGGCCCAGCAGGCAGGGCAGCTCCCTCCAAGCCCAGGGGCCCCAGAGGAGCGTGGCTCGCCCCGCAGGCCAGGAACTGCTGAGCCGTTCCTGGCTGGGGGTGGCATTGTCAGTGGAGACCTGGCCGACACGCCTGGGTGGGAGCGCGTGCGCACACGCTGGGGCACCCATCTCGGCTGGGCCCAGGGTGGCGGGTTTGCCCCGGGGGTGGCGCTGGGCCGGACTTGGAGGGGGTGTCTGGGTGGCGGTGGAGGCCGGCCGGTGGGGGGGGGGCCTGCTGTCTCGCTAGGCACCCTGACCCCTGAGATGAGGCTGGTGAAGGAGAGGTCCCATGAGCAGGTGAGGACGCCGGGGCCCAGAGGGGACAGGACAGCCCGCTGGTGGCCGGCCGCCTGCTCTCCAGCTCCCTCCGGCCCTGCTTGCCCTGCCTCACCAGCTCCTCCTTCTGGCCCGCCCCCCGCGGGAGGTTCCCGGCCTCCGGACTCTGCTGCCCCGTGGCGGGAAGCATCCACCTTGCCCCCCAGCTCCTCCACCACCTCCTCCAGAGCGGCCTTCTCTCTGGGAGCAGGGGAGGAGAAGCTGGGGGGTCCCGGGCGTGCAGCCGGGGAGGGCAGCCGAGGGACCCTCACCGGGCGCATTCGAGCCTCGGCCGAGTACTGGGAGGGTAGACAGGGCGGGGGCCGTGGAGGCCACTCGGGGCTCAGGGACGAGTGGGGAGGGGCGAGAAGACCCAGCGGCTCGGCCCCTGGCTGGCCTGTCCCCTGGGGCGGCCACCTGCGGGCTTGCCTGTCTCCTGGTGGCCCTGTGGGGGTCCCTAAAGCCCTGGAGGGCCTTGCGCCTGGGGCGTCCCTGCCCTCGGCCTCCGCACCTGTAGGCTAAGCTCCACCAGTCCTGCAGAGCCCAGCGGGGAGGAGGGGGCGCCGGCCCGACGGGAACCCCACGGCTCCAGGTCTGCCTGTGCTGCTCACCTCCCCTGACGGCCGACCCTTGTCAAAGCTGTGCTCGCCGCTGACCGCCCCCCCGGCCAGGTCCCCTCTGCCGGTCACCCACCAGCCAGAGCTGCAGTCTCAGCAGCTCTCCCCCGGCCGTGCTCTGAAGCACCGAGTCCTGAGGCCCCATTTCCCAAATGTCCCTGGGATTCAGCCCCTCCTCCCCTGGTGCTGAGGGGCCACTCCAGCCTGCCCCTCCACCCCGCCCCCAGGACGCTGCGGCCAGCCCAGCCCTGCCAAAGCCACGGCTGTGAGGGCGGTGCCCCTGCCAACGGCTCCCCCGCGGCCCCCCGTGACCTCTGCTCCTTGGGGTGGTGAGGTGGCCCCGCCTGCCTTACTTTGTGTCCCACTTCTGCTCCTGTCTCCTCCTGGCAAGTCCCTTCCCGCCTCCTGGGGCCCCTCCCTGGCTCCTCCGCTCCCGGGCCCCTGTGCCAGGCTGAACCCACCTGCTCCCATCTCTTTGCCCATCTCCCGTGCATTTTTCAGGAGCGGGACTGGGGTTAATTTATTCTTTGGAGCGCCTGTCTCAGACCCGGGTGAACTGCCAGGACACCCAGAGAAGGGGCAACCCCGAGGGACCTGCGGTCCCAGCCCCCCGGGTGAGCGAGGGGACGCACAGGAGGTGGTCCTGGCTGCCCCTGCACTGCTCCCTCTTGCAGGAAGCCTTCCTGGGCCGCCAGCCCACTCCGCGCCCCATCTCCCGGCTCAGGCAGTGTGTGGATTTGGGAAGGTCCACCGAGCCTCTCACTCAGGACTATAAATCCTGGGGGATTCCCTTTCCATGTCCTTCACCCCCACCAGCCCCTGGGCAGTAAGACGTGAACGGAAGAATCCAGACAGCCTCACGGCCGACCGCACCACGGAACACCAGATCCGCAGGACATGCCAGGAAGGCACGCGGGGCCACCCCAGTGGATGGGGCGGGAGTTGGGGTTTTCTGGACCACCTGTGAAGGCTGGGTAAGACCCCCGGAGGAGTCCTGGCAGCCAGCGGGGAGGTGGGAGAGAGCACAGCCTGCTCCCAGGAGGGGAGTGTGGAAATGGGCCGGGCAGCCGGGAGCCTGGGATGCAGGCCAAGGGGCAGGCACGTGCTCAGCCTGGGCTTTGGGAAGGTGAGTCCTGGGGAGACACAGCCCAGACGGGCGCAGCCGAGGGAAGAGGGGGTGTGCTCAGTGCAGGCAGAGGCTGGGGGGTGAAGGGGCGAGGAGGCAGCCTTCGGGCCGGGAGGACTTCCAGTCCGGGAGATGGCCCTCGCTTCTCCTGCGGGGGACATCGTGGAGCAGGTGAGCCCGGCCCGCCAGCCTCACCTTCCCGGGAGCTCGCTGGACTCCCGGCAGCGCTGCGCCCCCAGCTTGCCCAGGAGGTCCTGGTGCCCCCGGGCCTGCTCCTGCCCCCGCTCCTGCAGGAGCCTCCGCGAGGCCCGCAGCTCCCGCTGGCTCTCGGACAGCTGCTCGTGGAGCCCGGCGGCCGCTGCCTCGGAGGACTCCAGCCGCCGGCGCAGCTCCTGCCCGCGAGAGGGAGCGTGGCGTGAGCCCCGCGGCCTGGCCAGGCCTTCGACCACAGAAGCCAGCGGGGCTCCCGACTGCCCGAGAAAGGATGCGCTTCAGACCGGAGACCCTCCCCGGGGTGTGGGGTTCAGGGGCAGGCGCCTGGTGGGACACAGGCCGGCCCTGTAGCTGCCCTTCTCAGCCTGGTGGGCTTTGAGGCTCTGCTCCGGCGGGGATGGGGCACAGCGTTGCCTCTGTGGCCGCCCACCTGCTCCCGCTGCCGCCGCCTCTCAATGGCCACCTGCACAGCCCGCAGCGCAGGGTCCAGGGCGGCCGGGGAGCAGGCCCGTGGGGGCGACGCAGCCCGTGGGGGGCTCCTCGGTTGGCCCTGCGCCTCCTGGCCTTCAGTGCTGCCACTCCAGGCTGGCTCCGGGCACCCCGCGTCTGCCTGCGCCACCTCCAGGGCGCAGAAAGGAAGGGGTGGAGGGGAGAGAGCTCAGGGCTGAGGTCGGACAGGTCCCTCCAGACCGTCTTACAGGCCAGCTCGAGCCACCAGGACCCTGCAGCCCCTCGCTGCTCCACGCGGGAAGGACCCGAGACGGGCCCGCACCTTTGCGATGCTGTCCAAGGTGAGCTGCAGGGCTTCGACCTCAGCCCTCAAGCCTCCCGGGGCCGGCAGGCCTCCACTGCGATGGGACTCCTGCTGGCGGGGGGAGGCTGCTCAGGGGGGCCCGGATACCCCCACCACGAGCCACCCCTCTCCCAGTGCCACGCACCAGCTCCTGAACCTCCGTTCTGAGGGAGGCGATGGTCTTCTCCTTGTCCGTGTTCTGCTCTGTGAGCTTCCCCACCAGCAACGTCTGCTCCCAGAGTCTGGAGGGAAGTCGGGGTGGGGTCGTCAGTGCAGAGAACGGAGCCCGGGGTGCCGGCGGGCCCTGGAACCCCCCGGCCCCGTCTTCCTCCTCCTGGGGTGCGGCCTGCCTGCTGGCTTCGGCCACCCCTGCCTGCGTGGGCCTTAGTCCCACTCCAGTCAGACACCTCTCTTCTGCTCTAGAACCTGCAGTGGCTCCCGCTGTCTCAGGGTAAAGCGCAGAGCCCGAGGGCAGCACTCAAGGCCCCCGCCCTGACCCTGACTCAGCTCTCTAGCCCCACAGCGTGGCTTCCCAAGGCCCTGCTCTGTCCTTGGGGTGCGGCAGGTGCCGCGCTCACCTCTGGGCTTTTGTCCCGGCCGGTCCCTCTGCCTGGAACTCCTCTGCCACCGTAAGTCTAATGGTGGTATCGTCTTTCCTTCCCAGGAACTGCCTTCTTCTCAAAGACCCCTGGTTGGCCCCCAGCACCCGGGCCTCCCTTTCCGTGGGCCCAGATCACTCGGCTCAGGCCCCGGGCGCTGAACCCTCGGGCTGTGCTGGACCGCCCGTACCCCCGGGCCCGCCGTGGCTCTCCTCCAGGCCGGCTGGGGTGTGTGGGACTCAGCTGGCCCCGAGGGCGTTTGTGACCACGTGAGCCCCAGGTCCCTGGAACAGAGGCCCGTGGCAGCGCTGGGAGCTGCCTCCTGTTTCCTGCAGAAGCTGTCCTCACGTGACCTTAGAGCGCCACACGTGAGTTCCGTGTCCAGAACCTCCCACGATAACTGGGACTGGACCCCGGCCCCTCTGGGGGCCCTCAGAACAAGCGCCCACCCCTGGCAGGATATGCTTTTAGGCCTGAAAATTCCACTTCTGGAAGCAGCCACGGGGAAGCGGTCCGAGTGCACCCAGGGCAGTGTTCACAGGGACGCACCCAGGGCGGTGTTCACAGGGACGCGTCCAGTCTCAGGGCGCTAGCTCTGCCTCCAGGGGGTGGTGGGTAAGGAGGTCTGGGCCCGCCTGCCTTTGCGATGAGATGGCATTTATGAGCCGTGTGCGGCATCAGGGGAAGTGCCCCGGTGTCAGGGTGTGGGGTGAAATCAGGAGTTACAACTGCACGTGAGCGAAGTCCCAGACCCGCGGCCGCTGGGCAGATGGGCGGGTGCAGCGACCAGCCCCCGCCCCCGCCCCCCACCCCTGACCTCCTGCACCCACCTGGCCTGGAGTGCCACCTTCTCGGCGTCCCAGCGGCCCTGCAGCTGCAGCATCTCCCGCACCTTGTCCTGCAGCTGCTGCTTCAGGGCACTGGCTGGGCGGCTGGCCGTCAGCCGCAGGTTGGAGCCGAGGTTCAGGCAGGCCGTGTGCAGGCGCTGGGCTGTCCTGGCCGCGTCTGCTCGCATGTCAGCGAGGCCCCTGGGAGACAAGGGCGGCACTCGGCTGAGCCCCGGGCTGTCTCGGGCTCGGCCTGGAGGCTCCACGCTGGGTGGCAGAGGCCGGGTCTGGTGATAGGCCTGCGGCAGACCCCTCCCGCGCCATCCTCAGGAGAGGCCCCGCCGGGTGGCATCTCAGCGGGGCAGGGGTGAGCAGGGGCTGGGCCAGGCCGGACAGGACAGGCTGTCCTCCTTGAGCAGCACTTCCACCCTCTGAGCCTCAAGGGCCCGGGGTAGACCGTGCGAGGTTCCCGGCAAGGGTCGGAGGGAAGCCAGAGTCCATGCGTGTGGAACCGCCCCCTCGCGCTGCATCTCCCTAGCTGGCCTGCCTCTCCTCTCTCCCCTGCACCCTTGCCTGCCTCACTCTGTCCATCCGTCCATCTCCTCCACGGCCCACCTCTCCTGCCGTCTCCACCACTCCCATCGGGCCACCCGTGGGAGGAGCGTGGCGGGCCCGATGCCTGGGCCCGGCATCAGGTGCCCTTCTCCCTGACCCTGATGGAGCCCACGCCTGGCTCTGGGTGGGCAGGGTGGCTGGCACGCACCTCTCAGTGGCCGCACGCAGCTCAGCCAGGTGTCCACGGAGGGCGGTGACCTGTCTCTGCAGGAGGAGGACATCCTGGTGCCCCCCCGCGCGAGTACGCTGGGTCTGAAAGCAAGAGGCTTGCGTCCACTGCAGGCGGAGGCCAGGCGCTGAGGGGTGAGGGGAGCCCTGCAGCCCCATTCACCCGCCCCACAATCTGCTCCTCCGGCTCCAGGGGGGCAGAGAGCAGACCCTCATCGCTACCCTCCTGCATGCAGCCCCTACCCCACTGGCTTACCTTCCTGAGCAATGCAACTCACCCCCCTCCCCGGGGGGCAGTGCTTTGCTCCCCCCGCCAGAGGACCTGGGGAGATGACCACTCCCAGCTCCAGAACCAGGACCCACTCAGCCTGGTCCCCCCATGGGGCCGTGGGCAGCACTCAGCTCCCGCCCTCCAGCTGGGGGGTGGGGAGAACGACACAAGGAAACAGGCCTTTCCTTCTCCTCCAGGACCTAGAGAGCAGCGCTTACTCTCGGAGTGCTCCTAGGACGTCCCGAGTGGGGCCTGGCCCTTCAAGGTGGCAGGGAGGCAGGAGCCTCTGCCAGTAGGAGCCCATGCAGTGGTAGGGGTGGGGAAGCCACCCTGAGAACAGGCAGAGTGAACGAGGTTGTAAGGTGCAGTGGGAGCCCACTGCTGGGCTGTGAACGGGGAGGGGACGGGCTGGAGAGCTGGGGGCAGGAGTGGGATGGAGTCACGTGCGGTCAGTGGCGCCAGCCTTGCAGGGAACTAAGCCGAAGCCCAGAAGGTCCTGAATCTCCCCACCACCTTCCCAGGCCCTGCACTGGGCTGTGTCCTGAACACTGACCTCCAGGGACCCCCGGAGGGCTCACCACCACGCCCAGTGCTCCCACGGCCCCTCCTGCCTGTTACAGCCCTGCCTGCGGCTTTTCAATGTTGCTTCAAACAAAGAAAGTGCTTTCACGTGCTGCTGGTCCTCCAGCTCAGGACCCACACGCTCACCTGCCACTTCATGAAGGCTTCGCCGATCGCCCTCCCCGGAGCCCCCATCTGAGGGGCCCCCCATCGAGCCCAGTAACACTGTGCTGTGTACCTTGGGTAGGGAACGCCCTTTGCGCCTGGTGCCAGAGCCTTGTGTATACTTGCACCCCACCCCCCGACTGTGATCATCGAAGAGCAGCGATTAGACATCCCTCCTGCTAACATGGAAGAGCGGACACCTGCCCCGCCTGCCCGCTAAGACAGCGGCATACATGAGATTCCGGACTTTACATCTTCTTGAATGCAAGGCTGGGCGGCCGGTATGGTAAGGGACACGCAAGCCAGGAACCAGTAAACTCAGGGACTCGAGAGGGACTTGCCAAACGTAACTTGAACATGTTTCCTTGACCACAGGGGCTCTGGGGACAGAGAGGAAAGTTTAAGGTCCACCCAAGGGGGAATCTGCTCACACGTGGAAGGGATCCCCCAAGCCGCACTCCAAGTAAGGTGTGCTAGAGACGGGCGAATCAGCACGCATGCGTGCACATGCACCTGCCTGCAGGGCGCTGTCAGGAGGTGCCGTGGACGGTGAACCAGCACACGCACACACACACATGCACACACACACGCGCACGCACACACACACACACCTGCCTGCAGGGCACTGTAAGGAGGTGCCGTGGACGGTGAACCAGTACACACACACACACACACACACACACGCGCACCTGCCTGCAGGGCGCTGTCAGGAGGTGCCGTGGACGGTGAACCAGCACATGCACACACACACATGCACACACACACCTGCCTGCGGGGCGCTGTAAGGAGGTGCCGTGGATGGTGAACCAGCACACACACACACACATGCACACACACACGCGCACGCACACACACACACACCTGCCTGCAGGGCGCTGTCAGGAGGTGCCGTGGACGGTGAACCAGCATGCACACACACACATGCACACACACACCTGCCTGCAGGGCGCTGTCAGGAGGTGCCGTGGACGGTGAACCAGCACACACACACACACATGCACACACACACGCGCACGCACACACACACACACCTGCCTGCAGGGCGCTGTCAGGAGGTGCCGTGGACGGTGAACCAGCACACACACACACACACATGCACACACACACCTGCCTGCAGGGCGCTGTAAGGAGGTGCCGTGGACGGTGAACCAGCACACACACACACACACACACACGCGCATGCACACACACCTGCCTGCGGGGCGCTGTAAGGAGGTGCCGTGGACGGTGAACCAGCACACACACACACACACACGCGCGCGTGCACACACACCTGCCTGCAGGGCGCTGTAAGGAGGTGCCGTGGACGGTGAACCAGTGCACACACATGCACACATGCACACACACACCTGCCTGCAGGGCGCTGTAAAGAGGTGCCGTGTCCCCCACAATTCACATGTTGAAACCTAATCCCCAATGTGATGGTATTTGGAGGCGGGGCTTTCCGGTTCTACCTTCAGGATTGGTGTTAGTGTCCTTATAAAAGAGGCCCCACGAGGGTCCAGTCCCTTCTGCCATGTGAGCTTATAACCAGAAGGTATCGTTCTGTGATCCAGGAAGCGGTCTTCACCAGCAGCTGAAGGGCCTGGCACTTTGATCTTGGACTTCCAGGCTCCAGAGCTGTGAGAAATAAATGTTTGTGGACAAGCCCCCAGGCTGGGGTACTTCTGCTACAGCGGCCTGGAGGGACCAAGACAGCAAGGAAAAAATCTCCCTGTGGTTTTGGAACCACAAGTTAGCCTTGGTGCCGTTTTCAGCCTGGATTCACAAAACCTGGGTGGTTTAAAAAAAATAATAAAGCTGAAAATTTACTTCAGTGTGGCCCAAAGGTCGTCAGAGCCCCTAAGAAACTGTCCTAAGCAAATGACAATCCTTTCTGGAACATACCACATTCATTCCAGGTTTCAAAGAATTTTCAGAGTCCCAAGGATAACACGCAGCTCTTAGTTAAAAAATTTTTTTCAAAAACCACCAAAGACACAAGGAAACACAGCACCATGACCAAGACCTAGCAGAAACAATAGACTTACACCTTGAAGAAGTTCAGATATTAGAACATCAGACACAGACTACAAAATAACTGTTTTCTAATATGCATCAATAAACACACGAGAGGCTTGAAAATACCAGTTAAGAGTAAGATATCTGGAAAATATCCTGAATAAAAGTCAGAATTTTTAAAGATGAAAAATACAACGTTTAGAATTTAAGCCTAATAGGCAGGTTTAACAGAGGTTGGACACCAGAAGAGAAAATTGATGACCAGGAGGGTAGATTTGAAAAAGTTATCTACCACATAGACCAGGGGGATAGAAGGAAGGAAAGTCTGGGAGGTTAAGAAGCGTGGGAGGGAGCACGGGGATGGGTAAGGTCCACAGGGCGGGAGAGAGCAGGGGAGAGAGGGGCTTGGGTGACACTGAAGGAGGTAACGGCTGCTTTCCAAGGACAAGGGAAGAACAGCATCCTGATGAGTCCTAAGCAGGATAAACAAAAAGAAACCTGCACGTCTTCGGCGCAGCACAGGAAGCCGGCAGAATGCAAAGTCACAGCAAGAGCAAGCGCTCATAGTGGCCAGAGCAAGAAGACGATGCCAGCAGACAGAGGAAGGGTGTCTTTAAGGCGCTGACAGGAAGAGCCGCCAGCCAGCAAGAGTCGTTTTCAAGGCCAAGGGGGAATAAAGGCCCTCGATAAACCAGTGCCAAACTGGACCCGAGGCCCGTCTCCAGGGCATTTGTTTCCCTAGCGGCCAAGGCGGGGGCGTGATGTGTCTCCCATGTCTCCCCAACCCCACGCAGGAGCCTGGCCATCGACGACCACCCTGTGATGACAAACGCATTCCCTCTTGCCACCCCTGATGCCCTCCTGTCCCCGTGCAGGGGTGGCTGCAGCAGGAGGGGCCACCCAGCTTCTGATCGGAACAGCTGTCCAGCAGGAGGGGCTCTGTCCGCACAGCGGGGTTGGGCCTCCCGCTCTGCCCGATCCGCGTGGGAAGTGCCGACACGGCCCCTCTGAGATGGGCTTGTCCGAGGGACACCTGTGCAGGGTCAGCCTGAGGCCCAGGCACCCGGGGCCCAGCTCGGCCTCTGCTCCTGCCACGTCTGGGGAGAAATCCTGCCCATGGGGCCCGCGGCAGACGATAGGAGGTCCGTGGGGACATCCAGGGACGATTGGAGCAGAGGTCGCAAGCCCAGCGGGGAAGATGTGGGCAGGCAGAGGCGTGGGGTGACCCTCAAGTATGTCCCCTACCTCAAGCTGGACGTCCTGCCGCAGTGACACCCCGGGGATGGTCAACACAGCATCTCCCCCCAGCAAGGCTGAGGCCTGGAGCCCTGTGCCCTGACCCCGCGCCCCAGGGCTGCAGGTTTCAGAGGAGGCTGCGTGGGCCCTGCTGGTCTGGCCAGGGAGTGGGGGGCCGTGGTGTGGCCCAGGCTCCTGAGTCTGACCACGAGTCGGGCCTGTGAGGCTCTTCTCGCTAGAGCAGGGCGGCCACGCCAGAGCCAGGGCTCGGCCCTCACTCTACTTCCCAAGCCCAGCCAGGGGGTCCTTCTCTCAAAGCAGGGGTCTTCCCACGCGGTATCCCCCACCCCGCAGGCTAATGTGGCCAAGCCGAGTGGGGGACATGGTGTGGCAGGAGGCCTGGGGCCGTGCCCCCAGGAGGGGCCATGGCGGAAGCCAGCTCACCCTTTCCCGGTTCCTGCCACCCACCCCGACCCCGGCCACGGGCACCAGACCAGGCATCCCCCTGCCCACGGGCGAGAGCCGGGAGCACCTCTCTCTGGGTCCAGCGCTGCCTCTCGTGCAGCTCCAGCTCAGCCCGCAGACGGAGCACGCTGCCCGTCGTCCCGGCCAGCTCCTCGGCCAGTCTGTCGTTGGCCTTCTTCATGTGTCCCAGCTGTTCCCGCAGGAGGGTGTTCACCTGGGAGAGGCCGGTGCTCCTGGACAGGCGGGGACGGAGCGGCGTGGCCATGGGCGGGCGGCCTCTCCTTACGGACGTGCTCAGACAGCCAGGCCCCGAACCTCCTGGGCCCAGACGACCCCAGCTCGACTGTGCAGCCCCCAGACTGCCCCTAAGAGGCGATGCCCACCTGCAGCGGTGCTCAGTGGCCCCGCAAACGGGGGCCAGCCTCTGGGTGCCACCCCGGCACGCCCCTCCTGCCCTGACTCGCTTGCTCTCCCCACCTCCTCCTCCTCTGAGCCCCCCCGGCTCCGCCGCACAGCTGTGGCTGGCTCCTCACTCCAGGGTGTGGAGGTGGGGACCCCGAGACCAGCAAGACAGTTAGGGAGCCTGGCCGAGGGTACCAGGGCTGGGAGGGTACCCTGCCGGGCAGCGCGGGGGGAGAGGGAGTCAGGCCTGCCCGTGGAGGGGGCAGCCCCTCTGTGACCATGGGGGTCTCTCTCCACCCAGGGCAGGCCTGCACATGGCTGCAGTTGGGGACCCCAAGCCCACTGGAGCCTGCACCCCCCGGCTAGCTGTGAGGCCACAGGGACTTCCCCTGCTCCTCTCTGCTCTGTGGGCATCAGCTCCTCTCTGCTTATTTACCCACACCCTCCACCCCGCTTCTCCAAAATGGGTTTTCAAAATGCTTCTCAGCACTTTTCTTCCTTTTCCAGAGTCCCTGAGGATGAACCAAGTCCGGGAAGTCTTCCACAAATGGCTTAACCTCCTCCAGGTCTGGAGACGGAGCTGGCCATGGAGTGGAGGCTCAGCCCTCCCGCTGGCCTCCCTGCAGGGAACGTGGAGAGATGCCCTTCCCTTCCGGGGCCGTGTCCTGGGGCTTGGGGCTACCTCCGGGGGACTGGGGTTTGACACACACTTAACCAACGGTGCGCAAGTGAGCCCGATAGTGAAATCAGAGTGGCTTGAAGCCAAAGAGGCCTGGGAGTCAGGGCCAGAGTGTGAAGAAGAGTGGGACTGAGGGGAGAACCCCCGGACCCCCAGGATTGGCAAGGCCAGCCGAGGGCCATGAGCAGCTCAGGCGACCTGCCTGTAGTACAGGCCAGAGCCCCAGACTCAGCAGGTGTCGGGGGCCTGGGGGTGACACATGAGGGAGCAGAGGGCCAGGGAGGTCCCGTGACCTGTGGGACCTGCACTCTTGCCTGAGGACCTGGGCGTGGTCGTCCTCCCCGTGCTCCTCCTCCCCATGCTCCTCCTCCCCATGCTCCTCCTCCCCAAGCTCCTCCTCCTCCCCGAGCTCCTCCTCCTCCCTGTGCTCCTCCTCCCCGTGTTCCTCCTCCTCCCCGAGCTCCTCCTCCTCCCCGTGCTCCTCCTCCCCGTGTTCCTCCTCCTCCTCGTGCTCCTCCTCCTCCCCGAGCTCCTCCTCTCCGTGCTCCTCCCCGAGCTCCTCCTCCCCGTGCTCCTCCTCCTCCCCGTGCTCCTCCTCCCCGTGTTCCTCCTCCCCCCCGAGCTCCTCCTCCCCGTGCTCCTCCTCCTCCCCGTGCTCCTCCTCCCCGTGTTCCTCCTCCTCCCCGAGCTCCTCCTCCTCCCCGAGCTCCTCCTCCTCCCCGTGCACCTCCTCCTCCCCGTGCTCCTCCTCCCCGTGCCCCGCCTCCTCCCCGAGCTCCTCCTCCCCCCGTGCCCCTCCTCCTCCCCGTGCTCCTCCTCCCCGAGATCCTCCTCCCCCCGTGCCCCTCCTCCTCCCCGTGCTCCTCCTCCCCGTGCTCCTCCTCCTCCCCATGCTCCTCCTCCCCGAGCTCCTCCTCCTCCCCGTGCTCCTCCTCCCCGAGCTCCTCCTCCCCGTGCTCCTCCTCCTCCCCATGCTCCTCCTCCCCGAGCTCCTCCTCCTCCCCGTGCTCCTCCTCCCCGAGCTCCTCCTCCCTGAGCTCCTCCTCCTCCCTGTGCTCCTCCTCCCCAAGCTCCTCCTCCTCCCCGTGCTCCTCCTCCTCCCCGTGCTGCTCCTCCTCCCCGTGCTCCTCCTCCCCGAGCTCCTCCTCCTCCCCGTGCACCTCCTCCTCCCCGTGCTGCTCCTCCTCCCCATGCTCCTCCTCCCCGTGCACCTCCTCCTCCCCGTGCACCTCCTCCTCCCCGTGCTCCTCCTCCTTCCCGTGCTCCTCCTTCCCGTGCTCCTCCTCCCCGTGCTGCTCTGCCCTGGAGTCACCTGGGAAGAGATGCCAACAGCCCTGCAGCACAGTGCCATCCACTGCCTTGTGGTGACGGCTGAGCTCCCTGCACCCCCACCGCCCTGCCTGCCCGGCCTCACCTCTGCTCGGCAGCCTCTAGCCGGCCGAGGGCCTCCTCCAGGTTGACGCTGTGCTCCCGCTCTGACCTCCGCAGCCGAGCCTCAGTGGCCTCCAGCCGGGCCTGCAGCTGGAGAGGGGCATTGACCCACCTGGCTGGACACTTCCAAGCCCAGCGGGCTGGGCAGCTTTGGCACAAAACCCTCCCAGGGACGGGTGAGAGGGCTCCCCTGGGGTCCCTAGTTGGGGGGGGCCAGGCTGCGATAAGGGCTGGGGTCGAGCTGGGTCTGCTAAGACGGGTCAGGCAGGCAGCCATCCGTGCCATGGCCCTGTGCCATGTGCCCACGGCCGGTGGAGGGGTTGCCCAGGCTCTGGTCCAGCCACATAAGGGGCAGGACGGCCGAGATGCAGAGCAGGCCTGGGGTCACCCCCATGGGAGTGAGTGAGCGTGGGGTCCCACCCCTGCAGCTGCTCTCCTGCCTGCGCTCGACCCTCTGTCTGCTCCCAGCCCCTCATCCAGCGGGTGGGTGGGGACCACACCCCCAGTAAGTGGGCCTGGCAGGGAGGGGAGCCCCCCAAATTGGGCCAGGCCAGCCCCCGAGCCTGCTGGAGCCTGAGCAGACGGGGACCCGGGGCTCTGAGGGGAAAAGGCAGTGTTGGGGGCCCCGACCCGAGGAGGCCGGCTGGTGGGGGGCTGAGGCAGGAAGGTCAGGAGAGCTGAAGGGCACCCCTGTGGCACGACATGGGGCCTGAGTACAGGGAGGTGAGTGGCCCCCACAGCTACCAGTGGGATTGGAGAGGAGGGGCCGGGGGTCCAGCCCAGCCGAGGGGGCTGGGCGGGGGCTGGGAGTCTAGCCAGGATGGAGGCGCCCACGGAACAGCCACGAGGCCCCCCGCTACCACCATCTGCCCCGCCCACCTGCTTGGGGAACCTGAGGAGGCTGGGCCCCTCTGTGGCCCTCACAAGGGGTGCTGAGCCGCCTGCCGGAGCTGGCGTGGGCCTGTGAGTTCAGAGCTCACTGACTCACGAGGTTTCCTAATCGGCAGCAGGATTTCTGCGGCTTCTATTCCCACAGGCCCTCTTGTTCCCAACATCTCCCCACCCAGTGCTAGGAAGATCCCCGCCCCCGCCCCCGCCCCACGCAGGGCCCAGGGAGGGCGGGAGACATCGCCGCAGTGCTCCTGGTCCCGCCTGGGATGAGGAGGGCCTTCCCAGTCCTGCCCGGGGGTGGGGCTGGTGATGAGAACAGGTGTGACAGTTCGGGGTGGGGGCAGAGAGCCCCTCCCTCTGTGGGGCTGGTGACACCGCCTATCCCAGGAAGCCCTCGGAACCCTGGAGGAGACGAGGCTGACCCAGGGCCCTCAGGCGTTCGGCACTGGTCACTGGTCATGCCGGAGAAAGACCTGAGTCAGGTCTCAGCCCCAACAATGGCAGCGTGGCCCTGGGCAACTCGGACTAGCTCTGAGCCTCAGTTTCCTCATCTGGAAAGTGGGGTCATCTGCCCTGCCACGTAGACCAGGGGGACTCTGCAGACACAGGGGCTCCCAGTGCCCCACACTGTGGGCCGGGCACCCCAGCCCAGTCCTGCCTCAGAAGCCATCATGTCTTGGGGTGGCAGACATGGGACAGAGGCTCTGGCCTAGCAAGTTTTGTCACCTTTCTGCCTCAGTTTCCCCATCTGTCCACAGGGAGGCCCTCCCAGCCCCACAGGTCGTGACCAAACGGCCTCTTGCTGCAGCCAGTCACCCTGGAGGGCACCGCGGCTGCCCAGGGCACTGAGGACAGAGGACCAGGGGCCGAGGGTGTGTCTGGGGTCCGTCCACCCTCGACTGTCGGGGGTGGGGGCTGGGCGCGGGGCCAGTTCCTCGGCAGGCCCCCAGACGGTTCCTTTGGGCTCCCCCCCTCCTCCCCTGGGCAGTTGCTGCCACGTGCTCACGCGGGGCTGGATGCTGGGGCCGAAGGGTCAGGACTGCCCCAGCCACCCCCAGGGCTTCTGGCAGGTGGGGCACAAGTCAGTGCCTAAGCTGGGGGGGAGTCCTGGGGGACCCTGGGGCCGGGGCGACCCGGGCGCCTGTCCCGCTCTCACCGGTCCACTCCAGCCTCAGCTTCTCTAGCCACCGTCCAGGGTCTGGCTGTGCCGTGGCCGACCACTGTCATTCCACGTCCTGAGACTCGCTGACGGATCCACCGGTCACCCCGGGCCAGGCTGCCACCCTCCGGCTGCCATGCGTCCCTGCGCACACTCACCTGCTCGCTGACCGCGCGGTACCTGCCGGCCAGCTCGTCCCGCTCGGCCCCCGCCTGGGCCAGCAGCTCCTCCTGCACGTGGGCCGAGGCGGCTCGCGGCTCCCGCACCCCTGCAGGCGCAGCAGCAGGTCAGCCTGTGGCCAGGCCAGCCCCCAGCCCCCAGCCCCCAGCCCGGCTCCCTGTCCCCGCTGCCGGCCTGCCGATCTGCCAATCTGCCGGGACTGACCCGGGGGACCCCGATCTGGGGCCGCACCTCAGCCCCGGGCCGCCCTTCCTCTCCTGTCAGTGGACGTCACGTTTCACCCCGGGACAGACCCATGCCCAGGGCGAGCCCCAAACCAGTTACAGCGGAGTGTGCGGGGTGGCCTGGACGCTGGGGATCCCACACCCCCATCAGGCAGTGAGAACTGCTGACTCAGGGTAACCAGATCTCATCCCCAAGAAGTAAGTTGCTGTTCTAACCACACAGTGGGCTTTCTTTTTCCTTAGCACACGCAGTGAGGTCCCCAGTTCCTCTAGGAGGCTGGAGAGCCCCTTATTTCAGAAAGGGGTCTCGGGGCCCCCGCACGAGGGGGTCGGGGCACACTCTGGGGCCAGGCTGCCCTACTGGCTGGGTGGCCTCGGTGCAGGGACCCAGCCGCGCACGCAGCCGTGACAGGCAGCGAGAGGGCACCGCGAGGGGGCCCGGGCGCTGGGGGAGCAGAGCTCTTGCGGGCAGGGGCTGCCCAGCATCCACGCTTCCTGAGTGTCAACCTTTAGGATTTCACTCATCTAACGAAAAATGAACATAGATGAAATCAAGGCTGGTGGGCACAAATGTGTGACAAACCAATGCAGGGCTAGGTGGGCACGGTCCCTGTGGCCTAGTGGTGAGCGCGCTGTGGGGATCGGCTTCTGAGCCCCGTGGACGATGCCGTGGGAAGGTGTGGTTCTCGCCCTAGCACAGGGGAAGATGATGGGCCGGGAGGGGCCAGCCCGCTCAGGGGACAGGGAGGGGCTTGGCTCCCTAAAGCTAGACTCTGACTGACGGCTCTGCAGCTCCCCCGGTGCCCCCCCTCACCTTGGGGCGGCTCCTCGCCCAGGCTGCCAGCCACAATCTCACGGATGCGGGCAGGCACGGGGATGGGTGAGGCCCGCCAGCCTCCCCCACGCACGGTCAGCGCCCGGTCTTCTCTGCTGGCCACGGGGCTCAGGACGGTGTCCTCCAGCCTCTGAAAAACACCCGCTCAGAGATGCCTGGGGCAGTCCCTGGACAGATGCCAGAGCCCCACGTGAACCCACTGGAGTTAGTGGGGGCTGCCACGGGGCTCCCATACGGTGGCAAAGTGCCCTGGAGAGGACTGGGCGAGGCTGAGGTCACCCAAGGCCCGTGCCTTGGTTTCCCCACCTTTTAAGGTGGGAGTGCGCCCTGCCCATCCTGGCGCTGCTCTGAGCACAGGTGAGGAAAGAAGAGCTGGTCCAGAGAACTCCTAGCCTAGGGCACCACCTCGCTCCACCCTTCAGCCCTGCTCCGCCTCTGCGGGGGCTGCACTGACCATCGTGGTGGACCTCTCCGGGGACGCTGGGAGGCAGGCTCTTGCCTCTGGCCCTCCTGGAGCAGGCAGCCTCCCAGTTTTCACAGTGGGGTTGGCAGGGAGGGGCCTGAACCCCACCCAGCCGGCCCAGAACCCCACGGCAGGAGGGGCTGACAACAGTAGAGGGAAACTGGTAGAAGGTCCACCCACACACCCCCTTTAGGACAAGGCCAGCCATGTGGGGCTTCCCCGTCCACTGGGAGGGGCACGCGTGGGCCCTGGGACGGGGCAGGGTGGGAGCCGAGGGAGGGGCAGTGGGAGGTTCGTGGGGACGGCCCTCCTTCCTAGCCGTCTAGAGCAGCTGACCGGCTGTGGAAGAGGCCCGAATAGGCCTGGACGTGGGTAGGAGACCCTGGGTCCTGGGTACCCAGAGATTGGTCTTGGGGTCTTGGGCTCGAGCTGGCACTTTGCCTCGGCCCTGGGCATTCTTGGCTCCACGAGGATGGCACACCTGGCGGAGGGCCTGGGCTGCCCTCCAGAGCCCAGGGCCGGGGCGGGGCCTTTGTCGCCAGGTCTATCGTGGTGCTGACCGTGGGGGGAACTTGTGAACGCTCCAGGCCGAGGCAGCCAATTCTAAACCAGCATGAACATCTGGACGTGAGAGGGTAACGAGGCAAGATGGCCCAGGAGTCAGGACAGTCCACAGCTGCCCACCGGCCCTGCTGCATTTGCGACATGTTTTCAGGCAGTGAGTGAAAATAGTAGAGGGTAACCAGATGCTTCCCAGGGGGTACTGGAGATGGATGTCCCCTCCAGTGACTCTCTAGGGCAACAAACCAGGGTCCTCCCATCACCCCCGAAGGTCCCAGACTTCTCAAACTCACCACCATGTGCCCAGCCCCTCCCCACCCCTGGCTTCCCAAGACCCCCCACCCCGAGACTCCCCAGATCTGCATCCCAGCCCAGGGCCCTGGCGAGTGACCACCACACAGCCTCCTACCTGCCTGTCCTCCTCTGACCCTCCCAGCTCTCCCTGAAGACCCTCTCGAGGCCTAGACCCCTCCACCTGGCTCTGACCCTCAGGCCTGGGCTGGTAGGGATGGAGGGCTTCCTGGGTGCACCCCTGCTCCCCCCACCCCACGGCCCTGGTACAATCTCAGCCCGTCCCCTCCTCCTGAGACCCCAGCCTGGTCTCTTCCGCTCACGTCTGGCTGGACACAAGGCCTGCCCCTCCGTCAGCACCAGAGTGGCCAGGGCCACCCCGAGACCCGGTCTCTTGCATGACACCTGGTGAAGCCACGTTCCCATCCCAACAGGAGCTCGGTGCTGGGCAGACACTGAGCAAACTCTCGGGACTGAATTCCACTGCCCCCCACGGGGAGTGAGAGCCCTGGCCCTGGTTCACCTGGACCCCAGTCCTCCTTCACCTGCGTGTAGGAGTTTGAGTCCCCTGGGAGGTCTTGGGGCGGCACCTCGACCACACTCCCCCTGGGGGACCCCCCTCAGCATGACTTTGGGTGGGCGGTGAGCAGCCTCCCTTGAGGGGTGGGGCGGAGGTGCCCGCTGCCCCTTCTGGGCAGAGCCGGGAAGGGGGCGCCAAGACCACCAGGGCCCCTCCTGTCCTCAGGGGAGGAAAGGTCGCTGGCAGGGGCTCAGCCATCGTCCGCCCTGAACCCTCTTTGCACTCAGGGAAACTGAGGCCCAACGGGGAGGCGAGAGCCACCTGAGGCCCGCGGGACTGTCAAGTCCAGGAAGCCTCCTCCTAGGCCAGGAAGGCCCCTGCCCCTCCGCCCTCCACACCACCCTCCCCGCTCCCCTGGGCGTCCGCGGCGCCACCCGCTAACGGGAAAGCAGCAGCGGCACAAACTTGACTCATTCCTAACATTTACAGAGGGTCACTTATTAGCCGAGACGTCCCAAGAGGAGCTGGGGGCGTAATGGGTTCCAGCTGCGGCCGGGTGCCTGCGATGGGCCGTGGCCCAGCTGGAGCCGAGGGAGGCAGCGGGGGCGGCACGGCGGGGGTGCGCGGAGGCCCTGGGGCTGCCCCCTCCCACCCCGCCCCACCTCCTGCCCCCCCCCACTCCCCCCCAGTAACGGGGGGCGGGGAGGGGCCCGGAGCGGGAGGGGCCTTCACCCAGGGCGGGTCACTGGGCCTGCACCAACCTCTGGCCTTGGGGCTTGGTTCCCCCCACGCCCGCCCAGGATCCCGCGATGCCACCTGCAGCCCTGTGGGCCAGGGGTGGCTCTGGGTCGGGTTTTTGGCCCAGCTTTGTGGGGGTGTGCTGTCTGCCTGTGACTGGGCAGTGCACTGGGAGACTTCTAGAAGCCCCCTCCCCCCCTCGCAGTCTCAGCCGGCCAGAGGGGACACCAGGGCTGGGCATCAGTTCCCCAAAAGACCTCAGACTCTCAGTTGAGCCTGACCATGTCCCCTCCTCCTTTCTGTCCCCAGCGTCCTCCTCCTCATCAGCTCAACCGGCCTCCAAGGACCTCAGGGAGGTCACAGCCCCTGCGTGACACCCCCGGTGAGCCCTAGAGGGGGGCCTGTGTGTGCACCCCAGTGGGGTGGCCGCCCCTCCTTCATCGCCGCCGCCCTCCCCGTGTGGCTGTGTGGATGGGGAGGGTCTCCGCTCCGAGGACTCTGGGCTCCCCTCTCTCCCACCGGGATGGGAGAAGGGCTCCCCTCTGGGAGAGGTGGGCTGCGGCCCCTGGTCTGCCACTGCCGGTGGTGCTGCCTGAGCCCCGGCTGCCACCTGCTCTCCTGAGCCGTGTGTTCTCATCTTTGAAAGTGGGGCGTCCCAGGGGCCCGGGGGCTGCGGCTCGGGGGACCCCCGCCCTCCACCCTCGCAGGTGAGGACATGAGGCACCTCGGGAGGGCGGGTGGAGCTGTAAGACGGAAGCGGAAACCACACAGAACAATCTCGCTCCTTCCCGTGCTGGTGACCAGCATCGGACCCCCGAGTGGCCCCTCTGAATCCGCAGGCTGCTCAGGCACAGGTCCCCAGGGAGAGGAGCCCAGCGACTTCTGGAAGGAAGAGGAGGCTTCCCCATACCCAGGGCCCAGTGACGGAGACCCCTGGGTGGCCCGGCGTGGCTCCAGATGAGCCCAGTGGCAAGGCAGGGAGGGGCGCCAGAAGCTCCATTTAAAGTCACCCTGCGAGAGCGGGTGTCCAGCGGGGGACCTCAGCTCAGCCAGGACACAGGCCACGCGCTCCCACGAGCGGGAGCAGGGGCAGCGCGAGCGAGTCAGGATCCTGGGCCCCTCCGCAGAGTCGGGGGGCGGGGGGGGGGGGGCCCCGGCCAGCAGCCTGGGTCTGGGGTGGCGGAGCTCCAACAGTGCCACCGTGTGGCTGCAAGGGGCGCTGCAGGAGCTGTGCCTGCCCGGCGCTCGAGGAGGGAGGCTGGGGCTCCTGGGGGGCGGCCGGAAGGCAGAGGCTCCCTTGCTCATGGAGACGTGAGAAGGGCGTCACCTCTCAGGGTTTCCCAGCACCCGTTTTATATCTGTCATCTCGGCTGGAAGGGCGGCTCAGGGTCTTGCACTCACGGCGGCAGTGTTGGGACTGGGCCCCCGCCCGTGGGCCCCCAGCACCTTCCCAGTGGCCTGAGATCAGGACTCCGCAGGCACGCTGGCCTTGGGTCCCCTCCCTGAAGGCAGAGGAACGGGGAGGCAGCCCAACCCTCGCTTCCTCCTCCGCCTCTGCCCCTCAGACCCTCCCCAGCACTCCTGCAGGGCCCCAGGCACCCCAGGGCCAGGCTTTGGCCCTCGCCAGGCGTGGGCACAGCTTGAAGAACACATCTGAGGACAGGGCCTCCAGCCAAGTCCAGCCACCGGACGTCTGCCTGCCGTCCTTCCGTGGCTTGGCCGGCTGCAGAGAGGGCCCTGGGCCTGGGCGGCCGCCTGCCAGGCTCCATTTCCTTAGGAGAAAGAGCTCCTCTGTGCCTGGGGTGACCCCTGGCCCCCGCCATGCTGTGTCGCAGCACCACCCAGTTTCAGATCTCTGTGCGTCCGTTGAGCCCTCTGGGGCCCTGGGCATCACCCCAGGAGCCGGGTCAGGCTTCTGTGGGTGGTAGTTTGGGCCTCAACTAACAATAAAGGGGCGATCTGGGCCAGGCATGAAAGCAGGCACTGGGGATGGGGGACAACTTCTCATTCATCTCTGCGTCCCCACGCCGGCACCATCAGCGCTTGGCACACAAGCAGGCTCAGACACAGGTCACTACCAGAGGGACTGAAAACCAAGTCCAAGGTATGAATCACCAACTGAAAAATGACTCATGTCACGGGATGAGAGAAGCGCGGCATCCTGTCGATCTTGTTTGCTACTGAGTCCTCTGTGCCCACACAGGCTTCCGGGAGGAGGTGGCAGTTGAGTCGGACCTTGAAGGATAAATAAGAGTCCAGCAGCCAGAGGGGACAGAGGTCAGGCGTCCAGGTGGAGGGGCCAGAGGAGGCAGAGGCAGCGGGATGGGTGTCCAGTCTGTGCGGGGCTGGGGGAGGAGGGTGCAGGGGAGCCATGAGGCGGGAGAGGTAACTGAAGGCCTTTCACGTCCCCGTGAGGATACTGGTGCCCCATCTTCACTTCTGAACGAGGAAGGGAGACATGTCCCATCTGATCCCGGCTCCTGTCCCAAGGGTGGGCCCTCACTCACCCAGGCTCTGGGGAGCCCCCCAGACCACCTGTCTCACCCTCGTACAGATGGGGACCCTGAGGCAGGCAGTCAGTGGCAGAGCCAGCTCCAGAACCTGAACACCACAGTGCCCTCCTTTCTGCTCCGGGGGCAGGTGCGACTTCATGACTGTGCCACCCCTCCCGGGCCTCCTGACGGCACCTCCTCCCTCCCCCCGGTGCCTCTCCCTTCCCCCTCTCCCCCTCAGACCTCCCCACTTTGGAACCTTAAACCATAAGCACCTCTACAAAACCCGTGGGTGGAGAAGGTGTGGGGGGGGGAGGGGAGGACGCAGGACACAGAGGGCCCAGGGAGCCAGCACTCCCTCTGCAGTTACTAGAGCAGCCAGTTAGACTGTGAAGCTCCTACTTCTGAAGACGTCAGAGAGCCACGGAAGCAGTGGGGTAGATGGGCCGACACTCAGGGAGAGGTGAGCGGCAGGGCATCCTGGGCTGGGGGTGGGTGCTCTGAGTTTGGAAGATCAGCGACAGAGCATTCTGTAGCTGCCTGGGAATGGAGCGACCCTCAAAACAGAGCCGGTTTCTCAGCTATTATCATTTTAAAAACTGTAATAGCTTCCCAACACATCACATACCTAGGAGCCAATGTGATAACAAAATATGTGCAAGACCGCTCCGTTGAGAACTATGTTGAGTAAAATTGGCAAAAACGTAAATGGACGAATGGAAGACGATATTGTAAAGAGGTCAGTCCTCCTCAAATTAATCTGCAGATTCAATAAAATCCCAATCCAAATCCCAGCAGGGTTTTTACTTTGTAGAAATTAACAAACTGATTCTAAAATTCATATGGAAGAGTCAAAAGTATGTAAGGAATCGTGAAGAAAGACGAAGCTTATGCTCCCAGACGTAACGACACATCACAGATCCACAGCGAAGAAGACAGGGTAGCACTGGTATAAGGACCAACTGACCAGCGGAAGAGGTCACGAACTCTGGAAGTACATATGCACACGTGCACATGCAGACACACGTGCACAGACACATGCACACACTGGTGAGTGACAAAGGTGACACACAGCGCAGTGGGGCAATGATGGGATTTTCGGTCTGGGGCTAGGTCCACTGGCTATTCATATGGAAGGCAATGCGTGGTGGTCTCTACCTCACACCATACACAGAGGTCAGTTCCGAACGGATTGCAGATTTAACTGTGAAAGTAACCCAATAAAGCTTTTAAGAGAAAACATAGAAGAACCTCTTTGTGCCTTGGAGTAGGCAAAGTGTGTTTCTTAAATAGCACACAAGCAGCACTAACCTAAGGTGGAAAATGGACAGATTGTGCCGTATTAAAGTTATGAACCGTTCCTCAAAGTCACCATCACAGGAGTGAAAAGGCCACCCACAGGAGATATTTGCAATGCACGTATTCAATAAAGGACTTGTTTCCAGATTATGCAATCAAATCCAAATCAATAATAAGAAGAGAAGGCACCCCAAGAGAAAAACGGGCACATTGTAGAGCAGACACTTCACAAAGGAAGATGTCTGGAGGGCCAATAAACACAGGGAAATGTGCTCAGTTTCATTAGTCATCGGGTAAATGATAGTTAAAACCATAATGCAATACCACTGTGCATTCGCCATAATGGCTAAATAGGAAAATGACAGGAAATGCCAAGTGTTGGCCACGATGTGTGGCAGCCCCTCACACACTGTAAATCCATACAGCCACTTTGGAGACCTGTTGGCAGTATTCACTGAAGCTGGATGTATGCAGACCTGTGACCCAGCACTTCTATGGCTGGGTGTGCACCCAACAGAAACATATACGTATGGCCCCCAAAGATAATGTAGCAGAATGTTCGTGGCGGTGCTGTTCATGAAACCACTCAAATGGCCATTAGCTATAGAATGAACACCAAGCGCAGCATATTCACACACTCGAGCAAACGATAACGACGTGCTGCATTCCGGGTGAATTTCACAAACGTGGTGTAGTACAAAGAGAGTGTGTGTATACACACGCACGTATATGGCTCCATTTCTATAAGGTTCCCAAGCGGGCAAGGCTAACCTATGCTGGGGGAGGGGGCCTCTGGCATTCTGATAATGCTCTACTGGGGAGGGTGCTAGTCACACGATGGGCTCCGTTAAGCTGCACACTTAGGACGTCTGCACGTTTTTGTACGCATGCAATACTTCAACCAAAAGTAAAAAAGAAACTCCAGTGATTTTTCATCTCAAAGGCCAGTTTCTAGAATATGGGGCTCCGCTGTCATCCCCACACTTTGAGGACAATGACTTTCCATCCATTCTCCAAGCTACCACCGGTCCACCACTCCCACCCGCGCACTCGACCGTCTACCACCATCTGTACGACAGCCCCTTCCCCCACCCACCCGAACGTCCCTTTATCCCTTCGTCCGCTAATCCTGAGCTCGGCAGACTCTATCTGTAGGCCAAATCCAGGCCTGCCGCTTGTTCATAAGTAAAGCTTTCTTGGAAAACAACCACATCCATTTGCTCACACACTGTCTGTGAGCCCCTTCATGCTCCAATGTCGGAGCTGAATAGTTGCTACAGAAACTTCATGATTTGCAAAGCCTAACGTATCAGTCATCTGGCCCCCTCCAGAAAAAGTTTGCCAGCCTCTGCTTTAATCCATATATCTACTCATCCCACCCCATCCCATCCTATCCCATCCCACCCACCCTCCACCTCATCCCATACCATCTTCTCCCTTGTACTAAGGACATTGCTCCAGCAATCCTTCCTTATTGCTTACGTATCAGTTATTTTTCTCTCTATCAGACCATTCTTGTCGACACAAACTGTCAAATTTATCCTCGCCTTAAAAAAATGTATTGCCCCTACACGTCCCACGAGGTACCCTTGGGGTCAATGTCACCCATGACCTCCACGTTGTTGAATGCCGTGGTCCACCGTCTCCTCTTTGCTTGACCTACCAGCAGCACTTTGTGCTGACGATCTTTCCTCCTCCCTGAAACTCTCCCCTCATGAGGTTTCCAGACATCGCCCTCTCCCAGTCACTCTCACCTCCTTGGCCTCCCCATCTTGGTCCCCTTGGCTGGTTCCTTCTCGCCTCCCCCATCTTTAGGTGTGGGTGTACAGTCTTTTCCTGGGTACAGTCTCCCCTTGGGATCTCACCCAGTGACCCACGTGCCAACAGCCCTGGACGTCTAGTCCCAGCATGGAGCTCTTCCCTGAAACCAGATCCAGGCGTCCGTTTGCCTTCCGACTGCCTCCGTGCGGACGCTAATCAGCTTTTCCACTTTACGACGCTCAAAGCAAAACCTCTGAGCACAGGATAGTTAAACTAGATGTA
Source organism: Eschrichtius robustus (assembly GCF_028021215.1). Classification (NCBI taxonomy): domain Eukaryota; kingdom Metazoa; phylum Chordata; class Mammalia; order Artiodactyla; family Eschrichtiidae; genus Eschrichtius; species Eschrichtius robustus. Next base: position 904,455 of record NC_090828.1, read on the forward strand.
AAGGAAAACTTGAAAATCTCTATATGTTTGAAAACTAAGGTATTTATACCTTTAGATAATCCAGGGATAAAATAAGAAACCACAGTGGAAATTAGAAAACAGTTTGAACTGGGTAATAATGAAACTTATTATATCAAAATTTATGGGATGCAGCTAAAGCCTTGTTTAGAAGGAAATGCATACACTGAAGAAGAAAGTGGGAATGTAAAATGATGCCGTCACTACGGAAAACAGTACGGAGGTTCCTCAAATTAAACACGGGATTACCATAGGATCCAGCAATCCCACTTCCGGGTATACACCCAAAAGAAGTGAAAGCAGGGATTTGAACAGATATTTGCAGCACTATTAACAACAGCCAAAGGTGGAAACAACCCAACTATCCATGAACATATGAATGGATTCACAAAATGTGGCCCATCCGTACGATGGAATATTATTCAGCCTTAGAAAGGAAGGACCTTCTGACACAGGCTACAGCATGGATGATCCTTTAGGACATAATACTAAGTGAAATAAGCCAGACACAAAAAGGCAAATATCGTATGATTCCACTCATATGAGGTCCCTAGAGGAGTCAGATTCATAGAGATAGAAAGTAGGATGGGTGCCAGGGCTGGGGGAGGGGGAGGAGGAGTTAGTGTTTAGCGGGGACAGAGTTTCAGTTTGGGAAGATGAAAAACATTCTGGAGTTGGATGGTGGTTATGCCGCACCATGTGAGTGTACTTAATGCCATTGAGCTGTACACTTAAAAATGATGAAAATGGTAAATTTTATGTATATATAATTTACCACAATTTTTTAAGTAAAAAAAAATTTTTTAAACAAAGAAGGCTGCAGATCAATGAACTAAACATGCATCTCAAAAAATTAGAAGAACAACAACCCAAGGAACGAAAAAGCAAAGGAATAATAAATATATAAATCAATGAAATAGAAGACAAAAATACCGTAAAGAGGATCCACAACGACCAGTATCATCAATGAAAAATGAGGTGTCAATTCGGGGTGACCAACTCATCCCAGCCTGCCAGGGACTTCCTCAGATTGGGTCCTGGGTGACCCCTGGGTCTCAAACCCCTCAACGCTCAGGGGCAGGTGGTTACCCGGCTTCACATCCTCAGACTTCAAGAAGACAGTAAGAGGATATTGGGAACAACTTTTGGCAGTAAATTTGAAAATTTAGATGTAATGGACAAGTTCTTAGAAAAATACCTTTAATCAAAACCTAACCCAAAAGAGAGAGTGAAAATTCTTGAAGCTTCTAGAGGAACTGGGTCCAGAATTACAAATCTTCCTGCCCATCGGCCTTCTCCACCGCCTCTGCGTCCAGACCCTCAGAGAATCCAGCTGTAAGGGTGGGCCGGGGCCGGGGTTGACAGGGGCAGCAGCTCCGGCTGCAGCAAGCGGGGTGTCAGGAGCTCCTCTGGGCAGGGGAGCGCATTCAGGTCTGGTCCCACAGGAGCCCCCATCCTCAAGCCACGCCTTGCCCAGACTCCTCAGTTTCCCCGTCTGTAGCTTGAGGGGCTGGAGGATCCCCCCTCCTCCCCCTCTGGATGGGCCTATCTAGGCATCTTGAGGCGCCTGCCTGCCTGCTCAGCCCTGGAGTAATTGCACCGCGATCTCCATCACCGTGGTGCAGACAACAGGTGTTGGCTGGGCGGGCAGAGTGGACCTCGGCCAGGGCTCCCCGTGGCTTTTAGATGACGGTTTCCCACGGGCAGCGGGAGTTGGGGGGCAGCCACTTTTGCCAAGCACCGATGCCCACTGCCAGATGTCAGCTCTGTCCTGTGTTTCTCCCTCAAACCGGCCCGTAACCATAGCAACTTGCTTCAACTCTCGAGCCTCTGTTTTCCTGGAACCCAAAGGGGTGGTAGAATCCTCACAGGCTGAGGGGGTACCTGGCTTGGAAACTGGCGTGAAAGTGGCCCTCCCTCCCCTGACCCCCCCACCGGCCCTCATGGTCACCGGCACCCAGGACCTCACAGAGCTGGGCCTCACGGGAGCTGGACAGAGAAAGTCACCCCACCCAGGGCCATCTTGTCAGTCTTGCTGGCTGCCTCACCTGATTCAAATATCCTGCCCTTGTCGTGTTCTGTCCTGCGTGGGCACCTGTGTGTGTGCGCGCGCACGTGTGGTGGCTCCGCCATGTTATTTAATTACGGGGACAGCTGTGGGCAATTACTCTTCTGTGGTGACCTGTTTGCACAGGGCCATGTCACCCCCCTCACACAGCGCAGTTTTGAGGTTCTAATAACTGGGTTAATAAACAACTCTGAGTCAGCTGGTTCCCAGGGGTTCGCTGGGGTCCCTGAGGGGTGAATCAGGGTGGGGACTGTCTGTCTGTGATGGCCGGCGGGGGGCACTTAAGGGGGTGGGGTGGCAGGGCCGGGCATGGGGCTGGAAGTAGGGAGTGATGAGGAGGGGGCGTGGGGTAATTCCCAGTAGTTACCGTTGTAGCTGCTGTTTTTGTTATGCAGGTGGGTGTTGTGAAGGAAAACTGAACCAGCACTTCTGGAGCTCACAGAATAGACACTGGGCATGGACCACCCCCACGGGTGCACGCCTCTCCAGGGAAGCCCCCGCTGATTCCCACACCTGGCCCCAAGGCAGTAGTGAACTAGACCCCAGAAGGTCGGGGTGGGAGGGTCCTCCCTGCCCCACCCCCAGCGTGCAGGCAGCAAGCCTGAGGCCCAGAGAGGGGGGCTGACAGCCCGAGCCCACACAGCGCGGAGCAGGGAGGCTGGGCCTGGGGCGCGGGTCCCCGGCCCCCAGTTCAGTCTCTCCCCAGGCTCCTGTCCCGAGCAGAGTCTGCACGTGTGTGCGCCTGTGTGTGTATGTGTGTGTGCGCCTGTGTGTAAGGGCACCTGTGTGTAAGGGCGCCTGTGTGTGTGTGTGCACACTCGTGTGGTGCTCATGCTGACCACGTGAACACGTGGAAGGTGCCCCTTGGAGCCGGGGGGTGTGGCCTCTCTGTGCAGGGTCCTTTCCCTCCCAAGGTGCCCTTGGGGCCTGCTCCCAGCAAGGTGCCCTTGGGGCCTGCTCCCAGCAGGGTGCCCTTGGGGGCCTGCTCCCAGCAGGGTGCCCTTGGGGCCTGCTCCCAGCAGGGTGCCCTTGGGGGCCTGCTCCCAGCAGGGTGCCGGAGGACAGCCACGCCACTGACCTGGATCACAGTGTCCAGCCCCGGCTGGGACCGCTCGGCAGAGCCCCCGTTGCCAGGCTCGCTGGAGGCGGAACTCATCGTGGGCTGGGGCACAGGACCCAAGGGAAAGCAGGGACTCTGCTGCCGGTGAGTTTCCTCCTGGGACCCTGGCCGGGCCAGGACCTCCTTCTGTGCGCCGACCCCGCACCTGGGCAGCACCTGGCTCCTCTGTCCTGGGCGCCCAGCTGCCCTCTCTGGGTTGGCGGGACAGTGTGGCTGACTGAGCCCGTAGGCGTTGCTGCGGCAACCGCGACGCTGAGGGCTGGTTTTCCCTGGAAACAGGAGTGCAGGCCCCGTTGCCATGGGGACTAAGGAGCGCTGTTGTCCAGAAGCCGTTCCCCAGGAGACCTGGAGAGGCGCTGGGTGAAGCCCTCCACGTGAGCGACCACACCCGGGCAACCGGCCTCTCCCCCAGGCCCCGAGCCCTGCAGGGAAGGACCCTCAGCCCTCCACTGGGCAGCTGCCCCAGGAGGAGTTGTGTGCTTGGTGGCCACACACCAGGTAGAGGAGGCGTGCAGACCACGGGTCCTTCCTGATTGAGACTCATAAACTATGACTCTTTTCCGAGCATTTGCAAAGGAACTTGAGTTCAGTAGGGCAATGCCGTGTAACAGGTGGGCAGACTGAGCCTGCGGAGGGGAGGTCACCTGCCCAAGGACCAGAGGAGACCCCCGTCTTCCTAACTCGCCCTTGGATGCGCCTTCTGGAATCTGGTTTCCCTCTGGAGCCCTTTCAGGGTGACCTGCCCCATGGGTTGTGCATTTCATACTTGCCACGGGAAGTTCACTTCTCCCTCACCTGAGCCTCCCCGGAACCACACAGAACATTGGCAACAGCTGACCCGTCGGGGGTGGTGATGGGTGAGGAGAAGGGGGGGATCGGGGCTGTCCCTGCAGACCCAGAGCTCTGTCCTCCCCAGCCTTGGCCTCTGCAGTGAGTCTGGCACCCCAGTGTTCCCTCCCCACTCGCTGCCCTCAGGGGATCCTCCTTCAAATCTGGACCTTTCCCAGCCGGGCTAATGCCGACAGGAGTCCCTCTTGGAAACGGGCAGCCTCAGGAGGCGGGCCCTGCAGCCGGGAGTGACAGCCCCCCTAATAAAAGGAGGCCAGTTCGGGGCCCTTGGGATGGCGGTGGTCCCCAGACTCCCAGAGACCTGGGCTCTTCTGCGGCGGCTCAGGAGATAGAGGTGGCCTGCCGGGCAAGGCCAGAAGGGACCAGCAGTGAGGGTGGACACTTAGTGGGTCAGCATATCTGTCCCCAGGGGTGCCAGGGGCGAGACTGGCGGGGCCCAGGCCACTTCCTCAGAACCGAACTTCACGACGGCGGTGCCGTTGCTTAAAGGAAGCTCTCCCCGAGAAACGCGTGCCCTCTGTCTCCTCCTGGTGTCCTCAGGCTGCCCCCACCCCCTCCCCACCACCCGTGGGGAGAGCCACGAGCATGCCCCACGCAGGGACAGGCCGGGCTCTTGGCCAGACACAGCCCTGCTGGGCATCCGGGGCTGCTGCGGGGCTCACCGGACAGTTCTGGGGGAAGGGGGACAAGGCCATCTGACCATGGCCCCTCTGGATTAGTGGTGACTTCTGGCTTCCGAAGGCGCCAAGCTGAGGTCCAGATTCTGACCGCCATGGCTGGGGCACCTGCCTGGCACCCAAGGCTGCCTCTAGCTCCTTGAGCCCTGGACCCCTGTGGGCCCCAAGGACTGAGCATCTGGGGAGCTGGGGAGGGGGCTGGGGAAGGGGCAGGCTCAGCACTGCCTGCTGCCCGGAGGCTGGGCCTCGTCTGCCCCCAGGGAGCTGGGCTCGGGGGTTGAAGAGTGTGACCCTGCCCTCTGGGGAGAGTTCCTACCTGGGGGGCTCAAAGGGGGGGGTGCTCGGACAGTGGGGGGTGAGAGGCTGCAGGGGTGACGCATGGACCCTGCCCCCCGGCACCTGCTCTCGTGTGGTGGGTACAGCGGAGCACCAGACTCTACATCACGGCGAAGACAGGAGCCCGGGGGAGGGTGCCTCCACCTGGGGCACCTGGGAGGTGTGGGGCTATCGGGGCATTAAAACCCTGCCACGAAAGTCCTCATCGTCAGAGCTGAGACGTAGGGGAAAATCTTCGTGGCCTTGGATTTGGCAATGATTTCTTGGATATGATACCGAAAGCACAGGCAACAACAAAACCAAAAATAATAAACTGGATAAATTAAAAACTGTGCATCAAAGAAGCTATCAAGAGAGTGAAAAGGCAACCCTCAGGATGGGAGAAAATATTTGCAAATCATATACCTGGTATCGGAATTAATGTCCAGAATACACGAAGAACTCCTACAACTCAACAACAGCAAACTCCAAACAACTCTATTTTAAAATGGGCAAAGGCCTTGAATAAACATCTCTCTAAAGAAGACATATAAATGCCAATAACTCCATGAAAAGATGCTCAACATCACTAACCGTTATGGAAATGCAAATCAAAACCACAATGAGATATCACCTCACACCCATTAGGATGGCCACTATCAAAAAACCCCAGGAGGGACTTCCCTGGTGGTCCAGTGGTTAGGACTCCATGCTCTCACTGCTGAGGGCCCAGGTTCGATCCCTGGTCGGGGAACTAAGATCCCACAGGCCGTACAGCATGGCCAAAAAAAAACCAACCAACCAACCAACCAAACAAACAAACCAAAAGCCCCAGAAAATAACAAGTATTGGCAAGGATGTGGAGAAATCAAAATCCTTGTGCATTGTTGGTGGGAATAAAAAGTGGTGCAGATGCTAGCGTCCTCAAAAAATTAAACATAGAATTACCACGTGATCCAGCAATTCCACCTCTGGGTATAAACCCAAAAGAATTGACAGCAGGGTCTCAAAGAGATATTTGTACCCTCGTGTTCATAGCAGTGTTCTTCACAACAGCCAAGTGTTCATTGATAGATGCATGCATAAGCAAAATGTGGTCTGTGCATACAATGGAACATTGTTCAGCCAGAAGGGGTGAAGTACTGACACAGGCTACAGCATACGTGAACCTTGAAGACACTGTGCTAAGTGAAATAAGCCAGCCACAAAAAGACAAACGCTCTATGATCGCATTCATATGTGGTCCTTAAAGCAGTCAAATTCATAGAGACAGACTGTAGAATGGGGTTTACCAGGGTCTGGGGGAAGGGGAGGGGGAGTGAGTGTTTAAGGGGGACCGAGTGTCAGTTTGGGAAGAAGAAGAGTTCTGGAGATGGATGGTGATCTTGGTGGCACGGTGTGAATATTTTTAATGTCACTGAATTTACACTTAAAAATTGTTAAGATGGTAAATTTTATGTTATGTTTTTTGGTCACAATAAAAACATATCAAAAAGAAAAACAAAAACGACCCAAATCTGCCTGCAGCACCTGGGGATCAAATTCTTCTCCCCCACCTGGCAGCTTCAAAGGAGCTCTAGTAGCTTCTTTGGTCCGGGCTGTGCAACAGATGCCGCATTCTAGGGGAGGGTTGGGGTGACGCCGGTCTGGCCCTGGGCTGACTGACTGGGCCTGTACGACAGAGCTGGGTCACCCTGCATGACACCAGGTGACCATGTGGCTGCTCCCTGGGCCTGAGAGAACGTCGGCCCTGAGCCCCTTTCTCACCCCCCCTCCTCCCCACCCCTGTGCCGAGGCCCTTGGGACCCCCCTCTCCCCATAGACCCCGGCCCGCCCCGTCCTGGGCTGTGGCCACCCCTGGCTTCCTTCCGCCTTGGAAAGCTTCGTGGCTCAGCTGTCTGCTCCCCACCTGGTGGGGGGGGGTTACCTTCCCGGTGACCCTGCTGGTCGGCCACATGCCTGCTTCTCTTTGGGCGGCCCGAGTGTTCACAAGCGCCTGGATGGCTCACCTCCTCGAGGCTCCCCTCCGCAGCCCCCATTGGAGAGATTGATCCTCACATCCCGGCCTGCGCCCCCCTGCCCCCTGACACCACACGTGCATCTTGCATGTTGTGCAGAAACCGACCCGAGTGCCTCCCCAGGCGTCTCCATCAACCTTGGGGTCGATTGTCCCATCACCTCCTTCCACACCTAGTCCTGCAGGCTCCCTGCGTGTTTACGTCAGAGCTGGGCGCACGCTGAGAGCTGGGTCCCTGTGAGAAAAGGCAGCAGGCTGGGTGGCCGCCTCCCCGGGGGCAGCCTGCCTCCCCTCTGCCCCGGGGCCCCTCCTAGCGGGTAGCAGCCTCCACACCCTCCGCCTCCCCCATGCCAGGGAAGAGGGGAGAGGCTGCCGTGCTGAGAAGCAGGCCCGCGGGGTGGTGATGGGTGGTCAGGAGGACAGCCCCTGGGCCACGGGGACCAGGAGCGGGGACAGATCCTGGCTGCAAGGGCTCACGTCCTGTAACCCGGGGGAAATGCTTTCCCAGGAAATCACTGGGATCCAGGGGCTCCAGCCCCAGGGGCATCACTGTGCACGAGTCTGACGTCCAGTAACGGGGGACAGCGGGCGACGTGGGATGCGGCCCAGATGAGCCGGGAACCGAGGGGCCAGGGCGGAGCGAGGCCACGCCGAGGCCAGAGTCCTCTCCTCCGTCTGACGCCGGCCAACCGGGAGGCTGCTCTGGAGGGCAGCCAGGGCAGGGCCGCCACCTGTGTCCTTCCAGGGGCAAGCCCCTCGCCACCTGGATTGTCCCTCACCTGTGCCGAGCCCTCGCGGGGGCTGCCATTGTGCTCCCAGGATTCATTTCACGAGCCTGTTCAGGTGGAATGCGTGACCCCTTTCCCAGCACCTCTGGGAGCTCCTGAAATACAGGCTCCCGCGCTGCCCTGAGCTACACTGAGATGGAAGCAATGCAGACACGCGCAGGCCCGCCCGCCCAGGGCCGCCAAGGCCCACGGGGAGCTCTTCAGATCCGCCCGCGACGCTGAGCACGTCCGATCCTCCCCTCACTCCCTGCTCCTCCCCGCTGGGGTCCCAGCGCTGTGGTCCTGGCGGCTGTGGCCCGAGGTACGTGGCTCCTCCGTGGTCTAATGCTGCTTGGCCGGCTGGGGTGGGCGCCTGCTTCCCCTCCGCCCTCGGCCCCGACTCTCTCGTCTCTCTCCCCGCTCTCCCGGCTGGGTCCTGGCAGGTCCAGGCGGAGCTCACATCCAGCTTTCCTGGGGCCTCCACTCATTGTGCCTGCTGCATGCCAGCCTCTGTGCCCACCCTGGCGTACAATGAGGAGGTCCACCCTGCCCCAGCCGCATGGAGCTTACCATGTGTTGGGGGCATTTACCACCCGTCCAGGGGCTGCAGGGGAAAGGACGTGGCCTGGCTCATCAGGGCTCCGATCAGAGCTGAGGTCTGGGAAAGCACAGGAGGGCAGCGGGCAGGGGCAGGGCATGGGGGAAGCGTGTGCAGAGGGGCCTGGGGTGGGGCAGCAAGAAACTGGCAGGGGACCAGTGTGCCACAGGAGGGGTCAGGGGTCAGCCAGGCAGGGCCTGCTGTCAGGCCAGGGGAGGAAGAGAGCCCTGTGGGCATGCAAGTACGGAGACGGATGACACCAGAGGCAAGCGGTGGGGTCGGATTTCTTCCCCTTGGGTGGGCAGGCTCTGGAGGCTCAGGGCCGTGGCTGGGAGGCCCGGGGAGGAGCGTCGTGGGGCTGAGGAGGGGTGGCTATGGGTGGAGGTGTGCACGCAGGGAGGGGCGAGCAGATCCAGGACTAACTGGGCAGACGCAGGTGACCTCGAGATGGGAGCGGGGGGTGGGAGAACCCTCTGGGGGCAGACTGGAGACGCATGTTGAGCTTGCTGGGTACAAGATGCCTGAGACGTCTGAGGGCAGATGGGCCTGGTCCTGGGGCCACAGGAGCAGGGGTGTCAGCAAAGGGCGATGATGGACACACACGGCAAGGGAGAGGAGCCCACACAGGAGGGAGAGTGGACGGCCAGCCTCAGGAACTTCAATGTCCCCGGCCGGGGGGAGGGGGCTCCAGGGGCCAAGAGAGGAGCGCTCCCCGGACACAGGGCTACCCCTGAGCCGGGAGCAGATACCTAGTGGGGCCCGTTGGGCGTGGAGCTGGGCCTTCCTCTAGGCTCAGAGCCCCTTGGCGCTTTGGGTACACAAAGTGTCGCCAGGTCTCCTGGGCAAATTCAGGAGAATTGTGAGATTCCTTGGAAAGTGAAGCTGGAGGAATGTGAGAGCCATCGAATCACAGGCAGTGGAGCCAAGGTGCAGACAGGGCCCCATGCCCGAGGGTCAGGGTCAGGAAGGAGGGACCCCAGTTCCTCTGCAGCAGTGCCCCCTCCCTGCAGGTCAGAGTCCCATAGAGACAGAGGGGCCGTGGCAGACGGCTGGGCAGGTGCTGGAGGGGGCGGCAGGGCGAGGCTTCCCAGCCCGGCCGGGCGGTCCCAAGGAGACTGTCCCCGGAACCAGGCTGGGTCCAGCTCCAGGCTCAGGTGGTGACAGCCCCTCTCAGGCGGAAGGGCAGGCAGGGTGGGAGGCGGGCACCTCCAGGGTCCGAGGGCCTGGGGCTGGGGGCCAGGGGCCGGACACACACCCTGCAGGGGGAGGTAGCAGGATACTCACCGGCACTTGGGAGGGCACCAGGTTTGAGGCTGCTGCTTTATGAGGGCACAGGTGCCTGAGGGGCTATCCAGGTTGCTGTGGAAACAGCCCCGGCCTGACCCACTGTGGGGTCTCGGGCAGCCATCGCCCTGCCTTACCTTTCTCATCTGAGCAGTGAGGATGCCACGTGTCCCACCCACTTTTGGCCCCAACGTCACAGAGACCCCGTGGCTGCTGCTACTGGGATGAGGGTGGAAAGGGGGGCACCAGGGACAGCACAGCAGCGGGGAGGCCAGGCCCAGGAGGGGCGAAGTCCTGAGCCTGAATGTGCCTCGGGCCTAAGGCGGGGTCTGTGTGACAGAAGGGAGGAGCCAGGCCCCGCCCCCTGCCCAATGCTCCTGTGACATTCCTAATTGTTGGTGACTGACTCACCCTCACTTCAGAGGCCTGGGCCCAGTTCAGCCATTTAACCCGCTGCACCCGGCCCGCCTGCCAGTCACCCGTGGGCACCTGTGGCCCCACCTGCGGACCTGCTGCTCACCGGGGCAGGCGCCTCTTCCCAGCCTGTCTGCAAAGCCGGCCTCAGAGCGGTCTGTGCAGGCTGCGCCCTCAGCCCTGGCCGCAGCCATGGCTGTGCAGGTGCCCCTGTGGCACCACTACCCGTAGGCCATCCGCTCGCGGGGGGCGCCCCGGGCCCGGGACTTCCAGCGAGCTGAGGACGTGCTGCTCTCGGTGCTGGAACAGGTGCGTGCCCTGGACCCCCGCCTCCTCGTGGACTACTCCCGGGGCCTGGAGGCCTTCCGGTTTGCCCTGCGCCCCTCACGGAGGTGCCCCAGTGGGTGGACGCAGAGGCCCTCGTGATTGAGGAGGTGAGGGCTGCCGAGGCAGGGCCGGTCTGGTTGCTGCCGCCCGGGCGTCCCCGGGGAAGGGCCCGGCCTGGAGCGGTGGATGACAGACGATGTCTTCAACACCCCCCGGAGGGCAGCGCCCAGTGCCGTGGCCACATCGTGCCCAGCGAGGTCCTGCAGGTCCCCAAGGACCTTCTGGTGGTGGCCGTCGTGAACCGCAAGCGCCACGGCCTCTTCACGCCACGTGCAGCCCAGATCACTCCATGCACGCGTGCTTGTGTGCGCGGGCGTGTGATTCCTCCGTATGCACATGTGTGCGACTGCAGGATAGTGAACGCATGTGTGCGTACACCTGTGCGTGTGCACACGTGTGAGTATATGTGTCAGTGTGTGCGCATATGTGCACATGTGCACAGGTCTGTTTCAATGTGTGGCTCAGTCGCTAATTGGCCTCTTGGCCCTGAGTGGGTTCTGTGGCCGGAAACTTTCAAGTGAGCCAGGGCTCTGGCCTCAGTCTCTCCCCTGGTTGCCTTGTCGATTGATCCGGTGGGTGGCGAGCGCCGGCGTGGGCAGTGCTCCTGGCAGACCCAGAAGTTATGGGCTTCCTTCCCGCCGGGGCTGCCGGGACCTCGAGGGTGTTGGAAGAACGGGCCAGCCTGTGCCGGGCCCAGCAGGGCGGGGACCCTGGGTGATGCAGCCCATCCTCCTGAGGGTCAGGGCAAAGGCGGCAGGGCTGGGAACCAAAACAGAATGTCCTGCTTCCCTTGGGAGGGGACAGGCATGTGGCAATGGTGGTTGCCACCTGGTATATGTGTGGCCCTCACATCTGCCGTGAGGTCAGCAGGTGGGGGTGGTCAGCCCGCCTGAGGGACGGTGAGCTGCCCTGGAGCTCAGGTCTGGCTGCACGTCCAGGCTCGGGCCCACTTGGTGCTGTAGGGCCCGGAGGACTAACCTTTCCCCAGACTGCTTCCTGTGGGTTCTGGGGAAGCCCGGCATGTGTCTGCAGGCTGATGTGAGGGACCCCAACCCCAGAAGGGGTGGCTGCCAGCCCCGGACCCCCCCCAGACCTGCCCGGTGACCTGGGGCAGGTGACCACCCTCTGGGGGCTGATGACGAAAGTGCCCTTGTGGGGCGGCCACAGCCCATCACGGGGAGCTCCTGAGCCTGGCCCCGCCGACAGCCTATCCGGTCATCCTCTGAGTCTTACAGTGACCGCAGGCAGCTCGGCAGGGGTCTTTCTCTCTTCTCCTGTCCCTCCCGGCCCTGTCACCTCCAGGCCTGGAGACGGACCCACCGGTTGGGGTGAGCTCTCAGTCTGACCGGCCAGGCCCCTCCTTCCCATCCCCTAGGTCCCCGCCGTCCTCTTCCTGCTGGAAGCCACACCCAGGCCTAACTTCTCTGGGCCCGCAGGGAAGTTCCAGGCACTGTTTCCTGACACTTGCCTTAAAAGGGAAGCAGTGCCCCAGGTGACAGGGCTCAGGCTGCCGCCACCCTGGGAACTGGTGAGACCAGGGGGGCTGAGGTGGGGAGTGGCTGGGACAGTGGCAGGTGTGGCCGGCTGCCTTCCGAGCCACCTTTCTGTGAACAAAACGTGTGACCAAAGGTAGATAAGGAAATGAAACTGCCCATGGTGGCTTTGCATGACAGGTGCCTCAGACATTGAACTGGGAGGGGCCGGGGATCACTGAGGCCCTTTCTTCCCTTAACTGATGGGGAGACTGAGGCCTCTGTGGGGAACAGAGTGGCCCAGGTGTGGCAGGGCCGGGACCTGCTCTGGGCTGGGTCCCAGGAGGTGGCCCAAGAGCCGCCCTGCAGGAGATTGTTGAGAAGGGGCCTGCGTACCGGGGGGCGGGCTCCTCCCTGCAGGACCCCCAGGGCGGTGGGTGGCCCAGGGCAGGCAGCGCAGGCTGTAGGACGGTGGGGAACCGGCTCCCAGGCTCACTAGCTGCGGAGACTGCTATCTAAGGCACATGTTGGGGACTCCCTTTGGGACGTGATGACGTGCCATTCAAGCCCCAGCTGGTCGGCCCCCTGACCTCTGTCCCAGGCACCCTCTCTGGGCAGTGCTGGGGAGGGCAGGGGGCCGCTGTTCATCAGGGTCTCATGTACGTGCCCCTCCCGGCCCCCTGAGAGATGCCCGCTCAGCCCGCCCTCCTCTCTCGGTGGTGTTCATTTGTTTGGGGGAAGGGATACCTGACGCAGGAGACCAGAGGACCCTGGTCATGCCAGAGGGCCCTCATCTCCCCAGCCCCACCACCCCATGGAGCAGCCCTTCCTGGGTGGTCTGGGGAGTGGGTGCTGGGCTGGGCCCCATGGGGTCTGAGTCCGGGAACGGGGGAGGGAGTGGGAAGGACGTCAGCTCGAATGTGTTGTCCGCAGTAGCAGGAGGAGAAAGTTCTCGTGCAAGGCCTGGGGTGTCCAGTGGAATCCAGGGCCCCCTCCTGGATGAGGGCAAACCCGGCCAGCTCCTCCCCACCTAGGCCTGCAGGGACACTGTGCGTTCAGCCCTGGGGCCTGGCCCTGACCTTCACCTCCACGGCCCTTCTTACGAGGTGTGCCGCGGGCTGCGCCTGAGATGGGGGCTCTCATGCACGGACCACCCCGGGGCTCTCGGGGACACCTCGAGGAGCAGGAGGGGGCGGGAAGGAGCAAGCAGGTCTGATCAGCAGAAGTCCAGCCTCAGCCTGACCCTCCCGGGCTCTGGAGCTCAAGTGCCCACAGAGGCTGCCCCCTATCCCCAGAGGACCCTCACTGGCTACAGGCTGCTGGGAGGGTGGGGCTTGACTTCCAAACCCCGCCGGGCAAGGTGGCCCAGCAGCCAGGGCTGTCCTCTGCAGAGGGCCTTCTACGACCCACTGGGCACGGGCCCAGGAAAGAAGTGCTGGGGCAACAAGGGCACCCCCGAGACGCTTCCAGAGGCCTGAGGAGGCACTGGGGTGTGTGGAGGCAGTGGGTGCAGCCTCAGAAACCAGCCACTTAGAGAGAAGGGTTAGAAACCTTGCTCCAGCAGAGAGCTGCGGGTCTCAGAGCTGCCTGGGGCCTTGGGGGTCCTGGAGGGGGGACCTGCGGGAAGCACCCGGCCCCTCCCTGTGGGGCCGCCCCACCCCGGGGTCAGGCAGGTGAGGGCCTTCGCACCCAGCCGTGAGGCAGTGCCTGGGGACCACTGTCGGCGAGACCCTGCCCTGCAGAGCTGCTCCCCCCTGAGCCAGGCCTCTCCTCCCGCAGAGAGGGCGGCCGCGAGGAGAGGCAGCCTGGGCGGCCGGGGCCCTGGGCCCAGGCCTGGAGCAGCGGGCGGGCACGGGCAGGCCTGGGGAGGCGCAGGCCTCGGGGGGCGGGGCGAGGAGGGTGAGGACGCTGCTGACCTGGGCACCCGCCAAGGGAAACCTCGGGGCCGGTGCCGCCGTCTCCCCGGGGCTGCGGAGCTGCGGAGCCGAACAGCATCCGCACCGTGCTAGCACGGGGGCCACGCGGCAAATACCAGACGCTGGGCGGCTTAAACGACAGAAACGTATTTCCTCAAAGTTCTGGAGGCCAGAGGTGCAAGGTCAAGGTGTCAGGGGGCTGGCTTCCCGAAGGGCCCTCCTGGGCTTAGAGATCTGCCCTCTGACCGCGTCCTCAGGTGGGCTTTTCTGTGCGTGCAGATCCCCAACGTCTGTTCTATAAGGACAGCCTCACGGGGTCAGGCCCACCCTCACGGCCTCAGCGCACCTTAACCCCCTCTCGAGGGGCCTTGTGTCCAAATACAGTCACAGCCCGAGGTGCTGGGGTTTGGGGCTTCTGCACAGGAATTCTAGGGGACACGACGCAGCCTGCGTGACAGCCGTGCAGGGCTCCCCTGGGGGCGTAGCGGTTAGGAATCCGCCTGCCAGTGCAGGGGACACGGGGTCGAGCCCTGGTCCGGGAAGATGCCACGTGCCGCAGAGCAGCTAAGCCTGGGCGCCACAACTCCTGAGCCTGTGCTCTAGAGCCCGCGAGCCACAACTACTGAGCCCGTGCGCCTAGAGCCCGTGCTCCGCAACAAGAGAAGCCATCGCGGTGAGAAGCCCGCGCAGTGCAACGAAGAGGAGCCCCCGCTCGCCGCAACTAGAGAAAGCCCGTGAGCAGCGACAAAGACCCAACGCAGCCAAAATAAATAAATTTAACAAAAAACAAAAAACCCCAGCCGTGCAGGGACTTGGGGGCTCCGTCAGCCCTGTGCCTGCCTCAGGTTCCAGAAGGATGCAGGCCTGGGTGCGGGTGAGGGGTGGGGTGGGCCGGAGGAGCCGCAGGCTTCAGGTAGGGGAGGGTGGCATGGCTGAGCGGGCAGGAGGGCCGTGGACTGCGCAGGTGGAGGCTGGCATGGAAGAGGGGCTGGCACGGCGGGTGGCTCGTTGCAGGCTCTCTGAGTGCAGACAGCCTGAGGGAAGAGCAGCTCGGCCCGTCCCTGCTGGTGTCCAGCAGCTGGAGAACGATCCACTTCAACGTGGTGCCCATGGTGCAGAGGAAGCTCAGGGTGCCCGCTCTGGAGGGGGCCCGGCTGGTGCCCGGCTTCCCCGAGGGCGGCCTGGAAAGATCATCCGCCAAGAGGTGGCCCTGGTTCCGGCCAGCTGAGCATTGGAGGCAGGACGCCCCTCCCGGGTCTGTGGGGTCCTGGGGAGCCGGCAGGGAGGGGCCGTCATCCCGCTGCTCCCGCACTCCAGGCAGGAGGACCTACGGGGTCCCCCGCCCGCCTCTGCCCTGGCACCTGTACAACGCTGCTATCACTGGGGTCTCGGGGAATTTGGCATCCGACCAGAATGCCCGCTCCCTGCTGCCAGCTTCACGGCTCTCGGAGCTGCGGGGAGGGGGGAGATGTGCCCTCTGTGCCCTGGGACGGGGTTGGGGGGGGGTGTCTGTCAGGCAGCAAGGAGGGACTCGGAAGTATAGAGGGTTGCCCTGGACGGGACCCTTCACCACCCAGCCCAGTGCCTTCAATTCAGGTGGGAAAGCGGCAAACGGGTCAGGGGACTTGTCCAGGGCCACAGGGCTTCCTGGGGCAGCTGGGAGGGGTCCCCATGCAGCGAGGGTGGTCAGAGTCTAAGGAGAGGAATTATCACTGGGGTTTTGCTAGCGTCCTCCATCCGGATTGCCCTTCCCAGATGTGTGTCCCGGCCCTGAGGCCCCCACCTGGGGTGTCTAGCTGCAGATGCCCCTCCCCTGCCCAGCCCTGGAGCCCCAGCAGCCCCTCCTTGGGTCCCCGGTCTCCTCCCCAGTAGCCTGCCTGCAGGGAAGGGGAGCCCCCGCGTCCACGTCTGTGAGGGGAGGTGGGGGGCATGGGGCAGAGGCTGAGCTCCCCTGGACAACTCGAACCAAGGGCTGGGGACTGAGTCCCCTCCAGACCTGATACCAGCAGCTTGCGTGCAAGGTCACTGTGGTTTGTCCAGGGTAACTCACCCGCCAGCTCTCATGCCTGGGGTGACACTGTTAGGAACGTGACACGGTTGCAGTCTGCAGGGGTTGCCCTTACAGTCAAGTTGATTCTTGGAAGCGATAAGCTGGTTGTGCCCTCCTGTGGTTTTCTGCCCTAGCGGAGTCCCAGCAGAGAGCCT
Source organism: Eschrichtius robustus (assembly GCF_028021215.1). Lineage (NCBI taxonomy): Eukaryota > Metazoa > Chordata > Mammalia > Artiodactyla > Eschrichtiidae > Eschrichtius > Eschrichtius robustus. Next base: position 920,562 of record NC_090828.1, read on the forward strand.
GCAAGCCCTGCCCCCAGGGCTCCCCAGCTGAGCCACCTCTGCAGAGTAGTGGCGTGTCCAGGCTGCCCACTGCCCACAGAGGAAAGGGAAGGGGTGAGCTGGGCAGTCACTTTCACAAGTAAATGGGGAATTGCCTTTCCTGTGCCCCGTCCGCCACAGACTCAGGGCACGCAGCCAATGGCCGTCCAGTATTGAGACCCTCAGAGAGGGGAGCCCGCAGGGCACCGTCCTCAGTTCCCGTCCCTCTGGTCCGCTCAGCGAGTGCCGCTGGTGTGCAGTGCCCGAGCTCTGAGCCCTGCTGGAGGGCCAGATTCCGAGTGTGCAGCTGCCGGGGACGGGGCAGCTGGGCTTCTCAAACGGGGCCTGCAGTGGAGACGTCACCCTGCCAGGCCGGGTGGCTCCGCCCAGGCCCCTGCCCGCGGACCAGGAGCTACTCCTTCGCCCCGGGCCGGTCACAGTGGCACCTCCCTGTCCACACCAAGAGGGCTAGGCATGCCTGAGGGCACCCTGCCTCCCTCCACGCTCTGGGGCCTGAGCAGCTACATAGAAAGTGGACTTTTCACACTTGACGGCTCATCAAGTGTACTTTCCGACAAGCACATGGGGGTGGGCCGGGTGCAGCAGGCCATCCCCTGTCGTGGTCTGCGCCGTCTCACGGGGCTCAGAAGCTTCGATCCTGGCAAGGCCACAGGGGTGGGGGGGGGGGCGCTGTCTTTCTTGGGGATGAGCTGGGGATGCGGCCGCCTGGCCGCCTGGCCAAGGCCCCAGTGCTGACCGAACATGGTGTGTCTGTCTGGGCTCCAGGGTCTCCACTGACCACCTGCTCACCAGGCTGCTGGCTGTGCTGGGCTCCCTCCAGGGCCATCACCTGGACGGCCTTTCCATCCTGGACCGGGTCAACCACGAGAGCTGGCGAGAAGGCGGCGAGGGCCCGGGCCTGACCCTCGGCCACCTGAAGGTACGCGTAGGGGGCTTGGCGGTGCCCCGTACCTGCTCGGCCTCCGCCGGGCCCGTGTCTGTAACCAGGGGCCGAGGCCAGGGGCACCCGGGTTGGACCCTCCTGCCGGCTCCCCCGGTGGACAGCCAGGACTGAGCTCCGTGTCAGAGGTCTCCGAGGCCTCCTCCGGGTTCCCAGGAAGTGAGACCGCAGCTCATGAGTGTGGCCATCAGGCTCAGGGCTCTGGGACACCTCAGGCCGGCCTCCCCATCCTGGGGCTGGTATCCTCGGAGGCCGTCCTGGGCCTGGGTGCAGGTCTCCAATCAGACCGTGGGGTTGGGCTGCACAGAGCGGGCACTCTGGCCAGCTGGTGTCAGGCCTGGAAACCCCTCTGTCCCCATGCCCCTGCCGTCCGGGCTTGATCCACCCCACCCCGCATGGCCGTGAAGGGGAAACAGCTGAGGCTGGGAGTCTGGGGTCTCCGCTCAGAGTGAGCGGTGGGTGAGAGCTGCAGGTGCTGCCCCACACCGGGCGTCGGGGTCAGAGAGGGGGCCGAGCTGGCAGGGAAGACGGCTCTGCAGCGAGTCCCCGTGTGCCCTACCCACCGCCCCCTCGGGCCTTCAGCCCCACCCCTGAGGGGGTGCCAGCTGCTGAGGGGGTCCCGTGGGGTGGCACGCTGTGGCTCCTGAGCCCCTCAGTGAATGAGGGGTGACGGGGGTGTGGAAAGAGAGGGTGCAGCAGGGCACCTTGTGACAGGAAGGGACCCCGGCTGGGGGCTCAGGGTCGGGGAAAGAGAAGGTACCGGTGCGGGGTGGGGCAGGTAAGTCCATCCTGGTGGCTTCAGATGTATTCTGGGCCCAGGCATCCTGGGCACACAGACTAGGGCTGGGACGATGCCACAGGATAGGGCTCTTTGTGTAGGGCTGCAGGGCATCAGTAGGAGTTCGATGAAGGGTGGGGCACATGGGAAAGGCCCAGAGGATCGGTAGGAGCCTCAGAATCTCCTGAGAGGCATCCTGGGAGGCTGGTGTGGGGCCCTGGGGAGAAGAGAGGCGCCAGGGCGGGGGCAGCAGGCAGGGAGCGGCTGGGACTCGAGCTGGGACCAGGGGTGGCACGAAGGATGGGGACCGGTGGGGGTGGGCAGGGGGCTTCCAGGGTGGGGTGCAGGGTGGAGTGGGACGGCTTTGGTAAGGGCGGTGGGCTGCAGGTGGCCAGGTGTGAGGGTGGTGGGGGACTGACCCGGCCATCCTGCTGCAGATTGTGATGCTACGGGCCGCATGCTCTTCCCGGCGCCCGAGGGCTGGGCGGAGCTGCAGGGCGCCGTGTACCGCCAGCTCGTGGTGCTGCTCTGCTGTCTGGCCACCAGGAACCTGCCCCACTTCCTGTACCCCGAGCGGAACCTGCTGCAGGACTCCGGCCTGGACCTCAGTGCCCTCTCCCAGCGCGTGGAGCGCTTCGCCGGCCAGCCTGAGGCCTCCCTGCGCATCCGTGTCACCCACCTGGGCTGCAGCCCCCGCCGCGAATCGGCAGCGGGGTCAAGGCGCTCCTGCAGCTGCCAGCCAGTGACCCCGCCTACTGGGTCACTGCCTACTTCGACGTCCTGCTGGACAAGGTGGGGGCAGGGCGGGGCCGGGTCACACATGGGTGCGGGTGGAGGCCCGCTCCACGACCCCTGGTCAGGAGCCGAGGAAGGTGGGTCAGGTCAGTCCTTGGGACAGCGCAGCGAGAGCATCTGTCGGGGAAGATGTGCCTGCTGGGGTCGGATAAGCCATGCGTGTCGCCAACCACCGGTGGCCTCGAGGCCAGGGCCAGTCTCTGGGAACCAGGGTCGTCTGCGCCTGCCCCCTTTTTCACCTGAACCTCCCGCAGACCCACACTGGACGAGTGCTCAGAGCCCCGCCTGCCCAGCCTGGGGCTCCGCAGCGGCCATGCCCGTTGGGCGTTCAGGTGCTGTCTGCCAGCTGTCCCTCCTTGAGTGCCAAGATTCAACCAACTGGGCTTGGCCTCCCCTCTCCCACCCCACAGAGCCCCCTCTAGCTCCTGTCCCCCAGGGCCAACTCCCACCCTCCTTCCAGGGCACACGGGGCTGGGGTGGTGGTAGCGGGAGGGGTGATGCACGCTGAGCTCTCAACCAGCACCTGATGGGGCTTCCCCTGTGACGGGCCCATCCAGGGAAGGGCCAGAGGAGAGGGCCCCGGGCAGGTCCACCTGCAGGGAGGGCTGCGCAGGCAAAGACCCAGAGGCGGAAAGCCCAGAAGCCAGGGAGCGCATGAAGTCCCACGCTGGGCCCGGGGCCCCGTCATGGCCCCCAGATGTCACCGTGACCCCTCTGTCTTGCCCCACCCGCAGTTCCAGGTCTTCAACATCCAGGATAAGGACCAGATCTCGGCCATGCAGAGCATCTTCCTGAAGACCGAGACCCAGGGTGCCGAGAATTGCTGAGCTGAGTGCCTGTCTCAACACCCTCCGTCTGGCTACACTGCCCCATGGAGGCTCCTGGAACATTTGGAGAAGGGAATGGGCTTCACCTAGAGTGGGTGGGGGGAGGGCGGAGGGCCTTTGTCCCCTGGGACCACCTGAGCCTGTCCAGGGAAGGCCCTGTGGGAGTCTGGGAGTGCTGGACAGTGGGTCTCCAGAGGTCCTGGGATGAAGGTGCCACGTACTTCATGGGACGGTTGTTGATCCATCCATATGATGTCATCAAGACTCTGAAAACCAAGAATCCGCGTGAGACAGGAGCTGGTCCCCACCTGCGTAGTACACTGATCTGCGTGATGAAATCTCGGTATCTGATCTTGAATACATCAGTGCGCTGCTTGTACACAGTGGAGATGGTACCTACTGCTTTTTGTGTATCTGCGGGGAGATTATTTTTCCTGAAAACATAAAAGTAGAAAAAGCTTGTATGCAGACAGGCGGTTCAACCCTCCCCCATTCTCCGTGAACGACCCCCTGCCCACCCCCGAATCCTCACCTTCTAGTTCATGAAGGAGGCATCCGCAGCCGCACCACCAGCCGCTGCTGATGCTGTCACGTGAAGTCAGGCGGCTCCTCCTGGCATCTGATGCCAGCCCCTCCATCTCCTCTCTCTGCCCTACTTCCCACCTGCATTCTCTCATCACCTCACTGCAGACAGCCGGCAGCCTCTCACCCTCCACGTGTCCCAGCCAGCAGGCATTTTCTACTCTTCACTCTCCTTGCCTCTCAGTGACGTTACTCCTCAGATTCCGAGCTGCAGCCCACGCCCCGGGGTCCTGAGAAGGGCCTGCAGACCCTGAGCGAGTCCATGTAGCAGCCACTTCCCTGAACCTCCTCCAGAAAGACCTGTGGCCACGGAGAGGACATGCGAGTTTCCCTGAAGGCTGTGGGACTCAGGACCAGAGTTGACACTAACACAAGGAGACAAAAAAATGCCATGATGCCCACTCCCCCCACCCCCTGCCATGAGGCAGAGGAGGCTGCAGAAGACATTATCTTGGTCCAATCTGATTTGTAATGGGTACAAAGTGTCCAGGCCCACCCTGTGGTCATTTCCTTGCTGTTTGAGGTATGTCGGGATGGATGGCTGTACTTAGCAGGAGTAAGAGCCACAATGGTAGGAAAGGCCAAGGGGAAGCCTTTAAAACCACCTACTCCCATGGCCAAAATTGTCCAGCAAAACATACTGTGTGCCAGTGCAGTATCAGGGCTTAGAGCCACCTTCAAAGACTGTGACTCACCAGGATGACCTCAGCAACAGATGGGTCAAAAATGAAGTGCTTAGATATAAATCCAACAAAATATATACAAGATCTATTAGAGAAAAACTACATAACTCTGATGAACAAAATCAAAGAAGATAATAATAAATGGAGAGATATTTCATGTTCATGGATAGAAGACTCAGTATTGTCAAGATGTTAGTTCTTCCCAACTTGGTCTATAGATTCAATGCAATCCCAATCCCAGCAATTTATTTTGTGGATATCAACAAATTGATGTAATGTTTATGTGGAAAGAAAAAAGACCCAGAAGGCAACACAATATTAAAGTAGAAGAACAAAGTCGGAGCACCGACACTGTCAGACTTCAAGGTTTACTATAAAGCTACAGTAATCAAGACGGCAAGAGACTAGACGAATACATCAATGGAAGAGAATAGAGAGCCCAGAAAGAGACCCATGTGCGTAGTCAACTGATCTTTGACAGAGGAGCAAAGGCAATACAATGGCGCCAAGGTGGTCTCTTCCACAGATGGTGCTGGAATCCCTGGACATCCACATGAAAAAAATGAGTCTAGACACAGACTTTACACCCTTAACAAAAATGAGCTCAAAATAGATCAGACAGCAAAATGTAAAGCATAAAACTTTAAATCTCCCCAAATAACCTTGGGTATGGTATTGACTTTTTGATACAACGCCAAAGGCATGAAAAAAGCAGTGGATAAGCTGGATGTCACTGAAATTAAAAACCTTCACTCTGTGAAAGACAATATCAAGAGAATGAGAAGACAAGCCACATAATGGGAGAAAAAATTTGCAAAACACACATCTGATAAAGGACTGTCATCTGAAATATGCAAAGAACTCTTAAAACTCAACAATAAGAAAAGAAACAACCCGACCAAAAAATGGGCCAATGGCCTTAACAGACACCTTACCAAAGAAAATGTGCAGATGGCAAATGAGCATATGAAAAGATGCACCACATCATAGGTCATCAGGGAAACACAAGTTAAAACGAGATACCGCTGTACACCCATTAGCATGGCCAAAATCCAGAACGCCGACAACACCAAATGCTGGCGAGGATGTGGAGCAACAGGAACTCTCATTCGTTGCTTCTGGAAATGCAAAATGGTACAGCCATTTTGGAAGACAATGTGGTGGTTTCTTGTAAAACTAAACATACTCTCACCATATGATCTAGCAATCACACCCCTTAGTATTTAACCAAAGCAGCTGAAAACTTATGTCTACACAAAAACCTGCATGCAGATGTTTATAGCAACTTTACTCATAGTTGCCAAAACCTGGAAGCAACTGAGATGTCCTTCAGTAGGCGAGTGGATAAATAAACTGTGGTCCATCCAGACAATGGAATATTATTCAGATTTAAAAAGAAATGAGCTATCAAGCCATGAAGGTACATGGAGGAAGCTTAAGTGCATATTATTAAGTGAAAGAAGCCAATCTGAAAAAGGCTACATACTGTATGCTTCCAACTCTATGACATTCTGGAAAAGGCAGAACTATGGAGACAGCAAAAAGATCAGTGATTGCTAGGGTTTGCGGTAGGGGTAGGGATGAATGGGGGGGCGCACAGGGGATTTTTAGGGCAGTGAAAATACTCTGTATGATACTATAATGGTGGACACATGTCATTATACATCTGTCCAGACCCATAGGATGTACACCACCCGGAGTGAATCCTAATGTAAACTCTAAACCTTAGATGATTATGACGTGTCAGTGTAGGCTCATTAATTGCAGCAAATGCACCACGCTGGTCGGGGATGTCGACAGTGGGGAGGACTACATACCGGTGGGGGTAGGGGGTGTATGGGAAATTTCTGACCCTTCCTCTCAATTTTGCTAAGAAGCTAAACCTGCTCTAAAAATGTGTCTTAAAAAATAAATTAAAAAATTAAAAACCCAGTGGGGTTGTGGTGAATGGCAGTGGATTACATAAACGGAACCAAGCCGTACCCTGCAACCCAGGTGCTGTGCTTTGTGGTTTCTTTAGTAGAACAGACAGCACAGCCTCTGGGACGTGCTATGTGACTGCTGATCTGGGAAATGCATTCTCTTCGGCCCCCTTTAGAGAGGAGGATCAGAAACAGTTTGCATTCACTTGGAAGAGGCAACGATGTGAGTTCGTGATCTTGCCCCAGGTTCATCCTCGCGCTCTGTGTCACAACACAAGCCTGATGGGCCTTTATCATTGGGACATCCTGTAGAACGTCACTCTGGTTCACCATTTTGATTACATCCTGTGAAGAAGACCTGGGGAGCATTAGCTAGCAGTTCACTGGATGCCTTGTTACCTCCAAAGTGCGGAGGGTAAGTGACTCGGAAGGCTGTGGGTTCCGAGCGGGGTCAGAGCCCAGCTGGGCCCTCCAGCAGGTGCAGGTGCAGGTGCTGGTGGGACCCTGGGAGAGTGGGCGGCATGTGGCACCTCCGGAAACCCTAACGTGGTCATGGAGGTGGTGGAGCGGGACCGACCACGTCATCTGCAGCCTCACCGCTCAGCACGGTGTCTGCCATGATGCGCGGCCCCGGCAGAGAACGAGGCCCTGCCTGCGAGACCCCAGCGGACCGTGGGCTCCGAGCTGCCCATCGGGAGCCACCTGGTACAGGGTCCTCACCTGTGCAACGAGGCAGGAAAAAACGATGAAAAGATATGAACACTGGAAAAGAAGGAGTGAAAATGTTGTTATTCATAGACAACTTGATTGTCTACATAGAAATTCCCAAGGAATCTGCAAAGAAACTACTAGGTTTGTTTCCAGAGAAGGGTTAGCTATAAATCTATATATTAAGAATCACTATTGGAAATGAAATTTTAAAAATACCATCTACGGTAGCATCAAAAATACCAAACACGGGGCTTCCCTGGTGGTGTGGTGCTTAAGAGTCTGCCTGCCAACGCGGGGGACACGGGTTCGAGCCCTGGTCCGGGAAGGCCCCACATGCCGTGGAGCAACTGAGCCCGCGAGCCACAACTACTGAGCCCGCGAGTCCCAAGACATGAAGCCTGCTCACCTAGAGCCTGTGCTCCGCAACAGGAGAGGCCACCGCACTGAGAAGCCCGCGCACCGCGATGAGGGGTGGGGAAAGCCCACGCGCAGCAGCGAGGACCCAATGCAGCCAAAAATAAATAAATAAAATAAATAAATTTATATATAAAACAGAACCCCAAACACCTAGGAATACATCAAATAAAAGATGTGTAAGACCTCTACGCTGAAAACTGGAAACACGGCTAAGTTTAATTTTAAAAGACCTAAATTAATGTTCATGAATAAGAATTTGCAATATTTTAATAGTTTCCATTGTCCTTAACTTGATATATAGATTTAGGGCAATTCCTACCAAAATTCCAGTAAGCTATTCTGAGGAAATAGACAAGATGACTAAAATTTATATGCAAATTCAAAAGATCTAGGATAGGAAATACAATCTTTGAAAGGGAGAATGAAACTGGAGAACGCACACTACTTGATTTCAAAACTCTCTATAAAGCTGATGTACTTAAGACAGTGCGGTGTGGACAGAAGGGCGGATAAATTCAGCAACGAAAGGGAACAGAGAGGCAGAAGGAGACCTGCACCTATGGTCAGCTGGCAAAGGGGCCATGTCAACTAGATGGGAAGGAAAGTCTATTTAACAAACATTGGAAAGACCGCGTATCAGTCTGGATAAAAATGAACCTTGCCCCCTTCTCGACTCCACGCACAGAATCAATGGGAGGTGGGTCATAAACCTCAACATAAAACCTGACACCGCAAAGTTTCTAGAAGAAAACATGGGAACAGATCTTCAGGACCTCAAGGTAGGCAGAAGTTTCCTAGGGAGGAACCAAACAGCACAGACCATGAAGGAAACACATGAACAAATAGGACTTTAAAAATGGGATTTCAGGCCCTCTGGCCTCTCAGCTCCTGTGCTGACCACAGCTACCGTGTGACAGTGTCTGGGTCACCCTATGAGTGCCATCTCTCCCAGTGGCTGTGAGCACCATGGGGCAGCGGGCCTCGGGTCTGCTCAGAGCCCCACCCCAGTGCCCAAAGCTGTGCCCGGCCCCCAGCTGGGTGAGCGACGGGGTGGAGCCAGGCCAGCCCCAGCCCTCCACAAAGACACAGGGCTGCATGGGGTGTGGGTGCCCATCTCGACCAGAGGGAGGAATGGCCTGCATCCTGGAGGATCTTAGGACGGGTGAGGACCTGGAAGTGTGGACGTGGCTGTGACTGGTCTGGCCTGGCCTGACCCTTCCCAGGAAGGAGAGGCGAGGGAGCCTGGCATAGGCAGAGACCAGTGAGGGGCAGGAGCGAAGGGAGAGGGGGTCAGGGGGAGCCAGGCAGAGGAGGGGGAGGGGGCTGGGGGCTGGAGGCCCCCCTCGGCTGCACATTCAAGGGCAGAGTGGCCCCAGGGCTGCGAACTCCCAGACGTTCAGCGCCTGCAGTGGCCTGCGTGCCTGTGGTGTGCCCTTGAGTCATCAGGGCTCAAGTCCTGGCTGTTTGCTCTTGGGCATCTTGGTGCCCTTGTCCCGTGACCCTGGGGGCCTTCCGTGGAGGTTGTACGTGAGGATGTGTTTTGCAGGTTCAAAATCTGGGCCCAGAGTGTGCAGTGTCAGGGCCCCCAGCCCAGCTGACTTGGTCACACACCCCGTCCTCCAGCCCTGGGGAGGCCCAGGCGAGGATCCGCTCCCTGAGCTCCCCGCAACAGAGGTGCAGTCAGGGAGCTGGGGGCCTTCCTGCCAGACTCCTCTGCAGCCCAGCCCCACACAGTGAGGACAGATGACCAGCTGCTTCTTTATTGAACATTCACAGGCCAGTGACCTATGGGGACGGCAGCTCATTGGGGAGGCGCTGAGGGTCCAAATGGCCCACATCCAGGAAGCTCCACTCGGAGGGGACGGGCCGCTGGGGGCGGGGGCAGCTGCCCGGCCCTGCCCCTCCCCCCTTCACCTGGGCTGGGTCAGGAGCTGTCCTGTCCCCGGGGCCTGTCCCCCTTGCAGAGTCTGTTTGCCCCTGGGCCCCCACCCCCAGTCGACTGCGTGAGCGTGGGACAGGCAGCCGGGTCACAGCTTGTTCCGGGGGCAGCGCTGCAGGGCCTCCTGCAGGGCCCCGATCACTCGGTCCACGTTCTCCCGGGAGGCGTTACAGCCCAGCAGGCCGATCCGCAGCACCTGGGGCAGGGGCGGGGCGCAGACATCAGCCTCTGTCTGGGGCCCTGCCTGGCTGTGACTGAGGTAAGGGCAGAGCCAGCTGGTGTCCCCCGTGCGGGAGGAAGGGGGCAGGAGGGTACACTTGGCCTCGGTCACTCCCAGTACAGTCCCCGGGCTTCAGAGAAAGGTGTTCCCTTCCTGATGCCCTGCTGTCCTGGGTCCTCAGATGACCGCTGACCTCGGCCTGGGTGTGGAGCACTCAGAACCGCAGGTCCCCCTTACCTTCCCCACCGAGGGCCCAAGGCCGCCCGTGATCTCGATGTTGAAGTGGTCCATGACGTAGTTGACAAGGTCTCTCCAGTCGTAGCCCGCAGGTGCGGCCACGGTGGTGACGGTGGGCAGTCGGATGGCCTGCAGGACAGGCCGGGCTCAGCCACCTCATGCCACCACAGCCAGCCCCACCTGCCCTGGCCTGGCCAGCCCCGGCCGCAGGCTCCAAAGGGGCGGGCAGGGGTGCATGTGGGGGACGGAGAAAGGGCCCCAGGAGAGCGAGGTCACCACCGCCCCAGGAGCCACGCCCACCGGCTGGTGCTCAGGGCAGGGCGTCCAGCCTCCAGGGACCCCTCCCTGTGTCTGTTCTCTGACAGGCCACATGCTGAAACTCGGGGTGCCTGGCTTATTCAGCTGAGCCCCTACCCCCAGCCCCTCCAGGACGGTGTCTGGCTGGGGTTCTGGAGGCCGATGGGCGTCTTCCAGCTCAGGGATCACCCATAACTACTCCAGGTGGGGAGGCTCTGGGGGAGGTGGAGGCATCCAGTTAAATGTCCTAAGATCCGGAGGCCAGGAAACCGTGACAATGACGCTGACTGCCCCCCCCCCATCCCCAGGACCGTCCCTGCCCCCACCAGAACTGCCGTATCCCTAAAGGGGGCTGGACAGGAGCTCTCCCTCCCCCCACCGCCACCTGATGCCCTCTGCCCCTGCCCTCCTCACCGGATCCTTCACGAAGAGCTGCAGGCCCAGCCCCTGCAGGCGCCCGTGCAGGTACTCTGAGGCCTCGCGGTGCTGCTGCCAGCTGTTCTCCAGGCCCTGGGTGGGGAGAGGGCAGTGGGGTGGGCAGGGGGTGCTGGGGGCCCTCCTCGGTGGGCAGAGAGGGAGAAACTGGCTGGCATCCACAGGGGGCAACTTTGGCCGGCGGAGGGGCTCCTCTCCTGGCCTGGGCTCTGAGCCCCTCGGGAGCCCCCTGGAGCCCCAGGTTCAGGGCCCTGACTCTGCCCCAGGGGCCGGGCCCGGGCTACCTCAGGGTGGTGGAAATAGTCTGGGTCTGGGAGGGGGACGTGGCGGCCCAGCCGGTTGTTGGGTCCTCCAGGCCCCTGGGAGGGGTGGGGACGCCCTGGCCAGAGGTGGGGGGCCGGCAGGGGGCAGAAAGGCTTCTGGGCCACACGCTGCCTCCTGCCCTCCCAGCCGCTGAGCCCACAGTCCCAATTCCACGGGGGTCCAGCCTCTCCTGCCTGCGCAGCTCACAGCCGTGGCCCAGCCCCCTCCCCCGCAAGCGTCAGCTCCCGGCCTCTCTCTCGGCTGCGCACGCCAGCCCGGTGCTGGTGACCACCCAGCCCATGGGACACCTCGAGTCTAGCCCAGCCCTGGGGCGGTGGCGACGTGAGTGGACGCAGAGGGCAAACGTGGCCAGCGCAGCACCGCAGCCTCGCTGGAGGCAGGCCTTGGCCCAGGTCTCTCCCTGGCCTCTGGACCGGCAGCTGGCAGGGCCCCTGGGGGCCGTCCTGGGGCTGTGTTTCCTGGCCTGGGCCACACTTGGCCTCTTGGGTCCCGAGAGTGTGGACCTTGCACTGGGCCAAGGCACCACCCTGGTCGTGGTCACACCCAGCTGTCCCCACGTGGCTCCTGCCCACACCCTGGAGCGGGTAGTGGCTGAGGGCACAGCCCAGCCTTCTGACGGTGGTCTCACCCCACCCCCCTGCCCTCTGGCTCCACTTCCTGGCCGCCCGCCCTCTCTTCCTCCCACCTGGCCCCTCTGCTCAGCCAGGCCCACGCTGAGTGCTTCACTGAGAACCGAGGGGTTGGAAGGGGGTCCACACCTGCCCTACCACCACATCTGCCCTCAGGGCTCTGTCCTCCGGGGCCTCTACCCTCAGCTGGCAGCCGGCTCTCCCACCTCTCCCTGACGCCTGCCCAGAGCCTATCCCCCTCCACACTCAGGGCTACTCTCCAGCAAGGCCCCCAGCACCTCTCCCTTCCTGCGGGCCCCTCAGTAAACCAACCAGCAGTTCTCCGAGTCTCAGCATCCCTCTCACCCCCTGCCCCCAGTCAGCTTGCGGGAATCTCGGGGGGGGGGGGCGCCTCCCAGCGGCTCGCCAGCCTCAGCACCCGCCGGGTCCCAGCTCCACGCTGCTCAGCTGCCGCCTCCGCTCACCTGCTCTGCTAGATGGGCCAGGCTCTCCCTCAGGCTGTACAAGCTGATGACCGGGGTGGTGTGATGGTATCTGGAAGACAGGAGGGGGTGGCCAGGTCACTGGGCGGGGCCAGGGCAGTGACTGTGTCTCTCCCAGCCCCAGCTGGCCCAGGCTCTCTGACGACGGGTCGGCCCCCACCCAGGGGAGCGCGGTCCAGCTTGGGGGCTACAGACCTGCAGCCAGATCTGGGGAGAGCCTGGTTCAGAGCAGGGCACTGGCCAGGCTGCGGGGGTAGGCTGATGGGCTGGAGACCAGGCGCTGGCTCTCACCTGTAGCCCCAGTGCCCCGCTGTGCCCGCTGCGGAGGGCACAGTTCCTGGTGTCCCTGTCTACGTGTGTCACGTAAGGGGCTTCGGGTTAAGGTCAAAGCCACCTCACAGAGAGCCCCCTGGTCCCCCCCTCCCTCTGAGAGATGGGTAAAGCAAGCCCAGGATCGGGAAGATGTGTCAGGCCAGGTCCAAAGTGCCTGCAGATGTGCTGGGACTTCTGGGAGGAGAGGGCCGCATGGAAAGGGGGGTGGGGACCATGCCTGGGGGGCCTGAGGGGAATGGGGGGGACCCTGTTGGGGGCATTGAAGGCCTGGCACTGGTGAATCCCGGGGCCCCAGCTGGGGTGTGAGGGCATGAGGGTGGAGCCTGCCCATCCCTTAGCACTTCCCTCCCCTCCCCACCCACCCTTTCCCTCCCTGCCCAGCCCCGCCCCTCTCTTACATCCTGGGCTTGTCCTCGCAGCCCCAGAAGTTGGCCAGCCACTTGATGTCCAGGTAGAAGGAGAAGGGCTTGGTCCTCCGAGTGTAGATCTTATTTCTGGGGAGGAGAATCAGCCTGAATGCCCCCCCCCCACCATTGCTCAGAAGTGAGCCAGATGGGTGGGGCCCCCAGGACCCCCATGTCTGTATTCAGGCCCCTGGGGCCCAGCCTCTGCCTCTGCCTCGAGGGTGTGCGCTTGTCACTCGGGACGGGCTGATTCCCATGGAGTCACCCCAACTCATTCCTCAGGTCAGAGAAGGGGGACCGGAGGGTCTGCTGTGTGGTGAGTTCAAACACATAAGAATGACAGAGGGGACCCTATTTGAGGAAAGCGTCCTGGGAACTTGTTGGAAAACCCGGAAAATTTGAAGAATGCACTAACCGTGGAGTCTCCAGACTGCAGTTCTAACCTACAGGCCAGGACTTGAGCTGCAACATTTCCAGGCTCCAGGCAGCCCCGCTCACTGCAGACTGGCCCACAGTCCCAGCTGGCAGGAGCCCGTTCCTTAATACCTACCCTGGTTTGCTACTGCTCCTCCCGAATTCAATGGTTTTTATACAAGGGCAGAGCCCTTGGTTTGTCTCAAGTCTGAAGTCAAGGGCCTCTCTGTTCAGTCCTCCAGTTACCTGGCTGGTGCCTATGCTAAATGTATACCTAATGTATAAAGGCACGTAGTTATATCACCCCTGAGATTTTCTCTAATTGTTTGATATATGGTACAGCATTTATTGCACACTTCCCTTATCTGCCCATTTATCTTTGTTTCAAAAATCTGAACATAGGGTCAGCATATACTTATGCTCAGTGTTTAATGGTGAAATTTAAACGTAATTAAAATAAAAATAGTGTACCCATAAGAAAATGACAGAGGGGAGACTGAGGCTGGGAGTCTAGAGATGAGGCCTCACCTCTCCTAGAAGCAAGTGCAGCCTTGGGGACAAAACTGTGAAGCCGGGGTCTGCCGGAGGGGCCTCTGGGGCAGCCTGGGAAGAGCCGCGTCCCCGGGCCAGGTAACGCCAGGCTGCCCTGGCAGGCCTCTCCTCCCCACCCGGCCCGTCCTGTTCTCTCCTCTCCTTCCCCCTGGTCTCCCCAACCCCTGCACCCCCGTGGGCTCCTCTGCTCTCAGGTCCCAGGCGATGCTGGCTGATCTTGAAACGTTAAATAGAGGTGTTCTCCAACAGCTCCAGATGGACGTGAACAGACCGGGGCCGCTGTCTGACCTCCGGACTCAGACCCAGATGCCTCCTTGACCTGCCTCCAGGCCCCTCAGACTTCGCACACCCACACAGAACTCCAGATCTCACCTCACATCCTCTCTGTTCCGTCACCTGGGTGCAGCTCACGGTGATGGCCTGCTGGGGCCGGTCCTCAATCCCCTCCCCCAGCCCACCCAGGCCTGGTTCAGGGTCTGGACACCGGGGACATGGGGCGTGTTGAGGCTGCAGCGGGTGAAGGGGGCCTGTGCCTAGCCCGGGGAGCAGCTCCTGCATCGGCTCCTGGATGCTGAGCCAGGGTGGGGGCAGCAGCGGGCTGGCACTGCCCCCCATCCTGGGCTTGAGGCCAGGGACCTGCTGGAATGTTGGGCCCTGCAGCCCATACACAAGCCCCGGGTCCACAAGGAGCACCTTCTGGAGGCCAGCCTGGCCAGGCCACTCGGCCACACGCGTGGCCCTCAAGCTGCCCCAGACACCCCGCTCCCGGGGAACCCAGAGAATGGGCTCACCTGTCCAGGGCGGGCACCTGTCCAGGCTGGGGGGAGCATGGCAGAGCACGGCCCGCCCGAGGAGCCGTCCCCTCCCTTGCTCTGTCCCTCCCTCCTCGGGGCCGTCTGGCCTTGCTGCCTGTCCAGCCCTGGCTGGGGGCGGGGCTCACTCACTTGGCCTTGTCGCTGAAGGAGATGAGCGAGGTGCCTGCAGGGGCGTTCAGGACCTTCTGGGAGCCCGAGTATAAGACGTCGATGCCTGTGGAGGGGAGGGGCGCATGCTCAGGGGCCAAGCCCCACGTGGGGGAGGGGTCATGGGGGGGCCACCCAGCCCAGGTCCTGAGAGTGAAGCAGAAGTTGCGGGAACCTGGGACCCACCAGGCAACTGGTGTCGGCAATGGGAGGGACAGTGTTGGAGGACTAGACCCTTAACCTGTGGGGTCCGACGCTATTGCAGGGGGGCTGAGCTAACTGGAGGGCACCCCGTCAGCATCTGCTTGGTGTGGAAAGCCCACACGCCTGGGGTGAAGCGCTGGGAGAGAGCGGGGGGCGGCGGAGCGTGGAGGAGCAAACGGGTTTTTCCTTCACGTCTTGCAGTGCCCGTCCCCCGGCCTTCCACATAGCCTGAGGGGATTTTCAAATTATGGGGCAGCCGCAGAGGGCGGTGGTCAAGCCCGAAGCTGGCAGGACAAAGGACCAGGGTTCCCATCCAAGCCCTGCACCCGTCTCTGACTCCCTGAGGGTGGGGACCCGAGGGAACTGCGTGCCCAGGTGCACGGACAGGTGGACCCAGAACGTTCTTTACAGTTCATTCCTAAAGCCTAAAACTGGGCGGACCCGAAGTTCTCCCGAGAGGAAAGGGCTGAAGGGGGTGTTTTCACACAAGCGATGAATACTCAGGAGCAGCAACACGAGGGACCCTTGTTGACATTAGGTTGACGCCTGCTGACCCACAAGGTCCCGTGGCGGCCGGGATGGGGCAGTGAAGGCCAGAGGCCCTGAGCCTGGCCTTGCTGTTCCGCGGCCTGGGCCTCAGGCTGGAGCCTCCTTGCCTGGCTTCTCCCTCCACGGCGGGGGCGGCCAGCCTGGAGCCCAAGGGTGGGTACCCCGGGGACAGCACTGCCCCCCTGCTCCTATGCCCAGGGCCCCTCTGTGCGCCTGTCCTTTCAGAGCAGTGGTTGGGGTCAGCCCAGAAGGCTCGCCCTTCAGCACTGGACCCCGCGGAGCAGAGCACTCTGCAGAGCGAGAAGTGGGCCAGGCCATGTGGGGCGGGCAGCCGTGGGCCCAGCACCACCCAGGGTGGATCCAGGCTTTCCTCCCCGAGGAGATGCGGGGCCTGGAAGGCTTCCCCGGGCTGGCCTGCAGTGACAATGTCAGCGGTGCTCCCGGCGTGTGACAGGCGTTGGGGGGGTCTCTGCCCTGATTGGCAGGGGCCCTGACACTGTCCCCACCCCTCCTCCAAGGCTCTGAGTGCCTCTCCAAATGTCTCCCCTGGAGGGTCCCTTCCTCCCGCCTTCCCCCCGGTCCCGGCCCGATGGCCCAGCAGAAACACGGGGTGTGGCCAGTTTACGGAGCGCGTCCTCCCTGTGAGGAGTTGGTGCTCCTCCCACGCCTTGTGGACACCAGCGCCTAATCCGGGGTGCGGCTGGCGGACACCAGGCCCTGGCACAGGACGCCTCCCAGCCAGGGCTTCTGACGCTTCGGGCCACCGGTGGCTGGGGTGGGGGGCACTCCCTTACCCTGCTGGTCCATGTAGATGGGGACCCCGCCCAGGGAGGCCACCGAGTCCACCAGGAGCAGGCACTGGTACCTGGGGGCAGGGGCAGCAGAGAGCAGGAGGGGCTTCAGACTCTGCCCCTGGGTGGGGTTTCTGGAGGGGCCTTACGAGCCTTCAGAAGGGCCACCGGGGAAGCAGGGGGAGCCACCCGCCTCCCACAGGATGCCTCCTCCGGGGCTCTCAGCCCCCCGGGACCAGCTCTGTGTCTGAACCGGGGTGAGCCCCCGGCACAGCGAGCGTCACCCTGGGGGCCCCAGGTGGCCGGACCCAGGTGCTCACGAGGCCAGCCAGGCAGTCTGTGTCCTGGGGGCTGGCTGGGTGCTGAGTGCTCAGGCCCAAGGGCCGTTGGGGTCCAGGGACCAGCCTAGCACAAGGCTGCATCTCCTTCTGCAGACAGCCCACAGGGCAGAAGTCCACAGCATGGGGAGGACAGAGTCCAGAAACAGCCTGAGCTGAAACAGCTGACTTCCCTCCACCTCCACATTTTCTTTAAAAAAGGCACAGAGTATCCCACGTGGACCTATGGGAGTCGTAGCCCAGGTGACATCGGTGAGCTTGATTCACTGGACAAGACTCCAGGCGGCAGGCGGTCCCGGCTGGGCTGTGCCCAGTGGGCCCGAGGCCCCCGTGGAGGATGGCAGCCCTGCCGGGGTGACCCTGCCTTTCGGTGGAGCTTCTCTCCTTCCATCCTGTGGTCAGCTGTCCAGAGCACGACTGCTGGTCCCGGGAGGGAATCCCACCTGACCCCACGCAAGGCCCTGGGCAGCCCGGGCAGGGGTGGGGGGAGCCTGGCCGAAGGCAGTGGAGCACGGCGCTGCGTTGGGGCTCTGGGACTTCGGGGCGAGGGGGGCAGGCTGGGGCACCAAGGCTGCAGGGTCAGCGTGAGCCCACCCTAGTCATGGGCCAGGAGGGCAGTGGCGCTGGGGGGACACCTGACCCTGCTCTCAGATGGGAGGGTCCATCCAGCCTCGGCCCAGGGCCAGGAGGACCTCCGAGGACCTGCACCCCCATCACACGGCAGAGGCTGGGGGGACCGGCCAGCAGCCCACCACACTCCTACCCTGTCCTCAGACTGGGTCTGAGCTGTGCTTGGCTCTGCCCCCAGCACTGCCACCCTGGAAGAAGCCCACATGAGGGACAGGCCCACCTGTGGGGACAGGCTCACCTGAGGGGACAGGCCTACCTGTGGGGACAGGCTCACCTGAGGGACAGGCCCACCTGAGGGGACAGGCTCACCTGTGGCAGAGCTCCCCGTAGCCATCGAGGGGCTGCAGCACGCCGCTGGATGACTCCCCCTGAGTCAGGAACAGCAGCACAGGCTTGTGCTGGGCCAGGGCCTGAGGGGACGGAGGTTACAGCCGTGGGTGGAGCCAGTGCGGGGAAGGGGCCTCCGCCTGGTGTGGCCCCCCACACATTCCCTCCCCAGGGGCAGCGCACATCTGGGCAGCGGGAGCTGGACGCCCCTCAACCCCTCCTGCCCCCCAGCTGACCGGCCTCCTCCCCGGGCCGGCGCACCCCCCGTACCTCCTCCACCTCCTGCAGCGTGAAGTGGCCTCCAGGGTCCTTGATCATCGGGTGTACGCGGGCTCCTGGGGGCAGAGTGAGTGGTGAGCAGCCCCGCACGCTGGGCGGGAGCCGGTGCTGGGGACAGAGGCCGGGCTGAGCAGGTGGGCCCTGTGAGGGCCGCCCACACCTGCCCCCAGCCGCTGCTGGAGGGGGAAGGCGGAGTGTGCTGGGCGAATCCAGGTTCCGCGGTGCCGTGGATGAGAGCGGCTCCCTCAGCTCCACTGCCGCCTCCCCAGCCCACCTTCCCTGAGCCCAGCCAGGCCGGGCACCCCGGTGCTTGGCAGCGCTCTCCACACGGGAAGTAGAGAAGCATCTGTGCAGGGCGGAGCAGACGGGAGCTTCCCAGCAGAGGGCGGCTTCGGAGGGGCCGCGCAATTGACGGATGACTGGGTGACGGATTGAATGCACGCGGGAAGCAGGAGCCAGCGTTGCCCGCTCTGGGGCCCTGGGGCTCCAGGGAGGCAGGCCCTTGTCCTGCTATGCCTCTTGAAGCCCTGCACCCCCGTGCACAGCAGGCCCCCAGTGTCATATGCAGGAGGCGGGGAGGCCCTAGGACCATCCCAGCCTCAGGGGCCTGAGGTGTGCGGTGGAGGCAGGGGAGGGGCTTGCCCAGGCCAGGAGGGTGGCCGAGGTCCGCTCAGGGTCCTGGACCTTGCCCGACCCGGGCTCCCCTTGAAAACCAGCGTGTGCACTGGAGGGGCCCCAGTGAGGGGTCAGGATGCCCTCGGGCTGTCGGGGGTTGTCCATTAACCTGGACCGAGTGTGGCCATGTGTGGAGCTGACCAGGCAGGGGTTCCGTGATGTTTCCAAACCCGCAGTCAATCATTAAACCCAATGCACCCTCGGGCTTTCGACTTCTGTCTCTCCCTTTAGTAAATTTTACTCTGGAAGTGGAAACCCTGTCCATACCTCCGTATTTTGCAGCTCTAGAAACAGAGCTGTTTCTGAGATTTTGAGGGGGGGATGTCAGCTTCTGAAACCTTGTCCTGTGACAGAGTGGAGGTGGCCCCTGGGGACCCCAGACAGCTGCGGGGACGCTCTGGGTTCGTGCTGAGACCAGAGGAGCCCCTGCAGTGCCGTCCCCACCACGGGCTCCGGAAACAGCTGCTCCCCAAACTCCGGGAGACCAGGGGGATGGGGGCCCCTCGAGCATCCCGACGCCCACTTGGAGGAGACAGCAGGCTGGCGGGCAGGTGGATGCGTGAAGGGCCTCCAAGGGGGGTAAGTGCTCAGGGCCTGAGGTTGGTACCTGGAGAGGGGGGCTTCCAGGCTTCGTGCCGGAGGAGGGAGGCCTCTGGGGAAGGATGGAGCGAAGGGCCGCACCCCACGCCCACACCGTCTCTTACCGATGCGCTCCCCGATGTCCTGGGCCCGCTGCCCCCAGACGCCGTTGACCCCGACCAGGAAGGAGTCCCCCGGCTCCAGGAGGTTGAACAGGGCGGCCTCCAGTGCACAGTGCCCCGAGCCGCTGATGGCCAGCGTGAGGGGGTTCCGGGTCTGGAACACGTACTGGATGCCTTGCTTGATCTCGTCCATGATCTGGGGGCAGTGGACATGCAGGTCACCGCCTCCCCTACTCCCACCCCAGGGAGGAGGCCACTCAGGGCACTGACCGCTGTGTCTCAGTGGCCTACCTGGAACATCTCCTCGTGCATGTGTCCTATTGTCTGCCGCCCCCCAGCCGCCATGACGCGGGGGGTCAGGTTAGAGGGGCCGGGCCCCAGCAGAAGCCGGCTGGGGAGGGACAGGGGCTTACTCAGGGCTTCTGGGGGGGCCACCAGCAGTGGGTGGGAGGCCATGGTCCTCACCCAGCCTGCCGCCTTGTGCCCCAGGGCCGCACTGGCCGCGGTCAGTGCCCGGAGCATTTCCCAGCAGGCCCTGCACTGACGATGGGCAGCGGAGGACACGGGGGCGCACAGGAGGTGAGCCTGGTCGATGGGTTTCTGCTCTACCTGCTGCCTTTGGCTGTTTGTCGTTGTTACCAGACCGTTATCAATGCTCGTCCTGCACGTGAAGGCTTGGCAGCCGGGGTGTTGAACCCTCGGCGGGAGAGGAGGAGCCAACAAAGTCCAGTCCGTGAAAAACAGATCTTGGCAAGTGGTCCTCTGCTCTCCAGCTGCCCCTCCCGCTCCATCCCCAAAGGATGCCCAGCCTGGTGCATCTGGCTGGGCTCAGGGGGCCCCAGCGTTTTTCTTATGGGACTAGAGCGCCAACATTTCAGACTTGGCAGACCTACAGGCTGTGTTAAAACTACTTAGCCCTGCTGTGGTGGTGAGAAGGCGGTTACAAGGGTGTGGCTGTGTGCTAATAAAACTTTATTTACAAAAGAAGCGGTGGGCCAGATTTGGCCCAGGGCCACAGTTTGCTGACTCTGGCTTAGCTCCTGGAAAGACTCACTTTAGAAAATATATATGCTCCACGTGTATAAACACACATACGCACACACTGAGGACATGTCCATTCCTGATCCTTTTGGAATAAGTATTTCCTCTGCCCGTCTACACCTGAGGGCCCTGATGCTTGGTCTCCACACACGTAACCAAGGGGTCCTCACTGGGGAGCCTCCTCAGCTTCTGAGTCAGCAGGTGGGTAGAATAAATGCAACCAAGACTCCCTGCAGGAGGAGCCAGGCCCAGCAAGGGTGGCAGCCCAGCAGAGCCGCTGGTGTCCTGGGACATCGAAGGAGCCCTGCGTTGTGGGTGACCAGGCCAGGGAGGCACTGGACCGGATGCTCTCTGAGTAGCTCTTGCTTCTGACAGCTCTCGAGGGGCCGGGCTGGAGCTTGCCAGGACTTCCCGTTTTGTGTTTAGGGATCTGACGCCTGGGCCTCGGTAAGCAGGGAGCCGTCCGGGCTTCCACGGAGCCTCCATGGTCGGCAAGCACCTGCACGTGACCTTCTCCCATGGGGACTTGCTGCTCGGCTCAGCAGAGCCCCTGCATTCAGCACTCGCTGCTTGGGCTGGGTTCGTCTGGCGTCCTGGGGCGGCAGGGACTCCACGAGCTTTAGCCAGGATGGACAGGCATGGCCTGAGCACTTGGGGACCCTCACAGCCCTGCTGGGTCGGGGCGCTCCGTCCATCGGGGAGGAACAGGCAAAGGGGACAGGCCCCGAGTGGTGGGCAGAAAGCAACTCAGGAAAGAGGGCCCAAATGTGTCCCTGTTGGCCCAGGGCAGGCCTGCCACGCCACCGCTAGCCTGGCCCTGTACGCACAGGGAGGCCCCGCGGGCGCTCCCCCCCTTGCTCCTTCCTTCCCTCCTTTCCTCACTGCCCCGACGTCTTCCTTACCAAGCGAACCCTCTGGGCCAGGACCCAATCTGGCAGCTCCAACTGATGCAGGGTCAGCAAGAAGAGAAGCAGAAGCCCCTACCAGCGGCCGGCGGGTGGGGCAGAGGACCTGGGGTCTGCGACAGCCTCCTGGGAGCTGAGAGGAGAGGCCTGAAGGGCCTGAGAGCCTGGAGGAGGGGACAACCCCAGGGGGCTGCTGGGCAAAGCTCGTGGGGGCTTCGGAGCTGGGCCTTGGAGAAGGGAGAGGCGGGCCCACCCCAGGGTGGGAGGGGTGGTGAGGGCCTGCTAGGCAGAAGGAGCTGCAGGGACCTGGGCACAGAGGTGGAGGCCTGTGTGAGGAGGGCCTGTGCAGACCCCTGCTGGGGCCAGCAGCCTCAGGTCTGGCCCGGCCATGGCGTCTGGGGCCCGCTGCTGGCCTGGTAATGCCCGTGCGGCACTGGGCCTCTGCAGTCACAGGTGTGTCAGCCCTGCCCAGCCCTGGTGCTGACCTGCCACAGTGAGGAACCTTCTCCTGCTGGAGGGGATGCCAGCCCCGCAGCTGTGTCCACCCTGGGGGTCCCCTGCCTGCTGGGAGCGGGAGGACCCCTCGACTCTGCTCCTGCCCTGGCCACCTTGTCTGCAGCCACACGGTCCCTGGGATCCTTCCCTCAGTCACTGAGCCCGTCCTGCTCGGCCCGCCCTCCGCCCACCTGGGAGCTGCACCACCTGGACCAGTTCATCGGGGCCTCCCGCCAGGTACACTGCCGCCTTCGCGCCAGTCTAACAAAGGCCTCTGTATCTTTGCACGTGCTGTTCCGTCTGCCTGGAAGGCTTGTCCCTTTCTTCACTCAGCCCCTCTGGCTCCTCTCTCAGAGCTGTGGCTAAGCCTCCTGTCCGGGGAGCCATCCTGTCTGGGGTTCCTCAGACGTCCTTCCGCCACGCCACAGGCTGCATGGGCCGCCCTGTCTGTGCAGGCCTCGGGCAGGACCCCACGTCGTGCAGCCCTGCGGGGTGCCCAGCGCGGCACGTCGGGGCGGGAGGAGCCTGGGCCCGGGGTTGGCCGACCCGGCCTGGCCGGTGGACGGGTGGGGGCGGCCCAGGGCAACCAGGGAGGTTTGTGTCCTTTGCTCCAAAACAGGAAGACGTCCTGCGTCGACGTAAGCGGGACGGGGTGTTGCAATCCGGAGAGGCGTCTCCTCAGCCCGAGAGCAGATTGGGAGCCGCGAGCCACTGACGACAGCGAGCAGTGCGGCAGGCACCCGACCTCTGTTTCCCGGATCCCTGGAGATAAGGGCCACCTGGCCAGGTGGGCTAGGCAGATCCTGGTCTTGAGGCCAAGGTCGGCACAGCATCTCCCGGAAGCTGCGTCTTGTAGCTCCGGAAGGGCCAGCCAGCTCACCCCAGGCCACCGTGCGGGGCCTTGAACCAGCGGCCGTGGGGGCCTGGGGAAATGACGTCCAGACCAGTTCCTGGTGCCTGCCCACGGGGGGCCTCCCAGGCCCAGCTCCCCGTAGACCCAGGAGTGTCTTAGTCCCCCAGTCAGTGGTGGAACCCACGGGCTGATGCCTGCCACACCGTGCCACACACTGAGTCTGGTTTTTAAATTTCACTTCTGGTTTCCCACAGTTGATGTGAAAAGCACAAATGATTGCTTTTGCCTGAGGGTCTGCAACCTGCCGCGCCCCAGAGGCGTGTCGTGAAGGCAGGTGGGTGCCATCTGTCCCTTTGGCCCTCCGGGCAGACAGTGACCTTGTTTGCTGGTGCCGGTGGGCTTCTCGTCCTATCTACCAGCTGGGAGTCTCCCCGGATGCTCTGTTTCAAACCTACGGCTAAAGCCAGCCTGTCCTGACATCCTGGGCCAGAGGAGGCCGTCAGAGGCCCGCCGCTCACATTTTCACAGACAGCCCGCCAGGTCCCAGATGGCCTGAAACCCGCAGCCTCAGCCAGAGCGGCAGGACCCCCAGGGCTGCCTGGTGTGAAATGCAGCTTTGCCTCAGGGCATCCGGGCCCAAGGCGCCACGGCCAGGTCACCACCTGAGTGGTAGGGGTGGGTCTCTGCTGGGAGAAGGTCACTGGGAGCCTGTCCCAGTGAGCAGCCCCTGCTGAGACGCCACGTGCCTGGTTATTTGTTTAGTTGTGCCCTGGCAGGTGCTACAGGGCCAGGCTCTGGACACCATCGATTAACTGCCGCCCCTCCACCCAACCGCGGTCCAGCATGATGTTGCTTCCCGGTGGTCAGGGCGCCCTGGGTGAGGACACCAGGTCTTGGGGTGGAAGCCTGCACCTGCGGCGAGGGGCCAGGAGCCCAGCGGAGGGCACCGCCCAGCTCTGCCTCGGAGAATCAGGACTGAGTAGTCTCAGGGCGCTG
Organism: Eschrichtius robustus; assembly: GCF_028021215.1. NCBI lineage: Eukaryota > Metazoa > Chordata > Mammalia > Artiodactyla > Eschrichtiidae > Eschrichtius > Eschrichtius robustus. The sequence continues at coordinate 944,268 of NC_090828.1, forward strand.
CCACAGGTATGGCTCACGTGCTTCAGCTCCACTACGATGAGGGTGGACGGGCAACTTGCGGCAGCCAGTCACCCCTGTTCTCCAGGCGCTGAGCAGGCAGACAAGCCCCTGGCCACGTGGTGACGAATGACACATCGATCACCACAGCAAGCACCCTCGCAGAAAAACCAAGCGTTCCTGGGGCTCTCGAGGTGCCCGCTCTGTGTGTTGTGATTCTCAGGGCCTCATGGGGGGCTCGGCCCCTTTCCCATATGGGTCCCTGGGGCGCTGTGTCATTCATAATGTGACAGACGTGACAAACCAGAGAGGACCCCGGAGCCTCGCGCCTGCCCCATGAGGTAGGAGCTTTGGCCAGGCTGTGTCCCGAGTGCCCTCCGGCCCCTGTGGCCAGTGCCCCAGCGGGACAGCCGGGTACCAGCCTGCTGAGTTTACCAAGAAGTAAAGAGATACTTTTGAGTATTTCCCACTGACATTTGGACTTAAAACATTGCTTTTAACACAGCAGAACCCGGGTCTAGGATCGCCCAGGGCGCCCACCCTCTCACACCCCAAAACCCAGGAAGTGGCTACGTGTAAGTCCCACCTACAGAGCTCAGGAGATGACACACACTGGCCTCACAAACGTCGCACAAGTCAATCCAGGCTTTGTTGTCAGTCGGAGGATACATTTAGCATCCACTTTAACGTCAGTTTAAAATCCAGCATGAGATGAGGGTCGTCAAAACCCAGGACACAAGATTTTGCGGAAAAGTTTGGCGAGACTCAGGCCGGACTGGATGTGCATGCCTGGCGTTTCCTCCCGCGGATCACCGCGGTGCAGGCACTGAACCCTCTCTGCCTGTTTTCCTGTTAACGGGAAGCTGAGGTTTAGCTGCAAGGTAAGGTGAAAGGTGAAAGGTGAAAGATCGCCCCGCCCTTCGTGTTTGGGATCCCAGGGACCCGTTCCAGTTCCGTTGTCAGGGACTGCACGGCCTGTCCGGCTGGTCCTCCAGAGGCCGTGAATGCAGGGCCCCGGCAGGGAGGGAGCTGGCCCAGGGCCCGCAGCTGGACGGGCTGGACCGGCACCTTCGCTCCACTCTCTTCTCTGAGGCGACCGTGGAATCCAAGCCAGAAGGCGGGTTGTCTGCGAGGACTTGCTGCTCAGGGCACGACTGCACGCGGCTCTGCGGGGTCAGTCCCACCTCCACGTGCCTTCGCTGCAGCCCGCGTTCCCAACACCGGTGCCAGGGAAACAGGCCCCTTGCAGGTAGATCTCAGTGCTCTCAGGTGTTGTGGGTTGCATTGTGCCCCCCAAACTGTATGTTCTGGTCCTGACCCCTGGTACCCGTGAATGTGACCTTATGATAGGTCTCTGCAGATGTGATCCAGGTAAGACAAGGTCATCCTGGGCGCAGCAGGCCCCCATCCGATGACGGGTGTCCTTACAAGGAGAGGGAGATTTGGACAGAGATACAGACACACAGCAGAGGCCATGAGACGGGAGGGACGCAGCCACAAGCCGAGGGACGCCAAGGATCGCCAGCCACCAGCAGAAGCTGGAGAGGCAGGAAGGAGCCTCCTCCGGAGGCTTCAGAGGAGTGCGGCCCTGCCCACACCTTGGCTTTGGACGTCTGGCCTCCAGAACCAGCAGAGAACACGTTTCAGTTTGCGGGGATGTGTCACAGCAGCCCTAGGAAGCTAACACAGCAGGGAACCCCTGACGCTGGGGCTTTACCTTTGGGTTTTGCTGTCAACAGCTGTTACGTGTCGAGAGCTAGGGCACTGCTGGCCGCCGTGCTCACAGCCGGGCGCTCCAGCCTCCCGCTGCCCGTCGGTGCCAGCCCCGCACTCCAATCCCCCCACCCCGGTCCCACTGCCTGGCACAGCTCCTCTGTGGGCTCATTGGCGTCTCTTTCACAAGCTCTCACTCTCCTCTCCAATCTCACACCCCCAAGACTTCTGAAACGCTGATTCAGCAAACACAAAAGCGGAAGTTGTTCTCTGGCTACGCAAGCGCTCGGCTGATGACAGGGAGGCCGTCTCTGCGGCCGCTCAGCCCGGTTGGCGAGGCCGAGAGAACGCAGAGATGGAGCCAAGTGCCGGCCCCTCCCGGTGGGCTGCCAGCCCTGCCCCACCTCCGAAACTCACCCCAGCTCTTACGGAAAGAGTTGAGAAATGGCCCGCGTCCCCTGGGACTCTCGTGCCCACGGCCCTCCCACGTCTGACCCTCACTGAGAGCTTCCGAAACGTCCACTGCCCTAAACGCAGTTATTTCTGGGGGCCGGGTGAACGCTGTTGGAGGAGGTTGGGAGACCTGAGTGGACCCTCTTCTTCCTGGGGCCTGGCCCTCATCGGTCACTTAACCTCCCCCGCTGGGATTGCCTCTGCGGCAGGAGGTATAGGCGCCCACCCTCGCTGGCATCGCAGGGGTTTATGAGCCTCAGAAGACATAGTATGTGAGAAGACACTTTGCAAACTCTTGCCCTGAGTCACCTTGGCCTGATGTTATGGAGAACCTGGGGGACTTTGCTATTCACAGGAATTCTCCCAGGAAGAAGAGTTCAATGCCTACCTGACACTCACTTTTTAAATTGAATTTTAAAAGATGAAAGTATTATATGTTCACCATAAGTAATTTTTTAAAAGACAAAAGAAATTTAAAACAAATCAAGTGCTTGGAAACCCTCTATTGACACTAGGCCCCTTTTACACTCTATGTTCATCTTGCCAGGTTTTTGTCTGCATCACTGAAATCATTTAATATACGCTGATATTTCAGTGGTGTTAACACCGGCGCCTTCATGGTCCCTGAGGGAAGAATACAGAACAGGTCAGAGCCGGTGCTGCCTTTCACTCCTGAGACAGCCTGGATGCTCAGAGTTTGTCAGCCTTTCCCGTTCCAAGCTTTTCTTAATGAACAGGAAAAGAAACGACTTCTTAAGCCAGTTCATAGACCTTCAAGAGGCAGAGAGTTGATACTCTCATTTGTTAGTGTGTCGGGTGAGCAGGTCTGTTTGATTCAGCTGCAGCTGAAATCATTTACCTTGGCGTTTCTAGAGCAACATATTTTCAGTGTCTGTCCCTGACATCCCCGGAGCTGCTTTCCACCTGCTGTGGAGAAAAGGGTTAACAGGCAGGCCCTGGGCTGGGAGCTCCCAGGAGGGTCCCCAGCCCCCTCGTGGAGGAGAGGGCCTCGCCGCCCCTAAACATTTGTGCTGGGAGTCTGGAACCTTCACCAGGCACAGGTGCCCGTGACCACCCCCAGGAAAAGCCCCAGGCGCTGTGTCTCTGACGGGCTCCCCGGGGAGACAGCACCTCACGGGCGTCACGGCTGGCGGTGGGGAGCTAAGCACGTCATGTGAGGAGAGGGGGCTCTGGAAGCTCACGCCTGGTCCCCGACTTGTCCCTGCGCCCCCTTCCTTTTACCGATGTTGCTTTGTATCCTTTCTCTGTCCTGAATCCAGCTGTGAGCGCGGCCGCTGCTGAGTCCTGGGGGCCCCCTAGCGAACCTGGGGGTGGTCTTGGGGACGCAGACTGCAAAATATGCACAACTGACTTTTTAAAGCTCAGGGAGTTGAGTGTTTCAACACTGACAACTCTGTAATTAGATCCATGTTTCTGTCCTCTGTTCGGCAAACTTCAGCCTCATTTCTTTTTACATTTTTTTAAAAAATTAACTAATTAATTTATTTATTTATTTATTTTTGGCTGTGTTGGGTCTTCGTTTCTGTGCGAGGGCTTTCTCCAGTTGCGGCGAGCGGGGGCCACTCTTCATCGCGGTGCGCGGGCCTCTCCCTGTCGTGGCCTCTCCCATTGCGGAGCACAGGCTCCAGACGCGCAGGCTCAGTAGCTGTGGCTCACGGGCTTAGTTGCTCCGTGGCATGTGGGATCTTCCCAGACCAGGGCTCGAACCCGTGTTCCCCTGCATTGGCAGGCAGATTCTCAACCACTGTGCCACCAGGGAAGCCCGAGCCTCATTTCTTTCCTATCCTGAGAGAGGTTCTGACGTTTTGCTTCATTAATTTATGTTTTCGTTTGTTCACCATCATTGACTGATGGTCTTCTCTGTGTCAACCGTATGAGAATAAATGATTGTGCATAAGATGATGAGAAAACCCGCGGGCTCACGGCTCCAACATGCTGGCCCAGGGGAGGGACAGACGCAGCTGCAGGCTGTGGCCTCCGAGAAGCCCAGGCGGCAGCAGGGAGCATGTCCAAGGTGGGGACAGGCGGGCAGGAAGCTCTGAATCCGTCAGGGGAGAAAGGTTGACCGGGGCCATGAGGGTGGGAGGCACAAAGGCCCAGCCCCAGGGAGCCGGCACCAGCAGGGGCAGAGGAAGGCACATTTGGCGTCTCTCCTGAAAGCCCCGCGGAACCACAGACACTTCCTGAGCAATGACGGATCCAGCAAGGAAGGTGCTTTGAGAGTTGGCCAGGAGAGGGGGGCGCCTCCCCTGGTGACCTCCGGTGTGTCTGGAGTGCAGAGGGCCCCAAATGGGAGTGAGTATCAGAATCCCCAGATTTCTGCTCAGCAGGACTTGGGTGGGCCCGGGAATCTGCTTTTCTGGCCAGAGATCCTCAGCAGGGAACCCGAGGAGGCCAGGATTCCCAGGGGACCCACAGGACAGGGAGGCTCAGAGGGGGTGGGTCTGGGGTCAGAGGTCACCTGACTCCAAAAGCCTGTGCTTGGGCCCTGGGAGCCTCCAGCCTGGGGATGGGACAGAGGAGGTAAGGGGACCACGTGCTGGCCCCGCGGGGAGCAGCGACACCCAGCAGCCAGACTGAGACCCCACAGGAGACTTCACATTCTCCCCCCTCAAAACACAGCTTTCTTGCTCTTCCTGATGGCAAAGTGACACAGGCTGGTTGTTCCAGGTGGGCGCAGGGGGACTGCAGGAAGGTCTAAAGAGGACGGTGCCCCTCACCCAAGATCCCACCCAGGGCAAGGGCAGGTCTGCTGGTTGGCGAGAGTGCCAACCCTGCAGAGGGTCTGGGCTGTGCACGTCGGCCCCAGGAGGTGGCTAGATCCTCGCCTGCCTGCGCGGCTGTGCTCTGAGCAGCGCGACAGTGACCCCTGCGGAGTCTGCGGGGACGTGCAGAGGGAGAGATGGGTGAACTGCGGGAAGGACGTGGTGGTGGAACCTCACACGGGACAGTCACAAATTTAAAATATCTTCAGTGTGAGTCACGACAGAAACCCTCGAAGCAGACACAGATATAGAGCTCATCGAACCTGGTTCCCACCAGCAGCCCAGGCCCACTAGCCGTCTGCATCTTGTCGACCTCATTTCTTTGATCTGGTCCCCCAGCCCCCAACGTTCACTTGTCTAATTTTCCCTGTTTCAAAGCAAATCTCAGACCTTATGGTGTTTTACCTAAATCTTCCAGTGTGCATCTGAAAAAAATGGACATTTTCTTACAGAGTCTCATACTTAACAAAACTAAATCAGATTCCTTAATATCATCCAATGGCTCGTCTGGAGACAAATTTTCCCGATTGCCCAAAAAATGACTTTTCAAAGGTGGTTTGTTAGAGTTGGGGCTCAGACTGGGTCCCGGCGTCGTGTGTTGCTGGGTGCAAGTCTCCGTTAATGGGTGACCGTCTCTCTTGCGTCGGTGGAAATAGGCCTCAGCAGGAAGCTTGTCTAAAGTCAAATCCTGGCTCAGGAGGTCAGGGTGCGGCCCAAGACTCTGCATTTATAACAAGCCCCCATGTCATGGAAAGCTCTGGGTCTCAAGGGCTTTGCTGGCTGCCCACAGCCCCTGGCCACCCGGCCGGCCTCCTCTTCCTGCATCTCTCTCACCCCCCAGCACCCCCGGGGCACAGACATCCCGTCCCAGGAGCCTCTGAGAGGGGAGGGATGAAGGGACTGGGCAGGAGGGTCGCCTTTCCGCAGGGTCTGAGGTTTGACCCCGTGAGGTGTGGGGCCCCAGGCCGCACCTGATTTCCTGGTGGGAAGGGTGAGACTACCCTGAGAAGGGTCATCCCAGGTCAGGAGATGTCCCCGTCCTCAGGACAGAACCCCCCCTCAGGCTCCTTTCCCGAGACCCCAGCTCAGACCTTCACCCAGTCCTGCTGGAAACCCTGGGGTCCAGCTCCCAGCCTGGATGCCCCACTAGCCTCTGCCCTGCTCTGGTAGGGGCTCTGAGAATGTCAGCACATCCTTCTGTGCTGCCCCTGCCCCCAGAGCCGGTGCTTGCGGGAAGACGGGTGACTGAGGTCGCGGGCCTCCTGCTGACCTCTCCCTGCGCCCCTGCCCCCCAGGAAGCTGGTGCAAGGCATCCAAGCTCCTGAGACTCCAGACGTGGCCCAGGAGGCTACAGACAAGGCCGGGGGAGGTGTCGGGGAGACGTCAGGACCCCGAGAGGATGCTCATTCTCACTGTTCCTCCAGAAGCACAGGCCGTGGGAGGTCCTGAGGGGGACTGGGGCCCCCTCCTCTGCCAGATCCTTCTGCGAAGGGCTGAAGCCAAAAGCCCAGGGGGGAGGTGGGATTCCCGTGTGGTCCAGAAGCCCAGGGCATGGTGAGTGGGCTCTTGGTTTGCCCGTCCTCACTTCATAGAACTTGACTCAGCCAAGCCTGGCGCCCCTCAAGGAAGGTAGGCTGTTTAAATTCCCTGTTTATGAATTAGGACACTGAGGCACGGAGCAGGGACCGACTTCCGCAAGGGCAGCTCCATTACAGTGGGGAGGAGCGCGGGGAGAGGGGAGGGGACCAAGCCGGCCTGAAGGAGGAGGGGCCTGGACCTGTGTCCACCCAGACCCCGGCCACCGTGAGCACACACTGATGGGCGTCAGGGGTGAGCTGGGCTCCCGACTTTCAGCCCCGGGTGGGAGCGTGGAAGGAGCAAACGCTGGGTCATTCCGAGGGGTGCTTGTCGTCAGGGCCTCAGCCCCGATCTCCCTGGGAGGTGGCAGGCGCCCCCCAGCTCAGCCAGGGCCGTGGTCCTCCTGGGGGCGGCGGTGCTGGGCCAGGCCGGGGCAGCTGTCCCAGGCAGGCAGGACCTGGTGTGGCGGCTCACGTGAAGACTCGCCCACCAGGAGTGCTCCGCTAACCTCCCTGTCATTTCCAGATGCATTCCGCGCTCTCCCGCTTTCCCCACTGCTCCCAGCACGCGGCTCAGACCACGAGGCCACCGGCATCTTGCTGCGCGCTGACCCGTCCGAGGGAGCTCGCTCTCCTCCGTCAGGGCCTGCACAGGCCTCGCCTCGGTCTTGGGATCCCCTGGTGCACTGCCGCCTCCGTTTCACCCATTTTTCCCTGGAGATTGCACCTCGGGCGGGAGGCGTTCAGGCTCCCAACCCAAAGCCCGTGGCCGCTTAGTGAGGAGGCCTGAATGCACGGGAGAAATCGAGGCTCGGGGTGGCCGGCCGGAGGGACCCCAGCCCCACGCTCATTCCTGGTGAAAGCTTAGCCGATAGCAGCGTCATCGGGGCGTGGGTGGCCTCCGGCTTCCCTCTCCTCTGCTCCTGAATAGCAGACGAGAAAGGAATTGATCCACAAACTGCTTCCTCCCAGGTCAGCCTCTCTTCTGACAAGATCTATTGATCCACAAACTGCTTCCTCCCAGGTCAGCCTCTCTTCTGACAAGATCTAAGACAAGATTTCACTTCAGCCACTTTTGCTGTCCATTTCATTCCTGCGATGTCATCTTCTGGATTAAACCCTCTGTGAGCTGCGTTCTCTTGGGCTGAAGCCGCTCTGCCGGGGCTCCGTCTGCTCCCGAGAGACCCACGTCCGGTCAGTCCTTCAGAGGAATCCTACTCGCAGGGTTGTCTGCACAAAAGAGGTCCCAGATGATTGATGGATTCTTTAGAAAAATACCAAGCCCATCATCATACGGAGGGAAACACAAATTCGGGGGAAAAAAACACAGACAGGAAGATACCAACACCAAAAAGTGTGGAGGTGAATGACCTCTGAGTACAAAAATTCTGTGTTTGGGAACTTAACCTAAGGGGTCGGCAGAAGTGCCTAATTAGGGGAAGGGGCTCCAGGCAGCCTGTGTGAAGCCGGTGATGGACCCGGCCAGTAACAGAAGGCCGTCTGGATGGGCCATGGGGTGTCCCAGCACTGACTGCTGCGCTCGTGGAGCCCGATAGAGAGAAATGGTGTGAAATGATTTAAGCCACATTTTAGTGGGACAGAAGCCGATGCCTCTGCAGATGGGCCGCCAGAACAGTGGTTCTCAGCCCAGCTGCACACGTGGGTCAAACCCAGGAGCCTTAAAAACGGCCTGGGCCAGACGCCTCCACAGACATCCTGATTCAGTCGGTTCCGTGAGGCTCAGGCATGCTTCCCGGGGATTCTAGGTGCAGCAGTGGATGGGATCCACAGCTTTAGAGGGGTCAGTGAGAACTCACTATGGCTGGTTTGAGGAGAAAGGGGTGTATTGAGGGGTGCTGGTCACCATTCCTGACCATCGGGACCTTCTCAGGTTTCCAGGAATGACCCAAAGCCATGTGACTGACCTGGGCCACCAGGAAGGGCCACCACCCACAGCAGCCCTCTGCCTTCTAAACCCCTGTGAGCTCACGGGGTTGGCAGAGCCTATATCACAGCAAGGGCTACGCAGCCTCTGCAGGGCAGGAAAGCGCACATGGTGAAACGAGACAAAGTGCAGTGCCCACGTGTTCATCTATTTTGATATCTCGGCATAAAAGAGCGACACGTGGCACCAGGCCAAACGAAGACCCCAAGGATATCAGGGTCTCAGCCCTGGCACCTGTGAATGTCATCTTATCAAGTAAAGTGTTTGCAGGTATGCTTAAATGAAGGATCCTGAGATGGGGACATTTTTCTGGATTATCCAGATGTCCCTAGATGCCATCACAAGAGCCCTTATAAGAGAGGGACAGAAGGAGATTAGACACACAGAGAAGGCAGAGGACAATGTGACAATGGAAGCGGGGATTTAAAGATGCTGAGATACTGACTTTGAAGATGGAGGGAGGGGCCATGAGCCAAGGAATGTGGGTCCAGAAGGTGGGAGAGGCCAGGAGAGATTCTCCCCTGGAGCCTCCAGAGGGACCCTGCTGACGCCAACACCCTGATTTCAGTGAAGTGAAACTGATTTGGACTTGTGGCCTCCAGAACCAGGAGAGAATGAATCTGGGTCGTCCTGAGCCATGTTTGTGGTGCGTTGTTACAGCGGCCACAGGAAACTCATACGCGTGGCCCAAATGACAGATACAAACACACACACACAAACACACAGTCACAACAAGGTGGGAGCTGAAAGGGCCTGGACCCCACGCTCCTCCATGCCCCAATCAGCCAGGACCCTCCCCTGGAACCCCCTGCTTCCTGACTCCTGGGTGGGTGGGGGAGGGAGTCACCCAAGTAGAGGCCACCCACAATTTTCTGAGTCCTCAGGGCACTTTTTTATAACCTCATACTTTCTTGTAGTTTTTAAAAAATTGGTTATTTATTTCTCAAAACACTTCAAAGTTAGAACCTTCTTTTATAAACACTCAAATGTACCTGAAGCATTGATTTAATATTTAGAGGTATTTCAATGTTATGAATACAGATACACAATCTTTTTTTTTTTTATGTCTGGGAGAACAATTTCTCTTGGCCATTGCTCTTTTTTTGTTTTTTAATAATTCTTTATTTTATTTATTTATTTTTGGCTGTGTTGGGTCTTCGTTTCTGTGCAAGGGCCTTCTCCAGTTGCGGTAAGCGGGGGCCACTCTTCATCGCGGTGCGCGGGCCTCTCACTCTCGCGGCCTCTCTTGTTGCGGAGCACAGGCTCCAGACGCGCAGGCTCAGTAGTTGTGGCTCACGGGCCCAGCTGCTCCGCGGCATGTGGGATCTTCCCAGACCAGGGCTCGAACCTGTGTCCCCTGCATTGGCGGGCAGACTCTCAACCACTGCGCCACCAGGGAAGCCCCAGATACACAATCTTTTATGTGTGTTATAAACATTTTCTCCTAGGTTGGATCTTTTTTTTTTTTCATGTAACTCTGTCTCTGGTTGATTTTGTCACATTCAAGTTCTAGATTTTGATGTGGCCCCATCTTTCAGGTTTCTGGATTCCTTATGTTCTGGAAAGGTCTTCCACAGCCCAAGGAAGTGAAAAATAGGATTTGTACTTTTTGTGGGACAAAAATAACCAGAAGTCTTAATTTTTATTTTAGATTTTGACTCCATTTGGAATTTTGTGTGTACGTAAAATGAGGAAGACACCTTATTTTTTCCTCCCCCAAACAGATCTTTAATCAACAAACACAGTTCAGAAAATAGACTGATTTTCCCTATTGGTTTGAAATGCCACCTTTATCACAAGCTAAATTCATGTATGTCTGTTTTGTTTCATTTATCTTTTTGTCAGTTCCTTTGACAGTATTGAACTATTATCATTATTATAGCTTTAAGGTTGATTTCCCACAAGATAGATAAATTTCCCTGAGTATTTTTTCTTTTAGTTGTGTCAATTTTTTCTTGCTATCCACTGTTATTGGTTTTGCCTAGATTAACCTGAGAACCAACTTACCTTCCTAAAATACTCTCTTACGATTTTTATAGAAATTACATTAAATTTATAATACTCAGTCTTTCCTTCCAGGAAAGTATACTATCTCTCAATTATTCATATAAATTCTATGTCTTCAATAACCTTCTATAGTTTTTTTTAATAAAGAACTTGTCCGTTTATTGTTTAATTTATTCCTAGGTACTTATATGTTTTTGTTGCTGTTGTGGTTGGAATCTGTCTTCCATTACATATTTACATTTTAAAATATTTTGAAAGGTTTCAAAATCCATGGACCCACCACTAGATTTAACAAATGTTAACATTTTCCTCCTTTTGCTTCAGATCCTGTTTTTTAAAACAATAAAGTGTACTGATACCTACAGTAATCAAGACAGTGTGGTACTGGAAAAAGAAAAGACCAGTTGATCAATGCAACAGAACAGCGACTAAAAACGGACCCAAAACATACGGTCAACGGTTCCTGTCAAAGGTCCCGGTGCGGCTGACCAGCGAAAGGAAGGCTCTCCAGTGAGTGGCGCTCCAAAAATCGGGGCTGCATCGTAAACCTAAAGGTAGAAGTGAAAACAACAAAAGTGCTAGAATAAACCACAGGAAAACAGGAGCAAATCTTTGCAGCCTTGTAAGCAAAGATTTCTCAGGACACAAAAAAGCACTAACCAAACACACAAAAAAAAGATGAATGGAACTTCATAAAAATTAAACACTCCTGCTCATCAAAAATATCATCAAGAAAATAAACAGGCAAATCACAAACTGGTAGAAAATATTCACAGCACATATGGTTGACAAATGAGTTGTATCCAGAATATGTAAAGAATCCTGCAATTTAATAATAAAGAGACAAATATCCAGCTTTTTTTTAATGGGCAAAGACTTGAACAGACACTTCACACACACACACACACACACACACACACACAGAGATATACAAGTGGTCAATAAACACATAAAAAAGTTCTTAACATCATTAGCCATCAAGGAACTATCAAGGAAAATAAGGTGGCTAAAATTAAAAAAGGCTGACAATACCAAATGTTGGCAAGACTGTGAGGCAGGTGGAACCTCTCACACTACTGATGGGAGTGGAAATTTTTACTGCAGTTTCTTGGAAAGTTAAATATATATACATTTTTTCTATGACTCGGCAGCTCCTCTTCAGTTTCAAGAGAAACTAAAAATACATATCCCCCAAAAGCCTTGTACAAGAATGTTCAAGCTTAATTGATAATAGTCAGAGACTAGAAACAACCCAGATGCTCACCGACAGGAGAATGGCAAGCAAACTGTGGCATAGCTACAAGCCGGATCACTACTCAGCAGTGAAGAGAGACTGCTGGTGTATTAACAGCATGGGTGAAGCTCAGAAATATTGTGCTGGAAGAATCCAGACACAGAAGAGTACAAATTCCATTTATAAATTCCATTTATTGAGATTCTAGAGTTGGCAGAGGAACGCCTGATACTAGAAATCAGGTCTGAGATTGCTTCTGGGGTGGGGAATGGACCGGGAAGGGACACGTGAGAACTTTCTGGAGTGATGGAAAGGTGCCTGGCTTGCTGGGTATTTGTCAAAACCAATTAAGTGGCACACATCTGAGCATTTCACTGTGCGTAAGTTACACCTCGATAAAGACTAAAGCCAAGAATATCTCACAGACGCAATTGAAGCTTCTTATGTACCCTTCCCTAATCCTATTCTCCTTCCTCCCTCCCCAGAGAAACTCAGCTCCAAGGTCTTTAAAATTAAAATCGTGCCTCCAAAATTTTACTATATTTGTATGGATTCATAAACAATAAGTAAAAATGTCTTATGTGGTCAAATGCACATGGTAAACACTGGCTGTTTGCCCCTTTTATCCAGGGTTATGTTTTGGGGGTTTAATCCATGCAACTATACGTAGATCTGGTCCATTCATCCTAACTGCTGTAGCACTTTTTACACGAGCACATCACACTTTATTTATCCACCCTTCCACTGGTGGACTTTCAGGGGCTTTCTAATTTTGGGGTGTTGAACAATACTGTGATGATTGTCCTTGTGTGTGTCTCCTCTGGACTTGTGCTGGGGTAACATCCTGAGTGTAATCGCTCACCTTCCGAACCCTAGTCCCTGAGCAGGGTCGGGGTGGGGTTTACCGCATGGCCGGCAGCCTGGCCGCCTGGGGCTGTGCAGGCTGAGTGCTCATAGATCTGAAGGCCGTGGCTGCTATGGCATTACCGTTGTAATCGTGATTTTTGGTTGAGCACCTTTTCAAGTGTTTGCTGTGTCTGCTGGTTATTTGGGTTTCCTCCCTATGAGTCCTTCTTGCCATTGTGTTCTTTCACGTTTACTGCTGGAATTTTTTCTGGTTATTTTGCCATTTGGCCAGCTTACTAAATTCCTTGTTTGTTCTCTTAAATTTCCCAAGTAGTGAAAATATTTCATCTGAAAGTGTAACTCTTTCTTCCTTTCCACACTTAGATCTAGCATTTGTTTTCTCTTGCCTTCACATGGAGTAGAAGCATCATAAAACGCTGAACTTGAACAGCAATAGCATCCATCCTTGGTTGTTTTCAACCTTGATGGAACTACGTTGAGTTATCCATCCCAATATTTATTTGTTTCTTTGTTTATTCAGTCATTCATCAAATATTTCTTGGCCTGTATTTTTTGTGCCAGGCACTGTTCTTGATTCTGGGTGCACAACTATGAACAAGGCAAACAAGATCCTTCCTCCCTGGAAGAAGAGAGGAAGTAAACAAGAAAAAAAAATAAAACAATTTCAGGGACATGTAAATATTACAACGAAAATAGAGTAGGGTACCATGTCTGAGAGTGATGGAGACTGTGTCTGATGTTAGGTTTTGATCTATCTCTCTTTGAAGTTAGGAAGATTCATGCTATTACTAGTTTAAGAATTTGTATCAGGAATCATTGTTGAATTTTATCAAATGTATTTTTTGCATTGATCAATGCAAAACATGGTTTTTCCTGTTCTACCCTATTAAGGCAATGAATTTAATTATAAGATTCCTAATGTTGAACCATCCTTTCATTCTTGGAACAAATTCTACATGGTCAAGACGTGTCATTCTTGTACTGTACTATTCAACCCTGCTTAGGATGTTTGCATGTATATTAGAAAGTGATATTAGTCTTTAGTTTCTCTTTTGTGCTATTGTTGATGTTGATCTCAGGACTACGTTACCTTCAGAGGACAAATCAGGGATCGTGCCGTATTTTTTCTGCCTTGGATCACTTTAAATAACAGATATTATGTTCCTGGAGGAGTTGGGAGAACTTGCCCATGCAACAATCCGGGCCTAACCCGTGAGCATGTGTGAGGGAAGTCAAATCATTTACTGCCTCTCCCATTTTTTCCCCTGTGTTACTGGACCATTCAGCTTTTCTCTCTCCCTGTGTCTTAGTCTGCTCGGGCTGCTACAACAGAACACTATAGACTGGGGGGCTTAGAAACAACAGAAACTTATTTCTCATAGTCCTGGAGGCTGGAAGTCCAAAACCAAAGAGCTAGCAGATTCGGTGTCTGGTAAGGTCTGCTTCCTGGTTCACAGACATCCGACTTCTCCCTGTGCCTTCACATGGTGGAAGGTAGGAGGGAGCTCCCTGGGGTCTCTCTTCTAAAGGCACTAACCCCATTTGTGAGGGCTCCACCCTCATGACCTAATCACTTGCCCAAGCCCCCACCTCCTAACACCATTACATCAGGGGTTAGGATTTCAACATATGAATTTGGGGGGACATAAACGTTCAGTCTATAGCACCTTGTGAGAAAATCTTGGTAATTAATATTTTCTTAGAAAGTTATCAGTTTTATTTAGATTTTCACTTTTTATATAAACATTGCATTTTAAATATCTTTTCTGTAGTTATATCCTCTCCTCATTTTCAAAGAACCAATCCTTTTTTTTTTTCTTAAGTCTAATTGTTTATTTTCTATTTCATAATTTCAGGTTTTCCTTAGATTCTTTCTTGTACTCTCTGTTGAATTTTGTTGTTGTTACTCATAATCTAAATTCTGAAGTTGGACTTCTCTGGTGGCGCAGTGGTTAAGAATCTGCCTGCCAATGCAGGGGACATGGGTTCAAGCCCTGGTCCAGGAAGATCCCACATGCTACGGAGCAACTAAGCCTGTGAGCCACAACTACTGAAGCCCACGTGCTCTAGGGCCCGCGAACCACAGCTACTGAGCCCGCATGCTGCAACTACTGAAGCCCTCACGGTCTAGGGCCTGTGTTCCACACCAAGAGAAGCCACCGCAATAAGAAGCCCGTGCTCCGCAACAAAGAGTAGCCCTCACTCACCACAACTACAGAAAAGTCCGCGCGCAGCGATGAAGAAGACCCAACGCAGCCAAAAAATAAAATAAAATAAGATAAAAAGATAAATTCTGAAGCTGAATGTATAGGTCAATCATTTTCGATCTTTCTTGAATTCTTACCAAGCATTTAAGGCTTGAATTTGTTTCTTTGAACACAATGGCTACATCCCATTGGTTTTTTTTTTTTTTTTTTTTCATCCCATTGGTTTTGACAAAGCACATTCTCATTCATTTCTAACTAGAGTATAATTTCAGTTTTATTTCCTCATTTAACCAAATAAGTTTTTTAAGTTCTAAGATGTTTGATTTTGTCTCCCGGAGCTACACTTTTCTTGTTTACTTCCCGTTTTATTACCTGGGGCTCAGAGAAAGATGACCTGTACAGTTTCTTCTTTGAATAATTTACTAATATTTTGGAGGGCTCTAGGCCTAATTAAAATTATGTCAACGTTCTTGGGCTTTTGCGAAGGGGCAGCATGTACTGGTGAGGGTTACAGGAGGAAACTCGCTGGGGTGGCTGCAGAGAGTTCGTGAAGGGCTGTTTATTCAGCGGAGGCAGGGCTGGGGGCCCCTGAGGGAGGGGGAGCCCCAGGAGTCCGCAGCCTGGGAGTCTGTGTCGGTCCCGGAGGGCACAGGGAGGGGCCGCACCAGAACCTGGAGAAGGTTGTGCGGGAAACAGAGCCCTCAACAAGGGTGGCAGCCCCCCCAGGGAGATCTGAAAAGGAGGCGGTGGGGAAACCTGCCCCCACCTCCCCCCACCCTCTCCCCCTGCCCTCTAACCTCCTGTTGGACCCTCCCACTGGCTGAAACCAAAGCAGAGCCCAGAGGAGTCAGGGACAGAGCGGGCGGAGGCTGACTGGGGAAGCGGGGGTTCAGGGAGGGGGTCCTGCCCTGTGCACTGCCGGGCATCGCCACCGCAACACTTCCCACCTCGCAGAGATTTCCTGGGGAAGGCTCTGTCTTCTGTAAGGCTGCAAAGTTGCCCTGAGCAGGACGGTGTCCTACCCAGCCCCTGACCCCTTGCCGGCATCTAGCAGTGTGCCGGACGCCCTCCACTGTGATCCCCAGAGCACCTGCTCTAGCCCCCAGAGCCTCCCCCGGGCTTTACATGCCAGCTGACAAGAGAATCCGTGCCGCATCACTGGGGAGCCTCAACCTTCCCGCCCTGGACGTGGCTCAGGGTGGGTGGCGGGAGAGTCCTGATTCCTAGCCCTACCTAACAACATATTCATGATACAGAGGACACCCTTCCTGTTCCCTCACCCTACAAGCTCAGACACAGCTCAGAGCTTGTGGGGTCTTTGCAGATGCGCAGAGGAGGGAAAACAGTGGAGGGGCCAGGAGGGGGGTGTGTTGGGGACTTTGATTGACCTTTAAAGAGTCAGCATTTCCTTCTGGGCTGGGTCACGAAGGGAGCTTCTGGAAGCAGCTGCTGTTCGGACACGGTTCCCCACAATGGGCTCTGGCCCCAGCCCAGCCGCCCGGCTGCCAGCTGCTGCTGGCCAGACACTGAGTCAGCAATTGGCCGTCAGGCGCACCAGGAGCAGAACCCAGCAGAGCTCTCCAAATGCAGTGCAGATCCCCTCCAGGCCTCCCAAGCCCGAAGCCCAGGGACCTGTTCACTTGGGGCCTCGCCAATCTCCACGCTCGACTGGGGGCGGATCTCCCAGCTCTGCTCTGGGTTCCAAATCTGGGGCCCAGCAATGCCTCTCTCCTGCAGGTTATTTCCCTTCTTCATAAAGTTTGATAACATTAATCCTACCTCCTGGGTGATTCTGCAGTGAAGTGAGATTGGGAGTGGTTAAGGGGCAGGGTGTTTTCCTACAAATTCAGACTCCTGGGCCTCATCCCAGCCCTGCCCACTTTCCAGGGGAGGAGCTCAGGGGTCTGGCTAATCAGAGCCTCCAGTAATTAAAGGCTGGGGTGGGCCAGTCACCTGGGAACCTGCTTCCTACCATCCCCCAAGGGCTGCTTCACCCCCTGTGGCTCTGGCCCCTGAGAAGCTACTGGAGTCGTAGAAAGTGTGTTCAACCAGGGGTCTGGCTCAGGCTGACCGCGAGTACCTGGGACCCTCAGGGCCTTTTCAAGTCTCTCAGCCTTGGTTTCTTCATCCACAAAATGGGGTTGATAATTGTGCCTCCCTGTGCAAGGGACCCTGCGTGTAAGGAGCTCAGTTATTCAAAAGTAAGCGCTTTGCAAATTCTGCAGCATGATGCAAACGCTGGCAGGGCCCAGGTTACTGGTGCGAGCCCAGAGCAGTGTCCGTATGCGGGCTTGAGGCTCTCTTCCTGGCTGCCCCTGCATGTTAACGTGTGCTCAGCCTCAGGCTGCCCTCAGCTCAGCCTGCTTGAGAGTCCCAGCCCTAGGACTCGAGTCTCTGGCCAGTTCTGGACCCCAGTCCCACTGCACATGCCAGGCCAGTGGCAGGAGCTCTGCTGGGCCTCTTCCCCTGCACCCAGCTCCGTGCCTGGTGTCTGGTCCCCACCCCATCTCGGCAGCCTCCGGTGGGTCATACAGGAATCCTGCCCGCACTGTTGCTGAGGTTCCTGGATGCTTGCACACGTGTTGGCCCACCAGCCTGAGGGGTCTGTGTCGTGCTCTCCTGCCCAACACTGACCCAGACAGCCTGGTTCTCAGACAATTTACACACTGCCTGTTGGCTCACTTGCTTTACTCTTCCCCAAACCCCAAGGAGGGTATTGGGCCCACTTTAAACACAACAGCATGAGACTCTCAGAGGATGAAACAAATGAGAACTCAGAGGGTGGAAACGTTCCATCCAGTGGTGAAGGCAGGAAGACTGCATGGAGGAGGCTTTCTAATAGCGCTTTGGAGGATGGGAGTCTCAGTTTTAGGGAAAGGCTGCAGAAACTGAAGAGAGAGTGTGACTTCAGTGTAGCTCGGCAGATGCCTACAGGGCAGCGGTTCCCAACCTTTTTGGCACCAGGGACTGGTCTCGTGGAAGGCAATTTTTCCACGGATGGGGGCGGGTGTGGGGGGGATGGTTCAGGCAGTAATGTGAGCGATGGGGGGGGATGGGGAGCAGCAGATGAAGCTTTGCTCCCCCACTGCTCACCTCCTGCTCTGCGACCCGGTCCCTCATAGGGGCCCGGGGGTTGGGGACCCCTGCTATAGGGGATCAACGGGGACCAGGTGTGCAAGGGAGCTTCAGCCAGATAAGGGAGCTCTGTTCAGCTCTGCCTGGACATCAACGCGTTGACTTGGAGCAAGTCCTTCCCTTCCTGGCCTCAGTTTCCCCATCTGTAAAATACAGATAAAGGCCTTCCAGCGTTGGATCTGGAACCCCATCGCGACGCAGCTCGAGCCCACAGAGCTCCCCCCGCGGCCTGGCCTCACCTCAGGGTCCGGATCCGTACCCCGCGGGGCCCTCTCGCCGCAGGGGCAACGGCACCCCCGTCCGCGGGGATGCGCGCCCCGCTCTCAGGACCAGGCCAGACACGCCCCGCCGTTGCTGTGGCAACGGCGTTCCCCTGCGGCCCCGCAGAGCCCGGAACTCGGCTGCAGTGGGTTGCCGCGGCAACCAGGCGGCACCTCCAAAGGGCGGGGCCTCCAATGAGAGGGGCCTCCAGTGAGGCGGGGTCTCCAGGGCCAGGACCGCAAGAACACCAGATGCTCTGCGGCCCCTGAGGGGAGGCGGGCTTGGGCAGAGGAGGCCCAGGTTGAGGCAGTGCAGCATTGTTCAAATTCCACGTGTCCCCTCAACTCCTCCAGGGCTCCCACCTAGTTCCATAGCAGCCTCGCATCCCACCACTCCCCCAGCTGTGGCTTCTTTTCAGGCGACCTGTCTTTTCATTCCATCATTCATTCATTCATTCATTCATTGTCTCTGGTTTCTGCAGATTTGGTTTTCTTTTTCCTATTCGGGATCATGCTGATTCCTCATTAAGTATTTCCATCTATCTACAATTCTGGAAAAGTCTAAGCCAATTATTTCTGCAAATATGGTTTCAATGACTCTATGCCTCCTTCTGGAATTTCAGGAACGCTTCTCAAGCACAGGTCACGGGTTCCACCTGGCTCCCAGCTTCCCCGGACCCCACCACCTGCCCTTGGCTTTTCTGCTGAGCCCTGGCCTAGCCTAGACTTTGGGTGCCCACCAGGCAGGAGCCCCGGCCCAGCCTTTTCCTCCCAGCTTCCCCCCAGTTCAAGCACGTTCAGGCCCCAGGGATGACCTGTGTTGGACAGTCGTTTTCCTGACCTGGACCTGACATCCTGCCCGCAGAGCTCCTTCAGCTGGCTCCTTTCCCACCTGGTTCAGCTGGTCCCCTCTGCACCTGCCCAGCTGCTGTCCAGACATTACCATCCTGCCCCCAGCTCACCTTGACTGTAGCCACCACTACATTTTTAGTTTCCTCTTGGTTTGTGACACCTGGGTAGTTTTTCTTTTCTGTTTGCAAGCTTGGTTTGTGTATTTTGAATTTTGTAATATATTTTTCTACAACTTATTCTTATGAGGTTAAACCATTTGAAATTACCATTTTTCATGATCCAAATTAGTTGAACATAAGCAACTTTATATAACTTAACCTAATATTTGGAGGGTCTGGGGTCTTTCAACAGCCTTAGGGAAGTCTACAGCTTTGATAGATTTTTAAAACTTAAAAAACTTAATGTAGTATTTATTAGTACTGTAAATGGTGCCAAAAAAAGTAAAAAATGAAAATGGGTCTTAACTTCTACTCTTAGATAGTGCCACTGGCCTACAAAAGATATCCCTGAATATGAGTAGAAAATTCAAACTATATAAACAGAAAGTAGATAGATCGATCGATCGATAGATAGATGGATACTTTTTTTTTTAAGCGAATGCAACCTTGCTTCCCTCCCCCAACAGCAGTCCCAGCTCTGGCAAACACTGCCAACTGTTTCTTGTGATTGTTTGGGTATATTATGCACACTCTTCTGTGCCCCCTTTAAATAACTGAACAAACATCTCGGTGGTCTTTCCACACTGGCGCGTAACTTTTGAGACTCATTCTTTTCAGTAGTATCAGAGAAATCTCTCCTGTGCACCCCGATTGATTTAACCAGGGCTCGTGGGTGAACACCTTGGTTATCTTGTCTCTTGGGAAATTTTTGTGCGCAGATACTGCAGGCAGATTTCTAGCCGTGGGATTACTGAATCAAGGAGGGGGCACCTGAAGTGCAGACATGCCCAGAAAATTCTCACCCCTTCCCCAACCACAGCCGTGGTGTGGAGGGGCTCCTTTCCCCACACCCACAGAGTGCTGGACGCCACCAAACATTTAAATTTTGGACAATCTGACAGGTCAGAAAAAAGATCTCATTGTTCTGATCTGCATTTCTTTAACTATGACTATCTTTGCTTATTGACCCATTTTCTTTCTGTAAAGTGTCCCTTTCATAGTCCGTGGCCATTTCTCTGGTGGTTACTTATAGTTTTTGCTATTAGTTTGCATAAGCTTTTTATACCTCGAGGAAGTTCCCTTCATCTTCACATGTTTTGAAATATTTTTTCCAGGGTAGGGCTGGTCTCTCAATTTTGTTTATGATGTCTCGGCCATGTAGATGTTTAGTTTTTATGTAGTCCATCTGTCTTCTTTAGAGCAATCAGCTTGTGTACCCTGATTTCTCCACACCAAGATGTTGAATGCATCCATTCACACTTCATTCTAGTTTCCTAAAATGTCATGTTTTACAAATAAACGTTTACTTCGTTGGAAATTTATCTTGATGTCGTGTCAGGTGGGATCCAATTTTATGTATTTCCTATAGTGTCCTATACCAGTTATCAAATCATCTATTTTCTCCAAATTTTTTGAAATGATACCTTTATCATAAACTTTTGATGTATTTTCTTTTAATACTGGCATATTTTTAATGATTAGAATATCACGATATGTTTTAATATCTAATAGGGCAAATCCTCCTCATTCTTCTTTCTTTTTAACAAATTGCCTCACTAGTCTTTCATGTTTGTTTTTCTACATGAACTTCTGCTGCTTTTTTAATTGAGATTGCAACAAATGTGTAGCTTTAGTTTAGGGAAAACTAGACCTTTTACAGTATCACCTGTTCGTTTCCAAGAGTATACTATACTTTTCCATTAATTTACTTCTTTTCATGGATTTTCAAAGTTTTCCTACCTAATTTCTTTGTAAACGAGAAACCTGCACATTTCCTGTTATTTACCTTTCTTAGTACTATTGTGATTAGACTCCTCCATTATAGGCTCTAACTGGTTATTATTTGTTTTTATGGAGATCGTTGGCTTCTCAGTGATAATTTTTCTTACCTCTCCCTGAAGTACTGTTTCCCATAGCTTTTCACTCATCCCTTAAATTTTCTTGGTAGATGATTACGTCATCTGCAAATATTGATAATTTTGTTTCTTTTTTTTGTTTCAATATTTTTACCTTTTTTTCTCATTTGTAATTGCATTGGCTGATACTTCTAAATAAGACAGAGATGATAATGCACATCCCTAATTAAATGGGAATTCTTTTCCTGTTTCACCATGACAAGTATTGTTTGTATAGGGCGTACCGTGTGCCCAGCCCTGGACCCAGCATTTCATACCTGAGTCCTCACCACTGCCATTTGATGTTGGTACTGTTCTTATCCCACTAGCAGGAGAGGTGACAGACATAGGTGCTGCTGAACTTGCCCAGAGTCACACAGCTGATGGAGAGGGAAGTCAGACACTAATCCATGCTGCCCCTTGGCTGGACTCTTATCCGCCAAGACCCTGAAGGGATGCTCTCTCCTAAAGTGAAAGAAGAAGCCATCTTTCCCCGAAGGGAGTAGTTATTTGCTTTTTAACCAGAAATGGATGGCCCTTTGGTCAAATGCCTTTTCAACACCTACTAAAACCATCCTATTACTTTTTGCCCTGTGACTTACTAGAATGGTAGATTATACTGATGGAGTCCTTAATATTGAACCACACTTGCATTCCAGAGAATTCAGTCAAGGTGTAGGATCATTTTAATGTCATTTAGATTACAAGCCATGTGTGGCTCCCAGTCTCTGAGTGTGGCCTCCTTTCCACACTGCAATGAGGTGAAAGCAAGAAGGTTTGTTATGCTGTGGACATTTCTGCAGCATAGGTCTGATCATCTTTTCAGGACCTGTCTGCAGGAAGAAAGAAGGGCAGCAGCCCCCAGCCAGAAGCAGGGAGACTCCTTGACCTCAGTTCTGAACCTGTCAAATTTACTGGTTTTCCTTTATCCATGAAAAAAAAATCCACAATTTCACCCGCTGCCCCCATCTTTCCAGAAGCTGTTTCGAGTCCATAGCGGAGTGAAGCCCTTGAGTTGATACATTTGAAATGCAACCTAAGTGGACATTTTCAAACCAGAAAGCATCACGATGAGTGGTGACGGCGTGGAGCCCACAACTGAAAGCAGATGCCAACATGCACCTCAGAAGGGGGTCCGAGCGTGATTTGGAAAAACACAGGGAAGTGTGCTGTGGCAGGGCTAAAACATGAAGGATTTGATTGTTAAGCTAGCCATTTTAATGGTGGGGATGGGCACTGATGCTAGGCATCCCAAAAGAAGAAAAGACGTTAAAACAGAGAAGAGTAAATACTTGAAAAACAAAGGAAATGAATTTTCCAGAATTAAAGAAAAATAAACAACTTCAGATTGAAGGACTCACAGACTGTCAAACAGGAGACAGAAAAATCCACACCATAAGAAAATTCTAGAAGCATCCTGAGAGAAAGAACATGGAACTAGAACCCAATAAGTGTTGGACTTCTCAAAAGCATACAAGGGGACCACAAAGTCATATTTTTAAAGTATTGAAGGAAACAAACTTTGCACCTTGAATTTTACATCCAGTGAAATTGAAAGTATTATAAAAAATATTCTCAGAAATACAAGGTTTCAGAATGTTTCCACCCATGACCCACATTAAAAATACTTTGTATTTCATAAGTAACACAAATGAAGAAGACTCTTCAAGAGGTATGGACAATAAGGATGACCAAGTTTCTTAGAATGTGTATTAATTGTCTTAAAAGTGAGGACAAAAGAAAAGAAATAGAGTATATCCACAATAACTCAGAACTGTGTAATTCCACACAATCTCATTATTGCCAGGGAGTGAGGAATAAGTGACCAAAGAGATGGGAGTAGGGAAAAAAGAAAAAAGAAAAAGAAAAAGAAAAAAAAAAGAAAGAAAGAAACAGGGTTTTAAATTAAGCGCAATTGCCATAAAAATAAAAATAAGAATAAGGATGAACCACCAGAAGAATATATACTCAAAGAATATATACTCAAAGAGAAACAGGAAACAATATATATAATAAATGGAAATTTTTAATAAGATGGCAAAACTAAGTCTCAATATAACAGTTCTATAAATGTGAGTGGATTAAATTCCAAGTAAAAGGTGGAAGCAGTCTAGATTTTGAAATCCTCACAATGGGTTGCCTGAAAGAGATACACTTAAAGATACAAAAAGTTTAGAATAAAAAAGTTGGCAGAAGACATACTAGCCAATATGGACCAAAGGAAACTGGGTTGACCTCTTCATATATGACATTCAAATTTAAAGCAAAAACAAACAAACAAACAGAAAAAAAACAACAACAGATGAAGGACATTACATGCATGCTGATGAAAGGGGCTGCAGAATGATAATGCACATCCATCAGAATCATTTAAATACCTAAGAGTATGCCTCAGTGTCCATCAAGCAACACCTGCCAGATTTGCACGGAAAAGTAGGTATTTCAACAATTGTAACTGGAGACTTTAACTTAAAAATAATAATTTAACAGCTCAAGCAGACAAAAATGAGCAGAAATCTCCAAATTCTGATCAATACAATTAATAATTCTGAACTTTTAAATACATACAGAACTTTACACCCATCATACAGAGAACACAACCTTTTGAGCACACGTAGAATATTTACAGAAATACACGATGTGTTAGGACATAAAGAAGCCTCAATAAGTTCCAGAGGAGAAATACACGCAGCCTGGGCTGCTGTCCTCCATTTGTGCTTCTAAATCCCCTTTGCCCGATGCTCTAAGAGATTGTCCTACATAGACCATGTCAGTGGGTGGGTTCAGCCAAAGGGAGCACCGACAGATAGCGGAGAGTGAGGTTCAGGGTCTTTTTCCCAAGTCCCTTCTGACGGGTGCTCAGGCTGGCTGCATTCCTCAACTAAGGCCTCTGCTCCCAGCCAGGGCACCTCCACCCCCCACCCCCGGGGCAATCAGGAGACAGTGTCACTCAGCTCTGTGGCTTCCCTACTTCCTACCCACACCTTTGTAAGTACTCCCTTTACCAAGCCCTGCTCAGTTTGAGTGTGCCATCTGCCCCCTGCCAGGATCCTTATAGAACACAGACTATGTTCTCAGACAATAATGCAATTAGATTAGAAATTGGTAACAAAAGTTTATCATAAAAGAAACACTATTGGAAAACAAATAACATTATTAAGTAACCCATGGGTTTGGGTTTAAAAGGAGATCACCAGGAATATTAAGAAATATTTAGGTCTGAATGAAAATGAAAACATTGCATGTTCAAATTTTGTGAGACCCAGCTAAGGCAGTGCTATAGAAGGAATTTTGTGGCTTTAAATAGATCAGAAATTTAGAAGAGTTACAAGTAAACGAGCTAAGAATTTACCTCGAGATGGAGCAACGGATCAAATCCAAAGAACCAAGAAGGAAGGAAATGATAGATAAGGACAGAAATAAATGAAATAAAGGGAAAGGTGAGAAGATTAACAAAGTACAAGTTTGTCCTTTGAAAATATTAAAAAAGAGAAAAATTCAAATAAGCAAAATACAGAATAAAAAGGAGAAATAAGTACAGAAACAGTAGGTATAAGAATAAATATGCTAGTATTTATTCTAAAACCTCAGTGAAATGGATTAATTCCTAGAAACATGTAAAATGTCAAATTTGGCTCAAGAAATAGAGAATTTGACCAGAGGGATAACTATGATGGAAATAGAAAGGATAAAAGACCCACCCTCCCTGGGGGGTCCACATAGTTTTATTGTTTCTACCAAAAGTTTGGAAGAACAATAACTTCTCTTTTATGCAGGTGGTGCCAGGGAATAGAAAAACAGAAGCTACCTAGGGGGCTTTGGAGGGTAGGGTGGTCTCCTTTGCAGAAGTGTATGTGTCTGTGCCCTTGCTACTTTCAAGGCACAAGCCCCACGGATGCTGCAAACTGAGGTGAAGCACCTCCCTTACTGCACAGTGTGAGGAGTAAATGGTTAACCGGGTAAACCTTGGGGGCAGCGCCTGGCACCCGCCCGACGCCACCGAGGCCCTGGGGATGCGGAGGAGGCTGACGCAGGCGCTGCGTGGGAAGGGGGTCCCGGCGCCCCAGCTTCCGGGCGGCAGGACGTCACCGCACCCACCGCAGTTCCGGTGGGTGAGCTGGCCAGAGGCTTTGTCAAAGTTGCCCAGCAGCGGGGTATGCGGATGGACGTCGGTGGCACGCAGAGATGCCAGTCCGTCCCTGGTGGCCTGCTTTCCGGCTGGGCGATTGACAAAGGCTGGGGTTTGCCAGTGTGGACCGAGAGCCGCGTGTGGCTTGGTCCAAGGAAGTTAAGCTGGAGAAACAGGGTGTGAGGACGGGGGCGCTGACGACCTGCAGGAGTGGGGCGAGAGGATGGCGGGGGTCTCCACCCGAGGCATGACGGGAGGAGAAGCGGCAGGTCCACTGGCCGGCCGGGTGCATCCTCCCTGCCAGGACGGCTGTCTGCGATGCTCTGGTCTCCCTCCAGGGCTCTGGCCCAGACGCCAGGCGCGATTGAAAGACTCACCTGTTACACCTAGAAGTCAGTATCCCTACCACCCCCGACAGCCCCTCCATGGTGCAAGGAAGGAGGCCACGCGAGTTTTGTCCCTCCGCGTCGATGCGTTTGTACTGCTGGCATCGCGGGTGGGGCAGGTGAAGCTTTAGTGGTTTCACTTAAAAGAGGTCCGAGTCGGGGAGGGCCCGGCGCGCGGGATCCATGGGTAAATTCGGGGGCGGGGGGGGGGGGCCCGGGGCTGCGCCAGGGGAGGGGGCGGCGCGTCCGGGCCCGGGTGTCGGTCCCCCACTCCCCCACCTATCGCACCGCGGTGTCAGCGGTGATGTCACAGCCCGGCCCCAGCCCCATCCCCGCCGCAGCCGCGACGCCCGTCCCTCTCCCCGCGCGACAAACCAGCTGGCGGCTGGGGCTTGGGCGCCGCGCGCAGCCAACCAGCGAGGCGGGAGGGGCGCAGGGCGGGCCGGGCCGGGCCGGGGGCCCGCAGCCGTCACGCGGTGCCGCCGTCAGAGCGCCGAGAGCAGCCCGGGAGCGGCAGCAGCTCCGCGCTCGGGGACCCGCGCCCATGCCCGTGCTCATGCCGGGCCGCCGCCAGTGACGCCGGAGAGGTAGGGCAGCGGCTCTCCCGGCCTCCCGAGCCCCGCGTCCCGAACCTGCACCCCGCATCCTGCACCTGCATCGACTGCGCCCCGGGGCGGGGAGCTCGCGCCCTGCGCTGGCGTCCTCTTCTCGGCCAGAGGCGCTGGCGCCGCGCGGCCCCTTCCCTTCCCCCGACCCTCCCCCGTCCCCGCGGAGAACAATGGTGCAAATTCAAGGGTGTCCGCCCTTCTTTAGCAGCTGAGCAGGGCCCTCTGGAAAGGCCCCTCCGTTGCAGCCCCGGCTGCAGGGGGACTCTCGTCTGGGATGGGCGGGGGTCGTTACGGGGAGGGCGCAGGCCGCTGGCTACATCTCGAGATACCCTCCCCCCCTTCCCCGATCTTCCCCTCCCCTGGAGTGGAGCCATTCCTAGGGATGCGGCCGGGATTGCGACCGGACCGGCGGGGGGAGGGGAAGGATGGAGAAAAGGCGAGACGATGCGGATGGGGCATCCGAGAGGGGGCGCGACTGCAGCGGCCGGGCCGGAGGGGAGGGCACTCAGGGCGGCCGGGCACGAGCAGAGGCCCTGGTCCCCGGGGTGGGGGAAGGCGGATGCTGGAGCCAAGAGCCAAACAGGCGGGCAGGCGGGCAGGCGGGCGGGCGGGGGCTGCGGCGGGAGGGCTGGGCCGCCAGCTTGGTGCGCACCTCCGAGACTGCCCATCGCCCCACCCCAAGTCGCGTCCTCCACCCAAGAGACCCCTTCTCCCTTCCAGAAAGACCCACGGTTTGGGAGGGGCCGCCTTCGGACGCGGCCTGCGTCCACGCAGCCAGCGCCCCAGTAACAGGTGTGGCCTGCAGGAGGGGAGGGGGCTGCGGGGCCGCGACGTCTCGGCTGGCGGCGCTCCCCAGGCGCCTGGGCTCGGATGACAGGGACACTGCAGCTTAGACCCTTTCGCTAGTCCTTTAAGCTGCCTCTCGCCCTTACTTGCCCTCCAAACCCACCGCGCAGCCCTCGCGGCGGGCAGGGAGGGTCCGCAGTCTGCCTGGCGCTGGGTGGGCTGGGGGATCGCGGGCCGCAGGGGCGGAGGGGGGAGGGGAAGGAGGGAATGCCAAGTCATGGGGCCTGCCTGGCGCTGGCGCGACATCGCCCCGGCGCGGACCCGATGCGCGCCCACGTTCCCGGGAAGAGGGACTTTCCCACAGAGACCCGCGGACCCCTCCCCAAGCGGCCGCCCCCTCCAGGGGATGCCTGCGTTGCTGGGATAAAGGCCTGTTAGAGCAAAGGATTGGATCTTGCGGCTGCGGAGAGGAGGTGGTGCGGAGGGGCCCCTGCGGCGCAGGGCTGTCCCTGTCCTAACCCTGGGGAGTCAGCGCGACACCCAGCGCGCGCTTCTGCAGGACAGTCACACCTAAGCCACCCTCCCCCTGCTCCCGAGCTGGCTGAGGGCCCTTTACCGGGGCAACCGTGCCCATCCCCCTCTCGGTCTGAGAAAGCTGCTGCAGGTTTGAAGGGAAGCTCTGGGGTCTGGAGTGGGGGCTTGGGGCTGTACCTGCGGCGGCCATTTTGCAGGTGTGGTCGGCCGGCCGCCTTGGCTGAGCCTGAGGGATGGGGGGAGTCAGGAATGAAGCAGGTGTGGCATTTGCCGTGCGTTGCAGTGTCTGCAGTGTAGGGTGAAGGGTGCTGCCGGGCCAGGGCCAGGTGTCAGGGCTGCACTTGGTTGGGGTCGAGATCCAGGAACCTTCAGGGGCTGATGCTTTCAAGGAGGCCACTGGCTGAGAGACCCATACGGGGTGGAGGGGACAGTCAGTCTCCACCTGGGTGTGAAGTCTGGTGAGGGTACTGGGTCAAAGCCAGGGAAGGGACTAGAAACTCCATCCCATGCTCTGCCCGGATCTGAAGCTGAGCAGGGAGTTGCCTGTGGGGTGCGGTCCACAGGACAGAGGGAGGGTCAGGTGTGCAGTCAGGGCCCCTCAACCCCAAGGCTCCAGGGGGGGCCCCTTTGAGGAGGGCCTGCCAGAGGCCTGCTGTATGTCCACCCACTGGGTGCTACCCCTACCGAGTGTCCTCCCTTCCGCCTGCCCCTGCTGGAGTGGCCCATAGACCGCCCGTCCTGGGGCCTCCCGATGGGCCAGCCACGGCCGGGTGGAAGCTGAGGCTGTGCCTAAAGCCCGGAGGTGGTGCGTAGCCGGGATTCACAGCCAGACTCACTGGGCGCAGGGGGCCCAGCCACCCGGCCTTGTCCCCCTTCAGTCCCCCTGGTGTCACCACTGCTGACCCAGGGCTGACCACGTCCTTTGGACGCAGAGCAGCGAAGTCCTCCCATGGGCTCTGTGGAGGGTGGGATGGGGTTGGGGGAGGGACCGGGAGTGGGGGGACAGACATGGGTGGGAGGTGGAGATGGGGGGCGTAGCCTCAGGAGAAGGCCAGGAAGGGGTGGGGCAGTCTTCATAGGCCCATTCAGCTCAAATAGGCCAGCCAGGTTGGGTGAGCTGGGCGTGGCAGGGTGGGGGGACATTCTCATGGGGTCCTGCTATCACAGGATTGGGGCCCGTGGAAGGGCTACCAGCACTGGGAACCCCACCCTGGACTTTAGGATTGACTGACCAGGGCCTGTGCTCAGGCCTGCCAAGCCCTTCAGACCTGAGACCCTCCTGAGTCTGGAGCGGCCTGGGCTGCCTCCCCTGGGATGGAGAGTGGCTGGCCAGGGGTCACTCTGCAGCGAGTGACCCCCAGGACGAGTGCATGGCTGCCCTCCTGCCCAGTCCCACGTGCTCCCTAGAGCACTCCCCGTTCAGTGTTCTTAGGCCCAAAGGACCAGGCTCACCACCCCTACCCAGGTGTGCCACTCCCGCTGTCTCCCCTGCCCATACCCTGGAGCTCCTCTGAGAGTGCTGGAGGGGCTGGACCATGCCCTCCCCCAAACCTCTCGGCTCTGCCAGGGTGCCCAGGGGCACCGCCAGGCTGCTGGGCCTGCTCGGTACTCTGTTCTGTCCAGTTAGCTGATGGAACTCTCCCCACCTGGCCTCACCCTGCACAGGCAGGCCCAGGGCAGGGGGCGGGGATGGGGTTGATGGCAGGTGTGCTTCACCGTCC
The DNA here is from genome assembly GCF_028021215.1 of Eschrichtius robustus. NCBI lineage: Eukaryota > Metazoa > Chordata > Mammalia > Artiodactyla > Eschrichtiidae > Eschrichtius > Eschrichtius robustus. The sequence continues at coordinate 973,518 of NC_090828.1, forward strand.
CACCTGTCCTAGCAGGTTTGCTGAGCACCACCGGGGTCCTGGCTTCGGGCCGAGGGGCGCTGGCTGACCCCAGGCTCCCCCAGCGCCCCAGCCCAGAGTAATGGAGACGTTGGAAGGGTGGAGGGTACGGTCAAGGTCAGCTGAGGCTGAGCCTCCTGACCCCTCTGGGTTTTTTCCCAGCCCCTCCTGCGGGCTTTGCCCTCCCCCGACACACACCACCCTGAGACTGCTCCCTCCCAGCTGCCCCCCTGCTTGCCGGAAGCCGCTCCTCTTGCAGCCTCCTAGGTGTCACCCCTGGGATCGGGAAGGACACACCGCCTGGGTGGCTGGGCCTCGCTTCTGCCTGCTGCCTCTCTAATGCCTCTGCTGGATTTAATCTCCTAATCCTGTCCTTGTGTCTGGGCCGGCTGAGCCCTGGTTCCCCCGCCCCCGCCTCATCCCCCGCTCAGGAGCCCCGGGGTGGGGAAATGCCCCCCCTGCCCCTCCCTCTACCTGGGTTTCAGGGCTCCCTGGGGTCTGGGGAGGACAAGCCAGGACCCCCCAGCCCTGGCCTCCTGTTCTCACTCCTCACCCTTCCCCACTTGGCCCTTGGGCTGACTGGAGCCGCTACTCGGCTACACACTCACACAGACACACGCAGACACACACACTCACACATTCACACACACACATTCACACCCACTCACACATTCACACATTCACACACATGCTGTCACACGCACTCACACATTCACACACACATTCACACCCACTCACACATTCACACATTCACACACACGCTCTCACATACACACACACATTCACAATCACACACTCACACACACACACCATTCACACACACGCTCCCACACACACTCACACACACAGATTCTGCAGCCCTCGCCCGGCTTGTTCCCGCCTGGTCCTCTCTCCCCTGGAGCACTCCACATGACCTCCCACTGTGAGGTTCCAGCCCCGCTCCAGTGCTGCCAGCACCTTGAAGCCTGCCGTAAGCACCCCTGAGGGCCACCCCACCCCACGTAGGTAGTTTGGGGGTCAGTGAGGAGGAGGTGAACACTGATTAGGGGCAGACTGCATTGCACACCTCCGTGTGCCCCCTTGTCCGCACTCCCAACACCTCAACATGCAGGTGGCATTGCCCCCATTTTTCAGATTTGGAGGCTGAGGCTCCTGAGAAAGCATGTGACTTGTCACAGAGGACCTGGGATTCCACCCCAGCTGCCTCTGACTCCAAAAACGTTGCTCTTCTAGCACTTTCTGCTCCCTCCATCCCACCCCATTGCCACCCCATCCCGTGCCAGCACAGTGCCTTACACGCAGTGGCCAGTCAGTAAATGCCGGTTCCTTGTTGGGCCAGTGGCTTTAGCCCAGGGAGTTCGTTTCCTGTGGCCCCAGGGCGAGCAGCTGCCTCTCTGTCAGGGGTGGGGATTGTCTGTGTGTCTCTGTGTTTCCATCAGGGCCTGCCAGGGCTTCTGAAATGCGGCTCTGGGATAAGGGTGGGGACGCCCCAACTGCTCCTGTAGGCCCAGCTCCCTGCAGGCCCCCTCCCCTAGCCCAGCCTCTGGCCTGTCCTCAGGGGTGTCAGGAGTCCTGGCCCCCCACCCCAGTCTCAGCCCTGCAAGTAACACTCAGGTGGTCCTCAGTTTCCTTCCCCATCTGTCATCGGCTCAAGCCAGGATGGTGAGGGGCAGGGCTTGGTCATCAAGGCCCAAGGCCTGTGGGTCAGTGGGGACCATGCTTCTGGGGGGCCGTCATGGGGCTGGGGCAGAGGGTCACTCAGCTGCTAGTGTCATCTGGTCTCCACTCTCCACCTGCTTCTGGGGCCAGGGCTATACCACGGCCGAGGCCGTGCCCAGGAGGGTGGCAGCTCCAGGACGAGCAGTGATGCGGTGGGCCAGGCCCAGATCAGGGGCGATCTCAGCTGTCCCTTTCTTGTACTGAATGCATTTCTTTCATCCTCACCTTCCCCCAGCTTCTCAATCACATTCTCTCTTCTGCTGCGTCCCCTCTTTCCTGGCACTCGCACCCCCGGAAGCCACCTCCCTCCTGCTGCTCGCCGCATCCCCTGGGCTGGATTCTCTGTTCGCTGGGCCCGGGAGCGGCTTCTTTCTTAGTTTCCTGTCTTGTTTGGCTCAAGCACATCCTTGTGTGACATCCTAAAAAGGGTGATGAGTCCTTGGCTTCTTGAGAGTGTCTTTGCTCTGTCCTCACGCTGGGTCGATGCTTTGTCTGGGGGCACTTTTTGTTGGTAAATCACTCTGAAGCCTTTGTCATCATCACTTTCTGCATCCAGTCACCTATGAGAAGTCTTTGTCAGCAACTCGACTTTCCTCCCTGAAATCTTTTAGGATCCTTTCTTCATCCGTGGACTCCTGACCAGCCACGCAGTTGGGTTACGTGTAGGTGTATGTTTTTATTGGTGCTCAGTGGGACCTTTCAACTGAAGACAAGCTCTTTCTTTCATCTGTTCATGTTTCTTCCCTTTCATTTTTTCTGTTTTCCTCCTTGAGTTCAGGCATTGGTCTTCTGTGTCTCTCATTCTGTCTCCTCGTTTATGTCCTATTCTCTGGACAAGTTTTGGACTTCATTTTCGAGTTCTTTGGGGAAGTTTTGTGTTTCAGCATTTACACTGATTATCTCTAAAAGAACCATCTTCCTTGTGTCTAAGTGTTCCCGTTGCTTAGCATCCTGTTCTTGTTTTGAGAATGTAACATCTTCTTGAAACATTCTGAGTAAGTTTATAAAGGCTTTTTGTTGGTTTGCTTGTTTTTGCTTGTGGTTTAACTCTTTCTCACAGGGCTTGTTTTCTGCTGGTTTACTGGTCTTTCACTTTGAAGCCGTTGGGAGGTCTGCTGGGTAGTGGAAAGGTTCCTGCGATCTGGGTGGGATTCCAACTGGAGCCGAGTGTGGGGTGGGGGGGTGCCCAGTGGCAGGTTTGCTTTAGGCGAAGGTGTGGGAGCCGGATGCCAAGCTGTGCCCCCAGCACCAGAGTGCAGGGGGCCAGCGTCCACATCGAGGACCTCACTCTTGCTTGGTGTTTTCTTCCATTTCTGTAGGGAAGAGCCTCCTACCTTTTGTCTGAGGATTTGGAAGCCACGGCCCTCTGTGAAGAGGGGGCAGGGAAAGGGGTGAGGGTTTCACCATCGAAGTGGTGGTTCCACAGGCAGACTTGCACCCAGGGCCCCCTCTTCAGTCTCACTCCCCACTCCTGCCCACCGCTGGGTCCATGAGCCCTCAGCCTAGAGCCCCCGGAGGCCCCCGCTATTGTACTACAGAGGACTGCTCCCCTAATCCTCATGGAGTCGGGGGAGGGCCTGTCTTACCCACTTTGCACATGGGGCCACAGAAGCGTGCAGAGTTCCGTCCGCGCTGCTGACATCCTGGAGGTCCACGTCGAGGCCTTGGCCCCAGTCGGTTGGACCCCTGACCAGGGGTCTCCCCGCCACCCTGAATTCGGCATCAGCATTCTCAGAACTCCATTGTTTACCCCTGGGCTCTCAGTAGTGTTACCAGGAGTGTGAGGCTTTACTGGCTGATCTCACCGTGTCCACTTGTCTGCACGTTGCTGCCTGAACCATGTTTGTGAGATTCCCTAGGATGCTTCATTCACTTTTATGTCTGGATGGAGCTCCTGTATGACTGACTGGTCTCCAGCTGGGGGGCATTTAGGCGTCTCCATTCCCTCCCTCCCAACTCCTGGGCTCATGCACAACATCTCTAGTTGCACAGCTGCTGGCCACGTGGTCTGCAGCCTTACTAGAAAATTGCTGTGTTGTTTTCAAAGCGGTTGAACCAATGAACTTCTCCCAGGTGATCTGTAAGTTCCTGTTGCTGTATCCTTATAACAGTTGGGGTTGTCAGACGTTTTAATGTTGTGATCTGTCGGGTATGGTTTTAGACAACACTTTGTTAATTACTATTGTGGTTCAGTATCTTGTCCTGTAATTTGCCTGTTCATATCTTTTTGCCCATTTTTTCTTTTGTGTCTCTTTTCTTTGATTTTGTCTGTCCTTTATATGTTCTGCACATGAATCCTTGTTGATCATATGTGCTACAGACATCTCTAGGTGGGTGGGCTTCTCTTCACCCTTTCAATGGTATCTTGATGCCTGGACTTTTCCTTTTGGTGTCTTCCATGGGCTTAGAAATCCTTCTTAAAGGTGAGCATGGAGATAACAGTGTTCGGTTTCTTCCAAAACTTTGTTGTTCACATTTAGGTCTTCAGTCTGCATGGAATTTGTTTTGGAATAAAAAGGGATCTAATTTTGTATGACTGGCCAGTTGTGTTAGTCTGTCTTAGTCTGCTATAACAGAATACCACAGACTGGGGGGCTTAAAAACAACAGAAACTAATTCTCACAGCTCTGAGGCTGGAAGTGCAAGATCAGGGCACGAGCTTGGTCCGGGCGCAGCATGGTCACGGTACCAGTATGGCCAGGTTCTGGTGAGAGCCTTCTTCTAGGTTGCAGATGGCTGACTCAACTGTGTTTTCACATGGCTGAGAGCAGAGAGAAGGAGCAAGTTCTCTTGGGACCTTTATAAGGGCACTAGTCCCATTCATGAGGCTCCATCCTCATGACCTATAACCTCCCAAATGCCCCGCCTCCTAACACCATCACACTGGAGGGTAGGGTTTCAACATAGGAATTTGGGGGGGACACGGACATTCAGTCCATGACACCTGTTTTCTCAGCATCACTGGTTCAGCACCCCTTTCTCTTCTCATCAGCCTGTAAAGCCTCCTTGTCAGATGTCAGAAGGGCTGTGTGTGCAGATCTGTTTCTGGGGTCCCTTCTGTTACAATGGTGATGACTTACTTGTCCCAACCACCTTGTCTTAATTACTACAGCTTTATGTTAAGTCTTGTTATTGGTGGGGCCTGTTGCCTTCTACCTCTTGTGTTTCTTCAAGCTTGTTATTGATATTTGTAGTATCTTATGCCATATAAATTTTTAGAAGCAATCTGTCCAGTTTCACAAAAAGACTTGTTTGTGATTTCATTTGAAATTACATTGAATGTTTTGATTCATTTGGGTGAAAATAAACATTTTTAAGACATTTAAATTTCATTTTCATGAACAGGTTGTAGTTCTTCATTTATTTAGATTTTCTATAATGTTTTTGTAAAGTTTAAAAGTTTTCTTCATAAAAGTTGTATGTATCCTTTGTGACATTTATTTCTATGAAGGTACTTTATATTTTTGGTTATTTTTTAAATGCCACCTTAAAAAATATTTTTAAACTCTTGTCTCTAGTGCATACTCACGTGGTTGGTTCCTAGCAACTTTGCTGACCCTTCCCACTAATTCAAATAATATGTCTCTGGATCCTCTTGAGTCCTGTGTAGATAAGCAAATAGTCTGCAAATAATGACAATTTGTTTTATTCTTTTCCAACCCATATTTTGCCGATGTTATTCCTTTTTCTTGCCTTATCACTTTGGCAAGAACCTCTGCTACAGTGTTAAATACAAGTGGTGACAGCAGGAATCTGGAACTTGTTTCTGAATTTAAAGGAAATGTTCCTACTATTTCACCATTAAGTGTGGTATTTGGGTAGATTTTTACTAGATACCTATTATGAGATTAAAGAAGTTTTATCCTCCTATTGCCAAGAGTTTTATCACAAATGGATTTTGAAAATGACTGAATGCCTCTTCAGTATCTATGGAGGACCTCATTTGGCCTTTTCCTCCTTTAATCTGATATGTGGTGAATTGTATTAATAGATACCTAATGTTAAACCATGCATTATATTACTATACTGGTATTCCTGAAATAAACCTACTACATTATCTTTTTTATTTTCTGCTGGACTGTCTTGCTAATATTTTGAACTTTTCTATCTATGTTCATCAGTGAAATTGGTCATTTCTCAAATGTTCTTTGTCTAATTTGATGCCAAGGTCATATTAGCCTCAGTGAATGAGTTGGGGATATAATCTTTCTCCCTCTGTTTCCCTCTCTTTTTCCTGTTCTCTTAAAAAGTTTGTATAAGATTGGAAATATCTGTTTTTTTGTATATATGGTAGAACTCATAAAAAGTATCTAAGTCTTCTACTTTTTTCGTGGTTAATATTTTAAACTATTGAATCAATTTATTTAATGATTGTAGGAAAATTCAAGTTCCTACTGACAAATTTTTCTCCTGGTTATAGGTCATCTTTTCTGGCTTCTTGGCATGTGTAGTAATTTTTTAAATTGAATTCTAGACATTTCTACATTGTGGAGCATCTGAATTGTGCTTTCTTCCTGTAAAGAATGTTGGGCTTTGTTTTGGCAGGCAGTTAAATTACTTGAGGACTTATTTGATCCTTCAAGGCCTGATTTTAAGTTTTTTTAGAGTTGCTCTAGGGTAGATTACACTTTGGGAATAGCCCACACTAAAGTATGATTTCTTTGGGGTCTCTACTGAATGTCTGGGGGCCTGGGGTGGAGGGATCAAGAGAACTGTATTCTGGCTCGTGGAAGCACAGATGCCTTCTGACTTTGTGTAGCTTTGGGAATTCTTCAGTCTTCAGTCTTCTTTGTCCAGTCTGTGGGCATGGGCTAGGAGTCTACAAAGATGCCAGGGTATCCCTATGCAGATTTCTGGAGCTCTGTTACTGAGCAACTGTTTCCTTTCCAGAACTCTGACCCACAGATTCCAGCAGCTGCAACCTACCCAAACTCTGACTTCCGTCTCCCCAACTCATCAGAGTTGCTGAGCTGTTTGGGTCCCACCTCCCAGTGCCTGAGGTCTGTAAATTGCCTCTGGGAAGATGTGGAGTGATTGGAGGGAAGGGAGACTCATATGTTTCCCTTCTCTCAGTGCCTTTTGTGCCATGTCTGAAAACAGTCATTTTCATCTATTTTGTCCAGTTTGCTAGTTGTTGTTTACAGTGGGAGGTTAAGTATGGTCCTTGTAACTCCTTCATGGCTGGATGTGGAAGTGCTGTAAATTTTGCTGGTAGTATTTGCATGATCATTTACTACTAAGTTTATTTATAACTCTATAGTGATTTTTTGTTTTTTGTGTGTTGGTTATTTAGCAGTTTATTTTTTAAAATTTCTAAACATATGGGTTTTAGTGATCTTTTATTGATTTTTAATTTAATTGTGTTCAAATTACATGATCATTTAATTACATGAACACAATTAATTGTGTTCACATTACATGATCATTACAGAGTCTTTGAAATTTATTAGGAGTTTCTTTATGGCCTACTACAAGGTAAAATATTGAAAATGTTCCCTATGTGTTAGAAAAGTGTGTGTTTCTCTAAATTTTGAGGGCAAGGGAGCACATATGTTCACTAGTTCATGATAATTATGTTGTTCAAATCTTTTACATCCTTATTAATTATATGTCGGCTTGATCTGTCAGTTAGTGAGAGGTGTGTTAAAACTGCCATGGTAAATTAATGAATTATTCCATGTTGCATGACTCCTAACCTTTGTTTTATGGTTTCATCATTTTGTCTCTCTGGGGCCATTCTGGGTAATTTTTTCTGACATATCTTCTAGTTCATTAATTCTCTGTTCAGCTCCATTTAATTTGCTGATTAACGTGTCTGCTAAGTTTTAAAATTTAAAGGATTACATTTTTAAATCTAAAAGTTCTGCATGGCTTTTCCCTCATATTTTACTGCATTATTTCCCATTCCTGCTTATTTCTGTAAACATTTTTTTAAAATAAATTTATTTATTTATTTATATATATATATTTTTTGGCTGTGTTGGGTCTTCGTTTCTGTGCGAGGGTTTTCTCCAGTTGCGGCGAGCAGGGGCCACTCTTCATCGCGGTGCGCGGGCCTCTCATTGTCACGGCCTCTCCCGTTTCGGAGCACAGGCTCCAGACACGCAGGCTCAGTAGTTGTGGCTCACGGGCTTAGTTGCTCCGCGGCATGTGGGATCTTCCCAGACCAGGGCTCAAACCCGTGTCCCCTGCATTGCCAGGCAGATTCTTAACCACTGCGCCACCAGGGAAGCCTCTGTAAACATTTTAAGTGCACTTATTTTATAATCTGTATGTGACAATTGTAACATCTGAGGTCCTTGAGGATCTAATTCTGGTTTTCTTTTCCTTTTTTTTTTTCCTGATTCTCATGGTGAATTTCATCTCTTGTGTTGGGTAATATTTCACCATCAGCTCCTATTTGACTGATCTTCATCTCTGGGAATACTGGGACCCCAAGGGTAGGAAGCTATTTCCAAGGAGGATTTGTATCTGCCTTTGTGAGGTGCTTTGGGTGCAAACACCCGAGACCTACTGTGAGCTAATTTCTCAACCTTGGGCTTCCCTGATCGTGCAGGTGAATTTTGGACCCAAACCTGTATGAGGTCAGGTCTGTGGCCTCAGATTCTCAGAAGCACTGGCTTGTTCACCACATGGAGCTGAGTGTCATTCAGACCAATGCCCACATCCCTCTGACGGCAGATGGCTTTCCCCAGCCTTCCACTGCACGGGGCTGTGACTTTGCAGGATCCAACTTTCTGTGATATTTGGTTCCAGTCCCGACTGCCTGTGCTTGAGGCTATGTCTCCCATCCCCCCACTCAGCAGGTGAAACCCAATTCTCTGCGTTTCTGGCATCAGCAAACGCCTGCAGCTTCCTTCTGGGTGGGCTTGTGGGATGGGCTCCCCACTTTCATTTCAGCTCCTCCTTCCTCTTTTCCCCCCTTTTCCAGAATTCTTCTCTTTTATTCTTTTTTTTTAAAGGAACTCCTTTATTTATTTATTTATTTATTTATTTATTTATTTATGGCTGTGTTGGGTCTTCGTTTCTGTGCGAGGGCTTTCTCTAGTTGCGGCAAGCCGGGGCCACTCTTCATCGCGGTGCGCGGGCCTCTCACTATTGTGGCCTCTCTTGTCGCGGAGCACAGGCTCCAGACGCGCAGGCTCAGTAGTTGTGGCTCACGGGCCTAGTTGCTCCGCGGCATGTGGGATCTTCCCAGACCAGGGCTCGAACCCGTGTCCCCTGCATTGGCAGGCAGATTCTCAACCACTGCGTCACCAGGGAAGCCCTCCTCTTTTATTCTGATGCTTGTTATCTATCCCAAATTTCTAGGTGATTTCTAATGGGAGGGTATCTCATCCATCATATTGCCAGGAATGGGAGTCTGTCAATCACCTTTCTTCCCCCATCAGTTTTGAAATATTAATTTTAATGAGCAAAACTGATTTTTGTTTTCATGCACACCAGTGCTTGTCAACCGAAAGTGAGCTAGCTTTCTCTCTCCCTCTTTCCCTGAACCGTTTGGTAATTATTTTAAAAATAATTCTTTTTAGGTAAAATATGAACATTATTTAGAAGAGTCGAATGTATCTACAAAACTCATTTAGAAAATCAGCAGGTTTTGCTCTCTATCCGCAACCTCTTTCAACTCCCTTTAGCTGTTTGTTGTTACTTTTTTGTTGTTGTTACTGTTGTTATTTAGCTCTAGATTGCTAAATAATGTGCTATGCTGCTCATTTTTGGCCTGTTTCAGAAGTTACATAAATAGAATTATATAGAATTTAGTGTTTGGTTCATCATTTCTAATTTATCTTCTCTCCCTCCTTAAATGCCACTGAAATAACAGTAGAGGTAAACTAAAGAAAGACCTAAATGCTTCCATAAGGGTAAAAAAACAGAAGACAAGGCTCAGCACCCACATTTTGGGAAATGAAAAGCAGACCCATGTGGTAACTGACAGCAGGTCCAGGAAAGCCAAAGGCACGGAGGGAAATTGGGAAGCAGCAGGCGGACGTCCTCACAAGGCTCAGGAACTGGGCCCCCAGCTGCCCTGGGCAGACGGGTCCAAAGTCTGCTAGAGAAGCAGCTAGATTCCTGAGAATTCTCCCCACCTGCTCCTTCCGCATTTCTTTCTTCCTTTCTAACCCTTCTCCCTCCTTGATCTCATCCATCTCCATGACTTAAAGAGTCAGTGCTCACAAGCGACTGATGCATGTTTCCTGCCCTGACGCCTCCTCAAATGCTCACATCCAGCCTCCTCCCTGACATCTCCAGGCATCTCCTGCCGGCGCCAGGGTTAAGGGGTGAACAAGAGGACAATCCTGCCCTGGCGGAGCCTCAGCTGCTGGTTCACGTGCACCGGGTCCTTCTCAAGGCAAACCTTCAAGTCCCGAAGGTCCGCCTGGCAAACCCATGGCTCCCTGGGGGACGGTGGGTTCTGGATTGACCTGGGACTGCTGTGAAGGACTCCCCACCTCGACCCCCATGACTTAAAGCTATACATTTCCTCGTGAGTTCTGCGCGAACTGCACTCCACAGCTTTGATATGTTGTATCATCATTATTCGGTTCAAAATATTTTCTAATAGTCAATGAGTTTTTTTTCCTTTGACCCATAGGTTATTTAGAATTGTATTGCTTTATGTCCAAACAGTCGAGAGGTTGTAGGTTTTTGGGGTTTTTTTTTTAATTAATTAATTTATTTTTGGCTGTGTTGGGTCTTCGTTGCTGCGCAAGGGCTTTCTCTAGTTGTGGCGAGCGGGGACTACTCTTCATTGCGGTGCGCGGGCTTCTCATTGCGGTGGCTTCTCTTGTTGCGGAGCACGGGCTCTAGGGTGCGCAGACTTCAGTAGTTGTGGCCCCCGGGCTCCAGAGCTCAGGCTCAGTAGTTGTGGCGCAGGGGCTTAGTTGCTCCGCGGCATGTGGGATCTTCCCGGACCAGGGCTCGAACCCATGTCCCCTGCATTGGCAGGCGGATTCTTAACCACTGCGCCACCAGGGAAGTCCTGGTTGTAGGTTTTTTTATTGCTTTTTTGTTTGGTATTGATGTATAGCCTAATTCTACTGTGGTCAGAGAACATATGAATTTAATTTTATGAATGTAATGAATTTAATTTTAAATTGAAATTCGTTAGCGTTTACTTTATGACCAGCATATGGCTAATTTTAGTAAATGTTCCATGGGCGCTTTAAAAGAATGTGCATGATAGACATTTTTCCTTTTCAGTAGCTGATAGAATAGGCAAACCAGGGACTTCCCTAGCAGTCCAGTAGTTAAGACTTCGCCTTCCAATGCAAGGGGTGTAGGTTCGATCCCTGGTCGGGGAGCTAAGATCCCACATGCCTCGTGGCCAATAAAGACAATAAAACAAAAAACATAAAACAGAAGCAATATTGTAACAAATTCAATAAAGACTTTGAAAATGGTCCACTTCAAAAAAAAAAAGAATAGGAAAACCAAAAAATTTTATCTTTTTATTTTCAGCCTCTCTGTGTCTTTTTATTTAAAGATGTCTCTTGTCAACAGACTATAACTTTAAAAAAAAATCTGTTCTGACAACTGTAACATTTGACTTGGAGTAATGGTCCGTACTAATTGACTTGAGCTTTTATCTAGGGTCTTAAATCTTCATTTTCCATTTGACACTTTTTTTTGTTCTGTTTTTCCTCCTTTATTGCCTTCTATTGGATTAATAAAAATATTTAAAATTTTTTCTGTTTATCTTGCTATTAACCTGTTAGTTATACATTCTTTCTCTGCTGTTTTGATGGTTACCCTAGCAATTGAAACAAGTATCCTTGACAGTCTAATATAAATGATTACTTTTCTACTTAACGTTGAAACCTTAGAACGTATCTTTTGGCTTCCATCATTTCTGTTGAGAAGTCAATTGTCAAACTTTTTTTTTTATATACATTTATTTATTTTATTTTTGGCTGCGTTGGGTCTTCAGTTGCTGCACACGGGCTTTCTCTAGTTGTGGTGAGCGGGGGCTGCTCTTCCTTGTGGTGTGCAGGCTTCTCATTGCGGTGGCTTCTCTTGTTGCGGAGCACAGGCTCTAGGCACGCGGGCTTCAGTAGTCGTGGTGCATGGGCTTAATTGCTCTGTGGCATGTGGGATCTTCCCGGACCAGGGCTCGAACCCTTGTCCCCTGCATTGGCAGGCGGATTCTTAACCACTGTGCCACCAGGGGAGTCCTCAATTGTCAATCTTATTCTTGTTCCTTTAAAGGTTTTTTTTTTTCCTGCCAGCTTTTAAGATTTTTCTTTTCATCTTTGGTACTCGACAGTGTTATTATGATGTGCATTGGTGTAGTTTTCTTTGTGTTTGCAGAGCTTCTTGAATCTGGATGGATATATATACTTCAGTAGTTTTAGACAATTAATGGTCATTATCTTTTAAAGTATTGCTTCTCTCCTATTCCATTATTCTCCTTTTAGATTTCAGTTACATGCATGTTCGACCATTTCACTGTGTCCTGTATTTCTCTGACTCTCATTTTTATATTTTCCATTCTTTGTTTTCTCTGTTCTTTAACTTTCTGTTGACCTGTTCTCCAGTTCATGAACACTGTCTTCAGATGTGTCTAATCTCTTCAGTTCTTAATTTCAGTTATTGTGTTTTCAGTTCTAACATTTCCATTTGATTCTTTTTTATAGTTTCAAATCCTCTTGCAAAATCCTCCATTTTCCATTTATTTTCTCCATCCTTTTCTCTCTTATTTTGAACATATAAGTCGTGATTATTTTTTTTTATAAATATATACGTATTTAGCATTTTAAAAAATTTTTTGTTTATTTATTTATGGCTGTGTTGGGTCTTCGTTTCTGTGCGAGGGCTCTCTCTAGTTGCGGCAAGTGGGGGCCACTCTTCATCGCAGAGCGCGGGCTTCTCATTATCGCGGCCTCTCTTGTTGCGGAGCACAGGCTCCAGACGCGCAGGCTCAGTAATTGTGGCTCATGGGCCTAGTTGCTCTGCGGCATGTGGGATCTTCCCAGACCAGGGCTCGAACCCGTGTCCCCTGCATTGGCAGGCAGATTCTCAACCACTGCGCCACCAGGGAAGCCCCAGTCATGATTATTTTAAAGTCCTTGTTTGATAAGTCCTAGATCTGGATCATATGTAGGTTTGTTTCTTTTTTTTCTTTTTACCTTTCTTTCCCAATTTGTTTTGAGTCATATAGCCCTGTCTCTTTTCATGCCTTGTGAGTTTTGATTAGTCTCAGATGTTGCCTCTGAATGCATATTCGAGGCTCCAGATGGCTCAGATTTTCTCTTCCAGGCAGATGGAGTGAAGGTCATCCCTCATTCAGTCAGAGACCAAGCTGAGTCAGGGCTGGCTGCAGTTTGATAAGGTGTAGCCTACGTGTGGTTCTGCCCTGCTTTTAGATTCTGTGCCTTTCAGGGCTTTCAAATAAGACCCTGGCGTGATTGCTGTGGCCCCTCCTCCCAGTGGACCCTGAACTCTAACCTCTGACTCCTTGGCACCTGAGACCGTGGAAGACTTCTCTTTGATTTCCAGAGGCTTCTACTTGAGTTTTAAACTTCCGCCCCTCATGCCTTCGGAGTTTGGCAGATGTCTTAAGGGGAGAACTGACCATTTGTTCAGCTTAAGTCTCTGCTTCTTTCTCCTGGGATCTTGACCTCTCAAGTTTTGTTTTTCTCGACCAAAAAGCTCTGCAGGTTCTCCATCCCTCAGCAACGGCTTTCTGCCTGGGAAAACTCTAGATTCCCAGCCTCGAGCCCGTGACCAGAATGCAAAACACTCAGGGAGAAAGTGGTGGGGAAAGTCCTCCCCTGCCCCGGTAGCCCCATCTCTGGAATCTTGGCCTGCCTGTCTGCGTGGCTTCTGTAGCTCTTAGACCTTCAAACAGATTTAAAAATTGTATGCAGCTCCTCTAGTTGTGCACGGAGGGGAGGGAGCAACCCTCTGCCGCCAGCCTTTCTGCCATCTGGACGCACAAGTCCTCCTTTGTTTTTCATGCTTGGTGTCAATGCAGAGTTTCTATCCAGAGCCATAAGCAGAGTCTCCTATATGTTCTTGTAACACATTCCAAGATAAAGTTCTAGCTCTATTTTTCAACATGGGATAGCCAATTGTCGGATACCAATCTTACCCAATCCCTGCAATGCTGCTTTATCATCTGTTGGATTTGTCTGTGTGTGTGTGTCTGTCTGTCTGTGGCCAAGCTTCATCTTTTCCATTGATCTCTCTGTTCTGGTGTCACTACTAGACTTTGTAAATTATTGTAGCTTTAGAGTAAATATGATAGCTGGTAGGGGATGCGCCCCCTCTTTGTTCTTATTTTTCAAAACTCTCTTCCAAATACTTGCCAAATTCCACTGAAAATCCTGTTGGAATATTTTGCTTATTGGAATTGCGCTGAATTAATATAGCTAAATCTGAGGAGAACTGAAAATTTTGCAATGTCAAATTGAACATCTTTCATAAATATTTTCTTCGTTTCTAATTATTACCTATTTCGGCACTTGGGAATCACGTATTCAAAGGATACGGCCTTTATTTTTAAGACATACGGCCTGTTGCTAAAGGCTTGCTGGAAACCTCACCCCAGTTTGCGTTCTCACCAAGAATTCCTGACCTTGTTCCTGCTCTTCCCACTCCAGCCAGAATGGCCTAAGGCTTTTCTCAGTTTCGAAAGGGCAGAGATTTTCCCACATAAGGAAACATGGATGCTCAGAGAGGTACGTCCTCCAGCCCACCCTGGATGGTCATTCATGGATGTAAGAAGGTGAAACGGTGTTGGAGAAAACATTCATGGTGTGTAGATGAGGGCGCACTCGTGACTGTGAGGGGCTGTGGGGTGGAGCTGGGCATGATTCCAGCCCCTGAATTCTGCCCCCACCCACCTGGGCTTTTGCTCGTGTCCTGAACCCGTTGGCCCTCAGTCGTTGGCTGGTCTGGCACTTCCCTCTCTCCCTGTAGCCTCTGGAAGAGCTGTGTTGCTTCAGGGGACGGTCCTGCTCTGTGCCCAGCCTGCTCTGGGGAGTTCTGGGGAGCCTAAGAGCTGGCCCTGGGACTTTACAGCATTGACCTCAGCCCTGGCCATGCCCTCCCCCATCTGTAGAGAGAGGGGCCCCAGGGTCTCTGCAGGCCCCTCCTGCTCTTGGTCCTGGGGTCCATGCACAGAGGTCCCTGCCCCATTCTAGAAGGGGGTCTTTTGGCCAGATTCTCCTGAGGGTGTCAATTACAGGCAGGGAGACTGAGGCAGAAGATTCCCTGTTCAGAAGGGGAGATGTCATGGAACCTCAGTGTGGGAGAGTCTCCCCCCAGCCTCTGCTCTACTTGGGTGCCTCTGGTGACAGGGGGCTCACCACTTAACCGGCATCCAAGTTCATTTTAGACAGCAGTAGGGGGAAGCCCCGAGAGCTCCTGGCTGAATTCTGTTTCCTGTGACCAACAGCTCTCTGCCCTGAGCCTGTCCCCCTCCCTGTTCCCAGGAGCCCCTCCTCAGCCCCGAGTCCCCGTGGGTGAGCAGCTGTGGCATTGGCCGGTGCCCTGCAGCCCCGGGGAAGGCAGCGTCACAGTTTGCAGAGGCTGCAGACATTCCCCAGAGGCCCAGGACCCCAGAGGCGAAATCACTTTGGGACCAACCTCCTCAACCCTGTCATTTTGCAGATGGGTAAACCGAGGCCCAAGGGCTGAGTCACACAGCTGAGATAAAGGCAGGACCAGGACTGGTCCCCTGACCCCAGGCTTGCACCCGAGTCTCTGTGACACGGTTTGCTCCCCTCAAGGTGACCTGGGTGTGGTCTCAGGACTCGGACCCCGGGATCCGGCGTGAGTTAGGACAGGGGGATGTTGTGTAGACTTCTGTCCCATTGGTTAGGGCTGTCTGCCCTATCCTTTTGGTTTGCTGAATAAATCATCCCTTTTCCTGATGGCTTGGAGACCATATCAAGTTGTGGCCGCCAGCTAGACCCCAGGGGGACGGTGCGCGTGGACATTCTACTGTAAACGTCCTTGACGCGTTGGTGATTTAAAGGCCTGGCTGTGCCAAGGTCATGTTTCCCTTCACAGAGAGCCCGTCTGGTCACTGCCCCTTGTCGCAGGGGAGGGCACGCGCTCTGGGTCTCAGGCGGGGCTGGACGGCTGGGCTGGGGCTCAGGAGAGGGAGTCACAGGGCGGTTCCGGGCCCGGCTGAGCCCCTGTGGGACTGGCCCCATGTGGTCCCTGACAGCCCTCAGCCCGGGGCTGCCTGACCCTCTTCCTTCTGTGCCACGGAGGCTGCCTGGGCCACGGCCGTTGGGTACCGGCCTTGCTTGGGAGCCGCTGCGGCCCTGCCTGGGGCGGGGGCACCGTCGGGGCTCGAGGTGCTCGGGGAGGAGTGGAAACAGCTCTGCAGAGGCCGAGCCTCGGGACACACATGACGGTGTTTTTCTGTGGACACGAGGGCTTGAGGAGCGCTCTGATCCTAGGACGCTAAAACCTTCCCTTGATAGGCAAGGCCCCGCAGTGGCCCCGCGGGGACAGGAGCCTGAACACAGGAAGGGGCCTCTCAGCAGACCCCACCCAGCTGTGTGGTTCCGGGCTGCGGGCTGCCTGCAGGGCAGGGCGGGCTCAGCCTGCTAGGTCACGGGTTGTAGGTCGGCCATGGCAGCTCAGGCAACATATCACCTGGTCTTCAGCAGCAGCAGCTTTGGTGGAAACAAGATTTTCTTTTACTTTTTTTTTTTTAATTTTTATTTTATATTGGAGTATAGCCGATTAACAGTGTTGTGATAGTTTCATGTGCACATGGACCCAGCCATACATATACATGTATCCATTCTCCCCCAGACTCCCCTCCATCCAGGCTGCCACATAACATTGAGCAGAGTTCCCTGTGCTCTACAGTAGGTCCTTCCTGGTCATCCGGAAACAAGATTTTCCAAGCCTTTTCAATTCCCATGGATTTTACCTTTCTGCCAGGTGAGGGTTGAGGCTCTGTGTGCCCCCGCATTATGGACTGTCCCCTGTGCCTGTGACTGGGCTGGGCTGCTGCCCACAGGGACACTCAGCCCCCGTGTGTCCTTGCCTTGGAGCCACGGGTGGCACCTCGCCACGCCTCCCCTCCCCCTGGCCCTCCTGGGCCCCTCAGGCCGCTGCCCCTGGACATACTCCTGCCCTGATTTTGACACATGGGGGGGTGGACCACTGCCCGCTGTACTGGGTGGAGCTTACTGTCCTTGCTGGACTCCGGGGCCCGCCTGGAGCCGGCTGGGAGAGGCGGGTGCCCTGTGCTCCAGGCCCTGCCCCAAGGCGGGAGGAGGGCTGCCACCTAGGCCTGCCCCTCTCCCCAGGGTTCCCTCTCCTGGGAGTCCAGGAGCTGCCCCACGCATAGGGTAGGTAGGTGGATGCCCAGGGGCCACCCCTCTAAAGGGGAGGATGGGGTGTCATGTGGGCACCCCCTTGCCAGATGCAGGCCTTGCTGCCTGAGTCCCCACTTCCTTGGCCTGGATACTCCCCTGCTCCACCCCAGGGAAACTAACCCCCTCCTGCCCTGCCCACCCTCCCGGCTTATCCGAGTCTCGTGGGCACTGCTCTGTCCATTCATCTTGGGCCCGTGGGCTTCCAGCCCAGGGAGGGACAGTCCTCTCGAGCCGGCACAGACCTGGCCTGGAGCCTGCCCGGGGCCTGCGTCCTCGGGGGGTGTGGGGGGGGGTGCCTCCTCCGTGTGAGTGTGACCTTCAAGTGGACGTGAGGGTCAGCTTCACATTCACCCCCGGGTGGTGGCCAAGCAGGCCCAGGGAGTGGCAGCCGCGTGCAGAGGCTCACTCCGTGGTGGCCGACAGTGGCCGCGCCCTCGCCCTCCTTCCTCAGGCATTTGCCCCGAGGCTGGCCGCACCGTGGGTTCCCCCTTGGCCTTTCCCTTTTGTTTGTTCTTAAAATTTTGCCAAAGTAACATATGGAGACGTGGCATCCAGGTCCGTCAGGGCTGCGAGTCTCCACGGGAGAAGCAGCCCCGCCCGGGCCTCACCCTCCCCAGTCCATTTTTGGTTTTCTCTGATCCGTTTAGATCCCACTGGGACAGAGTCAGCTTTTCTGCCCCATCGCACTGTTAACGACCCCGCCATATGCAACACCTCTCCCGGTCTTCCTGCTGTGTTTCCTGTGTGTTGATTAGTGTTTTGTGTTTACACCAGCAGAACTAGTGAACAGTCTTTCCTGCTGCTCTCAGGAGTGCACTCTGCTTATATTTTCTTTCTTTGAAGAACATTGTATCAGGAATAAGTGATGACATAATGCCTGGGGTCATCACTGATCTCTCATCAAACCCTCTGATGGATGCTTCTCCACGTGGGGAGACCACCTCCCGCCTGGCAGCCCGGTCTTCTCCCCGGCTGGTTCCCCTCCATTGCCCCCCAATGAGGGGCGTCCCCCACTCGAGGCAGCCCCAGGGTCCTGCTGGGACCCCTTCACCATCCTCCGGGCTGGGCCCGCACCCACGTCTGCCCCACCAGCTACCTGCTGGAGCTCAGGTTCTAGCCTCCTGCACAGTCTTCCTGGGTCTTCCTCTCACCCTCCCTCCCGGTTGTGGTGTGGCTGAGCTCAGAGTTCTAGGCTGAAAGTCGCCGTTCCTCAGCAATTTGAAAGTGTTTCTTCATCTGGTATCCATGAGATGCTGATGCCATTCTGAGTCTCCATCCTTTCTCTCTGGAAGCTTCTGGAATCTTCCCTTTAGCCCTGAGTTTCTGAAATTTCACAGTTTGCTGTGGTTTCTGACTTTTTATAGCAGGTGGGGTAGGTAGACCCTTTGAATTTGGAAACTCATGACTGGCTGTGCTGGGAAGTTTTCTTGAATTATTTCTTTAATAGTTTCTTTTCATTGATCCCCAAGTTTTATTTCTCTCCTCACACAGAAAATTACTTAATTGTATTTCCAACCTTTTTATTTACTTTTGAAGGTTCTGTTTTCATAGTCTTAATTTCCAAGGACTCTTTCTTATTCATTAAATGGTCCTTTTAAAAAAAGCATCCTTCACTTGCTCATGGGTGAGTAAATTTTCTTTCTGAGGATATTAATTACAAGGTATTTAAACATTTTTTTTCCTTCTCTTCCTGCTTTGTCTCTTTCTGTTGTGTTCCTTTTCTATTTGTTTTAGTCTCTGTATTGCTTGCTAGAGGGTGTGGCCCTGTTCAGTTTCCCCAGCAGAGAACCCTGCCCTCTTCCCTGGCAGCCAGCAGGTGGGGGCCCTGCAGCAGGAGGAGGAGGCTGGGGTCCCACTACTGGGCATCTTCACTGGGCTTTTCACACCCACCTTCAGCTGGTCCTCAGAACTCCAGGCTGGACGGAGCCTCACTCTCCCAGAGGGTAGCCTCTGGCCTCCTGCCTGATGGTGGCATGGGGCAGGGGGCAGGTCCTGGATGTTCACTAGGTGGGGTA
This sequence comes from Eschrichtius robustus, assembly GCF_028021215.1. Classification (NCBI taxonomy): domain Eukaryota; kingdom Metazoa; phylum Chordata; class Mammalia; order Artiodactyla; family Eschrichtiidae; genus Eschrichtius; species Eschrichtius robustus. Next base: position 992,620 of record NC_090828.1, read on the forward strand.
GGTGGTCTCGGGGTCTTCATTACTCTGCTGGGGCTGCCGTAACAAAGTACCACAGACTGAGGGCTTAGACAACAGAAATGTATAGTCTCACAGTGTGGAGGCTGGAAGTCCCAGGTCTGCAGGGTGGTTCCCTCCGAGGCCATGGGGGAGAACCACTGCCTGCCTCTCTCCTGCCTTTCGGCAGTTTACCCCCAGTCCTTGGCTTTTAGACCTCTGTCTTTGTCTTCACGTGGTACTCTCCCTGTGCGCATCTCCTTTTATAAGGACACTGGCCACCCTGGGCAGGGCCCACCTCACTCCAGTGGGACCTCATCTTAACCAGCTACAGTGCCAGGACCCTGTCTCCAAATAAGGTCACGTTCTGAGGTCCCGGCATGTGAATTTCAAGGGATACAATTTAACCCATGACATGGCCTGACGCTCCCTCTGCTAACTTTCCACAAACACATGTTTTCAGTCCCACACAGCCTCTGACCTTCAGAGGCACCTGGAGTCTTTCCGGGTCCCAGAGAGCGAATTGGCTATTTCCTGTTAGGTTCCAGCTTTCCTAGGCTCCTAGGCTCCTCTCATCCGGTTGGCTTTCTTTCCCAAAACTCGTGGCATTTCTCACCTGCAGCTGCCCTGCTCCGTTCCCCTTCCTTGCGGACTGGTTATCCGAGCAGGCGTCATTTAGCCCCTGTCATTGCCAGCCAGAAACATCTGTTCTGCCTTTTTGGATATTGTTTCTAACTCACGGCTCCCTTTTTCCCAAGGTGTCTCCTGTGCCTGCTGGGGCTCCTGCCGCTACTAGGAGTGACCCACAAAGGCCGCAGAGATGGCTGGGGCCTCGGTGAAGGTGGCGGTGCGTGTCCGCCCCTTCAATTCCCGAGAAATGAGCCGCGACTCCAAGTGCATCATCCAGATGTCCGGAAGCACCACCAGTGAGTATTGCGATGGGATTGCCGTTGCTGCTGGTCCCTCGGGGCCATGGCTCCTGGGCCTCCCGGCCCTGGCTCCCTCCTTGTCCACCCCGGGTGCTGGTTTCCTGGGACTGCAGTAACAAATGACCACAAACTGGGTGGCTTAAAACAACAGAAATTTATCCTCTCACAGTTGTAGAGGCCAGAGTTCAAAACCAAGGGGTTGACAGGGCCACACTCCTCTGGAGGAAGATCCTTCCTGCCTCTTGTGGCTTCCAGTTGCGGCCGCCAGCTTGGCCTGCAGCTGCATCACCCCAATCTCTGCTCTGTCGTCACGTGGCTTCTTCCCTGAATGTCTGTGTCTTTGTGTGGCCTGATAAGGACACTGACCATTGGGCATACCCTAATCCAGTATGACCTCATTTCAACAACTGATTACATCTTCAAAGACCCTGTTTCTTACATTCTGAGGTTCGGGGTAGACAGGAATTTTGGCAGGGGCCACTTTTCAACCCAGGGCACAAGGTTCCTGATTTCTTGTCTTGTTTCAGCTGCTTTTTACTTTGTCTGCTCTTTTGTTTTGTTTCTAATTGTAAGTCATCTCAAGCCTTTCTGAGAAGTAGGAGGCCTGGGGTCAACAGGATGAACAGGGAGTGGTAAGAGACAGAGTGGCAATTTCGAGAAGGTCCGAAGGACAGGCATGGCCTCCAGGGCCGCTCTAGCGCACAGGACCTGGCTGCCGGGGCAGCAGAGGAGACTTGGCCCCGAGCCTCCCCTTGCTCTTTCTGGTGCCGCAGACTTTGTCCTGAGTTGGGACACGTTTGCAGAAGAGTGGACAGAGCCCAGTGTGCAGCTCAAGGAGTTCTCAGCAGCACTCCGCTGCTGAGAACAGAGCGATGCCGGCACCCGGAAGCCCCCCTCCCCGGCCCCACCCACCCACCCTTACCCACAAAGGGAGCCGGCATCCTTGCTTCTAACACTGTAGGTTAGAGGGCTTGTTTGGGGTCCCCTGGAAGTCAAACCAGTGTTTGGGTCATCTCCTGCTGGTCAGCCCACCTCCACGCTTGGTGATTTAGAGCAAGAATTCGCCGTCCTCTCTCCTAGCTGTGGGGTTGGCAGGGCTCAGCTGGGAGGTTTGCACTTGGAGCTGCTGCCGTCACCGCAGGCTCCGGTGGTGTGAGCCGCACCGAGCGGACCTCGGGGTGTAGGAGGAGGATAGGCCTCGCCCGCACCTGAGTAACGCCACCCCTTCTGTTATCTACCAGGTTGGAGGGAGGGGCCGTCCCAGGGGAAGGGCGCTCAGCGCTGATGGCGGCTGCCTCCCTAGGCCTGTTGAGGGGCTGAGGCTTCGGGCGTGGCTGGGGGTCTCTGCAGGAGCCCCTGGAGCAGGTTGTGGAGGCCCCACTCAGAGCCTGTGGGGGTCTGTTGGGCATATCTGGGGGCTCACAGTGACTCTTGTGAATGGTGCTGCCTCGGCTTGGTCCCTGGAAGCAGAACTGAGATGAGGATTTGGGTGCCAAGGGCTTATGTGGGAGGTGGTCCCTGGATGCACTGCGGGGGTGCAGAAGCCGCGAAGGGCCGTCGGCGAGCAGGTGGCCGCCACGGGCAGCAGGGGCTCAGCTCGCTGGGACCCTCTGAATACAGAGTGCACCTCTGGGGTGTCCGCTCCAGGAGGCTGGGGGTCTTGTTCAGCTGCTGCCCAACGTGGGCGGAGGGTCCGTCCAGGTCCTGGCTTTCTTGTATCTCCAGCCTGGCCCCCTCGAGGCTGGAGAAAGTGCTCAGGAGGTGTGACTCAAGCCTTAAGGTGGGAAGCCAGGGGCTGTGACCCCGGGCGGGAACGTGACCCTGGGTGGGAACGTGACCCTGGGTGGGCAGGGGGCATCCGCACGAGGAGCTGATAGGGTTGGCCACGTCACTGTTGGGTGACCCAGGACATCAGGAATGGCTGTGAGAATCGCCCTCCATGCTGGGCCAGGCCCCAGCGGCACAGTCGCCACCTTAGACAGTAGCTGGGGGTCTCGGCTTGAGGGGCTCACAGGTGACCAAACCCTACGGGAGCCTGTAGAATGGACAGAAAGAACAAAGGATCAGAGGCAGACCCCGTGTCTCCCCTGGGACTTGGGGGCGGCCCAGGACAGGGTGGGGCCGGTGTCACGGAAGCAAAACAGCTGGAGGTGACGGTGGGCTGCACTCAGGGGGGCTTGTGCCCCGCCTGGGGCCTGAGAGACAGAGAGAGACAGAGACAGACAGAGACAGAGACAGACAGAGAAACAGAGAGACAGAGATACAGAGAGAGAGACAGAGACAGACAGAGATACAGAGAGAGATAGAGACAGAGAGAGACAGAGACAGAGATACAGAGAGAGATATAGAGACAGAGACAGAGAGAGAGACAGAGAGACAGACAGACAGAGATAGAGACAGAGATACAGAGAGAGATAGAGACAGACAGAGAGAGACAGAGATAGAGAGAGACAGAGAGAGAGACAGAGAGACAGACAGAGATAGAGACAGACAGAGATAGAGACAGACAGAGAGAGACAGAGAGAGATAGAGAGACAGAGAGAGAGAGAGAGACAGAGATAGAGGCAGAGACAGACAGAGATAGAGGCAGAGATACAGAGAGAGATAGAGACAGAGAGAGACAGAGAGAGACAGAGATAGAGACAGAGAGAGAAACAGAGATAGAGAGAGAGAGATAGGGACAGAAAGAGATAGAGAGACAGAAAGACAGAGAGACAGAGAGAGAGAGAGAGATAGGGACAGAAAGAGATAGAGAGACAGACAGAAAGACAGAGAGACAGAGAGAGACAGAGACAGAAAGACAGAGACTGAGGGAAAGACAGAGAGAGACAGAGACAAAGAGAGACAGACAGAGACAGACAGACACAGAGAGAGAGGCAGCCCTCAGCACAGGGAAGCCTGCCTGAGGAGTGGCGTCGGAGGGCAGGGTGAGCTTTATTCCTGGAGGTCCTGGGACAGGGGCTAGGGCAGGGCAGGCGGCTCCAGAGCCGACCTGAGGCAGATGCTCATAGGAGCTGGGTTTGGGCTGCAGCTCGTGGCCGTTTTGTCCGGGTGGGAGATGATCTGGCCAGCCTGGCCAGTGGGGGTGGTGACATACTCCTTGAATCTCAAAACGAGGGGCACAGCAGGAGACCCCAGTTCTCTGAACACGCCACCTGGACTCTCCACTGGGACACAGAAATTAGAAACACTTAAAAGTCAATTTAAATTCTTATCCTGTAATCATGGCCTGGATAACAGCACTCTTCATCTGAAACACAGCAAATCTAGCAATTCTGTGAGCCAACCAAATTGTACGTGACGTGTGCTTCTGTCCCTACAGTGGGGACCCTATTTCCAAATAGGGTCACAGTGTGAGGTTCCAGGGGACACTGTTCAACCCAGGACAGTGCCTGGAGGGGAGGGACCCGCCCAAAGCCACAGGGTGACGCCTTCAGGGCCGGGCCGCCAGCCTTCCTCCTGGACCCTGGCAAGCTGGGCCCGGTGTGTGCTTTCAGGGAATGGACCACCGTTCCGGAAGGTCCACCGGGATCTGCCTGACCAGCAGCCCCCGTGCGGTCTCAACACTTAACCCATCCGAGAAGTCGGCCCCATTTGCCATCACTCTTCTAGAATGTTCTGGGCTCCAAATACAGTGAGACTGGGCCTGGGAGTCCGCAGAAGGGAGCTTGGTTTTGCCAGGAGGTGGTGACGCGGTACAGGCCTTTCTATTAGAGGAATGGCTCCACACACGTGGTGTCAAAGGAGGGACCCTGGGGGCCAGCGGAGTCCTGGTCGGCAGCCTCGGCCGAGGGTGCTGGGGGCCTGCTGTCACTGGCTGGCCCCAGGCCAGGATGCCCCTGGCACTCCCTGCCTTGAGCTGCCTCTCCCCGGGGGTCACCCGTGAGAGTCGCAGCGGGCTCTCCACTTGCAGGGTTAGGGTTAGGGTTAGGGTTAGGGTTAGGGCTGCCTGAGCCCCTCAGGGCTGAGGGCGCTCCCACGGCCCAGATGGGGAAACGAGGCTTGGTGGGGTCAGGTCAGCACACGTCACCACACGGAAGGAGAAGATGGGGGTCCCTCCACGTCCACATCTCACACATCACTGAGCTCCAGCCCGCGCCAGTCTCCACTGCTGGCATCGGGCCCCGGGGAGCAGGACAGAGGCTCTCACTGCCCTGGGGGTGACGTTCCAGTGGGGACACGGAGATGGAACTAGACGGGCTGGTGACAAGGGCCACCGATCGCAGTCAGGCAGGCAGTGACGGGCGTGGGGGGCCTTGCCGGGGGCGTGGGAGCCTTGCTGGGGGCGCGGGGGCCCTGCCGGGGGCGTGGAGCATGGGAGCCAAGCCAGGTCAGTGGGAGGAGCCGTGCCATCCTCTGAGAGCCCCCACTGACGGTTCATGAGGACTGGCACGTGCCCCGTGTTGGGAGAACGTCCCCGAAACTCCTGACACCGATGTCTCAGTCTCCGTTTTAGCGAAGCCTCTCCCTCGCTCTCTCTCTCACACACACACACCCCTGTTCGCCGGTTTCCGTGGTGTCAGTGCTCTCCCCACGGACAGTTGCAAGCTACGCAGGGTTTAACCACAGAGCCGTGGAATTCCTCAGAGCTGGGCCACGGCGCCCAGAAGGAGCGGGCGCGGCACACGGCTGTGGGGCTTCAGACCCTGAGAACACGGCTTCCCTTGCTTAGCGCCGTCCCTGCTGCGCCCGCCCCCCATGCAAGCTGGCGCCTCACAGCTGTCGCCTTTGTCCTCTGTGCTCCTGCAGCAGGGGCGGAGGGCACGGAGCCCCCCACTCAACAAGCCCGCGGTCCCGCCCCCCTCCTCAAACCCATGGGAGGAAGCGACCCGAGAGCTGCGCGGGAAGCCCCTCCCCACCCAATCGCCTCAGTGCTGACGGGGGGCTGCCCGTCCAGCCCTAGTCCAGGCAGGCCGCCCTGGTGAGGGCTCAGAGGCGTCGGTGGAGAGCAGGCCTGGGGTGGAGCCTGGGGAGGGCCGTCCCTTCTGGAGCGCAGAACCCCATCTGTGATGACAGAGACACCACAGGACCCCCGCAGGACACCTGGGGGTCAGGACCAGGGCGGGAGTCAGAGCCGCACCAGGGGACCCCACCCGAGGGGGAGGGGGCAGGTGACAGCAGTTCCCGCGGGCCAGAGCAGCTCTGCCCGGTGGTCCCCACGGCGGGCTCTCCTCGTGGCCTACTCTGCATTCACTGACCCTCGCAGCCGGCTGTCCCCTGCCCACCCAGTGTTCCTTGAGCATATCCGTGCCCCGTCCCTGGTGGGGGGGGTCCTCAGGGAGCTCCCGGTCCACACAGGGTATACAGCAGACGCCCCGGCACCAGGACACAGTCAGAGCAAGGTCAGCGCCGGGGGCAGGTGTCGCAGCCGGCAAGCGGGAGCGGCTGGGTGGGGTGAGGGGAGGAGGTGGACGGAGGTGGGGCACTGGTGGGCGCCGGGGGCCCTGCCCAGGCTGCGTGCGCTCAGGAGACGCTGTGATTGTCGTTTCCGTGGCGCCGGCATTACCGTGCGCTTGGGTTCTGGCGGCCGCATCCCCAGGCCCAGCAGGAGTTGAAACCGGGATGGCTAGGTCTCCTCTCAGCCTCACTCCTGGGGCCAGCATGGACGTGACCCCCTCTCGGCTCCAAAGAAAGGGCTGTGATGGTCAGTCACCTGCTCTCTCCTGCCGGCCTCCCGACGGTGCCGGGTCATCTCCCAGAACCCCTCAAGCCTGGGGTCTGGGACCCAGAGCCAGTCAGCTCCTGCCCGCCAAGCCGTGGCCCGGGGCAGCTGCCGAGGGGCGCAAGGCCGGTGGGGGTCCCAGCGTCCCAGGGCTCCGGAGCAGAGCACCGTGGACGGGACGGCTTAGACGGCAGTTCCCGAGGCTGTTAAGTCCCCGATCAGGGTGTCACTGGGTTGGTGCCTTCTGAGGTCCAGAGGGAGAATCCATTCCCTGCCTCTCTCCAGCCTCTAGTGGTTTTCTGGCAATGCCTGGCATCCCCTGGCTTGTAGAAGCACCATCCCAGTCTCCCCCTCCCCCTTCACATGGCCTTCACCCTATGTGTGTGTCTGTGTCAAATTTCCCCTTTTATGAGACACCAGTCATGTTGGATTAGGGCCCACCTGACTCCAGGGTAACCTCATCCTTACCAGTTACGTCTGCAAGTATGTAAATAAGGTCACATTCTGAGGTCCTGGGCGTTAGGACTCAACATGTGAATTTTGAGGGGATATAATTCAACCTGCAACAGGGCCAGGGCTTGTTCTCTTGGTGTGAGTTACAGGTCACCCTGGACACGCGCTGGTGGGGAAGGGTGGGGGGGGTCCTGGAGTCCAGAGAGGCGAGGCCCCCAGCCCACTGCAGCTGAGGAAAGCCAATCCAAGGGGTGGGCAGACATGTCCTTCATCTCCAAGTAGGTGGGGGGAATGTGGTCCTCAGATGGGATGAGGTAGGGTGGTGGTCTGGAGCCCTCTCCCACCAGGACGGCCCACGTTCCTGGTGGAGGTGAAAACCCCCGGCCAGGTGGGCCCTCGGGGGTCCTCGGGGTCCTCTATCAACACAGACATCGGGGGTTCAGACAGTGTCCCAGAGGGCAGCCTGGTGGGCGCGGGGGCCGCAGCCCCTTCTGCCCAGCCACCGAAGACCCGCCGCCTGCTGAGCCCGGGCCTCGGGGAGCCGAGACCTGTCCAGGGCCTGGGAAACATGGGGTGCTTCAGCCCTGCCTGGGGGGCTCCCGGGGCACTCGGCAGGCCCGGCGGGCTGTGCCGGCGGCATTGCTCCTCCTTCGATGAACCGACGTTTCGTGAGCACCGCCTCCCGCCAGGCCAGATGCAGCTGCTGGAGGAGGGGGATGGGGTGGGGGAGGACCTGAGCAGAGGACAGTCCCACAGCCCCTGAGAGCAACCTGGATGGGACCTGCAGGTGTCCCGGCAGGAGGAGGAATATGTGTGGTGTCCCTGTGGGGGGACAGCCAGCACGCCCCGGACACGGATGAGCACGTGGGCGTGATGGGGCCCCAAAGCAGCAGGGACACGGCTGTGACTGTGCTGCGCCTCCTAGCGCTTGCACGCAGAGCAGACAAGGCAGACCTGGGCTGGGGGGGTGAGCAGGGTGTGGACCCGAGAGGTGGGATGGGCCAGGGGCTCGAGGTCTGACCCAGTGCCTGCACCACGGGACCGCTCTGGGCTGCCTTGGCGGGGGGCGGGGGGAGGTCAGACAGAGGAGGGGGCAGAGATGGCTTGTCTGCCTGGAAACAGGGCCCTTGTCCCTGCCCATTGGCAGGGGGGCTGCCTTTGTCGGGGCCAAGGCCTCTGAGGACCCCACCTCCCTGCCCTGGGGTCCCTCTCGGGCGGGCACATCCAGGGTCAGCCTGTCCCTGCAGCACAGCGCTGAGCACCTTGCCTGTCCCCTCCCCGCAGCCATCGTTAACCCCAAACAGCCCAAGGAGATGCCCAAGAGCTTCAGCTTCGACTATTCCTACTGGTCACACACCTCGGTAAGCCCAGGGCTGGGGGTCCAGATGGGTGGGCTGCTGCCATGTGGATGCCAGCTCAACCCTGCTCGCTGTGCGGCCCTCAGCCAATCCCTTGACCTCTCTGAGCCAATGGGGCGAGGGACCACCCTGCTCCTCTGCAGGGCTGATTGGGAGGTGGGGGCACAGGTGTGAGGCCTGTGGGGAGGGGCCTGCTTTCCTAAGTCGCCTTGTGTGTGGAAGGTCACCTTGAGCCGTGACACACACTGTGCCCAGCTGCGGCAGGGACCAAGGGGCCATCAGCCCACTGTGGGCAGTTTCCCAGGGTCCTAGCCGTACAACCATTTGCCTGCCAGCATCTCCTGTTCCCCAGACACCCCAAGCTCGGTGTCCGAAGCTGAAGCTGCCCACCTGGCGCCAGCCCCTGCACGCCCTCCACCTCCCCCGGGAGCCTGGGAGGCCCCCGGACTTTGTGCCTCCACATCCCCCATCTGGTCTACACCAGTTCTCCCATCCCCCAGCCTCCTGAATCCTAGAAGGTGTCCAGGCCCCCTGCCCCAGGGCCAGGGCCCACCTTGGGTCACACCTCTGAGTGTCTGGTCCCGGGACGGCCCCAGGGCTCCCCATTTCACCTTCCCCATCCAGCCCCTCCTCTCACGTCGTCAGGGTAACCCTGGGCCTGCCTAAAGTGACCACTGTCTTCAGGACAGCGTCCAGGGATGATAGCCCGGACCATGGACTCCTTGGGCCCCTGCCCTGCTGCCTCTCCAGCCCCACCTCATCACTCCCACGGCTGCTACACTGAGCACCACGTCATGTACTCCCACCTCTGAGCCTTCGCACATGCTGCTCCCACTACTAAAATGCCCTTCCACTCTGTCTGGCCCTAGACTGGCTGGCTCCTCCCACCCTTCCTTCCGGAAGCTGCGGCCCAGGCAGGATTATTTCCCCTCTCCGGGTCTCCTGTGAGTGGATGGGCCGGGCAGGCGTCCCTCCCCACTGTGCTGGCCCTGGCGCCCGGAGGCCCTGGGTACGATGCAGGCGCTCAGTGAATGTCATGGGCCGAGACCCCGGCACAGCACGCCCAGCCTCCTGCAGCTGCTCCCCCTCCTTGTCCTGCAGCCGGAAGACATGAACTACGCCTCACAGAAGCAGGTGTACCGCGACATTGGCGAGGAGATGCTACAGCATGCCTTCGAGGGCTACAACGTCTGCATCTTCGCCTACGGGCAGACCGGGGCCGGCAAGTCCTACACCATGATGGGCAAGCAGGAGAAGGACCAGCAGGGCATCATCCCGCAGGCATGCGGGGCGGGGGCAGGGGTGGGGGACCTGGTGAGGGCAGGACAGGCGGGGGAGCACAAGCTGAGACCCGGGAGAGCAGAGGGCCAGGAGGGAAGGCAAAGCATGAAGGGGGGCGGAAGTTCAGGGCAGGAGGGGCAGCGTGGGGCAGACGGGCTGTGAAGAGGCTGGAGACCCAGATCCACGGATGGGGAGCTGCGGAGGGCCCCAGGCCTGGGCAATGCCCACCATGGTCACACCCATAAGACAGGGAGGCTGGGACAGCCGCTGGTAGGGGCAGACCTTCTCTGGGAGGGCTGTGAGGGCTGGTGGTCCCGGCAGGGAGAGGCCCGGGACAAGGGGATGCCCACTGGGTGGGTCTCTGAACCTGAGCTGGTCAGTACTTGACCTGGTCAGGGCAGGGGAGAATGCTGGGTGGTCTGTAGCATGGTAGACCTTTCACCTCATGCAGGCAAGGATGGTGTGAGGAGCAGGAGGGGATCAGACATCGGCTGGGGGGACCCCCGAGTTAGCAGAAGACAGTGGCTCCTTGGCTACAGACCGTCTCAGTGCCTTTAAGGTGGAGTGGGAGGGTGCGGGAGGGGCCCGGGAGAGCAGAGCCCAGCCTGGGTTGCAGGAGCCACAGCGCCTTGAGGGGTGAGGCTCTGGGGACAGCCCAGCCTCACGTCTGGTGGTGTGCTCTGTCCTTGCAGCTCTGTGAGGACCTCTTCTCCCGCATCAACGACACCACCAATGACAACATGTCCTACTCCGTGGAGGTAGGGCTCTCCGTCATCTGTCCCTTGGAACGTGGCTTTACTGATTTAAAGCCAGTTCCCGCCACTGGTCTGTGCCCTTAGCTTGTCATTCACGCGTGCACGTTGCAAACATGCCAGCCCACGCTGGGCACAGGAGCGAGGGGCAGTGTCTGCTCTGCGGTGTCTATTGAGCAGCTGTTCCGAGCTGCGTGGCCCAGGCTGAGCCGTGGCCCGGGTGGCCCCAGTGTGACTGTGCTGGGTGAGCCCCAGGCATGGCTGTGTGTGGGGAGGGCCAGGCAGGGGGTGGGCTGACACCCCCACTGACACGTCCGTGTGGGGGGCCTGGCCGCACCAGCTGGCTTGGAGTGCACTGTGTGCTCCCCCCACCTCAGAGGTCCCCGATGTCATCTCTGTCCCGCAGGTCAGCTACATGGAGATTTACTGCGAGCGTGTCCGTGACCTTCTGAACCCCAAGAACAAGGGCAACCTGCGCGTGAGGGAGCACCCGCTGCTGGGGCCCTACGTGGAGGACCTGTCCAAGCTGGCTGTCACCTCCTACAATGACATCCAGGACCTCATGGACTCAGGGAACAAGGCCCGGTGTGTGCGGGGCGACGCCCCCACCCTCCCTGCCCTCCCCCTACCACCCACGCAACTCCGAGTCTCTCTGAGGGACACCTGTCCTTGGGGCGCCTGTTGGTATCCCCATGGGGTCTGTCCAGCGGCCCCCATGGAGGTGTGGCCCTTGTGGGCCTAAGGACATCCAGGGCACATGCCAGCCCATGGGGGCCTCCAGCTCCCCGGGAAGGGGACGTTGTCACCTACACAGGGTCTGCTCCTCCTGGGGGGTCAGGCTGTGCGCCCTGGGGGGCGGTGGCTGCCCTGGGTGGGGCCAGGCTGTGAGGACCAGCCCTGCCTGCTTGGAGGGCAGATGGCCCTCTGGACGGGGGCATGTGGGGAGGGTCGGCCACAAGGTGCTGCCGGCCATGAGCTATTGGTCTCTGTGACCACGCTGCCCCGGGCCACCCAGCCTAGGAGGGTCTGCCCTGGTTGTCATGGCAACAGTCCCCCGCCTTCTGCCACGCAGGGACTCCCGGGAGGGTGAGGATCCCTGGCCAGTGGCCTGCCCTGCACTCAGCAGGGGTCCCCGGGGGCTTTTCTACCTCTGTGGAGGCAGCTGTCAGGCAGCGAGCCCAGCCTGGGGGCTTCCCTGGGGGCTCTGCACGGCAGCGACATCGGGACCAACCACTGGCCTCCGCTCGGCAGCCTCGGGCCTTCTCCCCCAAGGCCGTGCTGGCCCTCCCCGGATCGGCCGTGTGGGTGGACAGTAGAGCCCCCTTTCCCTTCTGGGGGTCTTTCCATGTCACAGCCTGCAGGCCACCGCGCAGGGGGCTCTGCTCAGCCCCTGGAAGCAGGGCACCCCCAGTCACGGGGCCCCGAGTGCCAGGCTCGAGTTGGGGGCCGAAGGAGCCACCAACGGACGCAGTCGGCAGGCAGTGTGGGCCCCGCCCGAGCTCTACAGGAGGCACGGTCGCCACCAGGCCGGGCAGGGCGGCCCCGGGAGCCCGGGGAGGTGACGTCTAGTGACCTGGTCGAGCGGGCCAGCAGCACCAGCGGCCCCCACGCCCGACCACGGGACACCGGGTGACCGCGTGTGGCTTCTGTTCCCCAGGACCGTGGCAGCCACGAACATGAACGAGACCAGCAGCCGCTCCCACGCCGTCTTCAACATCATCTTCACGCAGAAGCGCCACGATGCAGAGACCAACATCACCACAGAGAAAGTGAGTTCAGCCTCGGCGGGCGGGGCCCCTGGCCGGGGACTGGGTCGGGCTGGTCAGGCGGGCGAGGAGGCCAAGCCGGATGCCGGCCCGTGAGGCACGGGCGCAGACCATTCCCTGCCCAGCTTGGGCCTCGGTGAGGGGCTGGCCAGGCCTGCGAGGCCACCTCCTCTCGGTGTTTGGTGCCACGTGGGTGTGGAAGGGACTGAGTGGAGGGGCCGTGGACCCTGGAACAGCCTCCTGCCAGGCAGTTATGGTGGAGACTGTAGGGCCGAGGAGGGACGTCTCCAGGGCAGCCCCACTGGCCGGAGACGCCTCGGGGGCCCTTGGAGGGCGGTGTCGAAGGCCGCAGGTTGTGAGTGCCCGTCACAGGCTGACCGTGGGCCCTGGTGCAGGCTGGGGGTGCCCCTCACCCCGTGGGCGCCGGCATCTGTGAGCACAAAGGAGAGGTTGTGCTGAGCGGCCCCGCCCACTGCCCCCGCCCCAGATGCCTTTCCCACGAGCCTTGACCTTGTCAGTGGACCCAGGCAGGGGTCTCGTCTCCTGGGGCCTTTATCCAGACATGCCGCCTGTGGGCGCTGGAGGGGCAGTAGGGCGGGCGCCCTCCGTGGGTGTGACTCTAGGCATCTCGATTTCTCTGACTGGGCACCCCCCATCGCCACCCTGCCAGCCAGGCCCTGCTCCCGGGGGCAGCACCCTGGGGTCCGCAGAGTGGCCAGGGGGAGTTCTGGGTGCTCAGTCCCTGATGATGCCGGGTCACCCTGGCCTGGCGCCGTCCTCCCGCGGGCCTGGGAGGGTGGGGTTGATGGAGCTGGACCTGAGCCGGCGGCCTGGCTGCGGCTGCCTGCTGCTCCCACCCCTCGGGCTCAGGGCAGCTGGCGGTCCCACCAGGCGGCTCCTGCCCGCAGCCCTGGGCTTCCCCGGGCGCATGCGGCTGCCCAGCCCGGGCTGTGCGAGTGCGGGGGAGGGGGCCCCTGCCCAGTGCCCGGGCGGCTCCGGGGGCAGCGGGCAGTGGGGGAAGGGGCTCCCGGAGCCAGGTTCAGATCCCACCACACGATGAGCCTGGTCTGTGGCACGGGGGATAGCGACAGTGACATGCGGGTGAAGAGCGGCCAGCAGGCAGGGCACAGCAGGTGCCAGCTGCTGGGGGCAGGCCGTGCAGCCTCCCAGGGAAGGTGGCCTCCTCCTCAGAGGAGAGCGGGGAGAGCTGAGAGCAGAGGTCGCTGTGCTCCGCAGGGCTGGGCGCTCCGGCCCCGGGGAGGGGGGGCCCACGCAGCGTCCCAGCTCCTGCACGTGACACACGTGTCCCCGCAGGTGAGCAAAGTCAGCCTGGTGGATCTGGCCGGGAGCGAGCGGGCCGACTCCACAGGGGCCAAGGGCACGCGCCTCAAGGTAGGGCCGCCCCCCACCGGGGTCCCCTCCGGCTTGCCGGCGGGGCCTGACGCCCAGCGGCTCCAGGGCCAGGGGGCGGTGGGGAGCAAGGACCGAGACCCTGGGGGCGGGGGAGGCGGGCCGGCCTTGGGTGGGCGCCCCCTTTGCTCCTGCTCTCATGGGACGGGGAAGCGGGGAGGGTCAACGGCAGAGGGCTGGGCGCTGGGCCTCCATCAGGGCCGAGTGGCTCAGGCCCGGTCCTGCCGGAGCGAGGGGCCTGAGGCCTCCTGACGCCCGGCCTCATCTTCCCTACGCAGGAAGGAGCCAACATCAACAAGTCCCTGACCACCCTGGGCAAGGTCATCTCCGCGCTGGCCGAGATGGTGAGCGGGCTCCAAGTGCCGCGACAGCTGGGCTCGGGGTGGGGGGGACAGCGGGCGCCTCCGTCCTGCCCTGCTGGGGGGATCCGGGAGCGGCCACCGGTCGCTGCTGTGGGGCCAGGTTCACGGAAAAGCCCAGAGGCTTGGAGGTGAGGGGGGTCCCCGGGTTGGAGATGGAGCCATGACCCTGTCACTCTCCCGAGCCTCAGTTGTCCCACCTGTGAAATGGGGATGTGCCACCTCCCCACAGGGCCCTGGGGGTGGCCTTGGGCTGCGGGCGGGGCAGTGACCTTGGGTGGCCCCCCGGGCTGTCTGTCAGGGGGAACCGGGACCCTCGGGGTGAGGGGCTGGGCCTGGTGGGTGGTGGAGGGGAGGCAGTGTGGCGAGGGGGGCTCGGGCTGTGCTTGGGCTCCTCCCACCCTTTCGCCCCTGGGCCCAGCACGCTCCGTCCTCAGACTCTGCCTTTGCTTTTGCAGGACTCTGGGCCCAACAAGGTAAGCACCTTCTTTCCTCGCTTCTCGGGGAGTGGGGGGGGTCTCAGCCCTCTCGGGCGGGTGTGCGGGGAGCCTGAGAAGCAGCGCAGCCGCGGGACACACCAGCCCCGATCAGAGCTGGGCCGGTGCCGGTGCGGGGAGAGCAGCGCCGCGGGGGTGGATGAGCGATGGCGGGAAATGAGGTCATGATGAATGAACGGGGGTGAGCCTCGCAGAGGACAGAACTGGGCTGTGAGGGTGACCCTGAGCAGGACGGCGGCCTCTCGTCAGCATGGCTGGGGGCCGGGGGCGTCATGGGAGCGGTGGCTCCAGGGCGGGGGCCTGGGGGCTGAGGAGCACCCGGTGGGCACTCACCCTGCCGTTGGAAAGCCCGCCGAGCGGTGTGAGGTGCCCAGGTGGGAGGAGCTTGGTTTGCGTGAGGAGCGGGGGGGAGGAGTCGGGCGTCAGGGGCCGCGAGGAGGCGCGAGGGGAGCCGCGCGGGGGCCCGAGAGGAGCTAACCGTGCGGTTGTGTGTGAGGAGACGTGGGGGGACGCACGTGCGGAGGCGGGGGTCCCGGGAGGGGCTGTGAGGAGCTCTGTGAGGAGGTGAGAGAGTGCGGGAAACCGCGACGCCGGGTGGCACTGTGTGAGGAGCCGTGAGACGCTTCGGGGGCAGATGCACAAGGACCTGTGAGATGGGCTGTGTGGCGAATTATGGGCAAGTGTGGACCGTGTTGGGGGAAGTGAACGGGTAACTGTGAGGAGACGGAGGGACTCTGGGGACCGTGAGGAGCCGTGTGAAGACTGAGGGGCTGTGCGTGAAAGGCGCGGGGACTGTGTGTGGGAGCCGGGGCCCTGGGAGGAGTTGTGCGCCCGGCTGTGCTGCAAGCCTGGTGCTCTGGGCAGGCACTCTGCGTGAGGAAGTGCAGGAAGTACTGAGGAACCGCGTGATGAGCCGTGGGAGGAGCTCGGCAAGGGAGTGGGAGGAGCTGCGCGGAACTCTGGGGAACGGGGTGGGGAACCGTGTGAGGGAACAAGGAAGGGACCGTGAGGAGCTGTGATGGGGGCTTCGTAGGAACAGGGCGAGACCAGTTTGGGGGGCAGCGCCGGGAGCCGGGAGCGCGGGGGCCCGTGGGTGATGAGGCCAGAGGGCCGGGCCTGACCTGCTCCCCAGCGCCATCAGGAAGCAGCTGACCGTGATCTAGCGGAAGCGGCCATGGGTTGCCGCGGGCTCAGGAAGGCTGACTGCAGCTGGGTGCGCCCGCGGTGTGAGGAGCCGCTGGCAGGGGGGGCGGCCGGCGGGACGGCGGAGGGTCAGGGTGGCGAAGGTCCTGGAGCTGAGGCACTCGAGGCCGGGCAGGCGGAGTGGAGGGCGGAACGTGTGAGGGAGCCACCGAGCCAGAGGCGCCGCTTGGGCTCCTCGTGGAGTGACCGGGTGACCGTGGGGCGTTTAGTGTGGGAACGAGAATGTGACAAACGTGGCAGGGAATTCACTCTCAGGGGTTAAGTGATCAAAACACGCGATACAAGTAGAGTCTCTTCACCCACCAAGTTTGCAGTGGGAAAGAAGCTGCGCCCTGGTGGCCAGACGCTCCCACACCTGCCCTCTCGCGGGGGAGCCGCGCGGCATTTCCTCCCGCCCCCCAGTGGCGGGTCCCGGGAGCGGCCATGACTCGCGGGCCCTGCAGGCTCCCCTCGGGGATGCCGTGTCTGCACCCCGAGGACACCCTGCGGGGCCCTGGGGGCTGCTGCGGAGCGGACGCTCCGGAAGCAAAAATGTGCACGAACGAGGGACGTGGGGAAGTTCCTCTGCCACGGTTAGTGGCGCTTGAGGGGGCCTCGTCCTGACGGGGGGAGGGGGTGGGGAGGGGGACCAGGTTGTTGGGGGCTTTGGAGCCGCTTAGGCGGGACGGGCCCGGGCCTGGCGGAGGCGGCTGCACGTGCACGGGGAGGGGGCCCCGCAGGGCTTCCCGCAGGCGAGGGGTCTCTTCCCCTCAGTCGGCAGAGCTGCTGGCGGCGTCTGTGGGCTGATGGGCTCGCGCTGGTCCTTCTGACGGCGCGGAGTGCGGAGGCACTGGTCCTGGCCACTGGCATCAGCCTGCCCGGGCTCGGCCGGCCGTGTGGCCCAGACACACCGTGGTGACGGAGGAGGGGGAGGCCAGGGAATGTGCTGGCAAGTCCCTGAAGCAGCCCGAGCGGAGGCACTGGGGCTTGGGGTGGGCTGGAGAGGCCTTGGGAGCGGGCCCCGCCCTGAGCTCCAGGCAGCCTGGACCTCGGGGACCCACCTGTGCTTGAGCCCCTCTTCCTTGCTCCTCCGGTGGGCTCGGGGCTGACCTTGGACGCTCCTCTCCTGCAGAACAAGAAAAAGAAGAAGACAGATTTCATTCCGTACAGAGATTCGGTGCTGACCTGGCTTCTCCGGGAAAACCTGGGTGAGGACTCGCCCGACCCGGATCCGACACCCGGCCCGGCCGCCGCCCTGTACTCCCCGGCCGGGGAGGGTGCCCATCCTTTCCGGGTGGAGCAGCGAGCCCGGGGGCTCCTCCCGGGGGCCCGACGCAAGCCGGGGACCCGGGTGGCCCTCGGGGCTGCAGATGAGCAGCCGCTGTGTCGGCGCTGCTGGCTCAGGGTTGTGACGCCCAGACCGAGGCCACCCTCTGGGCCTCGGTGATTCTGGGGAGCCCTCTGGCTGGCTCTTGGGGGGCTGCCTTGGTTCCCCCTCCTCCCCTCCACCTGAGCTCTGAGCCAGTGGGACGGATGGGGAGACGGAGCTGGAAACGCCCCAACTCCGATGTCTTCCCACCCAAAATGGCCTTGGGGTCCTCCCCACCTACACTTACAGTGGGGGCCTGACACCCAGGAACGTAAACTGAGCCCCGGGCTGACCCAATGGACGTGGACAGCTGGGGGTCTCCAGCCTTCCTCGGCTGCATGGCGGGACCCTGCACCCCAGAACCAGCCTAGCTGGTCCCCGGCTCGGGCCAGCGTCGGGTGCAGTGTCAGGCCACCCGGTGGAGGAGAGGGCAGATGGGAGACCCCGGGGGCAGGTGGGCCCCCCGAGAGAGGACACGAGAGTCACAGGAATGAGTGTCCCTTCACCTGAGACGTGGCCAGGAGGGAGGCCTCTCCCCCAGGGCCACACCCAGGTCCCGCCCCAGGGTGGGTTGGGAGACCCTTCACAGCATGGCACCTTGAGCCCTTCGCAGTGTCACCTCGCAGTCTGTGTGGAGGCCACACCCTGGGGATGTGGTCCCCGGGACACAGGCCCCTGAGGTCTGTGGGTCCGTGCGTTTCCTGATGCCGGGATCCATGTGACCTGAGCTGGGAATCTGATACGAA
Source organism: Eschrichtius robustus (assembly GCF_028021215.1). Taxonomy (NCBI): domain Eukaryota; kingdom Metazoa; phylum Chordata; class Mammalia; order Artiodactyla; family Eschrichtiidae; genus Eschrichtius; species Eschrichtius robustus. Next base: position 1,010,378 of record NC_090828.1, read on the forward strand.
ACATTAGGAAATGTGTTCCAAATAGGAAAGATAAAAGTGAAATTTTTACAGGACAAAAATAGTCCTTGTAGTGAAGGCCATAAAACTCTTCACAACTTTTCTCTTTATTATGGGGAGGGGGAGGCCTGCTGGTCGTAATGTGACCCCAAATGTCAGAGAAGCATGGTTTTATGTAGACGAAAAGTGAGCAAGGTGCCTGGCTCGGTGAGGGAGGCCGGCCGCCTGCTGTCTGCTCACCTCCCAGCTACACCTGTGCGGGGGGAGGGCGGGGTGGGGGGGTTGGTGCAGCAGTGGGGCTGACCCTCCGCTGGGACCACCTGCTCTCCTCCCACAGGCGGGAACTCGCGGACAGCGATGGTGGCGGCGCTGAGCCCCGCAGACATCAACTACGATGAGACACTGAGCACGCTGAGGTGTGTCCCGAGGGGGGTGGACCCTCCCTGTCCCCCACCAGCCGGCTTGAGCAGTAGTGGATCCTCTAGGTGCCTCCTTGCAGGGCCGGCTCACCTGGACTTCTTGAGGCTCCAAATGGCTGGCAGGGCACCTGGCGCTTCTCGGGCCCCGTTCCGTTTCCCACTGCTTGTGGCCTCGAGTGGCCCAGGGCCCTGCCATCTGACCAGGAGAGCTGGGCTCGCGGGCTGAGCGTTTCGCCCCCACCCATGGTCCACGGAGCCACCAGGGTCTTTAACAAGCCACGGGGGGGCAGGCGTGTCTGAAGGTCCCTCTGGCCAGGGGCCGTCCCGGGCTGCGGGAAGCAGCTTAGCGGTCTGGCTCGGCGCTCTGGCCTCTTGGCTGCCACCGCAAAGGGCTGGAGTGCAAGTTAGATTCGCACCGTCCACCTGGGACCACAAGTCCAGGTGCGGAGGCCTCGTCGTGCAGAGAAGTTTCCACCCTGTCCCTTCCCCTCCCGGGGCCTCGGTTTCCCCAAGTGGCAAGCCCCCCTGTAGGTCAGTGGCCCTGGTGACTCCCTGTCGGAGATGCCCCTGCAGGTGGGCGCAGGCAGGGCTCCGGGTGCCCTTGGCCGCCGGGCGGCACAGCCCCCAACCCCCCTCTGCCGCCCAGGTATGCGGACCGGGCCAAGCAGATCCGCTGTAACGCCGTCATCAACGAGGACCCCAACAACAAGCTGATCCGCGAGCTGAAGGATGAGGTGACGCGGCTGCGGGACCTGCTGTATGCCCAGGGTCTCGGTGACATCGCCGACAGTGAGTGTCTGCGCCCGCCCGCCCGTCCCGGGCAGGGCAGCGGGGCTGTGGGGCTGGGGCAGGTCCCATTGCCCTCGCGGCCCCTCTGGCCCGAGGCCCAGGCTCTGCTCCGGGCTCCAGGCGGAGCCACCTCTGGGTGGGGGGCCGGGGTTCTGGGCTGGGCCTGGGGAGCTGCACGGTTTGGGTTTGCCGCTGGCCCAAGCAGGCTGGTGACGGTTTCCCGGAAGCCACAGCGGCCAGCCGCGGTGCCGGGGTTGTCCCCCCGTCCCGCTGAAGACCACCGCCACCCTACCTGATGCCTGGCTTGTGACGGCGCCCTCTGGAGACAAACCTGTTCTTCTGTTTCTGTCTCTCCCCCTCGCCTCCCCCCCCTTAGCCAACACTGTGCCCGGAGGACCCAAATGTGTGTATCCCCTCCGCTGCTCTCTGCGCATCCCTGCTTCGGCCCGGCCCCGCGGGGCGTAGGGCAGCACGGTGGGGGGGCGGGGCGCACGCACCCCTCCTTGGCCTTCCCCCTCTGGGGGCTGGGGGACCTGAGCCCTCTCTCTCACGGCACCCTGCGAGCCGTGATCCTGGTTCACCGCCGCGTCTGTTGGGAAATTGAGGCAACAGGGAGGCGCGGGGCAGTCAAGGCCTCCTCTGGCCGAGCGTGGCTGAGGTCAGGCTCTCTGCTTGCCGTGCTCCTAGAGGCCTGAATGTCAGCACAGGGGCTGGGACAGCTCACAGGGCCGGGTCCATCCCCGGCTCCTGGCTCCGGCCCCCCTCTGACCCCACCCACCCCAAGGCCCCTTCCCCTGGAAACGCCAGGAGTGTGAATGCTGCCACGTCCTCCCAGCCTGCGTCTCCCGCTGGCTGTGGGCCCGGCTCCCTGGGCAGGGGCACGTGCTGGGGCCTCTCCACCCCGGGGGCCACAGGGCGCCCTCAGTTTCCCTAGTGCCTGTGCTGTCCTACGTCTGCCGCTGCTCTGCTGTGTGTCTGCTTCTGCCAGGAGGGGCCTGGGCACCTCCCACCCCAGGGGGTGTGGCAGCCCCAACTCCCGGGCCTTGGGGGGCAGGGAGGCTAGGGCGGCGGGGGGCCCAGAGCAGCTTCTTGGGGTGGAGGAGTGGGGGCTCCCTCGGCGGTCCCACAGTCCACGGCTCAGCCAGGGCGCTCAGCGGGGCGGACAGCACCGCCCGCGCCCACAGCTCAGGGTGCGTGGCGGGCTGGTGGGTGGCGGGCGCGACGTGGGGCAGAGAGGATGAGGAGGAGCGTCAGGGCCTGGGTGCAGGGGGGCCGCCGGGCAGTGACAGCAAAGGGCGGTGGGCAGGAGGGCAGGGAGGCCGGTGGCCCGCAGGCTTGGCATGTGTGCGGGGGGAGCGCAGGCCCCGGGCGGGGATGCCGAGGGACCTGGCGGCGCAGCCGCACCGTGGCGGGGGCAGCATTGCATGTGCTCGTCCGGGCGCCCAGCTCGTGGTCCCTGCTTGCTACCTTCTCTTTTCCTGCCTCTTGCTTTTTCCCAACTTGGTCTTTCTTTTCTCTCCTCCCGTCTGTCTGCCCCCCTTCCTCCCGTAGACGTGTCCGACCTTGAGAACAATAACCGTAACCGTGGCGGGGCGGAGCTGAGTCCAGCCCCTGACAATCTCTCCACAGTGACCAACGCCCTGGTGGGCGTGAGCCCCTCGTCCTCGCTCTCGGCCCTGTCCAGCCGTGCCGCCTCTGTGTCCAGCCTGCACGAGCGCATCTTGTTTGCCCCGGGCAGTGAAGAGGCCATAGAAAGGCTGAAGGTGAGGCAGGGCCGGGCTCGGACCTGGTGGGCGCTAGGCCAAGATCCCTCCTCTTGGATGGTCGCAGGCGGAGGGGCTTGGTCAGAGGTGAAGTGAGCCGTGCAGGGGGACGCGGGGTGCGTCTCGGCCCCCGACCCCAAGCACCCCATCCAGTGGGTCGGTGCGCCCTGTCCAGGACCATGGGGCCCATCTGCTGATTAGGGCGGGGGTCCTAGGGCCTCTGTGTCCTCCTTCCCGGGTTTCTGTGCTTATACCTGCTCCTGCATGGTCTTCACCCTCCTGGCTTGGCCACGGGCGGCTGCATTTAGGGTTTGGGTTACTGGCTTCCTTCAGCGAGTGGGAACAAGGTGTGGGTGTGAGCGGTGGACGGCGAGCCCAGACAGAGGGGACAACGGCACAGGCGCCAGACCCGGGCTGATGAGGGGTGGGCTGTGCGGCCCGCCTGGGGCCACCTGAGGTGGGGGGCTCCACTGGGGGGATAGGGTCCCACTTGGGGTGTGGGAGGCGTCCACCCGGGATGGACCTGGGGTGCAGAGGCCCACTGGAATGTGGGGACTGGGAAGGAAATGGGGAGGCGGTGCTGGTGTGGGAAGTGTCATCCGTCTCACCCGTGGTCCAGGGGCATCCGAGCCTCAGAACCGGTGTCAGCGTCTCCCCGCGTGTTTGTTTCTCTCTCTGGGTTTATTCTGCCTTTCTCTCTGTTCTCTGGGTGTGTCCACAGGAAAGACACGCGTCCTTCGCACGTATTAACTCTCAGCCTTTCACCTTGATTTTTCAGACTTCGAGCAGCCTGGATGGACCTGGGAATTGGGGTGTCGGGCCTTGCAGGCCTGGCTACTCGCCTCCTCTTTGCCTGGCACCCAGGCCTCTGCCCACTGCCTGCCCCCTGCCCTGACCTCGCTCTGCTCTGTCTGCTCCCCAGGAGACGGAGAAGATCATCGCTGAGCTCAACGAGACCTGGGAGGAGAAGCTGCGGCGGACGGAAGCCATCCGGATGGAGAGGTGGGCGGTGCGGGCGGGGGGCCGGCAGCAGCCCTGTGCTCAGCTCTCGGCTCCTGTACCCAGGGGTGGCCGCGTCCAGTGCAGGACATACCCGTCCCCTCTCATCCAGTGACCCCCCCCCGCCCCCGGTCACCAATGGCCCCATTGACCTGATTCCCAGTCAGGGGACCAGTCCCTCAAGTGGGCACCTGAACTCATTGACCAGATGAAACATCGTCTGGGTGCTGACCCCCGCTCTGTCCCCCAGGGAAGCGCTGCTGGCCGAGATGGGCGTGGCCATGAGGGAGGACGGCGGCACCCTGGGGGTGTTCTCTCCCAAAAAGGTAGGAGCCGGCCATTCTCTGGGCTGCCCCGATGTGGACAGGGCTGGGGGACCTGCGGCCCCTGGCAGGGTGTCAGCTCCTGGAAGGTCAGCAGGGTCCTCCTGGGAGCAGGGAGAGCGACTCCAGGCACCCGGCCAGGCTCCCCCGCGGCCATCCCTTCCCTGTGTGGAGCCTAGACCCTGCCTCCTCATGGTGGTTTGTCTCTATGGCCTTAGGGCGTCAGAGAGGTCACTTAGCTGCCTGAGGGGTGGATTGGGCCCCTCAGGTTGGGGTGAGACCGGGGTCCTGAAACAGGTGGGGCCTGGACCCCCCAGGAGCCTGCACCCCTCATGGGCAGGGCCTGGCTGGACACGAGCTGGGAGCCAGCTGCCCTCTTGGAGATTGGCTGAAGTAGGGTTTGGCTGTCCCAGCAGGGACCCCTCTTCTCCCACCCAGGCCCAGCTTGCCCATGGCCCCGGCCCTCAAATGGAGCAGAGCACCACTCCCTGTTCAGTAGCTCAGATGGGGCGAAGCATGAACATCAGGGAAAAAGTCTCTGCATGATTCTAGGGCCCAGACCCACACACCCATGCACCCACCCCAAAGATTGCCAGACCCTTAGAGCCCTTAGGAGCTTAGCTTCAAGCCCAGAAGCCTTCCTGGAAGGCAGTGGCGGTCTGTTCTGACCCCAGCACGGGACTCTGCAGGCCTTGCCCCTGCTGCCTTGTTGGTGAGGAAGTGCCTGGCTGACTTTTCACCCCAGCAAAGCGTTTCTTTGTTTGCCAGTCTCGGAAGCTGGCGGCATGTAGAGCCCCCGCTGAGCCATTGGGGCCCCAAGAGAAAAGGAGCACGGGGCGCTGGTACGATGGGCACATCCGCTAGGGTGGCTGCTCCCTGGGGACAGGGCCAGGCTCCTCAGGCTCCTTCTGCACCCATGCACTCCGGCCCAGGGAGCACCTGAGGCCTAGAAGCAGGAAGGAGGGGTGCCTGGGAGGACCTCGGCAGGGCGGGGAGCAGGTGGCACCCTGGTGGGGTCCTACTTCACTCCCTTTTGGACAGGCCTTTGGTTTTCGTTTAGAATGCATTGTTCTTGAGCCATTGCATTGCCTCTGGGCACAGTGCCCCGGGGTGGGCAGGCGAAGCTGGGGTACAGGTGTCCTCGGGAGACTGGCTGTGCAGTCTTTTGGCTTCATTGGTGGCAGAGGGATTTGCTGGTGGCCCCGGGTCTGGACATTGTCCAGGAGTGGGAGGACAGTGGGGTCCCCAGGACTCTGGAGAAGCACATGGGCCAGCTGGGTCCCCCGCTTGGCCCCGTGGAGGGAGCACAGGCCCTTCCTGGCTGGACGCCTTCTGCACTCAGGGGAAGGGGCCGCTGTGGCTGGTCTGTCCTGTGTCTGATGACCAGGTGTCCACAACCCTGTGCAGGGGTGTTAGAGGGGTTTGTAGCTCAGGGTGGGGGCAGCTTGCCCCAAGGTGCCAGGTGGGAAACGGGAAGCTGTTCCAGCCTCTGGCATTTTGCAGGATCCTTGCCCGGGACCGGGTGTGAGGTCAGGAAGTGTCGGGGCCCAGAGACCCCGGGTGAGAGCAGCGGAGAAAGTGAAGATAGGGGGTGCTGGTCCAAGGCCCAGCGGACAGAGCCTGCAGTGGCTGCCCTGGGCACGGGATGGGGTGGGGAGCCGAGGGCAGTGCTTAGACGGGGCAGCTGGCGAGAGGTGGTCACCTTGGCTTTGGGTCATGCTTTGGTAGACCCGTGGTTAGGACAGGTGTGGGTGTCTGACCTGGGGGGCTCAGGGGGACTTTTTTCACAGCCTCTCTGCTCCCTGGCATCCAGGGCCCGACCCCTCCCTGCCCAGCGTCCTAATCCCGGGGCCCTCAGCTCCTGGCTGCCCCGGTTGGAATGGGGACCTGCAGCCCTGTTCTAGGATGGAGGACCAGGCCCAGGCCCCGTGGGACCCAGCCTTGCCCTGCACATCCCAGGGCCTACCACAGCCTCCGAGCACTCCCTGGGCCCTCAAGTGCTCAGAGCTGGGGTCCCAGCCCCTCCCGAAGCCCAGCCCCTCAAGTGCCGCCTGGCAACTGTCCTACCAAGACTCTGGGGTCCCCATCAAAGTCTCCTCCTCAGGAGCCTTTTCCTTCACATCTCCTCTTCTCTCTGCCAGGTTGGGAGGATATTGTGTCCCCAGAGAGGCCAGGCCTAGGGCAGGTGGCGGTAAGGTCCTGGGGAGAGAGAGGGCAGCAGGCAGCCCGGGCCGGGCTCCCGCTCCCCGCAAAAACAGGTGACCCTTCTATCTCCGCAGACGCCGCATCTTGTCAATCTGAATGAGGACCCGCTCATGTCTGAGTGCCTTCTCTACTACATCAAGGATGGGATCACCAGGTGGGGGTCGGCGGGGTGAGGGGAGGGGTGGGCTCCTCCACTGAGGGGTCGCTGAGCCCGGGCATCTGCTGGCAGGGGTGCTGTGGGCCCCTCTGGGCAGTGTGGCTCCCCCAGGCCAGGCCGCTTGGGGGGCTGTCCCCCGGACCCCCGCTTGTGCTCTCCAGGCATTTCCCGTAAGAGCTGGGCATCCTGGGGGCTGCAGGGGGACCAGGCAGGCCAGTGGGTGGCGTCGTGGTGCCGTGGGTCCAGCCGGCGCTGATGACCGCACCACACACACAGAGTGGGCCGGGAAGGCGCAGAAAAGCGTCAGGACATAGTCCTGAGCGGGCACTTCATCAAGGAGAAGCACTGCGTCTTCCGGAGCGACTCCCGAGGGGGCAGTGAAGGTATGGCCTCCCCCGGCCCCACCCCTACCCGGTGCTGCTGGTGTCGCCCTCCTGGCTCCCCACTCAGTCCCGGGAGCCCCCCCGCCCCCCCCGAAAGGTGCTCTGAAGGCTGGGCTGGGGACATGCAGCTCCGTCCCTGCACAGGGGGCTGGTTCGGGTGCTCACGGGCGGGAGGGCACTGAGCCTGGATCGAAGGGACGGTGATTCTTAGGCCACGCCTTCCCGTGGGCTGGGAGCGGCCATCTGTCCATCTCCCTGGCTGGCCTGCCCTCGGGCCTCCGTCCCCACTGCCGGTTCTGGGCATGACCCTTCCTTCTCGAGAAGGCACCTGCTGGGCTGTCCCAGTGCCCACGGCCCCCGAGATCAGGGCAGGTGTCTGGACAGCCTCTGGGATGCAGACCAGTGACCAAAGTCCCCTCTGTGACCAGGCCACTTCAGGGTGGTGGCCTTAAACAGTGTTGCGGACGTTGGTTCTCCCAGAATTCTGTCCCCGAAGCTCTCTCTCCCCTCGGTGGGTGGGCACAAAGCCAGGAGGGGCTCTGGGACTCCTGGGGACATGTGAGCCACTGTTTTCCATCCCACCTGGAGACCCTGCAGGACGGGGCGGTCACCCAGCACGGCCTCCCCACCTCTGACCTTGGGCCCTTGAGCCTCCCAACTGGGCATCACTTTCCTCATCTGTGAGGGGCTGAGAGGCCCCTCCGGCTTCTCGAGGCCCAAGCCAGGTGCCACAGGGAGGAGAGGGGCCTGGCGGGGGCCGCGCCTGGGTGGCAGGTGGCCAGGTGGGTCGTGCCCCCTGCCCCCGACCCTGAGTGGGGCTTGCTGGGCTCAGACGGGGACGCGGCCAGGAGGACAGCCCCTCACGGTCCTCCTCTCTGTGCCCCCACCTGTCCTATAGCCGTGGTGACCCTGGAGCCCTGTGAGGGGGCAGACACCTACGTCAACGGCAAGAAAGTCACGGAGCCCAGTGTCCTGCGGTCAGGTACAGTGGGGGCAGGGGTGGCCCCTGCCCCGCCCGCTCTGCACGCGCGCCCCTCCTGCTCGTGCAGCACCTCAATCCGCCCCCGACCAGCCGGGCAGCACACAGGCCCGGGGCGGTGGGGGGAGAAGGCTGCTCCAGCGGCGCTGAGTCGACGCTGCAGGCCAGCCGAGGCGGGATTCCGGGCGGTGGGGTGCCTGTCCCAGAGCCCCGGTGGGACTGGCACGGTGTGGAACGGAGGAGCAGCCAGCGGGGTGCGCGCTGCACCAGCCTCCGGATGCCGGCCCTTGGCTTCGTATCCTCACGTTCTAAAACACACCTGGAGATATGTCTGTCTGTCTATCTATCCAGAGATTTATTTAATGGAATTGGTTCAGGAGGTGGTGAGGGCTGGACAGGCACGTGTGAAATCCACAGGCGGGACTTTCTCCTCAGGGAAGCCTCAGTTTAGCTCCTGAGGCCTTTCACCCGACGGGGGGAGGCCCACCTGTGTAACGGTGGGTGGTCTCCTGTCCTGAGGTCACGTGATTGTAGGTGCACCGTTGGGCTCCCCAGCCCGGCCAAACTGACACACAGCACTGACCATCGTGTCAACTTTGGCTGGGGTGACTTTTTGCTGAGATTGAGGGGGACCCTCCCCTTCCCCAACTGGAGGTGCAGAGGGGATGGGAGGCCTAGGAGGTAACGCCTGGCAGCCTGACGTCCAGACCTCTCCGGCCACCCTGAAGGGCCTTGTTTTTAGCTTCCAGGACTCAGGGTCCTGCCTTTGGGGTCCCGAGGGATGTTTTGAGGGAGGGACACACCGTGCGTCCTGGATTCATGGGCCTCGTGTGGCTGCCAGTGGCTGGCGTCCTCGCCTGGCAGCCAGTGTGGGGAGATGGGGCGGTTGAGCTGGGCAAGGGCAGGTCCAGAGTTTCCTTCTCCCCCCTGTTGTTTCACGATGGGGCCTGGTGTTTGCGGGCTCGGGGCAGGGCCCGGGCTGGGAGGGGAGGCCGAACTCGGGAGCTGGAGGTGGAGCTGAGGGAGGCCTGGGGAGGACCAGCCTGCAGGCCTGGGTTCTCTTGTGGGTAGAGGGGCTGAACCAGCTCTGCAGGCCTCAAGGCAGAGCTCAGGTTCCTGGAGAAAGTTGGAAAGAAACTAGGCCGTCCAAAGAAACCCCCACCGGCAGGACTATCCAGAGACAGCAGGCACTGCCCTCGTGGGACAGGTGTGCCCTGGAGGGTCCTGCAGACAGGGTGGACCCTGGCTCTGGAAACACGCAGACCCCTGCCCTGCTTCCGTCGGTGGGACAGATGGGAAGGGAATCTCCCGGCGGGAGGGGGCCCTGCAAGAGGGGGCCAACCCCAGCCCTCGGGTAGGGGAGTGCCAAGGCCCAGGGCACGGGAGCAGGAGGCCAGGCTGGCCCAGGGGTGGTACCTGTGGGGCTGTGGAGAGGACGGGGCCGTGGAGAAGCCCCAGGACTGTGTTTTGCCAACATCGCTGCTACTGAAAGGGGAGGGGCCGAGGGGTGGAACCGGGGAGAATGAGGAGGCCCGCTCAGGTCCTGGTGGAGGAGGTGGCCCCCCGGCGGGGGCGAGGGTGACAGTGGGCACAGGACCCGGGGGGCCGGCTCCTGGCAGCTGGAGGCCCTCCCAGGGGTGGGCAACGCTAGGACCCCAGTTGCATTCCTCCTCTTTCCCTTCTCCTCCCCCCTCTCACCCCCGAGACCACCCGAGGCCAAAGGTCCACCAACTCTGGCCTCGCCTCCGTCCCCCAGGAAACCGCATCATCATGGGAAAGAGCCATGTGTTCCGGTTCAACCACCCTGAGCAGGCAAGGCAGGAGCGTGAGCGCACGCCCTGCGCGGAGACGCCCGCTGAGCCCGTGGACTGGGCCTTCGCCCAGCGTGAGCTGCTGGAGAAGCAGGGCATCGACATGAAGCAGGAGATGGAGCAGAGGTGAGGCCCCAGGGGCTGCCGCCAGGGTGCCCCCCGAACCCGCCGTCGCCCGGCCTGCCCTCACCCCCGCGCGCTCTTACAGGCTCCAGGAGCTGGAGGACCAGTACCGCCGGGAGCGCGAGGAGGCCACCTACCTACTGGAGCAGCAGAGGCTGGTGAGGGCGGCCCGCCCGCCAGGCCCCTCGCGGGGCTCAGGGCACCCAGGGTCCCTGCTCGCCCGGCCCTGTGCTTGGCTGCCCGAGCGCTCGCTGCGGTGGGGCTGCGTCCGGGCGCCCTGGGCCCAGGCCCGGGTGGGAGGGCTGGGGACGGTCTGGTGTCCACGTGGCACCACAGGCCTTGCGTCTGTGCCCAGGACTACGAGAGCAAGCTGGAGGCCCTGCAGAAGCAGATGGGCGCCCGGTTCTACCCGGAGGTGAACGAGGAGGAGGAGGAGCCGGGGGATGAAGGTGAGGGAGCTCGTCCGGTGTGGAGGTGGGCTGGGGAGGGGTCTCAGGGAAGAGGCGGCCCCGGGCCGCTCCCTGCAGGTCAGCTGGTTGGCAGCTTTGCCCTGGGGTCCCTGGCCTGAAGGCAGGATTTAAGAGGCTGTGCTGCAGCAGGAAAGCACCTGTGCATACACACGCACACGTGTGTGCACACGCCTGCTGGTTGTGGCGGGGGCGGCCTGGAGCACGAGGAGGACGGGGCGGGGTGGGCGCTCCCAGGCGGGTGCCCTGCGTCCACTCACCCCTGTCCTGCCCGATGGAGGCTGGTGCTCCTCCCCGGACAATGTCTCTGCTCCACACCTTGGGACCCGCTGTGGGAACGTTTGCTTGGGCGGCCCACTGGCTGACCTCTTGCTGCCCGGGGCCCGAGGATGGCTTAGGGGCAGGGTGTTCACGTCCAGCTCGGCCTCCGGTCAGCTGGTCGGGACCTTTGTGCTGACGTGACCAGGCCTCCCCTGTCTGGACTCGTCCACCCGAGAGGGTGTGTGGGACAAGCCCCAGTCTGCCCTCCTGCCCCCGCCCCACTGCTGCCCCCCAGGTCCTTGCTGAGCTCCAGCCCGACTCTCAGGACCCTGGCGCTCACACTGGTGGAGCTGGCGGCCTCTTTCGGGCGCAAGGGTCGTTCCCTGCAGCAGAGCTTGCTGCCAGTTAGTGTGAAAGTGGGGACCCGAGCCCCGAGCCCCCAGCCCCATGATGACCACGTGCGCCTCTCCCCACAGTCCAGTGGACGGAGAGGGAGTGTGAGCTGGCGCTGTGGGCCTTCCGGAAGTGGAAATGGTACCAGTTCACGTCCCTGCGGGACCTGCTGTGGGGCAACGCCATCTTCCTCAAGGAGGCCAACGCCATCAGCGTCGAGCTCAAGAAGAAGGTGGGCCCCTGCCGCCGCCCCTGCCCCCGCTGTCTGCGCCTCGGAGGGCGGGCGTCACCCATCCTGCTTCCTGCCGGGCCTCGGTGCCAGGCTGCTCTGCCTCCCGGGAGGGCGGGGCGGACCCCCTGACCTGCAGCCCCCAGGAGGAGGGTGGGCAGTTGGAGGGGGGGCCCGGGACTGACAGAGGGGGACACGCAGGCAGGCCGGTGGGCAGGTGGAGCCTCCTCTCCAGCGGCCGGTGGGAAGGTTCCGGGAACGGTTGAGGGACAGGCAGCGGGATCTCTGGGAGCGGGAAAGAGGCCCTTCCAGGGCCAGGCTCCGCCCTCTCTGGGGCTGACGGGCATCCTCCTCACTGGTCACAGGTCCAGTTCCAGTTTGTCCTCCTTACGGACACACTGTACTCCCCACTGCCGCCTGACCTGCTGCCCCCAGAGGCCGCCAAAGACCGAGAGACTCGCCCTTTCCCCCGAACCATTGTGGCCGTGGAGGTCCAGGACCAGAAGAACGGGGCCACCCACTACTGGACGCTGGAGAAACTCAGGTGCAGCGGGTGGGCCGTGCGGTGGGCAGTGGGGCGGGCTGCTCCCCGAGCCTGGGCTGAGGCCACTGAAACGGAGGTGGACGTGGGATGCACGGGGCTCACGTGTCCAGGCAGCTTTTTCTCCTGTTTTGATATCTTTTAAAATCAGACGAAAAAAAATAAGTTCCTACTTACTCCAGCCTCGTTATAGAATCCATATTCTCCTCGACCAGAGCAGTGACAAAGTTTGGAGGAAGGGGCGGGTGAGGCGCTGCAGGAAGCTGGGGGCTCCTCCACCTGGGGGGGTGGAGGAGGGCTGGGTGGGGGCCCAGGGAGGACGGCCAGGTGTCCTGGGAGGTGTCTGCCCTACGGCTCTACCTCAGGTCCCACACGCTCACCCTGACGTGCGCCTGGCTTTTCCTGGGTGAAGGTGACAGGACGGCTTTTTGCCACTGAAGACAATTTTTTTTTTTTTTAATAGTAATCTTTTATTTATTTATTTATTATATTTATTTTTGGCTGTGTTGGGTCTTCGTTTCTGTGCGAGGGCTTCCTCTAGTTGCGGCAAGTGGGGGCCACTCTTCATCGCGGTGCGCGGGCCTCTTCACTATCGCGGCCTCTCTTGTTGCGGAGCACAGGCTCCAGACGCGCAGGCTCAGTAGTTGTGGCTCACGGGCCTAGTTGCTCCGTGGCACGTGGGATCTTCCCAGACCAGGGCTCAAACCCGTGTCCCCTGCATTAGCAGGCAGACTCTAAACCACTGCGCCATCAGGGAAGCCCTGAAGACAATTTTAATGTTGCTCAAGTGCCCCTAGAAACGAGAGGCGCGTGGGCACAGGGCTGTCCGGGGGCAAAGGAGGGAGGGGAGGGCCTCGCCACGGCCTCTACGAGGTTTTCATGGGCAAAGCAGGGCAGGGTGAACAGCGAGGAGTGGCTGGTCAGCGTAACGCCTGCGGGCTTCGGGCCCGGCTGTACCCGGGCGATTTAGGGCTGGGGAACCAGCTGGCGTGCGAGTTGGCTAAGGGGCGGGTGGGGTGGCTTGTGTGGAGGTGGGCTCACCCACAGGCTGTTCACTGTTGGGGCAGGCCCCAGAGATGTCGAAACGTCATGAGAAACAGAACGAAAAACGTGGTCAAGACGCGCTCACGCACGGAGACACGTTCATACGCACTCCGTCCCACTCACACACCCTCACACGCAGACGCCTTCCCTTCTTATGAGGTCCCCACCCCCGGCACATGCACTGACCCGCGCGCATTCACGAACACGCGCCTGCTCCTGCCCCGTCCTCTTGGGGTACCGTCTGCTCTTGGAGGGCGGATGTCCCCCCCACGTCCCTCCTGTTGTACCTGAGCCCCCGAGGGAGACGTCTGCGTCTCTCCCACCACCTGCCGGTTTTCCGGGGGATAGCTTCTAAAATGCCTTGTTTCCTGTGTCTTCTCACCACTCATCCTTTGCTCCCCGAGCTTCCGGGGCTCCGTGCCCTGACGCCCCATCCTGAGCGTGGCTGGTCACCGACCCCCCCGGCTGACGTCCCATGGCCATCACGGGGGCTGAGAGGAACGTGTGGCGAACTGCAAGCCCCTTGGCCACAGTCGGCCGACTCCAAGGACCCCGGAGGGTCCGCCTGGCAAACCAGCTTGAGCCGTGGGTGACCCTGAGCAGGATGCTGTGGCCTGAGCCAGGCTGGGCCTGAGACCCCAGGATGCTCCGCCCGGGCCCACGCTGACCTCTGCCCTGCAGGCAGCGGCTGGACCTGATGCGGGAGATGTACGACCGGGCGGCCGAGGTGCCCTCCAGCGTCATCGAGGACTGTGACAACGTGGTGACTGGTGGAGACCCCTTCTACGACCGCTTCCCCTGGTTCCGCCTTGTGGGCAGGTAGGCGCCTCCCTCTCCCTGGGCTGAGAGATGGAGAGAAGGTGGGGGGCAGCGAGGGGTTGGGCCCCGGCCCTGACACGAGGAGGGGGCCGGCCAGATGCCTTTCTCCATCCCAACTCCCCGGCCCTGGTCCTTCCTGGTCTGAGCCCCCTGGCCAGTCCTCTCCACACACCAGTGGGCCCTGACCAGGGAGGGGGTCTCAGCATCGCCACCCACCCCCACTTCGGGACCACGGCCGTCAGGTGACAGCTGTCCATGTGTGTGAATGTGAGGCTCGGTCAGGCTTTCAGGTGGGGTGCGAGCAGGAGGCAGAGCCGTGTCCTCCCAGAGCTGAGTCCATGCCTGCTGTCCCCGGTCTCCTGGTCCGGGGGCTGCACCCGGCCCCTGCCCCCCACGGGGCATGGTTTCTGAGGCCTCGACGCGGCCAGGCTCCCGAGGCCCTCACCGACCTCAGCCACACCCGGCCAGGATCATACCTGCCGGTGCCCTCCGGAACCTTCCGGAGCTTTACACTGACCCCCATGTGGTGTCTTCCCACGCCTGGGGACCGGGCACTTTGGCTCTCTTGCCCGTCGAGGCAGCATTCTTGACGGTCTGTGTGTTTGGTTTGGGATCTCCTCGGCAGCCCCCCCCCCGCCCCGCCCGCCCCCCAGGAGCTGGCGTTAACCTCTCTCTGTCTTGTCGTACTAACCCCAGTTCAGTCATCTCTGGCTGCAACAGCTACCCTCTTCTCAACACATGCATGAGCGAGCGCATGGCTGCTCTCACCCCCTCCCCCACCTTCTCGAGCCCCGACTCCGACGCCACCGAGCCTGCTGAGGAGCAGAGCGTGGGGGAGGAGGAGGAGGAGGAGGAGGAGGAGGAGGAGGAGGAGGAGGACCTGGAGGACGACGTCTTTCCGGAGCACGTGCTGTGCGACGGCCGGGACCCGTTTTACGACCGGCCCCCCCTGTTCAGTTTAGTAGGAAGGTTGGTGAGGTCGAGGACAGCATGCTGGGAAGGAACCAGCTCTTTTGCACAGGAGCACTGCTGCGGGCACAATTTGACCGCCGTCAGGGCGTGACCCCCGGCGAGCAGGGCCTCCCCGAGGAGCGGGCGTGAGGGAGCGCGAGGGCTCCTGGCCTTCCTGGAGGGGCCCGGCGGGGAGAGGCGGGCCCCAGTGATGGAGGAGGGCAGGGTGCCCTGGGGCACGGGCTCCGCACAGGTGGGCCTGTTTCCGCAGAGAGGCCTCCGGGACCCTGGAAGAGCAAGGCCCCCGCCCGTTCAGGGCCCGCGGGGGCATTTGGAAAGGTGGAGCCATGCATCTAGCCAGGGTGGCTTTCCCTCCCTCCACTGTTTTCCGAAAGAGATGGCGGGTCCTGGTCTGCTCCCAGGGCCCCTGCCCTCTCTGTGGGAGGAGCAGCAGAAGCTGGAGCCGGCCGGCCCGGGGGGCACGGAAGGAAGGGCAGGCGCCCGGGCAGTGGAAGGGCCTCCTTCTGAAGCCCTGGGTCCCGGGCAGCCCGGCCTCTCTTGAGCCAGTCTCTGTCTAAAGGTGAGGGCGTCCTGTCCCTCCTGACCCCCAGGCCGTCAGTGCCGGAGACGGTGCCGGTGGCTGCGTGCCCTCATGGGAAAGTGCCCTTTGCAGAGGAGCCCATGATTCAGTTTCCTGGACAGAGGAGAGAGGTCAAGTTCAGGGGGGGAGCGGGGTCCCCCGCCCTGTAGGCAGGTTGGGTGTATACAGTCCATCCTTATGTCTATTACCATGGAATGGAATGCAAGCAAGAAGGTGAAGGAAAGGCCTAGAAATCTAGCTGTAGTAGTAGGAAATTCAGCTCACAAAAACTGAATTTGCATATACGCAAAGGTGTAAGATAATTTTAACAGCAACCTCTTTAGGAGTTTGAGATTGCTTCCTTGGGCTAGACTGATGGAAGTTTTTGGAAGTCTTGACCTTGGAGCACCAGTACTGAAAGCTGAAGACAGAGGCTGGTCCCCAGATAGCGGGGTTTGCACTGGGAGCCCTTGGGTGCGGGTGATGGAGTGAAGGCCCCACTGGTTCCTCTTGGAAGGAAGCAGGTTCTCAGCTGGCGCGTCATGGATTTATTCTGATTAGTCTTCCCTGAGTGTGAGATGCTGGCCCACTGGACAGAACCGCGTGGCTCTCTCCGAGACGACCCGGCCGGGCTTCCTGCTCTGCTGAGCCCGAGCGGGAGGTGCGGCCCCAGGGCCAGCTCCACGCAGGCCTCTCAGAAAGCCCGGCCGCTAGGGCCAGGGTTGCCGGGTGCCAGGCAGGCGTGGGGTCAGGGCACACGGGGGCGAGGACACCGGGAGAAATGGGGGTGGGCTCTTGCAGTCTCAGCCGGAAAGAGCTGGGTCCTTCCGACATTCCCCCCTCTGTGGATCTGGGATGTGACAAAACCACCAAGCCAAACCAAAGCCACGAGTGAGAGGCCAGCTCCCCACGGCGGCCGTCTGCGAGGGGCTTCATCTGGAAACGTCCTGATCTTTTTGGTTTGGCAAGAATTGGCTTTTCCCGCGCAGCAGCTGTGCAGGCCCAGGCCCTGAGAAGGACCCCGTCTTTGGTTTCCTTTTCTCCCTCTGGTAGCTGCTGGCTCTCTCTCCAAAGCTTAAGCAAAATAGGGGCGCCCACTCTTGTCTCCCTTCGGACAGGCTTTCCGGGCCCCAGCATGCGTCTGCACCTCACCAATCTCGTGGTTAGCGCTGCCCCACACTCAGCCCCGGCTCTGCCACCTCCTCTCTCTCTGGCGGGTCTCAGCCTGCTTCAAGGTGCCCTCACCTCTGTGAACAGGGCCCCTGGCAGGGGCCTCCCCCGTCCTGACCCGGGGCTCCTCACCCAAGTCCAGGGTCAGCCCCCCAGGGGGCCTCTCCCTCTGGCGGTCTGGGTGCCAGTGAACTGGGAGGTGAGATGGGCCAATCCAGGTGGAGGAAGTGGGCCTGGGGGCTCAGTTTTCCCCGATGATCCTCCCTGCTCGGGCCGTGGCTTTCAGAAGGCGGGTGGGCTGCAGAGAGAGGAAGGCGAGGCGGTGACTGGGATGGAGGGTCCCGGGGAAGGGGGACTGGCGACCGCCCAAGGGATGTGTTCAAGACTCTGGGTGGAAAAGCACTGACCCGCCGTGTCCGCTCTGTGCCATCTGGGCTGGCGAGGCTGAGCCCTCAGCTCCCAGCTGGGTGCGCTCTGCGTGCCGAGCCGCTCAGCCCGAATCGTCACCCGCGAGGCTCCGAGCCACCCCGTGTGCGGGTAGGTGCGCCGTGGCCGGCAGGGTCCTCTGGACAGGGCTGGGCTGTTCTGGCCCAGGGGGGCGGGTGCTGACGTCAGGTTGTTTCCGGCACCTGGTGGGCAGTGAGGGGGAGGCCCAGCTTCTGCAGCGTGGGCCCCATCCCTTCAAGTTCTGGGGCTGCCGGCCGGGGTGGGCCTGGGGTCTTCCGGCCCCCGCCCCCTGCCCTCGAGGCTGGTGCTGCCAGCAGGGGCCGTGGCTGCTGGGCCCCAGGGGTCCCTCCTGGATGAGTGCACCGGTCACTGTCACCGGTCAGACGGGGACCAGGGGCAGCAGGAAGGAGAGAGTATGCAGTGTGGCTTCCTCCGCCTCTGGGAGCACCGGCCCCAGAGCCGCAGCTGGATTTGCACGCGAACCCACCTGGGCACCCCAGCGAGTGTGAGAGCAGGCTGTCCACAGGCGGGTAACGAAGTTCAGAGAGGGTGGGCGTGGCTGTGGGTTCCAGGCGTCTTTTTCATTGTAAAACCCAACCTCCAACCAAGGGGTCCCTCGGGGCCCCCGGCCCTGGCGGTTTTCAGTGCCAGAAGTATCTGGGCTTTCTTGCCCCTCTCACTTGGGGAAATCCTGAAAGATCAAGAAAGGCTTGATTTACTTAATTAATGAGCTGCGTTAATTAAGCCGGTGGGGAATGGAGCGTGGTGTCCAGACGGTTGGGAGCCGCACAGGAGCCAGCCTGTGGGGTCTCATCCCAGCTGGGGCTCTGCTGCCAGCAACTTCCTTAATGTCCTTGAGCCTCCATCTCCTCACCTGTGAAATGGGGCAGGAATGGCATATTTCACCAGCTCTAGCATGACGTCTTAGCTCTCCGGCACCGTAGTTGTGCCCCTAAGAGAGAAAGACGCAGCCAATCCAAATAAGATGTGCCATTGGAGGGGGCCCTGGTCTCCGTGTTGGGATGTGAGCGGAGGAGACGCGGGCGCACCTGCCGCCCGGGGTGCTGGGGGCTCCAGTGCCTCCCCCGTGAGCTTGGAGGGGCGGGCGCAGACGGTTTTTTCACCGGAGTTTTCAGTCTCGTGGGCTGCCAATGGGATTGTTTGAGCCTTGGGACACGAGGGGCGCAGCCCCCTCTGATGTGTGGGACCCTGGCGTCTGTGCCCACGGGTGGGTCATGTGGCAGAAAGCGCCCCCCAGGAGACCACAGTAGGTTGGTGGAGCAGTGAGGCCCTTGGGGGGAGCCAGGAGGGGGCCCGCCTGCCTTGGCCTCGCCTATGACCTGGGCTGGGTCTGGCGCCTGCCTCAGTTTACTTCTCTGTGCAGTGCCTCAGATTCCCTCTGGCCTGGCCTTTGCGGACTCAAAAGGGGAGGGATAACCTCCTGCCCCTCCGTTACTGCCCCTCAGGGGCGGTCCCGGGTCGCCTCCAGGGTGCTGTGAGTGGCCTTCCGGGAGCTTGAAGCCCCTGTGGAATTGCCCCCTGACCCTTTCAGGAAGGCAGCCCTGGGTGGGCTGGGGGCTTTGAAGCGGCCCTGAGCCTGGCTTTCCCTTCTGGCCAGGTGGCCCTGGACAGCCCTTAAACTCTCCCTTGGGCAAGCTGTGCTGATTAAGCACCCCCATGCCTGGCACCATGCCCTCACCTAGCCCACAACCAGAGGTGTCCCCGCCTTTCCTGAGGGTCCTCCTGTGGGTTCCCTGTAGGCTGCGGGTGGAGTGGGCAGGCCGCGGCCCCTCCCTTCGGCCGTGCCTGGGGCTCCTGGGAGCCTCCCGACACCCGGCTTTCTGCAGCGGGCAGTGCCCCGGGGGAAGGGGTCCTGCCCTGGGGAAGAGGTCCTGCACCTGCTGGAGGGTGGGTGCTGACTTGGCCGTGCAGCTTGGGGCTGTCCTACCTAGTTCCCTAAGCGCGATCAGGCAGGGTGGGGTGGCTGGGCGGTGCCCCGACCCAGGGGACAGGCCTCCGGGTGCAGGGGCCGAGCAGGGTCTGCACCTCTTCCCACGGCCTGAGTCCTGGGCCCCCTCCGTTTCCCCTTCTGGACCTCATGACTTTGCTCGTTTCATGGTAGCCCCCTTCCCACTCCCAATGTCAATCAAAGGCCCTTGGCCAGGAGCCTAGGTGCCCAGCAAGGGAAGGCCACCGCCGTGCCGTCCCGTCCCGAGGCAGGTGCTGGGCGAGGCCAGCAGCCCACCCCGGTCGGCCCCTGCCTGCTGGCGCCCTCTGGGCCTCAGTGTCCTCTTGGGACCAGGGCTGGGGCTCGCCTTAGTGGGTGGTTGGGGCAGTGGAGCCCCAGGCCCCCGCCAACCGCCGTGCGATCCATCTACACGCTGCCCCCAAAGAGTTCGTGGAAGGAAGGGGCACTGTGCTGGGGAAGAGGGGCTTCTTCTAGCCCCAGGAGGGCGGCCCGGATAACACTCAGGCCCGGGAGGCAGCACACCCTCCCCTGACTGGGGCCTGCCTTGGCCTGTGGGTGCCCAGAAAGCGAAAAGCAGTCAACAGAGATGGGCCTACTAGTGAATTCAGGCAAACAGGGAGAGCCGTGCAGAAGGCGGCCTGGATGCGGAGATGGGAGCGGCTGGGGGCAGTGGCAGGAGCAGGGAGATGGGCGCTGGGGGCCAGAGCGGGGTGGGCGGGGCTGCCGCAGGGGCTCAGGTGCCTCTTGGATGCAAAGAGCTTGGGGGCCACGGCAGGTGCGGGTCTGGTCGCGCCTCGAGTCCCCTCTGGCGGCTGTGGAGGCCGTGAAGGAAGCGGGAGGGAGGCCAGGGGTGATGGGCTGGGTGGCGGATCTCAGAGAGAGTTTTGAGGTAGAACTCATAGATCTGAGATAAAAGCCAGGACGGTGCTCAGATTTCCGACCTCCTGCGGGGGGAGGGTGGCGGGAAGACACGGCAAGATCAGGAGCCCAGCTGAGAGGGGACACCAGGGCCTGTAATCAGGGCCCCCGGGGAAGGGCCCCTCCCCGTGCCTCTCACCACAGAGGGTCCAGAGTGGGGACCCTGGAGCTCTCAGCGTGGGATGACACCAGCGGCTCAGCCTGGGAGAGGGGCAGGGTGACTGGGATGACACGCCTCTCCTCCCATCCTCCCAGCTCCGCCTCCCCACCGGCCATGCACCTGGTGCCAGCGCCCACTTGGCCAGCAGACTCCCACCTCCCCTCCACTGTCCTCCCTGCTGCTCTCACCTGTGTTCCCACCTCCCCCCATCCCTGGCCGAGGCCCTGGGCCTCCCTCACCCCACTCTCTGCACTTCCTCCCCAGCACCTCCCACCCTTTTCTGTCCAAATCCTGCCCAAGCCGTGCCCCTCCCCCAGGACCACCCCCTGGACCCCCAGCCCAGAGAGCTCAGGGCTGCTGAGGTCTGCTCCTCTGGGCTGGAGGGGAGGGCAGAGCAGGGTGGGAGGCAAGGGTGCCCCCCGAAAGGAGGGTGCCCCGAATGGTGAGGAGCTATGCTCACAGCAGACCACCCACCCGGCAGGGCAGCACAGGCTCTTCCAGGGACCCCCCTGTTCTCCTGGCTGCCCATGTGACTCCCACACGTTGGCCGGCTCAGGGAGAGGGGCACCGCCGGGGTGATGTGGCCTCTGTCCCATCTGTGCTGGCACTAGCTGGGTGCACAGCTGAGCTGCACAGGAGGGGGGGGAGCTCTGGGCACCCTGGAAGCTGGTGGGGCCGTGCCAGGCAGTGCCACGGTTTCTGGGGTGTCCTCAGGGCTCCGTTCAGCCGGACCCCAGGCCCCGGTGAGGGGGGGTGCCCTGGCTTTGCTGACATCATGGAGCTCCCACCCACCGTGTTCCTGGAGGGGCTCAGAGGGAATCATGAGGCGTATTCCGTCGTGGGGTCCGTGAGCAAGCGTCAGGGGCCACTGGGAAACGGGTGGGGAGATGGGGGCGGGGGGGACATCAGCACCAGCGTGAGGGTCGTAGGTCAGCGAGGCGGGTCCCAGGTCCTCCTCCTTGAAGCAGGCTGAAACCTCCCTCCTCGGCTGTTCTCTGCTCAGGCCGTGGGCTTCGCCCTGGCCCACCCCCTCACCACAGCCTCTGCTCCCGCCAGCGCCCGTGCCCCCTGTCCCTGCGCCTTTTCCTGTCTCCTCTGCGGCCGAGGACCCCTCTCTCCCCACCCCGCCCAGCGCAGTGCCCTGCCTGCCCACCCGCCCTGCTGCTTGCCACCTTGGCTGCCCGCTTCGCTCTGCTTTGCAGTGTTGTGTCGTGAGCCCGGGCCGTGCAGCCGCTGCCGCCTGTCACAGCGCACAGCGGGGTGGCCCTGACCGCAGCCTCTGCCTCCCCCCAGGGCCTTCGTGTACCTGAGCAACCTGCTGTACCCCGTGCCCCTGGTGCACCGTGTGGCCATCGTCAGCGAGAAGGGCGAGGTGAAGGGCTTTCTCCGCGTGGCCGTCCAGGCCATCTCAGGTGCGTGCGGGGCAGCCCGGGCTGGCTCTGTCCCTTCACCGATGGGGCCCCTGGGTGGGGAGATCTCTGCGGGCCTCACATGGTGGTCCGCGTGCATCCAGCCCCACCCAGGCCCCTGGCCTCCTCTGTTTCTCCCTGTGGGAGAAGCCCCTGCTGCCCGGCTCCTGGCTCTGGCCTCCTGGACTCTTCCTGGTCGGCTGGGGCCTCCGGGGCTGTGCAGGCCGAGCCCAGGGCTGTCTGAGCACACTCTGGCTTGGGCCTCCCACCAGGCAGCCCCAGGTGGACCCACGGAGCCAGCCTGGCGCAGAGGTGCCCCCCGCCACTCCCCCTCCACTGCCATTTCAGCCCCAGGGCAGGCGCACAGACTTGTAGCCCTTAGCTCCGGCCCTGCCCACTGCAGCCCCCCAGCCTTCCTGACTCCCCAGCATTGCCCCCTTTAGACCCCTTGATCTCTTATGTGCTGGCCTGTGTCCCCAGAGGCCATGAACACCCCCCTCCACCGTGGGCCTGGCGATACAGCCCCCCTCACTGCAGAGGCAGACCCCCTCTCACTGCCTAGTCACCTTCCCAGCACCCCCTCCTGGCCGTGGGCAGCCACACAACGCCTTTGAGCCTGGGTTTGCTCCCTGGAAAATGGCATCCACTTTGAAGTTTCTTAGCGGCAGGAATGTGGAGAGATCATTGGAGAACACAGATGTGGGAGCGCTCGGCCAGAGGGCCAGGTGCTCGCACTGTAACGTCCATTCCTCCCTTCTCTGCCCTCGGGCCCCTGGCACCTCCACAGGACTCTCTTTCCTCTACACGTCTCAGCAGCCCAGGCACTTTGGGGCCAGAACCGGGTAGGACAGACAGAGTGTGTGGCAGCGGAGTGGCTCCAGGCCGAGACAGGGAGGCTCGGAGTGTGAGCAACCTGGGTGGCCTGTACTCCCACCGGACAGCTCACGCGACCCCACTCTGGATGTCTGGTCCCCCCCTCGCCAAATTCTCACTACCCCATCATTCCAGGTGCTCTTTCCGGCACCTCCCAGTCATGTCACCATGGTGCTGAGGCCCCTGGGGACCCAGCTGAGAAGGGGGAGCCTGGGGTGGGGGGTGAGGGTGGCTCTAGGGAAGAGCCAGGTGACAGGGATGCTGGGAACATCTAGTGCCACCCTCATCCCTCCGGGGACACTGCCCCTGCAATCTCCGGGGGCTCTGTCCTCCCTGGGTTCTTCCTTGGCCCTTCCTGACCCGCTCAGCCCTGTTGAGTGGATCCCACTGAGCTGGCTGCTTTATATAGGTCGACGCTGTCTGTGCTTGGGCCACACCTGACGTCCCCTGTCTAGTGGCTGTGGTGGAGGAGAGGGAACTTTACAAAGCCATAGGGTGTTGTTTCAGCGGTCTCAGAAGTCACACCTGCCCCTGCCCTCGACCATGGCAGGGGTCGGCTGATCCAGTCTCCCAACACGGAGCCCTGCTGTGCACAGGCCCTGGGCCAGCCCTGGGTGATGGTGGGACGGAGCCACGGCCCCTCGGGCAGCCAGGGTGGAGAGCATGGTGGTGTTAGCGCCCTGACAAGGCCGCGGAACAGAGGGTTGGAGCCCCCTGGGGTCTGTGAAGTCTGCTGGGGTGGCATTTAGCCAGAGTGGCTGGACTTGGGGGCCAGGGAGTCTGTGGGAAGTCAGATCTGGGGTCCTTTAGGCAGCAGGAATAGGGTTGGGTTAGGGTTTTGTCCCAAGCACAGCGGGGAATCCCAAACTCTGTGAAGGAGCGGGTGTGAGAGCGTGTGGGACACTGAGTGTCCAGATGGGTGACGGTGGCGGCAGAGGGACAGGTGCGATTCCCAGAGGAAGCCAGGAGGACCTGGTGGGGCAGGCCCTGCTGAGGGGGAGGTAGGGCCCGGAGGGCCCCTGGGTTCTGCTGGAGCATCTGAGTCTGGGCCAGGACAGGTGGGGGAGGGTGGGCGGGGCTGGGGGGGGAGAGGGGCAGGGGTTGAAGGTTTTGTTTTGAAAATGTGGAGTTCGCGGGCCCATCAGAGCAGGCCGTGCCGAGGACGTGGCTGCCTCTGGCCCCTGGGCTAGCACAGGCTGGGGGTCAGTGTGCCCAGGGTGGTGCCCTCGTTCTTCCAGAGCCAGTTGACAGTGTTGGGGTTCCCCCCCCAAAGTGGGTCAGAACCTGTCCTGGTTCCCGTGCCCTCCCCGCACCGGGCAGCTCTGCCACTCCCACCGGGGGGCAAGCTGGGCCCTGACCACCTGCTCCGTTCCCGTTTCAGCCGACGAAGAGGCCCCTGATTACGGCTCCGGCGTCCGCCAGTCGGGAACCGCCAAAATCTCCTTTGACGACCAGCATTTTGAGAAGGTAGCGTGCAAGGGTGGTGCAGCCGTGGACGCCACTAGACAGGCCTCCAGCCCGACCTTAGCACTCCGGGCCTCACTCGGGGGAACAGTAGACAGTATCTTCCTTCCAGGGCTCCCCTTTCTGCTCTCAGGCGAGAGGGCAGAGAGGGGGTCCCGCTCGGTGCTCCCCGGAGCGGGCAGCTCCTTCTCTCTTCTCTAGGCCCTTTCCTAACCTGACACCACCCGGCCACCCACCGCCCCACCCTGAACCTCAGTGCTTCTGAGGTCTTGGGCCCAGAGCCCCCCAGCGGTCCCTCTTGGAGGGGTCGTCAATGCTGGGGGTGCACAGGAGGGGCAGAGGGCATCGGGCAGAGAATGCGGGGGCACGGGGGGCATGGACGGGGCAGCAGAGGCTATGGGGGCACCTGGTGGCGGGGTACCTGGCCAGGGCCCTGAGAGCCAGTGGGAGAGTCTCACTGCGTCCTGCCCACGGCGGGGAGGAGCTGAGGGAGGGGTACTGGCTGGGGAGAGGGGACAGAACTTAAGGCCAGAGACCGTTTCCCACCTTCCTTTTCCACTTGGTAGACTAACATAGGCCATGACAGCATGGGAGACAGGTCTGGGGAGGTGGCTGCCGTCCACGGCAGGGCAGGCCTGGAACGAGGCTCCCGGTCCTCGACGCGGCTCTAGTGGCCACACCCAGGCCGGC
Source organism: Eschrichtius robustus (assembly GCF_028021215.1). NCBI lineage: Eukaryota > Metazoa > Chordata > Mammalia > Artiodactyla > Eschrichtiidae > Eschrichtius > Eschrichtius robustus. The sequence goes on from NC_090828.1 coordinate 1,034,711, forward strand.
TCTGTCTGACTCTGTCCCCTGCCCACACAGTTCCAGTCCGAGTCCTGCCCCGTGGTGGGGATGTCCCGCTCAGGGACCTCCCAGGAGGAGCTGCGGATCGTGGAGGGCCAGGGCCAGGGCGCTGACGTGGGGCCCTCGGCCGATGAGGTCAACAACAACACCTGCTCAGGTGGGTCCCTGCGGCTGCTGGGACAGGCTCTGGGACACGGCCCAGCCCCGCGAGGGCCTGGAGTTCCTCCTCGTTCCCCCCACCCCCTCCCCGCCTCTTAGCCGGCACGGGTGGTGAAGCCCAGCCCTTGAGCCCGGGCTCTAGCCCCTTCGGGTCCCGCCATGCCCCTCTGCCCTTGGCTCCCAGCAGCGGTGACCCCGGAGGGCCTCCTGGACAGCCCCGAGAAAGCCGCCCTGGATGGGCCCCTGGATGCTGCCCTGGACCACCTCGGCCTGGGCAGCACCTTCACCTTCCGCGTGACCGTCCTGCAGGCGTCCAGCATCTCCGCCGAATACGCCGACATCTTTTGCCAGTTCAAGTGAGTCTTGTACCGGGGCCGGGCTGTGCGGGTGGGTCTCGGCAAGGTGCGGGGGGCACCTGGTGACCCCCTGGAGGCTGTGGGTCCCCGTGCTCAGGCCCCACACCCGCCAAACATCTCCTCCCCGTTCACAGCTTCATCCATCGCCATGACGAGGCCTTCTCTACGGAGCCCCTGAAGAACACGGGGAGGGGGCCCCCACTCGGCTTCTACCACGTCCAAAACGTACGTCCTTAGAGCCCCCCTCTCCCCCGCCATGATCGGCCCCTCCTGGGGGCCGGGGCTTTGTGCGGGCTCCCTGAGCTTCATTCATTCTCTTTGTCACTGCTTCTCTCTCTTTTGAGCACCAGCCCTGTCCTGGCCACTGGGGGCCTTGGTGGGTTTAAGACTGGGGGTGGGGGCAGATCAGAGCCCCCGAGGGCTCTCTGCAGTGAGCCTTGGGCAGATGTGGACGAGCAGTTTTTGGGGTGCCCGGCGAGGCCACCCTGGCCTGGTGCTGGGGCTGAGGCCGGGGCAGGGCACGCGGAGAGCTGCAGGATGCCCGGCCAGACGCCCGAGAGGCCAGGAAAGCTCCAGGCCGGGGAGTGTCTCCAAGTCAGGCTGTCAGGAGAGCAGGGACTTTCTGGTGTGAGGCAGGAAAATGGGGCCATGACGGAAACTGTCAGGTGGCAAGGCCTCAGGGGCCAGGCCAGGGAGTGTGAGTTTGACCCTGGGCTGCCCGGCTGTGGGTGTGTGGCCTAAGCAGGCACAGGGGCCTTGCTCAGAAGGGCCTTGCGGACTATAGCCTGTCCTGACCCTCAGGGAAGAGGGGCTCCCATGGTTTCTAAGGCAGTGAAGTGACGCCAGGTCTGAAGGTGTGCTTGGTGGATTCCTTTCCTGGCTGCTCCAGCAGAGCCCCACACCCTGGGGGCTTCAACAGCAAAGACTTAGCACCTCTCAGCCCTGGAGGCTGGAAGCCCAAGATCCAGGTGGGCAGGGCTGTTCCCTCTGAGGCTGTAATGGAGAATCTGTCCCCGCCTCTCTCCTTGGCTCGTAGACGGCCGTCTTCTTCCTGTGTTCTCACGTCATCTCTTCATCCGTGCCTGTGCCCAAATGTCTCCTTCTTACAAGGACACCAGTCATGTTGGATCGGGCCCCATCCTAACTTGATCATCTCTGTGAAGACCCTGTCTCTAAACATACATGCGGGGGGCAGTTAGGACTTCAGCATATGAATCAGGGGGGACACAATTCAACCCATAACTCTTGGTGAGTGGGCGAGGGCCCGAGAAGGGTCAGAGCGGATCACAGAGGCCCCTCCAGCTCCGTGTTCTGAAAGAGCAGCTGAGCCTAGTGGCCCCCAGCCCCATCTGTCCTGGGGAGCGAGCCCTAGGGCCGCTGCCTGGTGGCCTGTCCACTGGGAGTGTGACGGTAGGAGAGGTGGGCTGGACAGACCTAGGCAAGGAGCACTGCCCCCCTCGTGGGCAGAGGTCAGCCCGGCTGGGGGTCTCCAATTTGGGCCTGGAGTGCTGGGTCCTTTGTGGAGGCTGGGCACTTATCTCTGTGCCTCTCCTTCCCCCACTTGACCACACCTCCCTCCAGATCGCAGTGGAGGTGACCAAGTCCTTCATCGAGTACATCAAGAGCCAGCCCATCGTGTTCGAGGTCTTCGGTCACTACCAGCAGCACCCATTCCCGCCCCTCTGCAAGGACGTGCTCAGGTCAGCGGCCCCGGGTCAGGGGGGTCAGGGTGTCATGGGGGTCAGGGCCTCTCCACCTCCTGGCCAGCAGGGTCAGCCCGTGCCCTGGACGGGCCTGGTGTGGCGGCTGCAGAGCCGTGCGCCTCCCAACACCTGTCTCCCTGCCTACGGGCGGCAGGTTTCCCGGGTCGGCAGGACCCAGAGCGGGTCAGAGATGACCCCTGAGGACTGAGGAGGGGTTTCTTAAAGACCGTCGCTGTCAGAACCTCAGCCTAGGCTGCGCACAGGCTGCATCCTGGGGACGGGAGCCGGGTGCTGGGCTGGAGGAGGCCGGGGTGGCCCACGGGGAGACGGCTTCTGTGGCCCCCCGAGAACTCCGCCGAAGTGTCCCGGAGTCCTCAGCTCCCCAGACTGAATGAGGGCCCTTCGTCTGCTCCCTCGTTGCTACAACCTGCCGGGGGCTCACTTGATGGGTCGGGCAAGTCCCCTCTGAGGCCACCCCACCCAGAGCGTGGGGGGAACAGCCAACGGGCGTCAGGGACAGTGGGACCCCCTGTTGCCACCTCCATCTCTCCTCTCAGCTGACATGAGGGACCCAGAGCAAAACATCTGGGGTGTCGGGGAAAGAGAGGGCCCAGCGAGGAGCTGGTATCGGGGCATTTGGCCCCAGGAGCCTTGTCTGTCCTTGGGAGTGCCAAGGAGGCCCTGTCCTGGGAGCCCCTGGCCCTTGCCCCGCTTCTCGGGGCCTCGTGGGGCCTCCCAGGTGGGCTCTAGGGTCCTGCGGGGCCCCCTTCTCGCTCCGAGCTGGTGGAGGGCCTGAGACCGGGCCTTGCCCAGGCCCTGTGGGAGGGAGGGAGGGAAGGAGGGAGACCTGGGCTTGGTGTCGGCAGCCTGCTAGCCTCCCCAGCCAGCCCCTGCCCTCGGCTGCCCGCTCCAGCTTGGGGTCCTGCAGACGCCAGTCTCTGGTCACCTCACACTGGTGCTTCTGTCCCCACAGCCCCCTGAGGCCCTCGCGCCGCCATTTCCCGCGGGTCATGCCACTGTCCAAGCCAGGTAGGCGGGGCCCTCGTGGGTGCACGCCTGGGCAAGTGGGTGCACGCCTGGGCAAGTGGGTGCCCGTGTAGGCGGCCCCTCCAAGGCCGAGCGCAGTCCTGGTGATGGGTTGGTGCTCTCCCGGCCTCCTGGGGCCACCCTGCCCCTGCTGGGCCTCATGGGGTCCCCACGGAGGAAGGGGCTCACACTGGAGCGGGGGGCACAGGGCGAAGGTACAGGGACGTCCTTTAATCCTCGGCACACACAGGGCAGCAGGGCAACGGTCAGGTGGTGCTTGCCCAGAGTCCCGTGAGGCTGCCCGGTGCCGACAGTGGGGGGCAGGGGCTTCAGCGGGGCCGGGACATCTGAGCTGACTCTCGCAGGATGGACAAGGTTTGGGGTGGAAGGCAGACCAGGAAGCTGGTCCACGGGAGGCTGAGGCTGGTGGTGGGCAAGCCAGTGGGGCCCCTGGACGAAGAGCACCGGACGGTCAGCACCCTTGCCTGGCACCCAGAGCCCCAGGAGCAGGTGGGAGGAGGAAGAGCTCTTGAGATCAGGTGGATTTTAGTTAAAAGGGGTTATAGGGTTTTTTCCTGCCCTCACGACAAAAGCTGAAGCCCAGGGACGCAGTCACTAGAAGGTTGGAGCGTCAGCACTGGGGCGGGCAGTGCAGCTGAGGCCCTCGCAGCCCAGGAACCCGCCTTGAGGTTGGGGGGCATTGTCCCCGACATGGGTGCCCGAGGGGGGCCATGCAGGAGGTGCGTCTGCTGCTTCCTGGGCTGCGTCCGTGGTGACCCTTGCGTTCCCGCCCCAGAGTCCCCGTAAGATGGTGGTCTGTGGACTGAGGGTGCTTCAGGGGGATGCACGCCAGCCCCTCCAGGCCTGCTGACCACTTGTGGACATTATTCTTGGCTTCTCTGTGGGTCTTAGTTTGGCCCCTTATGTTTCCTGGGCTGTTCAGCCTTCCTTGCAGCCTCCAGGGGGACACCCAGATGCACATCTGTAGTGGAGTAGTGGGGCTCAGGTGGGACTTGATGGAGGAGCGGCCTCTGGGCTGGCCCAGAGGAGGGGCTGTGGAGGGCAGTGGGAGCCGAGGGCCGGGGCCCCTTGAGCTGGAGGCAGGTGCTTGGGCTGGTGCAGTGGCTGAGGGTGAGGGTGGTGTAGCAGAGGGTCCTGAGCGGGTCATGTGGCCTCCGAGCAGGCAGGGCTCCTCTGTCCTGCTGCTTCTGTGGGGCTCAAGTACTGCCCTCTTCAGAGGCCTGTGCCCAGGTGTGTGTGGCTGAGTGCTCCTCCCACTGGGCACAGGGAAGCCCACGGTCACGTCTGTTCCCAGGTCCATCGGTACCCAGAGCGGGGCGTACCCTGGGGCCGGGGGAGGGGTCCTCTGGTGGTTTATCTTGGAGGGCAACGACCTCACTGCTTCTGAGGCGTCCCCTCCCTGACCTCCCCTCTGAGCGCGCCCTCGGCACGTGGCTTCTCAGTTTCCTACCAGTGTGTGCTTCTCCTCTGTCGCCCCCAGTGCCCGCCACCAAGCTCAGCACGCTGACGCGGCCCTGCCCCGGGCCCTGCCACTGCAAGTACGACCTGCTGGTCTACTTTGAGATCTGCGAGCTGGAGGCCAATGGCGAGTAAGTCCCAAGGCTGGTGCTGCCCACGCTGGGGATGGGCTGGGGTCCTCTGGGGTTGTGGAGCAGGGAGGGGTCCAGGGGCTGGGCCAGGTGGCACGTGGTGGCACTCTGGTCTCCCTGGACCGGGCCACCCCACCTTTGCCGGAGGGAGCAGCTGATCTGTTTTCCTGTTTTCACCCCTTCTGCTCCTGGGGCCCGGGTGTGTGTGCTGTGGGTGGGGGGCTGGGAGGACGGGCACGGCCCTCAGCTCTCACATCTCTCTCCCAGTTACATCCCTGCAGTGGTGGACCACCGTGGCGGGATGCCGTGCATGGGGACCTTCCTGCTTCACCAGGTGCGAAGCGCTTGCTGCTCCCACCAGCCTCGAGCACCCCCCCCCCCAACCCAGGGACCCCAGGACATCTGACCGTGTCTTCTCTCCTGGTGCCTCGCAGGGCATCCAGAGACGGATAACCGTGACACTGCTGCATGAGACAGGCAGCCACATCCACTGGAAGGAAGTGCGAGAGCTGGTCGTGGGTGAGTGGCGGGGCGGGGGGGGGGGCGGGGGGGCGGCCTCGGGGGAAGAACACAGACACCCCGTTCACCCCCGGCCCCTGGCCAGACGCCTGCGTTCTAACCACGGCTCTGCCCCTGTTGCTGTGTGCCTTTGGCTCTCTGTGCCCCAGCCCCTCACCTGAAAAGAAGAGCTTGGCCTCAGGTGATGATTCCAGATTTCTATTTAATCACTGTACTAGCTTGCTAGGGCTGCTGTAACAAAGTACCACAAGCTGGGGGCTTAAAACCACAGAAATGTATCCTGTCACAGTTCTGGAGGCACAAGTCCTGTGATAAAGGTGTCAGCAGGGGCCACGCTCCCTCTGGAACCTCAGGGGAGAATCCTTTCTTGCCTCTTCCAGCTTCTGGTGGTTTGTAGGGAATCCTTGGCTTGTAGACACATCACCCTGGTCCTCCGTCTTCACAGGGCCTAGATACTTAGATGACGGCCCACCTGACTCCAGTGTGATAGCATCTCGACTGATCACGTCTGCCAAGGTCCTATTTCCAGATAAGGTTCTGGGGGTCAGGGCTGCAACACGTCTTTTTGGGGGGGACACAGTTCAACTTACAGAGATCACCCAGGAGCTTAGACGCTTTTCTTCTGTAACTTCACGTCATGAACTCTTTCATCTACTGGAAACGTTTCCTTTGCTGATTCTTTGTAAAGAATTTGTCTTCCCAGTTTCCATTCAAGGATAGGGACCACTGTCCATTCCAGTGTGTCATCAGCATGAAGGCGCCCACGCCACCCTGGCCTGGAGCTGAGGGTCCCGTGGAGGGCCCACCCTGGGGCATTGCTGTGGCTGGTGGGCAACAGCTCCAGGGCAGTGTCCCTGGGGGCTTGTAGGGGGGTTTCTGAGGGTGTAGTAACAGGACTGTGACAAGGGACCCATCGTCCTGCACCTGAAGTGCAGGATTGTGGGCAGGGAGGTTCTGGGGGCCCCAGGACAAATGCTTTTATTTTTAGACGTTTCGTATCTATTTTCACACAAGTCAGAAAAACGGTAGAACAAGCACATACACCCCCATTTCAGATGTTGTTTAGGGTGAATCTAAAAACTCTGCATCAGTTTAAAGAGAAAGATGAAGCAGACACCCAACTCGCTCACGGACGTACTGCACGTGGGTGGGAAATGATGCCGCCTTCACCCCGAGCCTGTTCTGCCCAGAGGGAAGGGTCTACACCGCCTGCGGACCCAGCTCTGGTCCTGGTGGAACCTCTCCCTGACGCCCCACCCCATCACCCTCATCCCTAGGATAGTGACCAGCACCCCTGTGTCTGCACAGAGGCTGCACCCTCGCTGGTCTTGGGGAGCCAGGCGCTGGTCTTGGGGAGCCAGGCCCTGGTCCCGGGATCCCACCTTTCTCTCTGCTCTCCCGGCCACATCCCATTTGAAAATGCAAACAGGGGTGTTCGCTTATGTGTGTGGTGAAGGGATAAGGGTGCTATTGAAGGGGATTCGGGGAGATGCTGGCAGGAACACCAAGGCCCCCACTCTTGGGTTAAGGGGTTTGGGCTTGCCCCTCTGGACTGCATCAACTCGCAGACCTGTGAGTGGACGTCTCGGCCTGACCGGGGCTCCGAGGGCATCAGTTTTGCAGGTGGAGCGCCTGGGCGGACTCGGAGAGGACAGAGTCCCTCGGAAGAGCCTCCGCTGAAGCCCACGCCCAGGGATGAGGAGGGGTGAGGCTGGCACACGGGCCAGGTCTCTTCCTGCAGCTGAGCCTCCCCAGCAGGGGCCATGTGGCCCTCCCCCGCCTTAGCCTCCAGCCATGGGGGACACACCCTGCGGGGACATGTGGCTGGAGGCCCACACCTGCCTCCTCCCAGAGCTCAAATGTTGCAAGAGACTTCCAGGAAGTGGAGCCCCAGCATGTGGGCTCAGAATTCTGGCCTGGTGTTGGGTCTTATTTCATTTCCGTGCATGGGGGGCGGGGAGGAGGGGAGAGGCCAGGGATTCCTTTCTGGCTTAACACAAAAAAGTCAGTATTTGTTTATTCCTCGAGGAAGCAGAGCAGTGAATTTAAGGATCTCTACAAGAGCACGAAATTATTAATGAAACCTGCAGGAGGGAGTTCTGACTCATAGCCGTTCTGGTGCCGTTTACAGAGTCACTCCCACCCCCCCCCCCCAAGTGCGGGCACCTTAGAGGGCCCTGATGGAGATGCTTCTTACAGGGAGAGATTTTTGACGCAGATAGTGTTTCTTTTCTTTCTTTTTTCCTTTTTTTAAGTGTAAAGAGAAAAGGGAACATTTTCTCTTTCTCATCTTGCTAAGATTTCCTTTTCCAGCAGGTAGGAGAGCCTGTGAGTTCTAGGCTGAGGGATTGGAATCTTATCAGTTGGGGTGGGGGAGATACTGCGAGAGTTATCGACGGCTGAGAAACTAAGAAACTCAGAACTTAGGCTGCAGGAGAAAGATGGCAGGACGCCCACTGACAGGTGGCACCACGTGCAGGTGCAGATCCTGTGTAGGCCTCCCTGTCCCCCACCCCCCGGTGTTGCCTTTTGTAAGGTGCTCTTGTGGCCACGTGGGGAGCCACATGACGTGGCCTCACAGGTGGAAGCTCCGGCCCAGGCAGAGGCGGAGAGCAGGGACCCAGCCCCCCGCCTGCCCTCCTGGGAAGTGACACATGGCCTGTCCACTTTCCTGTAGGTCGCATCCGAAACACCCCGGAAACCGACGAGTCCTTGATTGACCCCAACATCTTGTCCCTCAACATCCTCTCGTCTGGATACATCTACCCGGCCCAGGACGACCGGTGAGTCCCCTGGGGGTGGCGGCAGGGCTGCTCCCCAACTCCCTGGAGGAGGATCCGAGTCAGGACCCAGGGTGCGTTCTCAGCTCGCCCACTTGGCCCAGCAAAGGGCCCAAAGCTTTCCAAGCCCTCCTTTCTGAGCCCTCCAGGAAGGGGTGCAGGGAGGGGTGCCTGTGGCCGCGACTTCCCCCGGCAGGATTGTCTGCGCACCATCCTGTCGCTAGCTCACTCGGTCACCCGACGGAGGGGCCGCGTGGGAGTTGCCAGTGGATGAGCTGGGTCCCATCCTCGGGAGTTTCGTGGGTGGGTGGGCGGGATGGGGCAGTAGGCAGCATGGGGCGGACAAACAGGTTGGATTTCCCAACCACGCCGCTGCGGGCAAGTCTGTACCCTCTGGCAGGGGTACTGGGGCCAAGAGTCCTGGAGGAGTTCAGGGTCCAGCTGGGTCGGCAGTCTGGCGTCCCGTGGTGGAGGTCTGCCCAGCAGCACAGCTTAGCCCACACTCCTTGTCACTGGGCTGTTCCTTTCCAAGCTCCCAGGTGATGACCAAGATCTCTGCAACCTGGGCAGTCTGAGCTTGACCGCATCAGGGCGGGTGGATGTGGCCCCCCGGCAGCACCTGACAAAGCAGGCCTGTCGGGGTTTGCCAGGCTGGGCGGGGATGTGAGGGGGAGGCAGCTCATGACTGCTGAGAGCCGCCCTCCGGGGAATGTCGGAGGGCTTGGCTCTGTCTGAGATGCTGCTTTCTGGGGCTTCGGGGACACAGGGAGGGTGCTCCCGAGTCCCGAGGGCTTGACCTGGCCCAGGAGGAAGAAGCCGAGAGCCGACCCTGAGCTCGAGCCATGGGCGTCTCCACGGCCTTCTGCGGCTGTTTGCAGGAAAGATGTCTTGAGGGCTGGGTGTGCTCAGAGCGGAGTGCGGGGACCCCACACGTGCAGGGAGGACTGGATCCATAAGGATAAAGGGTCCTGGGTCCAGACGGAGCTCGGTTTCCTTATAGACTCCCTGGAGAGTGGGCTGTAGGGAACCATCCCTTGGTGCGGGCAGCTTGGGGGGTGGGGGCAGAGACCCTGACAGGGGCAGGTGTGGCTCTGGTTCCAGCCCTGCCTCAGAACCTTCCAGAAGAAACTCACCCTGCACTCATGTCCAGAGGGGGGAGGGGTTGGGTGAAGATTGCTGGGGGGTGTTCTCACGGGGGCGGGGGGCACCATGACAGGCTGGCTGGGCTTACCTCGGGGCGGGGGCCAGTGAGGCACGGTGTGGGGGGCCTGTCACCATGAGAACACACCCTGGGGACATGGCAGAGAGGGCCTGGTGCCCACCTGCACGGGCTGCCTGCAGGGACACGGGCCGCTGTGCCCGGGCCGTCAGGGATGGGGACCCCGGGGGGAGGTGGGGCCTGGGAGGGCTCTGTCTGCCATGCTGAGTGCCGCTTTGGACCTGGAGAATGACCTCAGCATTCCCCTGACCTCTGACCCTTCCTTTGCCCCAGCAACTCCTAGATTCTTGGGGCGAGAAGGGGTTGGGGGGGAGAGAAGGGGGCGGGGGTGCCTCTGGGCCTACCGCCCTGCACGGTCTCCCTGCTCTGAGGACTGCGTTTCTGGGTTCCCGTCCTCCGGCCAGCACGGCTGCTGCAGGGCACAGGGGACCTCGTCCTGGGCTCAGTCCCCAGGCAGCGGAGGGGGCAGCTGCTCCTGGCTGGACCCCGGGTCAGTGGGGCTTTGGCTAAAGAGGTTCGCCCTGTTCGTGGAGGCCAGAGGACCCATCGCTGACGGGCTCTGTCCTGTTCCCTGGGGGCTGTGGGAAGTGAGGCCGGCCAGCTGTGGGCCGGTCAGGGCCCTCAAGGCTCAAGGACGTCCTTGGGCTGGGGCTGTTGTCCTTGCCCGTAGCTGCTTTGGCCCCTGCTTGGCTCCTGCCCTTGCTGTATGGCCCCAGGACTGCCGCGACCCCAGCCCGGCCTGGAAAATCTCGGGGACGCTCCTCAGGGGGTGGCCCCAGGCAGGAGACATTCTGAGGCTTAGCTGGCCAGGCCGGCAGCTCCTCCTGAGGGCCCTCTTCTTCCCTGGACCGTGGCTGACGTCCTCGGAGCCGCGATGGGCCCGGCTGCCCTGTGGGTGACCCGGCAGGCCCTCCTGCCCCCAGAGACGCTGAGGCTCAGAGACCCAGGTCTGGCTTGGGCCTCGGAGCCTCAGCTGCCCACCTGCTTTGCCGCGGCCTCAGCCTCCTCCCCGCTCAAAGGCCCTGCGCTTTGCAGCCTCCCCGGCTCAGAGTGGGCCTGTCGCCGCGGACGGCTTCTCTCCGCGCTGCCCCCGCCCTCGCTGCGGCCGCCCCTCTGCCCCACTGCCCGGCCCCCGCCCCTCACTAACCTGTGATTGTTTGTGTTTTGCAGGCAGTTTCTTGATTCGGACATGCCTAGGTACCATTTGTGCCCCTTGGTTTCCTTTCAGCCTCTCCTCCCACTCCCGCAGCCCTGAGATTTCATTTCAGCTTTTTGGATTCCTTTCACACTTGCTCACCTCTCCCTCCTGTCTTTCCCATCTTCTTTCATTTTATTTCCTTTTGTATTTTTCTCTTCCTATTGCCTCCTTCCCCATCACCCTCCCTTGGCTGAGTCCCTTCTGCCCCCACTCTTGATTTTGCCTGCTTTGGTAGTTTCCTGCCCTCGGTAGACAATGGCTGACCTCCTGCTCCCCCCTCCCCCCCCCCCGCCCCACTCCTGAGCCTTGCCCATCCCCTGCACCCCAGCGGGAGCAGGCACCCGCATGCAGGCTGGCCGGCCAGGCCCACTCCCCGCAAAGTGAAAGAGAAAAGAGGGAGGGAGGGAGGGAGGGAGGGAGGGGCTGTAGTGGGCACAGGCCGAGGGGCAGACAGGAGCAGCCCGGCTGAGATCTCCTCTCTCTGCACCTCCCAGGCCTGGGTGCGAGCCCCTTGCCTGGCCAGGTGGGTGGCTCCAGCCATGCTCCTGCCGTGGCCACCGCACACCCTTTTTGGAAGTAGGTGGGTGGTCAAGCTGTGAAGGGCCCAGGTTCTGGACTCGCTCGGGTGGCCCCAGGTCCAACCCCCCGAGGCACGGGCTCCTGGGCCGGGGACAGCAGATCCCTCCCGACTCGAGTGAGGCCCTGGCATGCAGTGACCAGGTGCAGGGTCCTTGAGACCCTGGGGGTGGACAGCCTCACGGTCCCTAATTCAGACTTTGTCCGTGAGAGTCTAGTCTGTTCTGAGTGGAGGGTCAAGGCCGTAACCGTCTTGCCAGGCTGGGCGGGATGTGAGGGGGAGGCTTCTGCGGGCCAAGCTGGGGTGGGCAGCTCGGGGGTCCCTGTGGATGGTGGCCAGAGCTTGGTGGCCCTGGGGGTCACTGTTTTGAAGGATGAAAGGAGCAGCAGGAAGGCTTCCAGTGCGGATGTTTGAGGCTTTAAGCTGCAGGGAGGGGAATGGGGTGGTGCCTGCCCCTTTATGAGGGGGGAGCCCGAGGACCAGGTTGGGGGCACAACAGGACCTTCTGAGGCCGTGTCCTTGTCAGGTCATGGGGGTGGTGTGTCAGGACAGATGGTCACTGTGAATGTGCCCCGGGCAGCTGTAGCTGAGGCCCCCTGGGGCAGCGAGCAGACTGTGGTTCCTTTGGGTGTGTGCCTGAGGACGTGTGCCCGCACTCCAGGGACAGATCCTTGCCCTCCCTGGGGACACGCAGCTGGGTGGGGCAGAGACCTGGTCAAGGAAAACGGCAGTGGAGGCTGTACCAGAGGAGGGTCACAGCCCTGCAGGGCCCAGAGCAGGGACCTGCCTCTCGGGCAGTCCGGAGGGCTTGCTGGAGGTGGCAGCTTGCCAGCTGGTCCTGGAGGCGGACTGGGCTGGCCGAGGCGGCTGCAGCCTGCCCAGACAGTCTCCCGGTTCTCAGAAGGCTCTGGGGCGGGATCCCATCGGCTCGGGTTCATCCCTGGAGGGGACCCGATTTAGGGGCTGTTTCCCTGATGAGTGGAAACTTCCAGGCCCATCAGTACGATCGCATGGGGGTGTGTGGGCATTCTGTTCAAGTTTGCGTTTCCACAACCAGCCCAGCATGATAGAGGGGTGCTCAGGCTGGTCCTGGACACCCCCCTACAAGTACCTCATGCCTCCAGGAAGGTTTGGGTAAAATGGAAACATACCCTCCGGCCAGGAGGAGACATGGCACCAGGAAAGGAAGGGAGAGCCCCTCCTTCCCAGCAGGGCCTCCTTCGCCAGCCCCTAGACTTCAGGAGGACCTCACCCCTGCACCTGAGCAGGGGGCCCCAGCCCCCAGTTTCAGAGGTGGGCTCAACGGCCCCCAGTGGACTTGGCCTGCAAGAGGAGGCTTAGGGCGCTCAGAGGGGTGAGGGGTCAGAGCCCCAAGACTCGGGCTGGTGCCTCTTTTACGGGGCTATGTTTTGCGGGGCAGGAAACCACTGTGGTGGGTGGTACTGGGGACAAGTAGAGGGTCCCGTCCCCAACATCTGGAGTGGGGTGGGGGCTGGGGGCTGTACCGACTGGGCTGGGGCAGCCTGGCTGTGAATGTGGACAAGTGGCAGAATCTTCTGGAACCTTGGTTTCTTTCCGCCTCAGGAAGGGGATTTTATTAGGGCCTGCCTAAGGTTGTGATGTTAAATGAGATGAACATGAAAAGCTCTTAGCAGGGGTCTTGCATGTGGAACTTTATTAATGTAAGTTGTGTGGTTTTTTCACTACTACCTTGTTAGTATTTAATTTAAAATACTTGTAATCAATTTAAAACACATACCTCCTGAGCAAAAGCCTGGGTTTTTTTTTTTCTAACCACTCCAATTTTGCCAAAGGAGCCCCACTTAAATACCAGGGACTCACGCCCACCTTGTGGAGCCCCTGAGACGCGCAAGAGGGGTTGTGACACAGCCTGTGATCCATGAAGAGTTGGGTCAGACCTTCCACCCTGTCCGCGCATCTTACCCCAGCTCACGCTCCTGCCCAGGGCTCGGGTTTCCACCTGCCCGGAGCAGAAAGGGTCCTCAAGACCCTTTAAAGCACAGAGGTGTTGAGGAGAAGGCTGGGAAGCAGGGCAGTCCACGGTGACCCTCACCCATCCCACCAGGCGCGGGATCTGATTTCTCCAAACAGGTGGCCCAGGTGCCCCAAAGGCTACTCCAGCCTTCCCGGGAAGGGCCCAGATGTGGGGTCTTGTTGAGTTTCCCCTTCTGTCCTGCCATGCTGCGCCATTTATGGGGCCATGACCCTCACTCACCCATTCATTCATCTATCACATGTGAGCCACGTTCTTCGGGGTGTTAGGGGGCTTAAAGACTAAGACAGGAACAGGCAGTCCCCAGGAAGCTCAAAGCCTGGCCAGGGAGTTCGCTTGTCCCCTCATCCCCTCGATCCTCCATCCCCTCTGTCCCTCTGGTCTAAGCTCGCTCTGCGTGGTGGGTGATGCCGCTTGGCCGAGCACGTGTGGCATCCAGACACTGAGCAGAATTCCTGAGTTCGAGGCCGTTCCCCTGCTCTTAGCCGCGTGAGCACGTCTTGAGATCACGGTTCCCACCGGACACGAGGGCTGCCCTAGTTGCAGTCCGGGGGCTCAGTCCTGGAAGCCTGCCCATCAGACCACCTTCCCCAAGAACCTGGGCCACTCCTGAAAGTGACACTTTTTCGAGAAACATAGTTCCCAGAGCATAACGAGTTTCTGGTTGAAACCTCGAGCGTGGGGTTTAATTTTCAGATTCTTGACAGACCCATTCGCCTTAGGATGCCCGCCATGCTGGCCTGTTGGCACACGATGGCTGTGACGCATGTCAGAAGTTGTCTGAACGAGCTCTGGTGGGCCGTCGGCAGCAGGCATGGTAGAGTCCCATACAGAATGACCAGGCGCTCGTGTTGAGAGCCCTGAGGTTCCATCACCTCCCACCCAGGCAGCCCAGCCAAGATGAGGGCCAGCCCCACCTGGGCCTCTGGGCAGCCCAGGGCCTCCCGCGGACCCACACGTGCTCACAGGCAGGGCCAATACGGGTTCCCGTTCCACCAACCCCAGGGAAAACGAAACAGCTGCAGCCTATTTGTGGCAGGGCAGAAAAGATGTTTACAACATGTGACATTCTGTCAACAAAACTTTTTAACTGAGTTTTCAAGTTTTCCCCATGTGGGTCCTCGCTTGTTTGAGCATCACGCTCATGTCCCAGAGCTGAATTTGGGGCGGTTCTGTTTCCGGGCCCCTGCTGCCTGACCCCTTTGGCTGGAAGAGAGCCGCCAGACAGGCCTCCCCATCCAGGAACCACCCCCTGCCGGGCTTGGACGGCTCGCTTGGAGTCAAGATGTCAGCTGGAGGCTCCTGGAAGTGGACCGGAGGTGTATCGGGTGGGGGGGACTCCTCGATGCTGGGTCCCCACTCTGCTGCAGAAGGACTGTGCTGATGGGCATCTTCCGTCCGGCTGGGGGCCTTGCAGGAACCCCCCCAGGGCTCTGCTGTGGGTGCAGGCTGGCCTGCCTGTGGCCCCTTTCTTTAAAACGGGGTCCCAGGGCACGGCACGCAGATGGAAGGGCAAATGACTAGGATCCATGGTGGAGCCTGGCACGGCCTCGCTGGAGGCAGGGACTGGCCACTTTCCCCAGAATGGGCTGGATGCAGAGGATCCACAGTATGACGGGTGCTGAGCCGACGGTGAAGCTCTGATGCTCTGCCCTTAAGGTGGCCCCACCCCAGCGGTTCTGCCTCCGTGGGTGCGGGGTCCCCGGAATCTGCATTTCTGACCAGTTCCTGGTGGTGCAGATGCTGTGGGTCCCGGGACCCCAAGTCTGGGCCACACATTTCCCTTAAAAGTGTACCTGGGGGGTTGACTGAACTTCGCTTGGGTAGAGTAGGCAGCGCCGCAGGGGAGGGGGCGCCCTTCCGGGTGACCTGATGCCCAGAGGGGTCTCCTGGGCCTGCTCACGAGTCGGGGTCCTGGTGTGGTCTCCCCGCCTGCCAGTCACCTCCTGGATGCACCGTGGCTCCCTCTCAGCCCGCTGGGTCTTAGTTTCCTGCCATGTGACACCCTGCCCAGCAAGCTCTGGGCCTCCTGTGTGGCTGCTTGGGTCCCATGTGGGTGGGCTGCCACTCTCCCGCCCTGCTGGGGTGGGCTGGGTCCTCACGCCCCGAGCACTTGCGGCGGGAAGGAAGCCGGCAGCGTCCTGTAGCGACATTTTAGGCAGGTGGACAGAGGTGGCAGCGCTGAGCCAGGCCCTGGGACAGCGGGAGGGTTTGGGGCTGGCCGGCCTACCAGGGCTGGGGCCTCAGGCTGGGCCTTACCCAGGGTGCAGTTGGGCCTCCTGGGGTGAGGACTAGTAATAACAATAGTGCTTCCCAGGCTCTGTCCTCAGCTCCGCACTGGCTTACTTAACCCACAGGACATCTCAGTGAGGTGGGGCAGTGGCTGCCCGTCATTGGTCCAGGAAGCAGGGCACAGAGGTGTCTGCTGTCAGCCTGAGGTCACATGCTGTGAAGTGGCATTTGGAGCTGGGCTGTCAGGGGGGGCATTTGTTCTGAGCTGCACTGCAGCAGGCCTCTGGCTCTGTCCGCAGGCCTGGCGCCTCAGAGCTGGGGCATTTGGGGACCCCTGGGACAGAGGGCATCCTTCTGGGTCTGGGTGGTGGCACCAGGTGCGCCCAGCTGGTCCTGCTGGAGATGGACCCAAGGCTCTCCCTGCGGACACAGGGAAAGGGGGTGTCTGCAGTGCCTGGGCTGGGGGCTTAGAGTGGGCCCCACCCACAGGGAGCCCCCCACCCCTGTGGGCCGCGTCTGGGCCCCATGAGAGCGGTCAGCAGCCCCGCGGCTGGTGTGGCACGGCCCCGCCTGCTCCATGTCAGTTAGCTGGTACCTGGCTGGGTGACAGTGCTCGTTCTGACATGTGAATTTCTTCTGTGTGTGTACGTGTGTGTTCTGGCTGCCACCGCCTTTAGCGTTTCATTCGGAAATGACACTAGGTACAGCTCACTTTTCTCTTCCGCGCTCGCTCGGTCTGTCCTTTCTGACTTTCAATTTCCTTTCTCCCCCGATGTCTCCCCGTGCTCTCTGCCCATTCTCTGGTTACCCTGCTGTCCTCACGTCCTGCCTCTGGATCTTTCTCCTCAGTGACGTTTCCGGCAGTGGCCCTGCCCTGTCCCGCTGCTTCTCCCGCGCCCCTGGACTGCGCCATGGAGAGAGGGGGTGGCCGTGGCGCTGTCCCTGCCCCTACGCAGCTTCTCTCCTCTTCCCTCTGCATTGCCGGGTGGGCCCGGCTCCTCCGAAGGGGCCGGGCCATGTCAGGGCGTGTGCTGTGGCCGGCTGCTTGTGTTGATGCGTTTCTCAACTGTGTCTTTGTGAGGATGCTTGGATGGAAACCGGGTGAGGCTGGGGGCTGCCGGGGCCCACAGAGCGGCCACATTGTGCCTTGAGGCAAAGCCCCAGCTTGAATACGAGGGTCCTCAAAACATGCACCCGGCCTGAGGCAAGAGTTTAGGAGCTCTGCCATCAGATGGTTGAAAACAGAAACTGTCCTATAACAGGAAACCCTGCCCTGGAGTGGAGACCACCAAATTGTCTGGGCCCTGGGGCTGTCCTGAGTTGCCCTCAGAGGGGTTTCCTGGCCACTGGCTCACGCTCTGGTCATTATTTTCCGGGTTACAGACTGGGGACAGAAAGAAGCCACCACTGCCTGCTCTGTGCTACGTGGGGCCCTGCCTTTCCACGGGGCCTGGCTGAGGTGGGCGGAGGCCATGCCGTCTGGGAGAGGGGCCACTCCGGTTTTCACCCCCAGCATCCTCCCCCAAGGGCAAGTCGGTTGGTGGAGGAGATGGCCATGGAGAGTTTTGGCAAAGCCGGGCGGGCTCCCTTTGAGTCCAGGGAGAGGCCAGGGCGCCTCCTTACTCAGGCCGAGACTGAGTGGAGCCGGTCACCCCTTCCCACGGTCTCCCCACCACCACCGTCGCCTCTGCCCCCTTCCCCCCCTCCTCTCACCCTCCCTCCCCTTTGTCACAGCCCCCTCCCCTTTCCTCTCCTCCCCTCTCCATCCTCTCCTGCCTCAGCTCCAGGGGACCCCCCCTCCCTCTCCCCCAGGGTGGAGCTGAGAGAGCTCTGCACTCATCCTGGGGGGCGCCTGGAGCCCCCCACCTGGCATGGTCCTGAGTAAGGAGGGCTCCATCCTCCCTGGACACCAGCACCTGGGCCTCTGACCTGTGGCCCCAGCGGCTCTCCCTGCGGGTGGCCCACACGTCTGTCTGTCTGTGTCTGTCTGTCTGCATGTCCCCACCCCCACCAAGAGCAAGCCGCATCCGACCTTCTACCTTGTCTCTGCTTCCATCCAGGACCTTTTACCAGTTTGAGGCCGCATGGGACAGCTCCATGCACAACTCCCTCCTGCTGAACCGGGTCACCCCTTACCGAGAGAAGATCTACATGACCCTCTCTGCTTACGTTGAGGTAAGAAGCCTGCCCCCAGGGCACTCCACCAAAATCATCCGTGCCCCAAGCCTCAGCTGCTTGCCAAGGGGCAGTGAGGGTGCTTGTTAGCCCTGGACAAACCCAGTCAACCCTATTCTCTTCTGAGAAGGCTTCTTAAGTCCTTGAATTAAATCTATGTACTTTTAATGGCTATGCTCACAATTAACTAACGCTGCTATATTTAGTGTATGGGTTTGTCCTTGGGGTTGCAAGATGGTTGCAGCACCACCAGACATTGCATCTATCTTCCAGGCAGCACAAAAGCAGAAGCCTCCCCTTCTCCATCCCCAGGGTCTGAGGCCATGACCTCCCTTCGAAGCACAGGAGGAGGCTGGGGGCATGGGCATTTCTTGCTGTGCACAGTAATGAGGAATGGGGGCGGGGATTTGGGGTCTGCAGCCAGCGGGATGGTAGAGACAAAGGCATCCACCCCCCTAGAGCCTAACTACTCCAGCTGTAATATGGGGACCTACCTGTGTGACTGCCCCATGGGATGAGGTTTGCTCAGGCTGAGAAAACACTTGCAGGGCTTTGCCCAGACAAGACCCCAGCTTTGTCAGCAGTTATCTTGGAGCTTCGGGAAAACCAAAGAACTGGCTGTTCAAGACAGCACCTCGCTCGCTGTGCAGTAATTTCCTGTGGTGTCTGAGAGTTAAACTGTGGGTGCACAGACAGGGTCCAGTCGGATCCTCACAAACGTTTTGGGGACAGTGTCGCCCCGATTTAATGGTGAGGCAGCTGAGGCCCGTGTCCAGGGCACTTGGGGCCCCTGCACGGACACCGGCCCCCGGCAGTGGGTGCCCGGCTCTCTCTCCCGCCTGGCTGTGGGTCGGGCGGAGGCTCTTGTGCCCCGAGGGGGAGATGGCTAGGTGCAGCTGGAGCCGAGCGCCCTGGGCTGTCCTTGGGTCCGAGCCCCTCCCTGCCCTCTGCAGCTGGAGAACTGCACACAGCCGGCCGTCATCACCAAGGACTTCTGCATGGTCTTCTACTCCCGCGATGCCAAGCTGCCGGCGTCGCGCTCCATCCGTAACCTGTTCGGCAGCGGGAGCCTGCGGGCCTCGGAGAGGTGAGCCTGCAGTGGCGCCCTGGGCGCAGGGAGCACCAGACTGGGCTGTGCGCGGAGCAGTATGTCACGTGGTGCACTCCGGGCCGGCTGGCCCATGAGACGGAGGACCCGCCCCGGTCCCGTCGGGCCTCCGGCTCTGGGGTCCATCTCACTCGGACCGTCAGTGGACGCCGCCGGGCACTTGTGGGGACACCGATGTCATGTTGGGGGGTGTGAGAGAGCCAGGCTCTCCCCACGGCACAGTGGGAAGGCCTGAGGTGTGCACTCTGGGGCCTCCCTGGGAGGTGCCGGTGACCTTCGGCCCCAGGGGCCATGCGGATCTGTGCTATTGGGACTGCTCCCCCCACTCCGTGGGAGAAGCTGGGTAAACACGGGGCTGGGCGGGAAGGGGGACTCTGGACAGCACTTCCTGAGGACTTGTGCTGAGCCAGTGCCTCTCGGAGGCTGGCGTCCCTTCTTGCGCTCTGACCACTCCCTGCATTCTTGGGGGTAGGGCAGGAATGGCCGAGAATGTCAAGGCAGTAAGCGGGGGCCCTGCACCAGCAACAGGGACCACCAAGGGTGCCAGGTCACCGCTGGCCGCCTTCAGTGAGGCTCCCCGTGCACTGTCTCGTGGGCCCCCGTGTCCAGGCTGCTCTGGCACAGCCGGGAGGAAGGGGGGGTGGGGGTCCTGGGCTGGCCATGATCCTGTCGTCCAGGAGGTCACCCCGTGCGCGTGAGCTCCTCTCCATGAGTGGGTTAGTGGGGTGCCCTTGGCAGAATCAGTGGTCCCAAGAGAAAGGGGTCCCAGCGGGAGTCTGGGATGGGAACCATGTACAGGGACTGCATCGCGGGGAACCTAGCGCCTCAGCCACCCCGTGCAAGGCCGCTTGGCGTGGGCGGCTGCAGGACTCGCGCCCAGTGTGCATTTGATGGTGGCGAGAGTCGGTGCCTGGCCGACGCAGGGCCAGGTGACGACGTTCCTCCTCCCACCCCCCACCACTCCTGGCAGCAATCGCGTGACGGGCGTGTATGAGCTCAGCCTGTGCCACGTGGCCGACACGGGCAGCCCAGGTAAGCGTCTACCCTGGGCTCTCTGGTCGGGGGTGGGGTGGGGCACCGTTGGAGGTCAGGGAGCCCGGTCCCCTGGGATCACCTGGGTGACTGCAGCCACGCTGCCATTGGGGGCCCCTCACCTGGAGACTCAAGTGCCCACCTCGTGCCCCCCGGCATTGCTGGGGGGCTGGAGGGGAGGGAGGAAGGGAGAGGAGGGGCAGCCGAGACCCCGCGGGACACCTGGCTCTGGGGGCCTGGGGCGGGGGTCCCGCCTCCCTCGGTGGATAAGCCTGCAGCTAGGGCTGCGTCTGACGGCGTCGCTCCAGGGATGCAGCGGCGGCGCCGGCGGGTGCTGGACACGTCCGTGGCCTACGTCCGGGGTGAGGAGAACCTGGCGGGCTGGAGGCCGCGGAGCGACAGCCTCATCCTGGACCACCAGTGGGAGCTGGAGAAGCTGAGCCTCCTGCAGGAGGTGAGAGGGCCGCGCCCGCCGGGCTCTCACCCCGCCCAAGATGGGGCACGTGGCACTCGAGCCGACCGGCCGCATGACGGCCACCGGCTTAGGGGGGAAGGTTCATCCTCGACCCAAGCGCAGACTGTCGGGCAGTAGATGAGACAAGAAAGAGACCGGGCGGGAAGCTAGTGGGCAGGGCGAGGCCCTTCTGTCGCTCGGGCCAGGACGGCCAGTGTCCAGCCGCGGCGCTGACTGCGGGCCAGGGCGCGGGTGGGAAGCGGGCATCCGGGGCCACGTCCACCCTCTGGGCCCTTCGCCAGGCCACAGCTGCAGCGTGCACGGCCCCCTGGAAAGCGGCTGCGGGAACGTGGTGTCCGTCCCGTCGGCTCACGGCGGGCGCACGGGCGGGTCTGTTGGCGCCACGTCCCACGCCACAGCCCGGCTGGGCGGCCGGCTCTCCCGGGCCTAACCGGGCCTGGGGCTCAGAGCAGCCGCCCACCCTCCCTGCCCTGGCGGGAGCAGAGGCAAAACCACGCTTGTGCTCCTCTGTGCAGGTGGAGAAGACCAGGCACTACCTGCTGCTGCGGGAGAAGCTGGAGACGGCCCAGCGGCCTGCTCCCGAGGCCCTGTCCCCCATCTCCAGCGAGGACTCCGAGGCCCACAGCTTGTCCACCTCCCCGCTCGCGGCTGCGGGCCGGCCGTCGTCCCTGGAGGCTCCCAACGAGAGGCAGCGGGAGCTGGCGGTCAAGGTGGGCGGCAGGCGGGTGGCGGCCGTGCTCCTGGCCCTTTCCTGGTGCCAGTGTCTTGTCATGGCCACCAGGATCTGGGAGAATGAGTACGTAGGGTCACCTTGAACTCGCCCCCACCCCACCCCACCCTACCCACATTGGAACCCGGGGACCTCTTATAGCCTACTCCCCAAGGCAGTGCCCTGCTCTCTCTTGCATACCTATGCTGATGGGGAGCTCGCCACCTACACCAGAGCTGGCCCTTTCTGCTGCTGGGTGGGCCACGGGAAAGGCCTCCCGGACTTCAGGGGATGCTGGCCCCACCCCCAGCCCCGCCCAGGCCCCAGGCCTGCCCCGGGGGCTTCCTCAGATGGCCGCATCACCTGGGAGAGGTGAGGGTGCTTCCCACCTTGACCTGGGGTGCCTGGCCCCTCAGCCAGTCTCCCGTGTCCCGGGCCTGTGTCCGTGGCGGAGCCGGGTCCCGGGAAGCCCCTGACCAGGCGTCTGCTCTCCGGCAGTGCTTACGGCTCCTCACCCACTCCTTCACCAGAGAGCACACCCACGGCCACGTCTGCGTCAGCGCCAGCGAGAGCAAGGTGGGTGTGGAGGGCCGCCCGCGGGGGCTGTTGTGGCCGAGAGAAGGGGATAAGGGTTTTCTTAGGAGCATTCCTCTCCCAGCCTAAAGGGATGCCTCAGAGCTGAGGGGTGGCCTCCCGGGGCCTGAGGCTGGGGTCCTGGAGGGCAGGGAGCGAGGGGCCCGCCGGGTCCAGGGCTGTCCGCTCGGTGTCCTCCCTGGCTCCAGTCTTCCCAGTCCCCAGCCCTATCCAGCCTGGCCCTCACCCAGCTGCCTCTGTCCCGGGCTGGTCAAGCCCCCTCTCCTCGGCGTCCTTCCCTCCTTGGCGTCCTACCTGGGGGCCCACCCTGGTCTTGCTGCCTTATACCCATGCCCAAGGCTGGGGTGGCTCTTGTGCTGCCCTCCGTGGAGCCAGTGGAGGCTGGCCCTGCCCCGCGTCAGGCTCCAGGCTTCCCTTCCGGCGCTCTGGCCCATCACCAGTCCCCCACCCAGTGGTTCTCGCTCCGTCTTTGGAGCTCTACAGCCTCGAGGACCTCCTTCGGCAAGGCAGAGCCTGAAGCGCTGGGAGAGGGTGGGGAGGCTGGGAAGAGAGCCCAGCCCGCAGCTGGAGTGGGGTTGCCCTAAACAGAAGGTAAAATGCAGGCAAAGGTGCCGCGGCAGGGATGCCCCCACCCACAGAGGGCCCTGAGGCTGTCCCCGAAGAACCGTCTCTCCTCCACAGCTCTCTGAGATGTCTGTCACCCTGCTGCGGGACCCGTCCATGTCCCCTCTGGGGGCGGCCACGCTCACCCCCTCCTCCACCTGCCCCTCCCTGGTCGAGGGCCGGTATGGAGCTGCTGACCTGAGGTAAGTGAGCTCCAGGCTCCTGGCAAAGCTTCCGCCTCCACAAGCTGACCGACGACAATGGCTGGGACTCGGGCACAGAGCAAGAAGGCAGGGCTCGAGGGGCTGGGTGTCTGGGGACAGCCACACACTAGGGCAGGGCTGGGGGAGGGGGTCTGCCCTGCCGGCTGACGGGCCCTGTCCAAGGTCATTTTCTGCTGAAGAGTAGATTTAGAATACAGTCGTGAATAAAACCAGGAACGGGTCAAAACACTAAACAAAAAGCCCTATTCAGTGGCAGCACTCATAAAATACTCAGTGGGCAAAGTGGTGACAAAGCAGAGCCTAGAGGCCACTTAAGCCCACCTGACACCTGCTGAGCGGTGCTGGGGGCAGGGGACGCGTTGCTGGCAGTGCTCGTGTCTGATCCATCAGGTCTCATGACACCTCAGGCTTTCCAGATTGTCTTCTTGAAAGGAAAAGGCATCAAGCCCTCTGGGCGCCATCCTGAGTCAGGCCTCCTTGGCCACCGGGTCCGTCGCTTGGGCCTGGTGTCCACAGTCGACTAGCAGCTCCCTCCACGCACACGGTCCCTGAGAAAGTCGGGTCAGCTTCAGTTTAACTTTGGAGACAAGAGATGCGGAAGCCGCTTTCACGGGGGGTGGAGGTGGGGAGCCAGAACGTGCCACGGGAGAAGGCGCCGCGTCGGCGTGGACCCTGCCCGCCACACATCGTAGCACAGCGCGGCGCAGCGGCGGGCCGGCCGGAGGTCTGAGCCGGCGTGGGGGGCAGGCCCAGGCAGGTGCCCCCGGCGGTTCTGAGGGGGTGACACTGGCTGTCGGGGAAGCCGGGCCAGAGAGGCACCTCCTGGCAGGAGTGCAGCGGCTTCACTCTGCTTTCCCAGGACCCCACAGCCCTGCTCCCGGCCGGCCAGCCCAGAGCCTGAGCCCCTGCCGGAGGTGGATTCCAAGAAGCCCCCTTCCCCTGCCCGGGCAACGGAGACTAACAAGGAGCCCCAGCGCCAGCTGGTTCCCGACATCCAGGAGATCCGGGTCAGGTGCGTGGGGGCCCTGCCCCAAACGGGGGCCCTTCTAAAGCACCACCCCGCCAGTTCTGCCCCTGCAAGGACAGGTGGGCTGCCCCTGACCTGGAATGGAGACAGCTCTGTGCCGGGGGGTCAGGCAGGGCCCCCTGACCTAGGACAGGGGTGGAGAATGAGCAGACATAAAGGGCAGGAGGGGGGACCAGAGCCAGAGCCAGGGCCAGTGCCGGGCGGGGGCTGGGCACCTGGTGGGCAGCTGCAGAAAGATGGTTTCGGTGCGTCCCCGCCCCCAGCCCGATCGTCTCCAAGAAGGGGTACCTGCACTTCCTGGAGCCGCACACGGCCGGCTGGGCCAAGCGCTTCGTGGTCGTGCGGCGGCCCTACGCCTACATGTACAACAGCGACAGGGATGCCGTGGAGAGGTTCGTGCTCAACTTGTCCACGGCCCAGGTTGAGTACAGCGAGGACCAGCAGGCGATGCTCAAGGTGCGACACGGCCGCGGGCGGGGGGAGGGCGGGCGCCGGGCCTGGTCCTCCTCCGCGGGCCCTGCGTCCGCTCGCTGCCCGGCTGAAGCCAGGCCCGTCTGTCACGGGCCGGGACATGGGGGTCAGCCTCCCTGTCCCTCTGCCTCTCGTGTCCCGGGGTCGCTCTGCCCACCCATGGGGCTGGTAGTCCTGGTGACAGCAGCGGTGATGGGTGGCGCAAGCGTTACTCCTCTCCCATTCGATGGCTAACGACACAGTCCCCTCCTCCTGGGGACGCCCACAGTGGGTGTCATGGAGCCCTGCAGGGCCAGCGGGGCAGTGGGCCCAGGAGTCCAGCCCCTTGTGCCTGGCTTTGCCCCTGCTCCTCTCTGAGCAAGCGGTGGCCCTGGATGTGAGGAGCCCTGACTCCTGGCTGGTGGCCACGGGGCCCACTGGGCACTGATTCCCTGTGGTGGGGGAGGGGGAGGTGTGAGCTCAGCCCGCCACCCACGCCCGCCACATCGAGGGCTCGGGCCTGAGAGAAGATGCCAGGATTAACGGGCCTCAGAGGATACATCTGGGCCAGCAGCTGAGCCAGGGTCCCCGGGGGAGGGACCTTGGCCTGTGAGGGGTTGACTCATCCCACGGGGACACAGAGCAGTGACAAGGTAGCCTCGGGCGTGGCCACGGGGACATGAGAAGATACCGGTGTCCTGACTACAGAGGCTTCCAGATGGGAGCCACCGCCTGCAGGGTCAGGATGGGCTGTGCATGCAGCCGCGCTGCCCCCTCCTAGGGGTCTTCTCTTCTGCTTCCTCATCCTTGACGCTCCCCCTGGGGCGGGGAGGGGCCTTTCCCCGCCCACCTGGGCCCCGGTGGAGTGGCGACCGCCCCTAGCTGACCGCGGGAGGCCTGGCGCCCCTCACGGCAGCCTCCCTCCACAGACCCCCAACACGTTCGCCGTGTGCACGGAGCACCGGGGCATCCTGCTGCAGGCCAACAGCGACAAGGACATGCACGACTGGCTGTACGCGTTCAACCCCCTCCTGGCAGGGACCATACGGTACGTCCTGCCTGCAGAGGGCGGGGGGGACGGTCTTGAGGACGTGAATTCTTGTTTTCGGGTCGTTGCTCCTCACCGAGTGTGTAAATCCCCAAGATGTTCAGAACTGACACTCAACCAGGGCGGGCCTCGATGTTGGGGACACACTGCAGCCAGGCTTGGGGACAGGCAGGCCCTCGGTGGGTGGAGCCTCGCCCCTAGTCAGTGACTTACAAAGGAGGCTGGGGTGTGGGGACGGGACTGGGAGGAGGGCTGCTCCCCCCGAGTCACAGGGCCAGGAGACAGGGGTTACGTCTCTCGGGCGATCGGGGAACCAGAGACACTAATGCCGGCATTCTGGCGCCCTGACCGCCACTTCTCTCCCGCCCTCGGCAGGTCCAAGCTCTCCAGGAGGAGGTCTGCCCAGATGAGGATCTGAGCCGAGCCCTCCTGGACAGCCAGCAGGCCCGGCCCCGCTCTCCCACCCTCGTCACCATCTGTCGTGTCATCCGCCGCCCAGCCCTGCTCTCAGCAGACAGCCAACGCGCCCCCTCCTCCCGGGGATGCCCGCGCTGGGCCCCGAAAGCCCACCTCTGGCCAGGGACCTGCCACACGACCTGTCGTGCTCCCAGCAGAGGCCGCGTTTGTTGTCCTTTCTTCATTCGGAACGCGCCCTGGGTGGGAAGAGCTGGGAGACGCCAGGAAGGCCAAAGGACAGGAGCCACGGGGGCGTCGCTGCCGTTCTAATATTTTTTTACGCATAGACAGACTATAATTAACATACATCAGTTAGTGACACTGAAACAGTCCACTCAGAAATTAACTGTAAGACTGTGTTTTATTTATAAGTGTGCATCTCTTATGCCCTCACGTAGACCCGCAGGGCTCAGGTGGACCCACCCCGCTTGCCCCCAAACGCACCTCCCAAGCTTCTTAAGGACACGCAAGGCGGGGCAGCCGCCTGGGAAGACCACAGTGAGGTGGCGTCGGGACAGGCCGGGCACCTCCCGGTTGGCACCACGGGGGCACCTGCCCGGCCGGAGCTGAGGCCTCTGCCCAGCGGCCTGTGGGGCAGGCCCTGGTCCCAGGGCGTGTGTGTGCGTGTGCCTGTGTGTGTCTGGGGGGCTCTGAAGCCTGAAGTCCGAGCAGCACAGAAGGTGGGTGCACTCCTCCTCGCAGGAGGGAGGACCCACGTCTCACCTGGACAGCAGCCGCCTGAGGTGCGAATGTCCAGGTGACGCCGGCAGCCTGTCCCTGGCAGCACGTGGGAGGTGAGGCAGCAGGCGCCTGGCTGGGGGCCGTCCTGGTGGGAACCGAGCGGGAGAGTGGTCAGGGTCCCACCGGGCGTGTCCTGTGTCCAGGCCGGCTGGGCGCGGGGAGCTGTGTTTAGAGGTGGTCTAGGCAGCGAGGGGCTTCTGGTGTGGCATCTCCAGCCACTGTGAGACTGGGGTGAGCTCCAGGTCGCTCCAGGGAAGAAATGGTGACTTCCCCTCTTTGTCCCAAGAGAGGAGTTTCTGTGAGTCCCGGTGAGAAAACTCCACGGGGTCAGGTGAGGGCAGCCCGTCATCAGGGGGGCTTCCTCCTGTATCCGAGGGCGTCACCCTTATCTTGTTCTGCCCCCTCGTGACAATATCCATTTCGTCCCCTTTGCAGGCCCCATGCCTGAGGGCTGACCGGAACCGGGCAGGAGCCAGCCCCGGGCTGAGAGTCTGGCCGTGTGTCATGCCCAGGCCATAAACCCTTCAGAGAAACCAGGGCCTGGGGTCTTCAGTGACCAGTTCCTACACTCAGAGGCACATTCAGCCTCTTTCTAGCTCGAGGGAAAACAGCAACCACAGCACAAGACCCGTCCCTACCACGTCCCCCCAGAGGGGGTGACGGAGGGTTCACATTCTGGACTAAAGTCAAACATTGTCCGGAAACCAGCAGGCCTGTGCTCCCCCCACAGGGCTTCCCTGGAGGCAGAGGTCAAGACGCAGAGAGCGGAGGGGACAGCACGCTCTGGAGCAAGCACTGACGCTGGCCTTCGTGATGGCCTTGAGGGCAGGGAGGAGAGACGGGTGGGGTGAGTTGTCCTAAGATGGGTCAGTTCCAAGAGCCCCTCCTTCCTACAGGGAGATTGGAGGTGCAGGGCTCAGGCCACGGCCACTCAGGTCAGCCAGCCTGAGGCCGTGGACTCCGGAGAGTCTGAGGCCCTCTCACCCCGGGCACAGGTGTCTGGGGCCAGCCAACCTGCAGAGCACCCGCTGAGTGGGGCAGGGGGCCCCCGGGAGGGTTTCTGGGAATCGCCCCAAATTCAGGGGCCTCCACGGCCATGGAGGCCTCCAGGGCTGCTTCGTCTGGGCCTTGCGCTGTCTTGGCATCTTGGCAGTAACTCGGAACCAGGTGTGGACCATCTGGTGCCCCCTACCCGTCACCACTTCCTCCTCTCAGGCTGGCTCCCACGCGAGGGCCTGGGTCCGAGAATTCCATCTGTGAGTCGGGAAAGCTGCTCTCCCATGCCCGGTGCCATGTAAGCCAGAGACAAGTGGTTTGGGACTCAGTTGCCACATCTGTGACATGGGAGGCTGGTCTGGAGGCCCGTGAGGGTCCTCAGGTTGTGGGGTGCAGACAGGAAAGTCAGGTCTGGCTGTGGCTGCTGTGTCCTGCGAGTGGGGAAGGAGAGAAAGATCCAGAAAGCCATCTCTCTTGGACGGTTTTTGTTCCAGTGCTTGCTGCTGCTCAGGCTGCAGCCTCATTGTGCTTGAGGCCGTGCTCGCCTGGAGGGGGCTCTCTGTCGCCCAGGGAGGGATGGGCTCCTTCTGCTGTGGCCCTAGGGAGGAGCCCCAGGGAGGGAGATGCTGGGCTCCCGGCTGAGCGGCCCGGCTCCAAAGCGATCCGGCTGGTGCCCAGGGCCGGCTGTTGAGACGCTCGTAAGTTTCAAGGCCTCTCTGTTCTGAGTAGTCATTGTCTCTCTCACCGACAATGCACACACACGCACGCACGCACACCCACACACACACCAGGGCGGCTGCAGTGACGTGGTCTCCCGGCAATCCTAGTCCCCCCTCGACACCTCTGGGGCGGATGTCGCAAGGCACTCGGGGAGGGTCCCCAAACGTCGCCGATGCTGCAGGCACGAGCAGGGTGGCCACACTGGTCCTCCGTCAGCTCTCCTCAGCGCGGGGACCCCGCAGGCACCCTCCTGTATCCCTGGGGCTGGGCCACGCGTTCCCCCGGGAGAGACAACAGGCTGTGGCTCCTTCCCAGGTCCGTGCGTCCCGCGGCCAACTGTCTCCTGAGTTCCCCCGTGGCTTGTACATACGTGGTTGTGGCACACCCCAGCCCCTGCACTGTAAGTGCCATCCTGATGTAATGACTCTAGTTCCCTGATGTCCGAAACCCAAGTGTTAGGCTCTAGGCTCCTGTACCGTGTGTGTGCACTTAAGGCTCTGTCCAATTAAGAAATAAACATGGCTCTTTATGCAACACCAGACCCGCGGGTCTCCACTTGGCTTTATTTGTGTGTTAGGTCTGTTTGCTGGGGCCTTAAATAGCCACAGGGCCAGGTGTCCAGCGCTGTCTGGGGACAGCACGCATCTCCCAGTGGCGAGGTGGGGAGGGGAGAGAGCCTTGAGGGGTGGGAGGTACAAGACGGTGTTTATCGTGGTCGCATCCACCTGCTTCCCTCAGTACCCGGCTGCACCTGTCTGAACAGCTCCAGGTGCCCTTGGGTATGCCACCCCTGTACTGCCAGCCTCATGCCCAGGCAACCCCAAGTCCTTTTATGTGGTCAGCATTACCTCATACCAAAACCAGACAAAGACATTCCATGAAAATAAAACTACAGACCAATATCCTTCATCAACATAGAAACAAATATCCTCAATAACATTTTACCAAATTGAATCTAGTAGTACATAAAAAGGTTAATACCTCATGACCAAGTTGGGTTTATCCTGGGAATGCAAGCTTGGTTCAAGAACTAATCAATGTAATTCACTATATTAAACTAATAGAAGAAAAATCATGTTATCCTCTCTATAGATACAGAAAAAGCATTTGACGAAAATCCAAAATTCATTGCTAATCAAAACTTTAAATAGAAGATAACTTCCTTAACCTGATAAAGTGTGTCTACAATAAATCTGTAGCTAACACCATACTTAATAGCAAAAAAATTAATACTTAACCCTTAAGATTGGGAACGAGACACGGATGCCCTCTATCATCACCCCAATTCAACATGGTAATAGAGATCCTAACCAGTGCAGTAAGGCAAAATGAAGAAAGAAAAGGCACACAGATCAGAATGGAAGAATGGCATAATAGGTAGAAAATTTAAAAAGACTCCCTGGCGGTCCAGTGGTTAAGACTCTGTGCTTCCATTGCAGGGGGCATGGTTCGATCCCTGGTTGGAGAACTGAGATCCCACATGCCACGCAGCCAAAAAAAAAAAAAATTTTTTTTTAAAGAATATACCAAAAATCTGCTAGAATTAATACATGAGTTAAGCAAGGTTGCAGAATACAAGGTCAATATACAAACACTAATTTTATTTTATTTTTTTGTTGAAGTATAATTGATTTACAGTGTTTCAGGTGTACACCAAAGTGATTCAGTTATATATATACATGTACACACACACACATATATATATATTCTTCTTCAGATTCTTTTCCATTATACATTATTACAAGGTATTGAACTACAAACAGTAATTTTATTTCTATATACTAGCGATAAACAGTTGAAAATTTGAGTTAAAAAATGTACCACATGCAAGAGGGAAGAGATATGGGAACATATGTATATGTATGACTGATTCACTTTGTTATAAAGCAGAAACTAACACACCATTGTAAAGCAATTATACTCCAATAAAGATGTTAAAATAGCAAAAATGTGAACTACGTATGTATAAATCTGACAAAACATATGAAAAATCAGTATGCTGCAAACTACAAAACATTGATGAGAGAAATCAAAGACCTAAGTGAAATGAAGAGTTACACTGTATTCATAATTAGAAGATTCAATATTTGTTAAGTGGTTATCTCTCCCCAAATAGATCTATAAATTCAACATGATCTCAATCAAAATTCCTGTAGATATCAACCACCTGATTCTAAAAGTTTTGTGAAAAGTAAAGGAACTAGAAGAGCTAAAACAACTTTGACACAGAAGAATAAAGTAAAAAGAGTCACACTACCCAATTTTGACTTACCATAAAGCTACAGTAATCAGGACAGTGTGGTGCTGGTAAAGGGACAGACACATAGATACAGGCAACAAAAGAGAGAATCCAGAAGTAGACACACACACAAATATAACGAACTGATTTTTCTTTTTTTTACAAAGGTGCAAAAGCAATCAATGGAGAAAGGATAGACTTTTCCACAAATAATGTTGGAACAATTGGACATTGATATGTTTTTTAAAATGAACATCAACCTAAACCTCACACCTTATACAAAAAGTAACTCAAAATGTTATGTAAAATCTAAATCTATAAAATTTTTGGAAGAAAACATACAAGGAAATCTCCAGGAGACAAAGCTAGGCAAAGTGTTGTTGGACATGACACCAAAAGCTCTATCCATGAAAGAAAAGAAATGCAAGATTGAACTTCATTACAATGAAAAAACTTTTGCTCTGTGAAAGAAAATGAAAAGACAAGCTACAGATAAGGAGAAGGCACTCACAAATCATACATCTGGCACAGGACTTGTCTCCAGAACACAGTAAGAATTCTCAAACCTCACTGATAAGAAATAAAACAACCCAATTTAAAAATGCTAAATGATACCACTACACACATATTAAAAAGGCTAAAATTAAAAACAAAAAACAAAACCTGACAATATCAAGGGTTGGCGAGGAAACAAAGCAACTGGAATTCTCTATTGTTTGTGAAAATGCAAAAGGCACAGCCACT
This sequence comes from Eschrichtius robustus, assembly GCF_028021215.1. NCBI lineage: Eukaryota > Metazoa > Chordata > Mammalia > Artiodactyla > Eschrichtiidae > Eschrichtius > Eschrichtius robustus. The sequence continues at coordinate 1,065,457 of NC_090828.1, forward strand.
CTGGACATGAGTTTGGGAATTTCTTAGAAAGCTAAACATACACTTTCATATGACTCAGCAGTCCTACTGCTGGGTATCTACCCTAGAGAAATGAAAAACTATGCCCTAGAAAACTGATATTCATATGTTTAAAGCAACTCTACTCATCGTTGCCCCACATGGGGCGATATAAAATAAAAATGAAAAGAAAAAGTCAGTGACTTCCCTATATACCAGAAACAAACAGCTAGAATTTCAAATTTTAAAAACACCATTTACAGTAGCACCCAAAAAAGGAGAGAAATAAGTAAAACAAAAACAAAAACACAAGGTAGGTAAAAATCAAACAAAATATGTTCAGAATCTGTATGCAGAAAACAACAAAATTCTGATGACAGGAATCAAAGATGTAAGTAAATAGAGAGACATTCTGTGTTCACCGATTGCAGGACTGACTACTGTAAAGATGTGAGTTTTTCTGGTTGGACCTACAGATTCCATGCACCCCAATCACAGTGCCAGGACACCAGATATTGACAAACTGATTCCAAAGTTTGTACGTCAAGGCCAAAGCCCCAGAAGAGCCAACACAGTACTGAAGAAGAACAAAGTTGTAAGACTCACACTACCCGACTTCAAGACTTACTATCAGCTTTCAAAAATCAGGATGGTGTGGTGCTGGTGAAAGAGCAGATAAATAGATCAACGGAGCAGGACAGAGAGCCCAGGGATAGACCCACCCAAGCAGAGTCAACTGATTTTGACAAGGGAGCGAAGGCAGTTCAAGGGCACGAGGACAGTCTTCACGACAAACGGTGCTGGGGCAATGGGATGCCCACAGGCAAAAAAAGTATTTTAAAGAATCTGGTCACAGATCTTACACTTTTCACAAAGTTAAGAAGTTGAGCCAAAATGGATCTTAGACCTAAATGTAAAATGGGAAACTGTAGAACTTCTAGAATTACGTATCCGAAGACCGTATCAAGAAAATGGACCAGGACCTGGGAGGAAGTACTTGTAAAACAATTATAGGACAAAGGACTTGTATCCAGAATATATGAAGAATTATTATAACTCAATGATAAAAAAGATATACAGTTTAGTAAAAAAAAAGAACCAAAGGTATTTGAATGACCAATAAGTAGGCTCCTGACAATGTGTGTAACATCACCTGTCATCAGGGAAATGCAACTTCCCACCACCGAGAGAACTAAACACCAGGGAGAACAGGAAATGTGTGAAAGTCTTCACAGCACCGACTTTTATAGACACCATGCATCTCATACATTGCTCCTGGGAGTGTAAAAACTATAACTACCCTGCAGAAAGTAGTGATGGTACCTTACAGAATTAAGCATTCACCTGCCCTGTGGTCTAGAAAAATTCTTTAGGTATTTACTCAAAAAAAAAAAAAATTGTCTACAAGGACTTATACGAACGTGCGATAGCAGTTTTATTTGTATTAGTGAAAAAAAAAATGGAAGAAAACCTAAATGTTTGTTCATCATCAGGAAAAATGGATTAACAAGTTGTGGTTCATCCATGAAACAGAATTCCATTCGGCAATAAAAAGGAGCAAAACTCTGACACTGGAAACAAAATCAGTCCACCTCCCTGCTGGCCCCCAGGTGGAGACGCGGGAGTCTGGTTACATTTGATTGTCCCCAAGCCTGTGATGAAGTAAAGCAGGAAGCCAGACGCCTCTGATTAGGGGCAGGGTCGACTGGGAAGGGACACGAGACTTTCGGGGAAAACGTTCCTATCTGGGTAAATGTGTGGGTTACCTGGGTTTGTGCACTTGTCACACAGGTGGAAGTCCACTATTAAGACTGGTGGGCTCCGCACCACTTAAGTTTTATCAGAAAACAAAGACTGGGCTTCCCTGGGGGTGCAGCGGTTAGGAATCCGCCTGCCAATGCAGGGGACACGGGTTCCAGCCCTGGTCCGGGAAGATCCCACATGCCATGGAGCAACTAAGCCCGTGTGCCACAACTACTGAGCCTGAGCTCTAGAGCCCGCGAGCCACAACTACTGAGCCCATGAGCCACAACTACTGAAGCCCACACGCCTAGGGCCCATGCTCTGCAACAAGAGAATCCACCGCAATGAGAAGCCTGCGCACCGCAATGAAGAGTAGCCCTGCTCGCCGCAACTAGAGAAAACCCGCGCACGGCAACGAAGGCCCAACACAGCCAAAAATAAAAATAAATAAATAAATTAAAAAAAAAAATAAAAACCTAATTAACATTGATTATTCAGTGTGAATGACCGTGGAACTCCAGTCAGGAGGTCTGCGCGGTCATGCGGTTCTGTGTGCTCTGACCTGAGCAGGTGTTGGACACCTGGAGACCAGGCCCCAACTGCTGGGAGCGGGGTGACAGTTAGGGAAGGACGAAGGCCAGCAGCTCCCGAGGTGGACAGGAGGTCTCCCCATGCACTCATGCACCGCGTGGGCCCTGAGGGGAACCCGCTGTCGAACAAAATAACCGATAATCTGTAATAGGAAGAGAAGAGTATTACTTAAGCCAGACTGAAGACTATAGTCCGGAAAACAGCTTTCCAGATGACTGGGAAACTGCTCTGCAGAAGCAGAGTTTTCAGCAGTTTTATAACTTGTCAGAACAAAGAACATCAACCAAGTCAGGGTTACATTCCTTCAAGGTTTAAAAAAAAACAGACCTGCAGGTACACAGCGAGTCAGCGTGACTTGGTGCCTGGGAGGGAGTCTTGTCCTCAGAGCAGCACCAGCCAGCATCGGCGTCCCAGGAAGGGAGGCATTTCATCTTTATTTTTAACATGGACATTCTTTACTTCTGGTCAATGTGCTCTTTTCTTTCATCATTAAAGCAGAGGTATCCGTACAACGTACGTCTGATAAGCCACAATCAGGCTGCTCGAGTCAGCATCAAATTCAAGCTAACACATGTGTAAGCCAGAATGACTTCCCCAGACCTCAATAGGTGAACATTTCTTTTATCACCGGCTTCTGTGCACCCAGCCGTCAGGTCTCAGTGGCTTCCGGATTGTTCCCAGCTCCTCTGAGAGGGTGGGGGCCTCGCACAAGGGAAGGACAGACACACACACACACACCGCACAACCCAGGCTGGAGTCTGGGGGCTTGTCCGCCTTCCAGGGCGAAGTCGGGGGCCAGGGGACAGTGGGTGGACTTCTGGCAAGGCTGGCCCTGGGGGACCTTCCTGCGGGGGCAAACCTCACCCCTCTCCCTGGAGGGCGGGGGGGCCAGTTGCCTTCCCCACCTCTGGGAAAGTCCTAAACCTCCAAACTGTGTACCGGGGCAACCGAAAAAATCAGCTCCTAATCCTTCAGGCTGCAGGTCCCCACTCCCTGAGTCTGAGCTCCAGGAGGGACAGATGTTGGGTGGGAAAAAGAAAACAAGAGGGCCTGTAAGGGGTGGAGACACGGCCCTCCGAGCAGCAAGACTGGTTCTGGTGGCAAGGCTGGAAGCCTTGGCTGGTTTCGGGCCCCAGCGTTGAAAGTGCCGTGACCTGCTCGGGGATGCGGACCCCCAAGCCGGGGCATCGCCAGGGGCAGGGCGTCTGGTGGGGAAACCAGGGATGCTGCAGGTGACAGGTTCCATCTGGGGCGTAGCCAGCCGACGAAGGTGGCCAGGCCCTGCTCTCACCCTCCACGCTCAGCACCCTCTGCAGCGCTGGGCCCAGCTGAACTCCTTGGAAGGAAATTCATACTGGTTTTGACGGCCTTTTTTCCTCTAATCTTTGGAATCGCTGCCTGGGAAGGAGGGAGGGGGGAGGTGGCGGTGAGGGGTGGTCTTGCCGTCCACCGAGGGGCAGGTGGAGGACAGCAGGACAGGGATGCGACGTGGGGGAGAGAACAGCAGCTGCTGCGGGGCCTGGGGGTCCTCCAGGTGGGCATGAGGTGGGGGCTGTAGAGGTGTCACCTGTGCCCCTTTCCCAGGGGGTCCCCTGGCGGTGTTTGGACGCCAGGCCTTTGCCCGGCAGAGACCACGGCTCCTGGGCTCAAAGCCACCTCCCCTGCTCTGTCCACCCCTCTGCAGGGGTGAGGGTGGGGGCTCAGGGAGAGGGAACCCGTCTCCCCCGGGCAACCCCGCCCTTGCGATGCCTCCGCCCCACTGTGCCTGCACGGGCTGGCGGGTGACAGAGCCGCGTCCCAGAGACCTGGACCTGGGTCTTCAACAGAAGGTGCCTCCGACCCCCAGCTCATTCCTCCTGCCCTGGGAGCGTCCTGCCAGGACTCCCTACTGCCCCGGCCCGGCCCCCTCTTCCCGCTCCAGGACAGGCCTGGGAGAGGGGGTTCAGCCCAGCCCCCGGCCCCGGCCCCTGCCCCTGCCAGGCTCCCTCCACCCCAGTGGCCTCCAGCCTCACTCAGCCTGTCCCCTCTGCTGGAATGACTGCTGCCTCAGGGCTGCCCAGTGGATCCAGTGCAGCCCCCACCCCCGAGTGTCTGCCCCTCCTCCTGCACGTCCTGGGGTCCCTGAGGAGCGTCCATGACCACGACCTCGGGCCTTGTGTTCTTGCAGCCCGGCCAGCGTCCAGCACCGAGTCACCAGCAGAGTCCCAGACTCCCGGTCCCTCCAACTTGAGGCCCAGCGACATATCTCCAGGAAGGGGGTGCATTGTGGGCGTGACTGGGGTGCGGGGAGGGGGGTCACAGGGGATCCCCGCTTGCCCTGGAACAAGTTCACCACATGCTGGGAGCTGGAAGCAGCCCCTGAACTTCCCAGCCACCTGTTTTGCTCAGGACTGACTCACTGCTCTCTTAGAAATGCATGTTACGTGCCCACACTCCAGGCAGACAAATTAAGTATAAGGTGAAGTGGGCCCATTTCTGCAGGTTCAGCTTCCAAGGCGTCCAGAGCAGCCCTGCCGGGCGCCCACAGTTTCCCCACGCGGGGACTCCTGGCCCAGCATGCAGCTGCCTTCCCCGGGCGAACTGGTGGCAGCAGACCCACAGGGCAGGCGGAGCCGGGGACCTTCGCCCAGGATGGGACACGGCACAGGTGCAGGGAGCTGCACGGCTGTGCCCGTGGAGCCAGGAGCCCGGTGGGGTGGGGGTCACAGAGCCCTGCTGGCTCCGACGGAGGCTTTGAGGAGAAGCGCAGGGTGGCCGAGGGGCGGGCCGCTGCTGGGGGAGTTACTGGCCCACCTCCCGCAGGGCCGCAGAGGCGGGGCTGGCGGTGAGGGCACAGGTGTGAGGGCACAGGTGTGAGGGCACAGGTGCGGCGAGGGCACAGGTGTGAGGGCACAGGTGCGGCGAGGGCACAGGTGGTGTGAGGGCACAGGTGCGGCGAGGGCACAGGTGTGAGGGCACAGGTGTGAGGGCACAGGTGTGGTGAGGGCACAGGTGTGAGGGCACAGGTGCGGCGACAGCACAGGTGCGGCGACGGCACAGGTGCGGTGAGGGCACAGGTGTGAGGGCACAGGTGCGGTGAGGGCACAGGTGTGAGGGCACAGGTGTGGCGAGGGCACAGGTGCGGCGAGGGCACAGGTGTGGCGAGGGCACAGGTGCGGCGACGGCACAGGTGCGGTGAGGGCACAGGTGTGAGGGCACAGGTGCGGTGAGGGCACAGCTGTGAGGGCACAGGTGCGGTGAGGGCACAGGTGTGAGGGCACAGGTGTGACGAGGGCACAGGTGTGGCGCTCCCACAGCCCCCTCCCCCCGCCCTTGGGGCCGGGCCACCAGCCCCTGACACGTCAGTCAGCTCAAGTCCCCTGCTGAGCCCGGACCCTCTTGGAGCCTCCAGGCCGATGGCCAGTCTGAACACGTCCCTCTCCTTCTTCTTTGCCACCTTCGCCCTCTGCCAGGTGGCCAGGAGGGCGGCCAAGGCCCTGCTCCCCGGGGGCACCTACGCCCGCTTTGCCCGGGAGGTGGTGGGCGCCGCCCAGCTGGGGGCCTGCTGCCTGGAGATGCGGACGCTGGCGGATGTCGGCCCCTGGGGAGGGGGCTTCGGCCCCGACCTGCTGCTGACCCCGCTCTTCCTGCTTCTCCTGGTGCACGGGGCCGCCCTGGACGGGGCCTCGGCCGATCCCGCCGTGTCCCTGCAGGAGTTCCTCCTGGCCGAGGCCTCTCTGCCTGGCACGCTGCTGGACCTGGCAGCCCAGGCGCTGGGCATGCAGGCGGCCTGTGCCCTGACGCGGCTCTACTGGGCCTGGGAGCTCAGCGACATGCGCGTCCTGCAGACCCTCATGGACGTGCACTGCGGCTCGGCCCTGCGCGCGGCCGTCCCCCACACGCGCTGGTGGAGGGCTCCTGCGCCTTCCTCTTCCACCTGACCCTCCTCCGCTGCCGGAACAGTCTTCCCGTCTACAGGGTGCTGGCCGTGGCCCTGCTGGTCACCATCATGGCCTACACGGGTGAGACCTGGCTGCCCGTCCCCCGGGGCCCGTGTGGCCACCCTGCACACTCGTGCCTGTGGACACGCAGGAGAGGGGCTGCTGGCCGAGGGGCCGCAGAGTCTGGGGGTGGCCATTTCCTGGGCACCTGGTGGGGATGGGAGCCAGCTGGGCTGGATACGGTGTGCTGGGCTGGGACCCCGGCACCTATCAGGGCTGTCCTTCCTGGCTGGGTCTGTCTACACCCCCCAGCTGTCCCTGTTCATCCCTGAAGGCCTACACCTGAGGCAGGTAGGGCGGCCGGTGCAGCCTCTTCAGGGCCCAGGCTCTGGTCTGGAAGCCCCTGCACCCTCGGTCACCCCTCCTAGAGCACCCAGGGCTGCCGTTTCTTCCTCAGCCCCCTCCCCCCTCCAGCTGGGCCCCATGTGTCACCCGAGAGGCAGCCCCCCACCGCTCCCATCCCCCCTCCCATCCCCCATCCCCCTCCTACACCTCCCATCCTCCTCCCTTGTCTGGGTCCGTCCCCCGACCCAGGCCGAGCCTCCTGACCAAGCTCTCATGGGGCCCCTCAGCCCCTGTGGAAGCCGCCCAAGGCTCTCCCCAAGGCCCAGGCCCTGCTCTGGCCCTGCCCAGGGGAGGTCCCTGATCGCCAGCCGTGGTCAGCTGGCCTGGGGCTGAGGGACACTGGTGCTTCTCCACGTGACCCCTCTCGGTCCCCTCCACCCCCCTCTCCTGTTGCTTCTTCGTTAGGCCAAGTCTCTCTCCACGGTCTCTCTGTCTCTTTGTCTCCCCTTCTCACTGCCTCTGTCTCTCCATCTCTGTGTGTCTCTCTCTATCTCTCTCGTTCTCTCAGAGATGACCTCCTGCAGCTGCGGGGTATGGAGAAAAGGGCTGGGGAAGAAGAATCCATCCAGGGGTGAGAGGTCAGGATGGGTGTTGGATGTCCCTGGAGAGACTCTTGTCCCGGCTGCTCCCTGACCCCATGACCTTTGGCCTGGTGAGTGGCCCTCCTCCCTGTGTCCCCGTCAGTACAAGGGAATGAGGATGCGCCGAGCCCCCGGCCTCTGTGCCAAGAACCAGCTCAGGCCCGGGCCCAGAAGGACTCTCGGTGGGGATCTGGGGGCTGGGCCGGGTCCCGGTTGGAAAGGTGGCTGCAGGCAGGGCCAGGAGAAGCCCGTGTGCGCTTCCTCCCATAGCTGGGCCCCTCACGTCTGCCTCCTTCAACCCCGCCCTGGCTGCCTCCGTCACCTTCCACTGCTCGGGGCACACACTGCTGGAGTACGCCCAGGTATACTGGCTGGGCCCTCTGACAGGTAAGGGGCTCAGGGAGTCCCTGGGGGCAGGTGAGCAAGGCCAGCCCTGGGCGGTGGCTCTTATCTGGGGGACAGGAATGATACGCAAGGCATTCCAGGTGGACATACCTGAGGGATTCAGGAGCTGCTGGTACCCAGAGTGCTTCCTGGCTGCGAGGTCCTGTGGGGAGGGGAGAGGGCCAGGTCAGTGATCCCAGCTGCCCTCATGGGGCTCCAAAGGCTCCCTCTGTGATGTAGACGGGGGAAGGGGGGCTCCTCGGCTCCAGTTACAGACCCTGCAGTTAAGGTTCCCCAAGCCACGTGCCCCTCCCTGACCATCCTGGAGGGAGGGGCTGTGAGTGGCCCATCTTGGTCTGGACATCGTCACAGAGGGGGCTGGAGCCAAGGAGGAAGGTAGAAGGGTCTGGGGAGAAGCAGACCCTCCGAGGGTGCTGGGCAGACAGGCGGGGACGGTGCCCCTGTGGGGACTCCCAGTGTCCGGTCCCGTGGCCCCTGCAGGGCATCCTCACAGACCCCGAGCCAGGGTCCCTTGACCAGACGCTCGCTGGGCCTGGTGACAGTGGAGTCCCAGGGGAAAGTGGGCCAAGTTAGACAGTAAGAGGGACCACGCCTCCGGTGTAGGGCTGTGGACGTGGGAGTGGCCTTCTCCTGAGGCTCCTGGGTGAGGGCCCCCGGTGACTCCCAGAAGCGGGGGGGACCCCCTCAACTCACCCTGCCGTGGGTGCCCTTCCTTCGCTGTACCTGTGCCGGGGCAGAGAAGCAGCAAAGGCCCATTAGCAGTGTGGCCGCAGGGCTAGGTAATGGTGCTGTCCTCAGCCACCAGATCCCAGGGATCCGGCCCCGGGGAGTCTGAGGCCCCGGGTGGAGGTCACACCCTCCCCTGCCTCTGGTCGCAGCCCCTTGTCTCCACTGAGCTCGCCACAACCTCATCAGATGGGAGTTGGGGTCCAGCGGAACTCTGGGAGCTTCCTCCCACTTCTGTCTACACGGGGTGAGCACTCAGGGAACCTGGCCTCGGCTTCCTGGGGGAAGGGAAACAAGCGAGGGGGGCTCCTAGGCCGTTGTTACTGTTTGTAACTTCCGCTCTGGGTGCACCTAGTCCTAGGAAATGTACAAAAAAGGCCATGTCCCCTCCTCCGCCCGGATCCCCTCCTCCAGGCCACGTCTTCTCTTTCAGCTGAGTGTTTCGGGTTTACTGGGCCGCACGGGGATTTCTCAGTTTAGGCCTCACCTTGGGGAGGGCACAGATCCGCTGGGTGAGACCAGCGGCAAGGCTCCACTCAGCTCTGACCCTGTCAACACTGGCCCAGAGGAGCCCTGAGGCCTCGCTCGGTGTTCTACGTATGTTTCCTGACTCCAACACCAGTGTCCCCTTTGTCAATGTCGCCCAAGAGGTATGGACAACTGGGAGTTCCCCCGACAGCTCCATCCTTCCTCGGGGGATGCCCTGGTCGCGTCCTCTGCTCCCTCCGCTGGATGGGGTGGGGCACGTCTCCCCCAGAGTCCTGAGACGGGGTCCTGGCAGGGAAATTTGAAATAAGATGTCTTGGCTCTGAGCCCCCATGATTGCCGGTTGGGCGGGGATGGAACTCTCATGGCCTTGCCTCAGCCCCGGGCACCACAGCAAAGCACCCACAGCGAGAGGCTCGAGACCGCTGGCCGCGTGCTCACCCAGCTCCCCAGCTGAGCAGCAGAAATCGGGGTGGGGGCCGTGCCGTGTCTGAGGCCGAGGACGTCCCTCCCTGACTCCCTGGCTCTGTGCTCCCCGTGCTCCCGGGTGCCCCTGGGCTTGTGGCCGCATCGCTCCCGTCTCTGCCCGTCCTCACTGTGTCTCCGCCTCTCCTCCTCCTAGAAGGGCACCAGTCACGCTGGATCGGGGTCCACTCTACTCCAGCGTGACCTCATCTTCAGTTAACTACTTACACCTGCCGAGATCCTATTTCAAATAAAGTCACACTGCGAGGTTCCGGGAATGGCCTGAATCCGGGGGAACACCATTCAGGTCCGTCCTGCCTCTAACTCCAGAGCTGCCATGGCGACATCGAAGCCGTCAGGATCCCCTCGGGAGCCGCCTGCGGAGGAGGCTGGGGGCGAGCACCCATGGGCACGCGTCCGCTTTTGGTCCCCACGGCCTCTCTCGACCGTGATGAGGGCCCAGGCGGGCGTCCAGGGTCCTGGGACCCAGCACTTCTCCCGCAGACCTGCAGTTCTTCCTCCCAGCTTGGTGCCAGGTGAGCCCCACCTCCAGGGGGCCTGGGCTGCCACCTGCTGAAACTCTGGGGCACCCCCTGGAACATGCTGGGCGGCTCCCCGGCTTTCTGCACGGTGCCGGAGGAGCCTGCCCCCTGATTCCGTTAGCGTTTGTCTCGCCTTGTTTTCTGCTCCCCTCGCCCGATCCTGGCGGGCTGACACCGTTTCCAAAACCTCTTTCAGTCTTTTTAGAGCCGTTTCAGGAAACAACAAAACAGGGCCTTGTGCTCCATTTTCCATCTTTATCCAGAAGTTCAGTGAGAACTTGCCCCGAGGACTCGGAGGCTTGGAGGCAGCGCCTGTGGCGGTCACGGGCGGGAAGTCGGGGGTTCCCCTGTGCTGGCTGACCCCGGGCAATCACTTCACCTCTCTGGGCCTGTCCCTCCTCTGTAGCGGGGGTGGGTGGTACCAGCATCCACCTGAGGGTTAAAAGAGGTGCAGCAAGAGGGGCTGGGCACCTGTGGGTACAGGGGCCATTCTCCAGAGCCACGGTGTCCGCGGAGCGATGGCCCCTCGCTTGGAGCACCAGGACCCGAGGTGGGGCACCCGCACATCTGTCCCCGCAGAAAGTCCCTGCAGCCTCTGCACAAACCCTTCCAGGACAGAAACCGCTGCTGCCTGGGCAGTAAATTGTATCAGGAAATTAGTTCAAGAAAAGCAAATATGTGGGCAGCGCGATAAAGCATATCAGCAAGTTATTAGAATTATTCCAGGAGTTTAGAATCTCTATTTTGAAAAATGTTAACATTGCAAACCAAAATCCACAGGCTTGGAAACAAAAATTAAATTTAAGGAACCTGGCGTTAGACAGAAAAGAGCACAATTTCCACGTGAAGCGTTGATGAACCAATTACTAACATGCACGACAACTTAATAATTAATTTTTCGATATAATTGAAGATACAGTGATAAAATGCACAAAGAGGTGTTTGCAATTACACACAAATTATGAGTCAGTTTCTTATATGACCTCCACAAGCTACAGGAAATATGAAAATGGCACTGTATAGATTTACATTTAAATTCAAACTGTCACAAAACTGATTTGTATGAAGAGTTAAATCTTTTTAGAAAACTTGCTCTGAAAGAATCATCAGCTCTAAATGTCCTAAAATTTACATTTCAAAATGATTAGAAAGTATCCCAATGCTCTCACAGCCTATTCATACTCTGAACGGTCCGAGCAACAATTTCATCAGCAGAAAGATCCTTCTCAAAGCTAAAAATTGTCAAAAATAATTGCAATCCTGTATTTGCCCAGAGTGACGGATACTGCTTTCAGTTAGATTAACTGAAAATGAAGTTGCCGAATGTATAAATTTTGATTACCTAATTAAGGAATTTGCAGAAAAGGGAGACAGGAAAATCGGACGAGGGATCAAAATCTCTCATTGATAAAGTATTGTTTATTGTGTGATATAAAAGTCACACCATGTTTTTCACACTAAGTTTACATTGTAAAACAATAAAACAGCCAGTGATTTTACCAGCAAAATGGGTTTATTTAGGAGCCGCAAATAATTGCAGTTCGGGACACGCAACCATATGCGAGTCTGGTAAAGCTATGGGGAGGAAACTCTTCCATAGAGGAGAAGCGGGTTTGGGAGGGGCTGTTATAGGCAAAAAGTCCATTGGACCAAGCAGGACTCAAGAGCGGTTCTTGGAGAAACAGAACCATTCGAAACAAAGGGACTCCACACGGTACACAGAGGAATATTTTGAATATTTTTGCTGAGCTCTAAGCATTTCAAAAAAAAGAGTCACGTCTCCCAGGCTTTAGAGACTGGCTTTGTATGGGCTAAGGCCTTCCCCAATCAGCCTGGCTAGATTTCCAAGGGGCCCCTGAAACCGGTTTTAGGAGATGCAACCTTTCTGGGCTTGTGCGTGTGATTTCCAAATTAGAGTGATCTCCTGGGTCTTTTTTTCCCCCCCATAATCTCGTGCTCCCCGTGGTGTGTGTCTGTGACGCTGCGGGCTCTCTGGGGCTGGCAAGCCTCCCCGCCCTCAGCTGCTCTCCGGAAAGCCTGTCACCTCTGAAGTCCTCCTGCCAAGCCCGTGTGAGCCAAATCCAACAGAGCCTCTAACCCAATTTTAATTCACCGGAAGTGCAGGGACGGAGGGAGCGGAGTACAGCACCCACCTCCGGGAAGGGGTGGGGTGCACCCAGGGCGTGGGCTGTTCTACAGGAACCCTGACCTGGACTCCGAAACGCCAGAGTCACGGAAGAGGCAAAATGAACAAGCCCAGGGGGTGCGGCCACGCACTCACACACACGTGCTTACACACGCGGTTCAGGGCAGAGCCCCCAGAAGGCCCCTCCAGCAGCCGGCCTGCCCGCGGCGTTCGTCGGGGTCTGGGCCCCAGGCTCGCCTGGCCATTGGCAGCACCTGTGCTAACCTGCGCTAAGTGGCCTGGACGCCTGCTTCTGTGGTGGAGGACACGCACCGGTCATCGTCCTGACGGGTGCTGGTTAAGCCCCTACGCTGTCCCTGTGCTGGCCACTTAAGGAACGAGCGCCGCTAACCTGCTCCAAGGGCCTTTCCTTGGTCCCCTGGCTGCGCCCTCACAGCCCCTGTGCCGGGGGTGTGGGAGAGGCTGGTCTGACCGCGCGGTGCCCATCGCAGCCCACGGGCCCTCCAGGGAGGAGGCGCGACGGGAAAGAGGTCAGTGGGAGGCCAGAGAGTCCGGTGCGCAGCTGAAGGAGGCCTTGGGGCTGCCCTGCTTCTCTGGGGGGAGCCCCCCAGGCGTGGGCTGCTCAGGGCCTGCTGCGGTAGATATAGGAATCAGGGGAGCCCGCTGTGGGCAGTGGGCGTTAACCGTAACCTGGCTACAGGGCGAGACGGGCTGCCCTCTGCTGAGGCCTCCAGGCACAGCCCAGGAGCTTTCTCTGCACCCCTACTCCTCCTAGACCCTCCAGCCCCTGATGGTCTAAACTGCCCATTTTGAAGGCAGGAAGTGATCAGGGTAGTGGCGGGAGGGGCGCTGGGGGGTGCACTCCAGGGGCTGCTCTACTGGGCCTTCAGGGAGGGCCGGGCTGCCCTGTAACACCTCTGGCTTCCTGGGCTCCAGGCACCAGGCTCCGGAAAGAGCTCCCCATCTCTGGCCCGCTGCCCCTCCCTCCCCCCAGCACACTCCCACCCATCCTGGCTGTGTGGGGTGTGGGAGCCCGGCTGCGGCGAGGGAGGGGTCTTTTGGAGAGGAGTCCCGTGCCTGCAGAGAGGGCCCAAAAGCACCCCTCCAGCTCCCAGAGCTTGATTTCTAAACCCATCCTCCGATCAAAGGAACCAGCACTTCCTGGAGAAATGGCTGCTTCTAGGGCTGGGGCTGGAAATACACAAGGTAAGCCTGGAGCATCTTGTAGCGCCAGGAAGGTAGGAAACCCCCCCAAACACCCACACTGGTGGGAGTATGTCAAAGGGACAAGGACCCAACTGAAAAGGTTCCCCAATGGCCAAGACTGGAACAATTTGGGCAACAACAACAACAAAAAACTACTCACAGACTTAGAAAACAAACTTACGGTTACCAAAGGGGAAAGGTGGGGGAGGGATAAATTAGGAGTTTGGGATTAACATATACACACTCCTATATATAAAATAGATAATCAACAAGGACCTGCTGTATATCACAGGGAACTCTACTCAATATTCTGTAATAACCTAAATGGGAAAAGTATCTGAGAAAGAATAGATACGTGTATATGCATAACTGAATCACTTTGCTGTACACCTGAAACTAACACAACATTGTAAATCAACTATACTCAATATAAAATAAAACTTTAAAAGACAACAAAAAAAAACTGAGTCAATAACCCAAAGTATAAAATAAATATCCACGAATCCATGCTGATAAAAATAAATGATCGCATAAATAAATTAATGAGGTAGAAGAAACTCCTGTGTGGAAGAATTCCAAACAGTTGATGCAGATACTCTGCTCTCAAGGAGGGGAGCCTATCTCCCACTCCTTAGGTGTGGGCTGCGCTTAGTGACTGCCTTCCAAAGATGACATGATGGAAAGAGGGGAGAAAGAGCAACTTTCCAGTGGAGACACCTGACATGCACCACCTGAGGCAGGTGACCACCGTCAACATCCACAATGAACTATCATGCTGATAGTACGTACACAGATATGACGAGAAGAAAATAGCACTTTACCTCTGTGTCTTCCTCCCCAAGCCCACAATCCCAGTCTAATAGTGAAAAAAGGCCAGATAAATTCTAATAGAGGGACATCCTACAAAATATGTGCCCAGTACTCCTCAAAATACGTGCCCAGGTCATCAAAAACAAGGAAAGTCTAAGAAACTGTCACAGCCAAGGAGAGCCCAGGAGTTAGGACAGTTAGATGTAACGTGACATCCTGGATGGGATGCTGGGACGTGAAAAGTACATTAGGTAAAACTACACTATAGGAATGAACTATGGACAGTAGTCAATAACAACAGTCGATATTGGTTCGTTGACTGTACCAAATGAACCACACAAATGTAAGATGCTAATAATGGGGAAGTGAGTACAGGGCACATGGGAACTATTTATACGATCTTCTCAACTTGTCTACAAATCTAAAACTATTCTAAAAATAAATTCTACAGAAGAAAGACAAAAACAGAAGGAACGAACAGTAAATAAAAAATGAAATGGCAGAACAAAGCCCTATCATGTCAATATCCACATGAAATGTAAATGGATCAAATATGCCAATTGAAAGAGCCTGCCAGAATGGACATGAAAACACTAGTCCACGTTGCCTTTCACAAGCTGACTTCAACCATCATCAGACAGGGAGGCTGAAAGTAAAAGGATGGAGAAAGATACGCCATGCAAACATGAACTAAAGTCAAGTCAGAGTGGCTATGTTCATATCAGATATAGACTGCAGAGCAAAGAGAATTACCAGGGACAGAGAGAGATATTACACATTGATAAGAGGGGTTAAATGCACTAAGAAGACAAGGCAATCGTTAATGTATGTGCACCAAACCGCACAGTCACACTAGAATCCTTCCCCGTTTCTACAAGTCTTTCTAGACTTGTATAGTTGGACGAGCTTCTCCCTCACCCCCTTTCCCTGGACCCCCCAGGAAAACAGAGGAAGCGCTCTGGGAGGAGCTGCCCGTGGCCCCTTGTGTTGAGGGTGAGCACACACCGGCCCTTTGTGCCACATCTCCCCACCGCTTAGACAGCCAGTGTTTCAATCGCCTGCTCCAATTCTCCGTCAGACCATTACTCTGAAGATGGAAGTGTCTTCTCTGGTCTGAAGAAACGGAACTCGACCATACAAACTGGTGCAAACCCTGCTGTTCCAGTTATTTGCTGGCCCTCTGAGCGCTTGCATCTACCACTGGGCCCGCAAAGCCCAGGGCACGGTCAGCATCTGCTCCTAGTGGGACCCATTTGTGGCCACCTGGGGCCATGGGGCATCAATCTGACTTGTCAGCCCTGTGGGAGCCACTGCCAGCCGGGAATCTACCCCCAGCCGTCTGCAGTCTCAGTCTCTCTCGCTGATGGACACACAGCCCTTGTTGGCACTCTGTGCCTCAGCGGGTGCAGGAGGACCCTGTAGAGATTCAGCCCATCTCTGCAGGGCTGCAGTGCCCACATGTCCACTCATTTCATGGGTCCCTGTGGCCACCTTAGGCAAGAGCACCGGGATAGCCATTTGCCAATTCCAATCACCTCTGATCCTGGAAGGGGGTTCTTCTGTTGGGTATCGAAATGTCCTAGTTTAATGCACCCCTTAAATTTCCATAGTAATTTGCATGGGACCATCTCCTTAACAGATCAGTTTTCTGTTGACCATCTACCTGATCGTATGGCCAGGCCACTGGCCACCACCCATGAGTCAGTAAAAACTCAAACGCAGAGGCAAACAGCATGCAATTCAGCCCATTGAGCTGATTCGTTTTTACCTTCTTTGATCAGATGGTGACCATCCAAGCAGGATGCTGCCCATTCCCCTCGGAACTGCCGTCCGAAAACCGGGCAGCCCTCTGTTGGTCCATTGAGAGCTGCTTATCGGGCACCGTCCATGCGGTAGTGGCGTCTGGCGGCTCCTCAGGGGTTCCAAAGTCAGTGCAAGGGGGAAAGAGGCTCCCTGATGGTGGATATTCCTCTGGGAGCATGCACCTGTATAAATAAGTAAATAAAATTTCCATCTTATTCTGGAGCTCTTCCGGTCACTGACCTCCCCACTGGCGGTTTCTTTGGCATCACTTAGGATGTTTCAGAATTACTTTATGTCCCTGGGTAAGAGGAGTGGTCTCAATCAAAGCCCAATAGCTAGCTGACCAATCATCTCAGACGGAAATGTTCCGGTCCAGCATCCCAGTGGTCCCCGCTGGGTGGCGCTCACTGACTTTTACTCTAAGGCCCAGTCTGTGCTCCACATGGGGCAATAGTTCTTTTGCCTTATAGTTCAATTTGTCCTTACTGCGCTCCAGCTTCTACCGGACATAATGAAGATGGTAATCCCCTTTCGTCCATCAGGCGCCCTATACTATTTCATATTAATAACCTCTGTGGGCTGGACAATCTCACTGACCCGCATTTAGAACTCCCAATCAATGTTGGCTGAAGGGTGGGTTTACACGCCTCCTGTTTTACAGGATTAGGTAGGGGATGCCGTCCCCAGTCAGACACAGTACGTATCCCCAGAATACGTCCTGCTACAGCAGATGCAAACACCTCCCCTGCAGTCTGTTCAAGCATTTCAATTTTCATCCAAAGTTTCACCTCAATCTCATCAACTCTTGCATTCCTTTCTCCTCCTAAGATCTAACGTTCGCTTCTATTGGGACTTCACCCACAGGTTTTGGAAACACAGGGCATGGGCTCTAGGTCAAGGGGTCCCAGAAATGAGTCACCTCCGAGTTGCCCCCACCTTCCCACGAGCTTCCGAAGATCTAGAACCAATAGAGATGCTTTTCCCCACTAAAATCATTTTTATTTTCCCTTAGAAGGTGAGGGCTTCCAAGTTATTCCATTTGTGGGAAGTGTAATTACAGTATTTTGTTGTCGCAAACAGGGTAATAAAATAATCCAGTACCACAGCAAGAATTTTGTTTTGTCTTCTAAAATAATTTTGATGTTTTTCTCTTTCAGTTTTAATGCTATCATCTAAGTGATCAAACAACATCTCACATGGGGACCTGATAGAATTATAATTCTTAGGATAGAGTTTTATAAATGTACCTGTTATAAATGTGAATCTTATTAGTCCCCCACTGCAGTGAGTAATAAAACAGATGCTGATTGCTGACGGAGACTTCCTGGTGATCTTTGGCTCTGGCCTTTATGCAGGTGACCGTTTTATCAAAGGTATCGCCGCTAAATATCATGGGTGGCCATTTATCCTGACCCTCTAACGGCTTCCCCACTTCCAGGCCTCAAAGCCGACACCCCGAAACTCAAGCTTTGCCTGGGGTTCTCCAGGCCCACAACCTTCCCCGAGTCTGATGCAGAGCTGCCTTGGCATCTTGACAGGAAGATAGTGACCATTTGTGGCAATATTACATACAAATAGAGGGACCAAGGCCTGCAGTGCCTGGACCCACAGGGGCCTTGCAGCAAGTCCAGGGGATGAGATGGGAGGAGCATTGAAAACCGCTTCTCAGAGTTGCTCACAGGGACAGTGCAGGCGGGACGTGCCCTTCCCTGTCCTCTGCTCAGGTGGTGGTTTGGGGGAGTCCTCGGGATCCCAAGTCTGAAAAGGGGTGCCTGAGGGAGGCCACCCTGACCCCCATCATTCCCAGCCAGGGAACCGCTCCCAGGAGTCCTGGCCAGCCCCTGAAGATGGGGATATGGCTCAGGTTCCCGGGGAGCCCTGCCAGGGATGGGCCCCCTCCTCAGCCCCTGGGCCCCCTGTGGTCTCCAGGGCTGGGGACCTGGGCTGGGAACTAAGGCCGGACTCCGAGGGTTCGGGTGTAAGTTCAATACTTGGACGTGCCTGGGTCTCACCTGTACTCATGTCCTCAGCCCCACAAATGTTAGAGGTGACCCTGGATCCAAGGATCCCAGGATACAGGCGAGAACACTGAGGCTGGTAAGGAAGCCCCGCGAATCTGCACTCAGGCAGCCGGGCTGCGGGACCACGCTCTGGACAGCGGGACCTCGGGCTATCCTAAAGGCAGGTCAGAGCCTGCCGGCCTGGCACACTGGGCTCCCAGCTGAGGCCAACAGGGCAAAGGCGAGAGGGTTCCAGAGGCTATGGCAGGCTGGGGACAGGGCAGCTGGGGTGTAAAATTTGGAGGTGGTAGGAAAGGCGAGGGGAGATGGGTGCTCTCGCGTGTGTGCTGGCCGGGATGCAGGGAGGGGAGAGGGCAGGGGCCCAGGTCTCAGTTTTGTTTCTCTCGGGTGGCACATCTCACTAACAAAGTGCTTCTCATCTAGGGGGGCTTGGAGGTTCCTAATAGACACCAGCACTTTGTGATACTATGTGCCAGGCAAAATCTAGGTGATTACCTAAGTCAAATCACTTGCCCCTTGCTATGGTCACAATGTCTGTGTGTCCCCAAAATTCCTATGTTGGAATCCTAACGCCGGATGGGATGGTACTGGGTGGGACCTTCGGGAGCTGATTAGGTCACGACAGTGGAGCCCTCAGGGACGGGATTAGCGCCCTTATGAAAAAGATGCCGGGGATCTCCCGCATCCCTTCCATCATGTGAGGACCCAGCAGAAGACGGTGGTCTGGGAACCAGGAGCCGGCCCCACCAGCACCCGGACCCAGTGGGTACTGATGTCGGGCTCCGTTTATAAACCACCCAGCCTGTGGTTCCGTTACAGCGCCCCGCCCGCCTCGGCAGACTGGTACAGTCCTACAGGAAGGAGTCAGGGCCGAGGGACAGCGGCAGGCAGGACAAACCCATGACCCGAGCTGCCTGTGTGCCCCCGGCTGGGTCTCTGTTGAGCATGCTATCCTCACCCTGTTGATCTGGGTCGCAGTGCAGAATTCACATCCCCTTCGTAAATTAACTTTAACCAAACCTTAACCAGAGCTGGACACAGCTGCGTAGTGAGAGGCAGGTGAGGCGGGAGGCAAAGCCCCGGCCCTCCTCCCCCTCCCCCTCCCCATCAGCGCCGGGAGCCGCCCCCGGGCTCTTTTCCTGGAGCCTGAACCGTCTTTGGGGAGGGAAGAGGGGTTGCACCAGAGGCCCCCAGCCCCACAGGGCGCGGAACCTCCTAGGAAAGGAGGGGAGTTGGCGGGGCGGGGCGCTAAGGGGCGGGGCCCTGGGCATGGGCCGGGCCTGGCGCCGAGGGGCGGAACCTGGAGGGGCGGGGACGTGGGCGGCTCCGGTGGCCTGGCCCCGCCCCTCCTCGCCGAAGCTCCGCCCCCGCCTGCCAGGGCTGTCCTGTCCAGCCTCTCCCTGCCCCGTGCGGGGCGCCGGGCTGGGACCAGCAAGTTGAGCATCGCGAAGGACAGCGATTCCGGCCTCCAGTCCAGTGTGTGAGGCGCAAAGACTGCAGAACCGGTGCCTGCAGGGGTGGGGGTGGGGTCCGGGGTGTCCTTGAGAAGAGACGGAACCTAGCGTGACCCCTTGGGCAATCCCTCCTGGTCACGGAGGGTCACTCCGCTGCCTCTGCCTGCTCCCTGCTTCCTTCTGGCCCTCCCACCCCTCCGCACTGGAACCAGGACACCGCGACTCCTGGAGGCCCCCTTTCTTCCTCCTTAGCCACGCCCCTCTAGAGTGTCCCACTGAGTCCCGTGTTGCCCCTCATCACGGTTGGAGCCCTCATCCTGGCCAACATCTGCCCTTGCCACCTTGGCCCTGGCCATCCCTCCCTTGGACCCCCCAGAGCAGCACGAGGAGAGGCCAGCACGAAGAGTGCCTCCCAGCTCCTCTGACACAAACCCTCCCACACCTTCAGAACACCCATGAGCCCTGCATCCCCCTGCAAGGCCCCATGATCCTATCTGGCCCACTTCCCAGCTTCTCTCCTCCCCGCTCCCTCCATGTGAGGCCTCGGAACGCAGCCCTTGAGGCTCCAGGGTGCACGTTTGGGGTCCAGTGCCTGTCACGGGGCTGGTTTTATCTCTACGTGCTGATGAATAAGTCAACTCAGGTCTGGCCCTCTGGGGGTCACTCGCAGCTCAGGGTTGTATTCCAAGGCGCTGCCTCTTCACAATGACACGGCGGTGCCCCCTTCAGGAACCCCCTCCCCGCCCACTGGTGGTCAGGATTGGACCCCGTGGGGCGGACTTCATGCCCTGCAGTTTCCAGAGCGGGGGATGCCGGGCCAGGGCCACACCTCCTTCTGCCGGCCAGCTGCCACTCTGGCCAGCCCGCAGCCCCGAGAGGAGACGGGGGCAGGGGCTGTGGCCGTGATCTCGGCACCCCGAGAAGCTCTGCACTTGAGCCGAGGACAGGACAGCTGCTCTTGACCTCCTCGGCACTGGAGCAGCGGCCAAGAGCACTGATGCCGCCCCCGGCCTTGGCCACATAAACAGCCTCTTTGAGGAGCCCGCTGACGGGCCATCTGAAGCGTCCCTGTGCCTGGGCCCAGAGCAGTGTGCCCAGGGGCCAGAGGTACCTCCCCCCCACCTCACCAGAGCAAGTGCGGGAGGGGGCAGGTGAGCAGCTGCCGGCGGTCAGCGTGGCCGGGGCAGCCAGGTGAGCCTGGACCTCCTGGCAGCGGAAGACCCCGGGGCCAGGCCATGGGTGGGGCACCTGCATGGGCGGAGGGGGGTTTACCAGCAGGCCACGCTGACCAGGTCCAGGGCCCTGCTGCTTTGTTTCAGTGCCAAGAAGTCTGTCTCCCTCAGGTTGAGGCTGGTGGCCAGGCAGGAAAGCAGGTCTGGCCTGGGACACTGCCCTGCCTGCGGCCTGTCCGCCCTCATTCTGCATGAACACATCTCCCTGTGTGTCTGGGGAGGCCAGCGAGGGGCCTGGGTCTCCCGATCCTTCTGCTTGTCACCTGGTCACCTGAGGTTGTCAGGAGAACCCACCGCTACTGCCCCGGCCCCAGTTTGGGGGTTCCGGGCTCTAGCACGAGTCCTCAGGATGGTCGCCTTCCTGGGCTTCTTAGCGCAGGTGTTTGTGCTGATCCAGTCATTTAATTCCAAGCCAGGCCCTCTGGCCCCAGTGGAGTGGACACATCCTGAGATCCATGACGATCTGGGCATAGCAGGGTCCCCCGGAGCTTCCCCTCAGGCCGCGCTGAAATGACACACCTGCTCCTGTAGGTGTTGACCTAGGAGACACTGCAGGACCTCGCACGGGGCGTCCTCCCGGCCCTGGGGAAAGGATCCGTCCAGCTCAGTAGCAGCGGGCGGTCACCACCACCTGGTTGACCACTTGATGCGGGTCTCTGCCCACCTACGCCGGCAGTGGCAGAACACACAGCACGCCGGCCCGCTGAGGGCAGACCCAGCGCCGTGAGGAGGCAGACGGAGACACTGGTCACCACCTGGACAGGACACTCCTGCCCGTACCGCAGCCATTGGAGTCGTTCCCGGGGACAGCGGCCACAGACACCGAGGCCAACGGCCTGGGAGGGGGCGGGAAGATGGTGGGAGCTTTAGCGGGCTCAGGGCCAGGACTGCTCCGGCTGGGTTCAGCTTCACCTGGGCCGGGGAGGGAGAGGCCGCCGCCTTTCTCTTCCCCCTCCCCCAGCCCCTCCAGCTTTCTCTCCCTCTCTCTCCCCGACTTCCAGTGCCAGCCCCAGGGCTCCTGGACAACCGGGGTCAGGGTGCCCCCTCCCCTAACCTCAGGGGGTTCCACCAAGGCCCCCTCCAGCCTGTGGACCCGCCACCTCCCCTGCCCCGCCCCGTGGGACGAGGGGCCCCAGCCCTTGGCCTTGTGCCTGGGCATGGACCGTGGCATCCTTCCAGACAGGGGGCTCTGTGGGGGGTCCTTTCTGGACCTCTCCACCCAAGGCTTCCGCTCAGCCCAGGACCTTTGCCGGTCCGCACCTCTGCCCAGTTACCCTGTCTGCCCAGGCCACGTGGCCCCTTGTGAGGTCCATCCTCCTGCAGCCCTAGGCGCAGGGTCCCCAGACTCCTGGGCAGGCAGAGCTGGCCCCCGGTCCTTCCTCAAGAATCCAGGACCCCCACCTGCTCTCGGGGACCCTCTGAGGGACCAGGAGGGCTCCCAGGCCAGCCGTTGGGGCTCCCGGTCTGCAGGAGAGCATGAGGGCCTGGCGCCTCGGGGAGACCAGGCTGACCTGTCGTCTCTCTCTGTTAGCCTCTCTGTCCCTCCTCTCTGGCTCTGCCCTCGTGCTCTCTCCTCATCCTCCTCGGATGCCCCTTCTCGCACTGCTTAATGTCTTCCTCACTCTCGTCTCTGGCCTGTCCTTCTCTCCTCCCGTCCCCATCACTCTCCCCCCGTTGTTTTCTGTCCCCGCTCCCCCTTTCTTTCCTCCACACTTCCCACCCCCAGGCTCTCTCACCACCCCCATTCCCTCTTGCCTTCTCCTCATCTGTCTCTCATTCTCTCCCATCTCTCACTTTTTCTCTATTCCAGAGACTGTCTCTGGCTACAGGGCCTCCTAACGCCCCAGGCTGAGGCACAAGATGGCTCATGGGGCTCCTCCCACCTCTGGCCCTTACAGACGCTCACTCGTGTCACCTGCCAGACACAGAAGTTAACTGTCCCCTCCGCCCCTCCTCACACTTGGACTGAGAGCTCAGGACCAGCTGCCTAACTCAGGCGTGGCCCGGGCCTGGGACTGACAAGGCAGATGCAAACCAGCCCTCCATGGCGGCCAGCGTGGCCCCTCCAGGAACTGCCAACAGCCCCGCCAGAGCTCCAGACGGATGGGGAGTGGGCAGGGGTGGGAAGAAGGTGGCAGGGCCCGAGGAGAGCTCCCAAGTGGAAAGCTCTAGAAAGTTACCTGGGAAGATGCCCCCAGGCCCCCCACCTCCCACCGTGTGAGTGTGGGTGGCACACACAGAGCCTTGGTGGAGAGCTTTATTCCGGCCCCTGTGGGGCAGCAGCAGAAAGCTGGCCATCAGAGCTTCCCAGCACCCAGAAGGCCCCACCCTCCAGCGCCCCAGATGTACCAGGCTCCGGGTGCAACAGATGTGCAGCCCCACCCAGGGTCCCTGGGGTTGGCCTCGCTCAGGCCTCGTCCTCCTGCCCTCCTCCCTGTTCCTCTTCGGCCCCAGGGGTAGGGGTGTCTCCTCCCCAGGTTCCGTGCCTGGGTTGTTCTGCCCACCTGGGCCTCCTGAAAGTGCCCCCAGCCCCGTCCCGGAACTCCTCGTCTCTGCTCACAGGTCCCCACCTCGGCAGCGCCTCCCAGGAGCCCGTGGCCCGTCTCCTAGGCCAAGGTCACACACGGAGAGTCCTGGCTCTTGTGGGCCTTGGCCCTGGCGGGGAGGGCGGTCAGCGCAGAGGCTTCCTGGAACTCCTTGGCCATGAAGTAGTAGCAGATGGCGTCCAGGCAGCAGTTGGCATCTGAGAGTCTGCTAGTGATCTGGAGGGCAAGGTGGATGGCACAGGTGTGCAGGCCCATGGCCATGCGCAGCGTCAGCACCACGTGGAAGGGCAGGTAGCAGACCACGAACACGGCCAGGTTCGCCAAGACCATGTGGGAGGCCTTCCGGGTGGCTTCCTCCTGGCCCGCGTTGGCGGCTGGCCTCTGGGCCAGGGCGGTCACCACCTGCAGAGAGCAGAAGACCAGCACGGCCAGCGGCAGGTAGAAGCCCAGCAGCGAGAAGACCACGGTGTAGGAATTCTGCCCGGAGCGGCTGGAGAAGCAGAAGCCGCCGTCCTGCATGTCCAGGAACCAGCGAAGCACCAGGGAGCCGAGCACCAGCACCCAGAGCACGGCACACACGGCCACGGCCTGGCGCGGGGAGCGGAGCCTGCGGGCTCGCAGCGGGTGCCGCACGGCCACGTAGCGGTCCACGGCGATGGCTGTGACCAGGCTGATGCTCATGTACCTGTTGGCCAGGTAGATGCCCTGGGAGAGCTGGCAGAGTGGCGTGTCTGTGGTGCTGTTCAGGAAGTGCAGAAAGAAGGGCAGGGCGCACAGCAGGCACAGGTCAGACACGGCCAGGTTGGCCATGTAGATGCGGGTCTCCGTCCAGCGCAGCAGGCGGCAGCACAGCACCCAGAGCGCCAGGCCGTTGAGCAACAGACCCAGCACCAGGAGCCCGCCCGTGTAGGTGAGGAAGAGGTACTTGGCCGCCTGGGGCCCAGGGAGCTCCCTGGAGCCACAGGTACTGTTGTTCATGGTCCTGGGGCTGCAGGAGGGAAGCAGGGCGTGAGGCACGCAGGCCGGGAGGGGAGCCTGGGCCCGCCCACCTCCGGCCAGGGATGCAGGCGGCGAGTGCCCACCCCACAGTCAGGAGCCCCCAGTTCACCTTCCCAAAGAAGAAACCGAAAGGAGCTCTGAGGCACCCTCCCGGCCACCCCCCACCAGCTGGGTGGGCGGGGAAGCCAAGGCCTTCAGAGGCCCGCGGGCCCAAGGTGGCACAGTGAGCGGGCCCAGGGCTGGACCCAGCTCCCCTTCCCCTCTCCCGAGCCCTCGTCTGCAGGGACCTGCCTGCCGCTGGGCAGAAAGGAAGGCGGGAGCCCACTGCCCACCTCCAGTCCCAGCCGCCCCAACTCCGCCAGCTCTCAGATCCCAGGGACCCTCACTCTGCCAGCTCTCGGGAGGGGGGCGGCCAGCCTCGCCCCAGACCCAGTACCATTCTCACAGGGTAGGGGGACGCTCAGAGGCGACTCCAAGACAGGCCGAGGACAAAGCCCAGGGCCGCCTACTGCCGCCTCCACCCGCTTGGCACACCCAGCTGCAGGTGGTGCCTGAGTCTGACCCACACCTGCACCTCGGTGGGCCGGCATCTGCCCCACCTGGCCTTTCCTGGCTGCTGAGGTTCAGGACAGCAGGGTGCGTGGCTCAACCAGCTCTCCAGAAAGCTCCAGAACTCCATCTCCCTCCTCCCTCCCTCCCTCCTCCCTCCCTCCCTCCTCCCTTCCTCTCTCCCTCCCTCCAGTCCTTTATCCTCTTCCTGAGGGCACAGTGGCTGCGGCCACCCCAGACACCAGCCTCCCTCCCTCCCTCCCTCCGAGACCCTCCCCAGCCCTCTGCCCTGAGGTCCCACTTAGCTTGGCCTGAGGCCCCCTCTGGGGTCGGGGGTCCCCTTGAGCTCCCTGAAGTCAGGGCCATGAGGGCAGCCCTGCTCCTCCAGCTGCAGGCCCGCGGCGCAGAGCCGGCCTTAGGGTGGCACTGGGCGTCGCACACCCTGTCATCAGCAGAAGCACCCGCGTGCCCTCACCCTCCATGCCTCTCGCTCCCCTGGACATGCTCCGTGACACCGCCCAGGACTGCTGGGGTCAGCGGTCTGACATTCCGGGCGTGGCAGATGGTGCAAAGGTCAGGCTCCGGCTTCACCCTGAGCCGGGCAGCACCCAGGGGTGCTGGTGTCAAACGTGTGGGACCACGGAGCACGCATGCGTGAGTGGTGCACGCCCCCCAGACCCCCTCCCATCCCCGCACCTTTGTTTCTCTGGCTGGAAGGGCCAGGAGGGGTGGGGTGGGAGTGGCCTTCCTTCCCCCATGAGCACAGGCCCTCTTGGGGGCTCGCTGACCTTTAGGCGAGGTAGGGAAGGGGGTTCAGTCCACTCAGGGGAGGGCCCACAGCCAGGTTGGTGGGTTCTGCTCCACCCGCCCCCTCCGCACAAGGAAGGGAAGAATCATCCAGAGCCCAGCGGCCGCAGTGTCAGGTTCACTGGTGCCTGGCCGGGGGTGCCCGTTTCCTCAGCCACGGCCCCCTGGGAGCCTCCAGGCCACAGTCCCCTAGGGAGGCGGGAACGCTGACTGTAGCCAGAACAGAAGTCTTCCACCAATTATCCCGTTCCATCTCTGCTGAATTTTAAACGGCACGTTCGCCAGCAATTAAATTTTCATGGACCCTTTCACTGTGTATGAAATCTCTACAGCCCCTAAGGAGCCTCTCTCCTCGTTTCTGCAGGATTCTGCTTGTTCTCTCCCTGTTCTGAGCGACACGTCACTCTGCACAGGTTCTGTGACCCCCAGACCCACGCAGGCAGTCTCCTCAGGCCCCGGAACCCACTGGAACAACTGCTGGGTTCCTCCCTTCCTGTCCGCCTGCCCTGCTGGCCGCAGCCAGGCCAGCTGTGTGTGGCACCCCCAGCCCAGAACCCTCGGAGCCTACTGGGAATATCCCCCGATTCTGCAGGCCCAGCTGCCACAGGGGCTCCCCACCCGAGCTGGGTGCAGGGCCTGCCCCTCGCTACTCTGGCCAGCGGTGCCCGCAGCAGTGGATGCTTGCTGTCCCTTCTGGGTCACCCGCGGCCCAGGGCACTGCCTGGGCGGGAGAAGAAGGAGGCGGGCCTGTCCCCTCCCTCGATGCCCTCCACTCAGACGGCTGCCTAGGGTCTGGGCCCCGGTCCACACACCTGGGGGCGTATAACTTTCAGTGTAGCCTCAGTGTGGCCCAATATTTTGTGCAGGAAAGTTAAAAAATCTAACTGCAGTCTTTCAATTTTCCCTTTTATAATAAAGCAAACTAACTGTCAGGGGGAAGGACACCAACTTTGCAAGAGTCTCAAGGTGCACATGAGACTTTGAGGAAATGCCTTGTTCATGGCACCTCATCTCTGTCCTTTAGGGTGAAAAAAGTTTGGGGAGTCAAGTCCCAAGGTCCAGCTCAAATAGCATGGGGTCCCCAGAAGGCACGGCAACCACTTCATGTCCCTGCTTGTGCCAGGCGAGGGCATGGGGCCCTCTGTGGAGAACAGGGACGCCAGCTGGCCTCCTGCTTGGATGTACAGACCTGTCACCTCCAACAGACACTGTGCAGCCATTGCCCTGTGGCGGCTAGGGCCCCTTGCAGCACGGCCAGTGCTCAGCGCGCTCGGCTGTCAGGGGCCCTCTGCCAGTTCCTGCTGGGGGAGGCTGGCCCGAGGGGTAGGAGTACCTCAGGGGTGTCACTTCCTGCTCCAGGGGTGACAGTGAGATCAGGCTGCTTCCCCTACGAGACGCAGGAAGCCGCCCTCTGATTATGCGCTGAGATACCTTTGCTGTCAACTGGAGATAAGTCTGCTCATGTCTGGGGGGTCTGAGCACAGCACAGCCTCCCACCAGCCCTCCCTGCTGGCCCCCCAAGGAACCCCGCAGACTCCCTGAATGGGATCTGGGGCAGAGAGTGGGCGCAGACCCCCGTTGCCTGGGCACCATAGAGACCTCTGGAGCTGGGACCCCACTTTAGAAATAGCCCAGGATCCAGGACAAGTTTCATAAAGCAGCGCTCACTGTGCTAGGAAAACCCCACTCAGACACCTCCTCTTCCAGCTTCACATGCTTGTCTCAACCCACGGATACATTTCAGAGACTTGAATGAGGTGGGAGTCCAGGCCCTGGGAGACACCCTAAGTTCCTCTGCACTGCTGTCCACGCTCATGCCCCCTTTCTAGAACATCACCTCCCGCAGAGCTCCTCCATCCGGACACTCTGCTGAGGTTCAAACCCTATCCCAGCTCCCACCTGCTGAGACCCCATCCCAGTCCCCACCTGCTGAGACCCCCATGCCAGCCCTCACCTGCTGAGACCCCCATGCCAGCCCCCACCTGCTGAGACCCCATCCCAGCCCTCACCTGCTGAGACCCCCATCCCAGCCCTCACCTGCTGAGACCCCCATGCCAGCCACTACCTGCTGAGACCCCATCCCAGCCCTCACCTGCTGAGACCCCCATCCCAGCCCTCATCCCGCTCTGAGACCCCCATCCCAGCCCTCATCCCGCTCTGAGACCCCTGGCCCCAGGGGCACTGACCTGCTGGCACTGACCTGCAGTCAGCCTTGGTTTTCCTCCTGAGCTGCCGAAGCCTTTGCAGGTGCTGCCTGATGGGGGTGGTGGGGAAGCAGGGCTGGGGTGAGCCGGTCCCCCTGACTGTACCCCTCCTTAAAGCCGGCAGGTGGTGGGCAGGCTGATGACAGCAGAGTTGGGGTGGCAGGGCTCCCCACCACCTGCACCAGCCCCACCCCAGGGCTGCCTGGGGGAGTTTCTGGGAGAGGAAATGGGGTGCCAGAGGCCTCCCGTGTCAACACCTCCAGAGGAGTGGCGTGCTTGCTAAGACAGAGCACGTGCTCTGGAGACGCCCGAGCTAGCGGGTCCAGACCACCGGGCGGCGGGCGGCATCCTCTCCCCGTCGTCTCTGGCCTCTCTGGATGGCGCGAGCCTTTCCCAGGACTGAGCCCCGTGGCTGCGGTCAGTGCCCGCACCCCACCCCGGCACGCTGGCAGGAAGGCCTGCAGCTTCGCACGCACCACGCCCACGCTGATGCTGACGCCGTGACCACCGGCACACGTGGGCTTCTTGCCGCTCGGCTCCAGCCGCCGGCTCATCCACCAGATGCACCTCATCACACCCACCTCCTCAGGGGCCTTCCTTCCAGACCGTCCCTCCCCTGGTCTAGAGTGTTCTCCTCCCCCACTCCGCCGGGCCCTCCCGGGGTTGTTCTCTTCTCCCCACTCTGAGCTCAGGGCTGGGAGACCCTGCTCAAAGGGCTATTCCCGCCCCCTGCAGAGCCCACCTCCTTGGGTCCCGCAGCACCTGACCTCAGCACCTCTCTCTGCACAGACTGCGAGGGGCTGGGGAGAGCTCCGACCCCAGCCCTGCCCGTTTCCACAGGTGGAAACTGAGGCCCCGAGAAGGGGAGTGGCTGGCCCAGGCCTCCTAACCCTGGGACCAGGGACCCTGCCCAGAGGCCCCTGAGGCGGGGCCTGGGCTCCACCCTCCAGACCCAGGCCTGAGGGTCCCACCGTGGGCTCCTCCCCTGCCTTGCCTCCTCTCTGCCCGTCCCCCGGCCCCCAGTCTCCCCAGCTTCCTCCGCCGGCCCGTTCCTAGCCTCCCACCCTGCCTGGTGTCCTCCACAGGGCTTCCCCTGAATGTCTCCTGTGTCCTTGTTCTGGCCGGTGGCTGGGACCCCACCCACTCTTGCGCATAGTAGGGCCTCAACAAATCCCATTAACCGGTCAGCAGGGGCCCCAACCGGAGAATCCAACCGGGTGGCCAGTGCCAAGGAACAAGCAGATTCTTGGCCCATAGCGGGCGGGCGCTCTGTAAAGAGGAGTGGCCGCAGGCTCAGAACCCTGTCGGCCGGGAGTGGGATGGAGCACCTCTCCCCACCATCCTGCCCCACGGCCCTTCCCTCTACTGGCCCTTTGGCCAGCTCCCTCCCAGTGGAGGGAGCTGGGGCGGCTCAGGGCAGGCCCAGTCCCACTGGATCCCCGGGGCTCCGAGAGGCCTGGCCCATTCTCGCTGCCTGCTGGTCTCAAACCATAAAGGACCCTCCTCAGAGAAGGACCGGGAAGGACCCCACTGCTGGCACCCACCGTGGAGCCCCCGGAGCCTCGGTGCTCAGGCTCAGACAGAGCCCCCCGCGCCTCGTCCCAGCACCCTCCTCTCCTGCTTTGCACCTGCTAGGGAGCCCACGTGGCAGGCCCGTGGGTGGTGGCGGGCCAGGCGCAGGTCTGAAGGAGGGTCTCTCCTGCCCCTTCCTCCCGGCCCCCCGCCCCTCCGAACGTTTGGGGTTTGAGAGAAAAAGGCTGCTGGCAACAGCTGCAGCTGGGAGATATGCTCACAAGGGTGGAAATTGGCATCGCTACCCTATCTAGGTGAGCCTCCCTTTGAGGGAAGTGCCCCCCGGGAGGTGGAGTCGCTCCAGCGGAGGCTGTGGACGTGGCCCAGGGCCCCTACCGCACCGCCACCCGGGAACCCCACTGCTTCCGGGAGCCCCCGCCTCCTCACCTCAGGTGGCAGCGAGGCCCCTGCCGTCAGTGTCCAGGAGGGGACAAAGCCCTGAGAGTGGGGGATTCAGGATGCTGGCCTAGAAAGAGGATGAAGGACCCTGAGGACACCCAGGTGGGGTGTCCTGAGCCGGGCAGTGCGGCCACTGGCCAAGGGCCTTGACCCACCCAGGCTGTCCTCCCCAGGCTACACTCTGTCCACTCCGCCCTCACTCTACACTACGGTCTGCCCCTCTTCTGTGCCCACCCTCGCCGCCCCACACGTGGGCAAACGTGCTGGACACGGCTGGCGGGGGGCGGGGGCGGGGGAGATGGCCCAGGTGAGCGTGCCCAGGTGAGCGTGCCCAGGTGAGCGTGCCCAGCACGGGGGGAGCGTGCACTCACATCGCGAGGCTTCACAGAGGGCAGGTCAGGACCTGGAGGCTTCTTGAAGGTGGAGGCCCTGGAGCTGGACCTGGAAAGTGGGAGGAGTGGGGAGGGGGAGGGGCTTCCTGGAAGATGGAAGGGCGCGAGCAAGGCCTCGGCCCTGGGAACAGAGGCTGGAGATGGAGCCGACAACCTCTCTTGCACAATCCCCAGCACAGCTGGGCGGAGGGGGGAGCTTGACTGCCCGCAGGGAGATGTGGCCATTGGTGCAGGCAGAGGGGGACCCTGTGCAGCCTGACGGGCCGGGTGGAGGCTGGTCTTCCATCGTGCCTCTCAGCCTGAGGCAAAGGAATGCCGGTCCCGCCACCCTGCCTTTAATCTAATATGCTGATTCTTTGTTCTTCGTGGATTCTGCATTATCTCTGATGTATTAAAATATTGCACTGAAGGACAGTTTATCTTGATTACTGACTTCTGTGGGGCCTCTTAGATGTGCCGAGGCCGAGGCCTCACTTGCCTCACCCTGGCCCCAGCCCTGGCCCAGGCGCCTGGCCGGGGTGGGCGACGGGGGGCACCCGAGGGCCCTGGGCCCTGGGCTCAGCCTTGGGCCTGGCATCCCTGTGAAGCTGAGAGAGAAGGCGTGGACTTCTGTCACTGCAGGCACTTTCTGTTCCTCTCTTCTCGGAAACCAGGCCTGGGAAACATCCCTCCCGCCTCCCGCTGGTTTGGCCAAAAGCCAGCCCGGGGGCCCTGTTATCTGCCCCTGCTATCTGCCCCTGCTGTCACCGTAGTGGGGCAAGGCGGGGGTGGCTGCAGGATGCCACGCGGGGGAGTGGAGGAGGATGGGGGGCACATGCCTCAGGAAACTGAGCGGCATGGGGACACGGCGGGGGGGAGGGCGAGGAGGTGACCGGTGTAGGTCGTCCGTGGCGGCATCGCTGCCCTCCTCCCGCTGGCCGGCAGCCCTGCCCTGGGCCTCCCCGTCCTGCTCTTACTCACAGGCCCTTCAGCCTTGTCCCGGGTCCTCACGCCGGCCCCTCGAGCTCCCGCTCAACACTCCCCCTTGGCGGGTCACCGTCCCTCCCACCCCACAGGAAAACGAAACACCCTGAACTCCACCCCAAACCTGAACCGCTGCAGGCCCTTTTCGCACTGGGCAGGCTGATTCTCCCCCACAGGCCCTGGGCCCCGGGGTCCCCCCTGAGCCGTCAGACCAGCCTCAGCTCCCCAGAGGAAGGCCCGGAGAGGCAGGGGACAGACCCTTCCTGGCCGGGCTGCCCCCTCGCCCCCTCCTCTCCGGCACCATCCCCCCGTCACCCCACCCAGCAGCCGCTGGCCTCTAGGAGCCCTTCTCTGCTGGGTCTGCCCCCCCCCACAGCTCCCCCTCCTGCCTGGTTCTTCCCAGCCTCGCTTCCTTTGTCTCCCTGCAGGTTGGTCTCTCTCTCTCTCTCTCTGTCTCTCTCTCAAAGGGGCAGTGGATGAGCCCAGGCCCCCGGCTCTGCCCCCAGCCTCACAGCCCCTCAGGGGACCCGGCGGTGGGATCCACAGACCAGAGGCACGGCCAGATGCGGCCTCGCGGGCCGACTGCCCGCCACCTGGGGAGAGCCACCTGGGGAAGGCATCCTTCTGTGACGGGACAATGGGAATCGGCCAGCAAGAGGACGAGGCCAGGAATCAGCCCTCTGTCCTCGGGCGCCATCATGGCACCTTGGCTGGACCCTTGTCTGCTGGAAGCACACGCAAGTGTCGCTGGCTGGGGTGACACAGTGGCTGGAATTGGACACGAGCCAGGGAGTTGATCCTCATGGGGCAGGAGACCTGGGGTTCTCTGTACTAGACTCCCTACCTTGATATATAGTTGAGCTTTCCCGTAATAAAAAGTTTATAAAAATAGAGACACAAGTGCGTGGCTGGGGAAGGGTCTGTGTTAGGTGGGCAGATGAGGTGGCCGGTCAGCAAGGGGACGTGGAGCGGGAGGGGCTGGCTGCCTGAGTCCAGCTCTTCGGCCCGAGGTGCCCTCAACCCGAGACTTGCTCTGTGCCAAGCCCGGCGCTCACCCGGCCGCCAGCGCAGGGCCTCGGGAACGACCTGTGACTCATCTCCGTGCACTGCCCGCTGGCCAGGCGGAGAGGGGACAGCACCACAGAAGTGGTCTGAGGGGCAGGGAAAGCCAAGGCCTCGGCCCGTGTGGGCGGAGCGGAGGGGACGGGCACGCAGCCGCCGGCAGCTCTGCCACCCGCCTCCCTCCTAGACCCCACCTCCTGCCCACCGGCCCCGCCTGGCTCAGCTGCAGATGCCGCCCCAGCCAGCAGGGGCCCTCCCGCGGGAAGGCCTCCAGCCCCTGCCCCTGCGGCCGCCACCTCTGTCCTTCCACAAAGCCACTACATGGCCTCTGAGACCCGCCCTGCTCACCACCCCTCCCCCCCCCCCACCGTTCGCTCATTCGTTCACCCACTCAGCAAATGCGGCTGAGCGGGGAAGGGTGCGGGCAGGAGGGCAGGGGGTGCCAGAGCCCCAGCAGCCGCCCTCAGGGCCTGGCTGTGCCTGCGGACAGGGGACGGGGAGGCCAGCTTCCACGGGCCACCTTTGGACGCCCACTGTGTCCCCCGCACGGGCTCGTGTTTCCCCCTCTAACGGTGGAGTCAGTGGGACGCAGCCAGAGAGGGAGAGCACCGGGCGTGGAAACACCAGGGAGGACGTGGCGGCCACGCCGCCTGCCTGCCCTCAGCCTCTGGCCTCCAGTGCCACCCGGTCCCCACCCGGCCAGTGAGCCCACGGGGGACAGGCTCTGAGTGGCCCAAGGATGGCTGCCCTGTTTCCAGGAGCGAGCAGGCACGTCCGGGGCGGGAGCCTGTGGTCCTCCGGTCAGACGGCCAGCGCTCCAGACGCTCTCCAGGCTCTGGACTGTCCCTCCATCTGTGACCACCGCACAGGCCAGGGGCCCGGCGGACAGAGGCCATGGGTCCAGGGCACGCACTCCGGGGCCCTGGGGCGGGCATCTGTGGCGTCCGGCGTCCCGGCGCCCCTGCTCTCCCACTGCAAGCTCCCCCAGCCGGTCCCCCTCGTAAACCCCTGGTGCCCCCAGACAGACCCTGCCTCCGCCCCCCTATGCTCTGCAGCCCCTTCCTTCCCCCCGTGCTCCCTTCGCCCTGGGACCCCGTGGCGCCCAACAGAGGCCAAGCCAGGGATGTCCAGTCCTCTCCCAGCTGGCTGAGGGCAGGGGCACCTGAGGGCCCATCGGGCCTCCTCTGGGACGGCTCCCAGGCCGCCAGCTCCGCCTCCTGCCCTGAACCCCGGGACCCCTCCCGCAGGGGCAGTGGGTGGGCCGTGGTGCTGGTCCAACCGCAGGTTCCTGCCTGCTCCAGGGCCTCCTTCCCCTTTCTCTGCCCGGGGTTTCTCCGCCTGGAAGGCAGCTGCTGGTCCCAGGCCAGCCCCTCCCGGGACGCCACGTCCCCGAGCGGCCCTCCAGCGCCAGCGCCCCGCCTGGTCTCGGGCTTCCCTTCCCAGCAGAGATGGCCATCCCGGCCCGCGCCGCCCCGCCCGGGCATCCCCTGCCCACTCTCCACCCTCCT
Source organism: Eschrichtius robustus (assembly GCF_028021215.1). NCBI lineage: Eukaryota > Metazoa > Chordata > Mammalia > Artiodactyla > Eschrichtiidae > Eschrichtius > Eschrichtius robustus. The sequence continues at coordinate 1,098,991 of NC_090828.1, forward strand.
TCCTCACCAGGTGGCCACTCCCCTGCAGGGGCCCCCACTGCCCAACAGCAGCTCCCAGGCCCTGCTCCCGGCGGTGACCTCAGGCTGGGGAGTCTGATGGGCAGAGAGCAACCCAAGTGTGTGCCCAGCACACACCATCCTTGCCTTAAAGTCAGCAGCTGGATTCAGAGCAGGAGGGGGCGCGTCTCCCTTGAAGGGGTCCTGTCTCTCCATGAGGGGTTCCCCCCTTCCCCCCTCCCCTAAGGGCAGCCGGCCTCTAGCTCAGGCTGGTTTCAGCCAGTCTGTCTGGGGTGAGCCCAACTTAACAAGCACCCCACCCACCTATGCACATGTATGTATATACACATGCATGTACATACACATGCATGCACACACACACACGCACACACACGTACATAGACACACAGACACAATCACAGGCACACATACATGTACACACATATATGTGTACATGCATGCACGTATATGTACATGCACACACACCACAGCGGTTCAGGGCGGATTCATGGCCCTACCCTTGCACCTGCTCACCCTCACCTGGGCCACCAACCTCTGCTCTTACCTCCCCCACCTGCCCGTCCTGGGCCCCTTGCGGCAGGCCCGCCACCCCATCCACCAGCTGTTCGTTTCCCCCCACTATCTGCTGAGCGCTCTCCGGCAGCCCCTGAGCCGAGCAGCTGGTCTCCTGCTCGAGGTCAGAGTCAGTCTGCACAGCCCCATGCGGTGGGGTTGCGCTTCCAGGAAGTCAGCACTGGGGCAGATTGGTCAGACTGCAGGGCTGTGGAAAGCTGCTGGGGCTGCTCCTGTTTGGATAAGCGGCCAGGAGAGGGGTGGGGCCTGCGGAACCTGCCCTGGGGAGCGGCTGGCTGCAAGAGCAGCTGCCGAAGCAGGACAGAGCACGACTCGTGAGACCGGTCCCCAGGGGTGAGACCGGTCCCCAGGGAAGCGCTGCCGGCCGAGAGGACGGGCCCCCTGTTGGCCATGGTGCTGCGATGCCCCCCCCCCCCGCTGCACTTCCCCTTCTGGAGAAGCCTGGCCTGGGTCTGGCTGACTGCTTGCCTCCCCTGGGGGCCCAGCCCTCTGCAGAGCCTGGCTAGAGGGCAGTACGGTGCCTCAGGCCCACACGTTCTCCCAAAAGACGTCTGCACGCACAGTGTCTGCTTCTCCCAACCCCTCCTCGCTCCGCCACTGGGGTTTGGGACCCACCATGGTCGGCACATAGAGGCATCCGCCCTGAGGGCCCTCTGGCTGCCATGTCGTAGACCCAGCAGGCCCTGGCAGACCACCTTGTTCCATCTCCCAGCAGCGTTTGGCAGAGATGAACCATCCCTAGTTCTTTACTTTTAAAATGTTTTAATAAAATGTTAACTAGGTCTAAGTGCACACCAGGTACCTGTGCACAGGTAAGGAGGAGGTCCTCAGATGACCTTTGAGGCGCCCTTGCATACTGTCTGGATCTGGCAGCAGGACCCAGGGGACAGGCTAACTGCTGGGCCACTGCCCTTCTGGCTCTGTGACGGTGGTGCACTCGCCTTATTTTGCTCTTTCCTCTCTGGCTTCTCCTCTCACATCCCTGTTGTTCTCCATGTGGGTCCCTAACTTGGGGTTTGCTGGGGTTTGGTCCTGGGCCCTTTCTCGCCCCATCACACACTCTCCATACAGATTCACCCAGTCCTGTTGATTCAAGTATCACCCCTATGCCCTGACCCCTCTGCCAGCTCCAGCCCAGACCTCTGGACCACACATGGACTGTCCACAAGGCATCTTCTCTTGGACATATAACAAGCACTTTAAGCGCAACTTGACCAGAACTGACCACGTCATCAAGCCCCTTCATCATACCCCCATGCTGTAATCCTCCTTCAAAGTTCCCCATCTCAGAGAATGATCCCTCTTGTTGCCCAGGCCAGATATTTGAGTGTCATTCTTAACACACAAATTTCCCCTCCCTCCTACATCTAATCAGTCATTGATAAGTTAAATATGCAGATTGTAAGCCCAATAGCAACCATTGAAAAGATAAAACAGAGAGGCATAATAAATAAACCAACAGAGGAGATAAATGGAATACAAAACAAAGTACTCAATTAATCCAAAAGTGGGAGGAAAAGAGACAAAGAATAGATGAGATAAATAGAAAACAATCGCAAGATGGTAGATCTAACCCAACCATATCAATAATTACATTAAATATAACTGGTCTAAACACTACAATTAAAAAGCAAAAATTATCAAACTGGTTACAAAAGCAAAAAGTGACAATACACTCTCTAAATGATATACACTTTAAACAAACAGATTAAAAGTAAAAAGTGAAAACAAAGTGAAAGAATGGAAGAAGATGTAAAATGAAAACACTAATCATAAGAAATTTGGGATGGCTATATTGATATCTAAGTAGACTTCAGTACAGGGACTCTTACTGGAGATAAAAAGGTGACACTTCCTATTGATAAAAGCATCAACTCAGAAGAATAAATAGACAAATCCACACTTATGATAGGTTATTTTGACACTCCTCTCTCAGTAACTGAGAAAAAATTATTAAGGATATAGTAGACTTGAACAACATCAATCGACTTGCCCACACCTATGTCCACAGAGCAGCATGCCCAACAAGAGCAGAATACACATTCTTTTCAAGTACACATGAATAGTCTCCAAAATAGGCCATATACTGGGCCAGAAAGCAAGTCTCAAAACAATTAAAAGGATTTAAATCATATAGAATATGTTCTTCAAATACAACACAACTAAATGAGAAATCAGTAGCAAAAAATATAAGCTATCTAAAGAATGCCCAAATATTTGGAAATTAAGCAACATAAGTATAATAAACTCAAGGTTAAGTAAGTAATCAAAGGGAAATCAGGGCTTCCCTGGTGGTGCCGTTGTTAAGAATCTGCCTGCCAATGCAGGGGACACAGGTTCGAGCCCTGGTCCAGGAAAATCCCACATGCTGCGGAGCAACTAAGCCCGTGCACCACAACTACTGAGCCTGTGCTCTAGAGCCTGTGAGCCACAACTACTGAAGCCCGCGTGCCTAGAGTCCATGCTCTGCAACAAGAGAAGCCACCGCAATGAGAAGCCCGTGCACCGCAACAAAGAGTAGCCCCCACTCTCTGCAACTAGAGAAAGCCCACGTGCAGCAACGAAGACCCAACACAGCCAAAAATAAATAAACAAAATAAATAAATTTATTTTAAAAAAAAGGGAAATTAGAAAATAGTTTGAACTAATTAATAATGAAAACACAACTTATCAATATCTGTGAGATAAAGCTAATGCAGTGTTTAGAGAAAAACTTATAGCTTTAAGTGCTAATACTGGGAAAGAGAAAAGGCCTACAATCATTCATCTAAGATTTCACTTTGAGAAGCTAAAAAACAACAACAACAAACTAAACCCAAGTAAGTAGAAGAAAGGAAATAAGAAAAGGTAAAAGTAATATAATAGAAAAATAACAACAGAGAAAAATCAATAAAATGGAAGGTGGTTCTTTGAAAAGATCAATGAAGCTGGTAAACCTCTGGCTAAACTGATCAAGAAAAAAAAAATCCAGACAAAGGATCATTCACTCCTTGATCAGCTGGAGGCAATGGAACTCAGACTGGATACAAACAGACTGACTTTAAATCCCAGCGCTTGCTACTTACTAGCTGTGGCCAGATGATCTCTGTGTTCCTCTTTATCCTCATTTTGTAAAACACACATAATACAAGATTATGTATTGGAGCCTGAACCAAGATGACAGAGTAGAAGGACGTGCTCTCACTCCCTCTTGCGAGAACACCAGAATCACAACTAACTGCTGAATAGTCATTGACAGGAAGACACTGGAACTCACCAAAAATGATACCCCACATCCAAAGACAAAGGAGAAGCCACAATGAGAAGGTAGGAGGGGCGCAATCACAATAAAATCAAATCCCATAACTGCTGACTGGGTGACCCACAAACTGGAGAACAATTATACCACAGAAGTCCACCCGCTGGAGTGAAGGTTCTGAGCCCCACGTCAGGCTTCCGAACCTAGGGCTAGGGCAATGGGAGGAGGAATTCCTAGAGAATCAGACTTTGAAGGCTAGTGGGATTTGATTGCAGGACTCTGACAGGACTGGGGGAAACAGAGACTCCACTCTTGGAGGGCACACACAAAGTAGTGTGTGCATCGGGACCCAGGGGAAGGAGCAGTGACCCCAGGGGAGACTGAACCAGACCTACCTGCTAGTGTTGGAGGGTCTCCTGCAGAGGCAGTGGGTGGCTGTGGGTCACCGTGAGGACAAGGACACTGGCAGCAGAAGTTCTGGGAAGTACTCCTTGGCGTGAGCCCTCCCAGAGTCTGCCATTAGCCCCACCAAAGAGCCTGCAGGCTCCAGTGTTGGGTCACCTCTGGCCAAACAATCAACAGGGAAGGAACCCAGCCCCACCCATCAGCAGTAAAGCAGATTAAAGTTTTACTGAGCTCTGCCCACCAGAGCAACAGCCAGCTCTACCCACCACCAGTCCCTCCCATCAGGAAACTGGCACAAGGCTCTTAGATAGCCTCATCCACCAGAAGGAAGACAGCAGAAGCAAGAAGACCTACAATCCTGCAGCCTGTGGAACAAAAACCACATTCACAGAAAGATAGACAAGATGAAAAGGCAGAGGGCTATGTACCAGATGAAGGAACAAGATAAAACCCCAGAAAAACAACTAAATGAAGTGGAGATAGGCAACCTTCCAGAAAAAGAATTCAGAATAATGATAGTGAAGATGATCCAGGACCTCAGAAAAAGAATGGAGGCAAAGATCGAGAAGATGCAAGAAATGTTTAACAAAGACCTAGAAGAATTGAAGAACAAACAAACAGAGATGAACAATACAATAACTGAAATGAAAAATACACTAGAAGGAATCAATAGCAGAATAACTGAGGCAGGAGAACAGATAAGTGACCTGGAAGACAGAATGGTGGAATTCACTGCTGTGGAACAGAATAAAGAAAAAAGAATGAAAAGAAATGAAGACAGCCTAAGAGACCTCTGGGACAACATTAAACGCAACAACATTCACATTATAGGGGTCCCAGAAGGAGAAGAGAGAGAGAAAGGACCCGAGAAAATATTTGAAGAGATTATAGTTCAGAAGTTCCCTAACATGGGAAAGGAAATAGCCACCCAAGTCCAGGAAGCGCAGAGAGTCCCATACAGGATAAACCCAAGGAGAAACATGCCAAGACACATAATAATCAAATTGGCAAAAATTAAAGAAAAAGAAAAATTATTGAAAGCAGCAAGGGAAAAACAACAAAAAACATACAAGGGAACTCCCATAAGGTTAACAGCTGATTTCTCAGCAGGAACTCTACAAGCCAGAAGGGAGTGGCATGATATACTTAAAGTGATGAAAGCAAAGAACCTACAACCAAGATTACTCTACCCAGCAAGGATCTCATTCAGATTTGATGGAGAAATCAAAAGCTTTACAGACAAGCAAAAGCTAAGAGAATTCAGCACCACCAAACCAGCTCTACAACAAATGCTAAAGGAACTTCTCTAAGTAGGAAACACAAGAGAAGAAAAGGACCTACAAAAACAAACCCAAAACAATTAAGAAAATGGTCATAGGAACATACATATCAATAATTACCTTAAACGTGAATGGGTTAAATGCTCCAACCAAAAGACACAGGCTTGCTGAATGGAAACAAAAACAAGACCCATATATATGCTGTCTACAAGAGACCCACTTCAGACCTAGGGACACATACAGACTGAAAGTGAAGGGATGGAAAAAGATATTCCAGGCAAATGGAAATCAAAAGAAAGCTGGAGTAGCAATACTCATATCAGATAAAATAGACTTTAAAATAAAGAATGTTACAAGAGACAAGGAAGGACACTACATAATGATCAAGGGATCAATCCAAGAAGATATAACAATTGTAAATATATATGCACCCAACATAGGAGCACCTCAATACATAAGGCAACAGCTAACAGCTATAAAAAAGGGAATCGACAGTAACACAATAATAGTGGGGGACTTTAACACCTCACTTACACCAATGGACAGATCATCCAAAATGAAAATAAACAAGGAAACAGAAGCTTTAAATGACACAATAGACCAGACAGATTTAATTGATATTTATAGGACATTCCATCCAAAAACAGCAGATTACACTCTTTTCTCAAGTGCGCATGGAACATTCTCCAGGAGAGATCACATCTTGGGTCACAAATCAAGCCTCAGTAAATTTAAGAAAATTGAAATCATATCAAGCATCTTTTCTGACCACAATGCTATGAGATTAGAAATCAATTACAGGGAAAAAAACATAAAAAACACAAACACATGGAGTCTAAACAATACGTTACTAAATAACCAAGAGATCACTGAAGAAATCAAAGAGGAAATCAAAAAATACCTAGAGACAAATGACAATGAAAACACGACAATCCAAAACCTATGGGATGCAGCAAAAGCAGTTCTAAGAGGGAAGTTTATAGCTATACAAGCCTACCTCAAGAAACAAGAAAAAGCTCAAATAAACAATCTAACCTTACACCTAAAGGAACTAGAGAAAGGAGAACAAAGAAAACCCAAAGTTAGCAGAAGGAAAGAAATCATAAAGATCAGAGCAGAAATAAATGAAATAGAAACAAAGAAAACAATGGCAAAGATCAATAAAACTAAAAGCTGGTTCTTTGAGAAGATAAACAAAATCGACAAACCATTAGCCAGACTCATCAAGAATAAGAGCGAGAGGACTCAAATTAATAAAATTAAAAATGAAAAAGGAGAAGTTGCAACAGACACCGCAGAAATACAAAGCATCCTAAGAGACTACTACAAGCAACTCTATGCCAATAAAATGGACAACCTGGAAGAAATGGACAAATTCTTAGAAAGGTATAACCTTCCAAGACTGAACCAGGAAGAAATAGAAAATATGAACAGACAGATCACAAGTAATGAAATTGAAACTGTGATTAAAAATCTTCCAACAAACAAAAGTCCAGGACCAGATGGCTTCACAGGTGAATTCTATCAAACATTTAGAGAAGAGCTAACACCCATCCTTCTCAAACTCTTCCAAAAAATTGCAGAGGAAGGAACACTCCCAAACTCATTCTATGAGGCCACCATCACCCTGATACCAAAACCAAAGATACTACAAAAAAAGAAAACTACAGACCAATATCACTGATGAATATAGATGCAAAAATCCTCAACAAAATACTAGCAAACTGAATCCAACAACACTTTAAAAGGATCATACACCATGATCAAGTGGGATTTATCCCAGGGATGCAAGGATTCTTCAATATACGCAAATCAATCAATGTGATACACCATATTAACAAATTGAAGAAGAAAAACCATATGATCATCTCAATAGATGCAGAAAAAGCTTTTGACAAAATTCAACACCCATTTATGATAAAAACTCTCCAGAAAGTGGGCATAGAGGGAACCTACCTCAACATAATAAAGGCCATATACGACAAACCCACAGCAAACATCATTCTCAATGGTGAAAAACTGAAAGCATTTCCTCTAAGATCAGGAACAAGACAAGGATGTCCACTCTCACCACTATTATTCAACATAGTTTTGGAAGTCCTAGCCATGGGAATCAGAGAAGAAAAAGAAATAAAAGGAATACAAATTGGAAAAGAAGAAGTAAAACTGTCACTCTTTGCAGATGACATGATACTATACATAGAGAATCCTAAAGATGCCACCAGAAAACTACTAGAGCTAATCAATGAATTTGGTAAAGTTGCGTGACACAAAATTAATGCACAGAAATCTCTTGCATTCCTATATACTAATGATGAAAAATCTGCAAGAGAAATTAAGGAAACACTCCCATTTACCATTGCAAAAAAAAGAAGAAAATACCTAGGAATAAACCTACCTAGGGAGACAAAAGACCTGTATCCAGAAAACTTAAGACACTGATGAAAGAAATTAGGGCTTCCCTGGTGGCGCAGTGGTTGAGAGTCTGCCTGCCAGTGCAGGGGATGCGGGTTCGAGCCCTGGTCTGGGAAGATCCCACATGCCGCGGAGCAACTAAGCCCGTGAGCCACAACTACTGAGCCTGCGCGTCTGGAGCCTGTGCTCCACAACAAGAGAGGCCGCGACAGTGAGAGGCCTGCGCACCGCGATGAAGAGTGGCCCCTGCTCACCACAACTGGAGAAAGCCCTCGCACAGAAACAAAGACCCAACACAGCCAAAAATAAATAAATAAATAAATAAATAAATAAATAAATTTATAAAAAAAAAAGAAAGAAATTAAAGATGATACCAACAGATGGAGAGATATACCATATTCTTGGATTGGAAGAATCAATATTATGAAAATGACTATACTACCCAAAGCAATCTACAGATTCAATGCAATCCCTATCAAATTACCAATGGCATTTTTTACAGAACTAGAACAAAAAATCTTAAAATTTTATGGAGACACAGAAGACCCCGAATAGCCAAAGCAGTCTTGAGGGAAAAAAGCGGAGCTGGAGGAATCAGACTCCCTGACTTCAAACTATACTACAAAGCTACAGTAATCAAGACAATATGGTAATGGCACAAAAACAGAAATATAGATCAATGGAACAAGATAGAAAGCCCAGAGATAAACCCACGCACCTATGGTCAACTAATCTATGACAAAAGGAGGCAAGGATATAAAATGGAGAAAAGACAGTCTCTTCAATAAGTGGTGCTGGGAAAACTGGACAGCTACATGTAAAAGAATGAAATTAGAACACTCCCTAACACCATACACAAAAATAAACTCAAAATGGATTAGAGAGCTAAATGTAAGACCAGACACTATAAAACTCTTAGAGGAAAACATAGGAAGAACACTCTTTGACATAAATCACAGCAAGATATTTTTTGATCCACCTCCTAGAGTAATGGAAATAAAACCAAAAATAAACAAATGGGACCTAATGAAACTTAAAAGCTTTTGCACAGCAAAGGAAACCATAAAGAAGACGAAAAGACAACCCTCAGAGTGGGAGAAAATATTTGCAAATGAATCAAATGACAGAGGATTAATCTCCAAAATATATAAACAGCTCATGCAGCTCAATATTAAAAAAAAAAACCCAATCCAAAAATGGGCAGAAGACCTAAGTAGACATTTCTCCAAAGAAGACATACAGATGGCCAAGAAGCACATGAAAAGCTGCTCAACATCACTAATTATTAGGGAAATGCAAATCAAAACTACAATGAGGTATCACCTCACACCAGTTAGAATGGGCATCATCAGAAAATCTACAAACAACAAATGCTGGAGAGGGTGTGGAGAAAAGGGAACCCTCTTGCACTGTTGGTGGGAATGTAAATTGATACAGCCACTATGGAGAACAATATGGAGGTTCCTTAAAAAACTAAAAATAGAATTACCATATGACTCAGCAATCCCACTACTGGGCATATACCCAGAGAAAACCATAATTCAAAAAGACACATACACCCCAATGTTCATTGCAGCACTATTTACAATAGCCAGGTCATGGAAGCAACCTAAATGCCCATCGACAGACGAATGGATAAAGAAGATGTGGTACATATATACAATGGAATACTACTCAGCCATAAAAAGGAACGAAATTGGGTCATTTGTTGAGATGTGGATGCATCTACAGACTGTCATACAGAGTGAAGTAAGTCAGAAAGAGAAAAGCAAATATCATATATTAACACATATATGTGGAACCTAGAAAAATGGTACAGATGAACCGGTTTGCAGGGTAGAAATGGAGACACAGATGTAGAGAACAAACGTTATGGACACCAAGGGGGGAAAGTGGCAGGGGGGTGGTGGTGGGATGAATTGGGAGATTGGGATTGACATGTATACACTATGGGTATAAAATGGATGACTAATAAGAACCTGCTGTAAAAATAAATAAATAAAACAAAATTTAAAAAAAATCCATAAATTACTAATATCAAGAATGAAGGAGGACACATCATTTAGATCCTACAGACATTAGAAGAATAATAAAGGAACATTATTAATAACTTTATGCAGAGACATTTGACAGCTCAGTTGAAATTCACAAATTCCTTGAAAGTCACAACTTGCCAAAATTTGTACAAGAAATATAAAATTTGAATAACCTATATCTATCAAAGTTGTTGAATTTATAATTAAAAACCTTTCCACAAAGAAAACTCCTGACCCAGATGATGTCACTGGTGAATTCCATCAAACATGTAAGGATGAAATAATGCTAATCTTAAAGACTTTCTGAAAATAAATAAGGAGGAACACTTCCCAACACATTTTCAAAGACAAGCTTTACCCTCATAGCAAAACTAGACAAAGATGTTATTACAAGAAAACTACAGATTAACATCATGTATGAACATAGACACAAAAATCCTTAATAAAATATTTTTAGCTGATTGAATCCAGCAATATAGAAACCAAATAATCCACCATGCACAAGTATCCCAGGATTGTAAGGTTTATTTTAACATTAGAATGTCCATCAATATAATTCGCTATATTAATAAAATAAAGGAGAACATAATCCTCTTAATAGGTGCAAAAAAAATCATTTTACAAAATTCAATACCCATTTATGATAGAAACTCTCAGCAAACTAGGAATGGAAAACAGGTATGCTCAAAACCACAAAATATTGCTGAGAGAAATTAAGATGTCAAAAATGGATAGCTACACCATGCTCATGGATTGGAAGGTGCCAATTCTCCTCATGTCCATCTGCATAACCAAACCTATTAAGTAAGCATCAAGCATCACGTGCTGCGGGCTTTGCTTTCCAAGCAGACCACAGCACTGCCCTCTCCCCTCAGCGCCCACCCCCCCGCCCCCGCCCGCCGGGACACCCTCCTGTCTCGCTTGCAAGAAGGCGGCAGTCTTCTGGTTGGTCCCCTCCCCCAAGTCCGTTCCTGAGACTTCAGCCAGAGACAGATGTCAAATAGGCACACATGGGGCCCTGCTTGAAACTGCCATGGCTGCCACTGCCCAAGACGTGAGGCCCAAGCTCCTGGAACGGCCTCGGGACCCTCACATACTTCTCCAGCCTCAGCTCTTGCCTTGTTCCCCAAGCCCACTCCCCGCACTGCAGGCACAGAGAGCTTCTTTCCATTCTCTGAGGGTGCCCGGTTCTCCCGCCAGCCCCTGCCCTGCACCTGGCAGACCCCAGGCTGGTCGAAGACCCCCCAGCCCCACTGCCACCCCCATGCGTCATCTATCACCTCATTGTCATGACTCTCTGGGTGACCTGTGTGCAGACGGTCCAACCTGAGGACCCTGCATGCCTGAAGCTGCACGTGCTCACGGAGGGGCTTCAGCGTGAAGGGACCGGGGGAGCAAGGTGGCGGACAGGGATCGCAGATGCCGGCGGGTCCCGTCCATGGGGCTTGGGGGATGAGGGGGGAGCCCACAGAGACATGCACACGTCTGCCCAGGCCCCGGAACCTGCAGGGGACCTGGCCTGGCCCCGGACGGGGCAGCCCCAGCCCAGCCCAAGCCAGTGCTGGCTCCTCACCCTGCAGCCTCACCTCCTGGGTGATTTGTGAAGGGACCAGGAGTCCCAGGCAGCTGAGGACAGGCCCTGGCCCTGTGGCAGGGTGGGTGGGGGGGTGGGGGGGGGCGCGGCAGCGGGGTGGGAGGCAGGAGGCTTAGGAAATCGTGCACAAGAGTGCCCTGACTAAACCTCCACGGCCACTGGTCCCAGGGACCCTGAGTGAGCAGGCTCCCAGGCCATACTCGGGGCTGTGCAGGCTGGGCAGACGCAGCCTGTACTCGCCAGGAACCAGAGAGGAATGGCCTGAAGGTCGCTGCACAGACTGGACCACCCCCGGTCTGCAGCCAGAACCCTGGAGACGGATAGGGCCCCGGAGCGGCAGAGCTGCGCACTCCTGGGACTGGCGAGCCCAGCCTGCCCGCAAAGCTCGTCCTCTCAACTAGAGAAGACTCTTCCTCTGATGGAGCAGCCATGCCCAAGGCCACGTGCTGTGTCCCCAGGAACAAAGTGACTTTTCCCTTCACTTCAAACGGCAGTAAAAGCTAGGTTAATCTGTTAAACATCAGGGAAGAAAATAAAATTCAGTAAAACTAAAAGAGGCATACATGGGACACTGCGCAAGGCATACTTATGAATGGAGAGAGACAGAGACAGAGACAGAGACAGAGAGACGGAGAGAAAAGGGCCTGGAGCATCTGAGAGCCTTGGCCCTGGCCTGGCTGGGCCTGTCCAGCTCACTCTGGCCCCATCCTGCCTCCTGCTCAGGAAGCCCTGCCCCGCCGGGCCCCCTCCCTGACAATCTGCTCTCAGGGCACCAGGATCTCCATACTCAACCCAGAAGCTCTGCCGCCCCCAAGGCTGACCAGGCCTAGGGAGGGAGGGAGGACGGCGAGAGAGAAGATCCAGGATCAGGACTGAGTAGGGCTCGGTTCCCACTGCGGAGGCACTGCCTGCTATGCCTGGAGCAGGAAGTGATATCCACAAAACTCAAGCAGGTGGTTCAGGGCAAAGTCTGCAGGGAAAGCCCGGCAAAGGAGGTATCCTCACCTGCACACCCCCTGGCCCGCCCATCTGGGTCAGCCAGGGCCACGGCACATGGGAGGGAGGTGGTCTTTACCCAGTGGCATGTCCACAGAACAGGGACCCCAGGCAGCGCCTGGCCCTGGACACAGCCCCGGGCTCAGCACAGGGCACTCAGCTCGGTGTGGGTTCCGTGGAGCCCAGGTGGGCCCAGAGTAGGGTCCCAGTCTGTGTCAGTCAATACAGTGGAGGGTTGAGGCAGCAGTGGGCGCCCCTGGGGCCCCAGGCCCTCCCAGAGCCTGCGGGGGCCCTGCCTTCTGCAGTCCCCCCCAACCCGGGGGATCCTGCACTGGGCCTGGGGGCCAGCATCAGACATGATATTAAGCAAGGCCCGAGGTTTCTAACGCATCAGGAGTTCCACCATGGGCGGGAGGGGGCACGGCCACCGCAGCTGGACGGGCTCAGACCCTGCAAGACCTCGGGGAGCAGGTCCCCTTCCTTCACTCCCCTCGTCGGCAGACCTGGGCTGAGCCGGACCCCACCCAAGCAGACGCATCCAGACCCAGGACTCCAGGGCAAACCATAGGGCCAGAGCGCGGACACGGGACACCCTGTCAGTGTGGCCAGAGCCTGGACAGCAAGGACACTGGAGCCCAGAGAACACAAGCTGCGCTGGCGGTGGCTCAGCTAGGAGGTGACCGCGTGGAGTGGAACCGGGCCTGCCTGGCTCCTGAGGCTGGCCTGGGGAAGGGCCCCCTTCAGCTCAGCCGGCGGGTGGCCACTGTGAAGGGATGATGTAACAGCTGGCGCAAGCCGGGGGCTGATGGCAGGAGGGGGCCTGGGGCTTGGGGCACAGAGGCCACCCCCGACGGCGCCCTGCCTCTCAGTGCCCAGACTCTGCTTCCTCTGGCTCAGTAAACAAGGCCAGCGCCCGCTGCGCCAGCTGTGGCCTAGAAGCCCAGGTGGTGGGCGCCTTCCCATCTGCAGCGGCCGCGGTCCTGGCCTTCAAACGACCCCGCCGTGGGACCCAGATGGGGCCCTCGCCCAGCGAGGGACCAGGACTCTCCCCAGACGGGCACAGCGAGGGTGTCTGGCCGAGGGGAACCGTGAGTCACCCCACGGGCTCCTGGGGAGAAGCCGGCAGCGTCCCGCCCTCTGCCCTGGGAAGGCCCACCCGTGCCTTCTGGGGTTCTGGGAGTCCTGGCGCCTTGCCCAGGGTGGGAGGCCGATGGTGTTGGGGCAGTTGGCAGCATTTTACTTTTCAGGCCCCTTTGGAAGGGTGGCGCTCCGCAGGGCCCCTGTCTGAACCCTCACGGGGGTGAGACAGTGCACTGACTTTCTCTATTTTCATGTAAATGAAGTGCCTCGAAGTGAAGCAAGTGGGGAAGGGAAGGGGATCAGTGGATGACAAGAGTTGAGACGCGGTGGCCCAGCTCGAGTGCGCCCCCCGGAGGCCTCCCCAGACCGGCCCGGTGGAGCAGGGAGCCCCAGGCTGGCCCGAGGGAGAGGTGTCCGGCACACAGCTGGCTGGCAGTGACACTGGTCGTCCAGGCGGGGCCATCGGGTGAGCTGGCCAAGTACAGAAGGGCTTCGAGGCTGGGCAGGGACGTGTGGGTCTGGAGGCACCCATCCCCCCCGCCCCCCCAGCCAATCTCGGGACAGGGCTCTTCAAGGCAGTGGCAGCTGCAGAGAGCACACGCACCCTGTGGAGACTTAGAGAGAAAGTCCACTCCAGGGAAGCCTGAGGCCGCGGCTCAAGAATCAGGAGCAGCCTGTCTCAGTCGCTGCCAGGACAAAACACCGCAGGCTCGGAGGCTTAACCACAGACATTGATTTCTCCCAATTCTGGAAGCTGGAAGTCCAAGGTCAAGGCACTGGCCAATTTGGTTCCTGGCGGAGGCCCCCGTCCTGACTTGTGAGAGCCGCCTTCTGTGCCCTCACGTGAAGCTCTGCTACCTCTTCTAAGGACACCCAAGGGGTAACCTGCCGGGGAGACTGAGCCGGGCGGGGTGTAAACACCCTGCATTTAAGTCCCATGTGGGACTCTGGATGCACGCGTCAGACCTCCCCTCCTTCCCTTATGAACACCCTGCGCCCCAAACTTGCTTTCGTGTCGGCCTCCGAGGTGCAAGGAGAGTTGATACCGTGGGGTTTGGCGCTGGATCGCCCACTGCGCCTGGCGACAGGGGACTGCCTCTGGTGGCACAGGTGGCGGTCTCGTCCTGTCTGGGGGTTTGAGATACACGGACAGCAGGGGACAGGGCAGGTGGCTGGGCGCCAGGTGTGAGGCCGCCTCTGGTCACTCATGAAAAAGCTCCAGCTGCAGGGCAGACAGAGCCAGGCCTGGGCCCACTGACTGCAGAGGTGGCCGGGCTCCAAGAGGAAGGACCCGCCCCCAAAAGCAAGTGTGCACAGCAGACTCCCCCAGATGCCCCCACCCACCTGGCCCTTAGGCCCTCTACTCCTTGGCTGTGCTCAGGGAGAGGGAGGGGACGTCCAGACATTTGAGACCCACTGGGCATTCAGGTCCTGAGCTGACACTGACCTCTGGCGCATCCTCATGGGCCCTGCCAGGGTGGGACACAGGAGGCTGTTGACAGTGGAATCTCGCCAGGACCGGCTCCCAGCGGGTGATGGCGTCACTTCCTGGTCTCCAAGCATGTAGCTGGGATTCACACGTGCAAATGACCAACACCCTCTCTGGGGTCAGAGGCGCCCGTCAGGAAGGCCAAGGGCGAGACTGAAACCATCACCCGCCCCAGACAACAAATCACGAACGGTACCTCGGGGGAGGGTGGACACTGGGACCCCCCCTTGAGTCCCCGAAGACGCAGGGGTGGTCCCATCGGGGGTGGTGGCCCCATCCTAGCTCCATTTGACTCAGAACTCGGGTTTCCCAGGACAACTCCTGCTCCCCGAGGGCAGCGTCAGGCACAGCAGTGCTCCGGGACGGAGCAAGTCAGGAAGATGAGGAACAGCCCACGTTTTCGCGGAATGGAATAGGCACTGGCAGTTCTTTCCAAGAAACTATGTTGTAATACAGGACAAAGAGACCCAACTGGCTAGACGCCCCGATCATGGTGATGACAAGGTGTTGAAGTCAGAGGAGCAAGATGGGGCAGGAGACAACCAGGCCAAGATCGGGGCACCAGAAATGGTTAGGGGTTGAGGGGTCCCGGGGTCGGAGGCCTGCGGGCTATCCCCTCCCAAGTCAAGAGCAGAGGACCTCATCCTGCACCTCCTAGAAGGAAGCAGGAGGCCGCTGGGCACTGGCGGCAGCATTCACACCAGAGCCTGTCGGCTGGTAGACCAGATGACTAGAAGGCAGCCAGGTGGGGGGCCCGGTGTGGATGGGGAGTCGATGGCACCGTGCTGATTCGGCCACTCGCGGACTGCCGTGTGCCGCCCCTCCAATTTTCTCTTCTCACTACCCACCTCCTCCTTCCCTACACCAGCCCTGCCCCTCTTGGGCCACCTGGTCACCCCCCCGTATCTCAGCAGCCGGGCGGGAGCCCCTCACCTGCTCCCCCAGTGACAGCCAATGAAGCCGCTGGCTACCTGAACCAGGACCCAGCTGGAAGCTGCTCAGTGCTAATGTTTATTTATAAAGTTACATCCTAAAAACGTTTCTAATAAATAGTTTTAAACAAGATCTGTCCCGATGCGCCGTAAGGCCTCTCTCCGGGGCCAAGGAGACAGGGCGTGGAGGATTTCAGGGAGGCTCTGTCAGCTCAGCGGCGTGGAACGAAGGTGCCCACCCTGAGTTTTTCTTGCCCTTCCCGCAGCACCTGCCGGGATGGGGGCTCTTTGCCAGGTCCCGCTCAGGCCTGGCCGCCGCGGCACTGGCGTGTGGGCCACTGGGAGCCCCTCAGACCCCTGGTCACCGGAGCCGACACGCAGGGTCACCCGGTTAGGCTTTCATCACTGCCACGAAGGAGGCCTGCGGGAGGAGATGGCGAGGGCTGGCGGCACTGCCCCGGTTGGCGGGGTGAAGGCCGGCTCTCATGTCCTCCAGGGGCTGTCACGGCAGCCCCAGCTTCTGGGCCCCGAGAAGCTCTGCCTGGGGCTCTCAGGGGAAGAGACCAGGGCACCTTGTGTCCCAGGGCACAGCCCAGCCTTCAGGGTGGCCGCTGGGAGGAGCTAGGTGGGGGAATTACGACCCAGGGCACGAGGAGGTCCTAAAGCAGAGTGAGCTGGGCCCTCCCAGGCCCCATACGTACCTCCTTGAGGAGCTGCCCCAGCATCTCCTGGCTGTGAATGGAGCGCCTGTGGGAGAAGACACCGCGGTCTCCCCTCTGGGTCCCTCCCCACGCACTTGGAGAGGCAGCCACGCTCCAGGGCCGTCTGCTCTCTAGACGGCGCACTCTCCTCCCACAGGCCTCTGGGCTCTGCCAGGACAGTGAGAGCTGGGATGTGTGGGGCAGGCGGGAGAGAACCAGGGGCGCTAAGATGCTGAGGACCACGGCCCCCCGACCGACACACACACACACACACACACACACACACGGCCCCGGCGCCCCACCTGTCTATTCTGGTCTCCACGGTCACTGTGAAGGCCCCCTCTGTGTCCGGCAGGTAGGTGGAGGGCACAATCCAATAGGTCCCCTGGGACAGGTGGCAGAGCCGGCTGACCTCCTGGGCGTAGCAGTGCGGTACACAGCTCAGCAGAGGCTCCTGGAGCAGCAAGGAGGGCGCATCCTGGCCCCCGCCGTCCGCTGGGACCTGGGGGAGGCCCGGGCTCAGACCGGGCGGCCTGCCCGTGGGCAGACCAAATCGGCTGTGCCCGCCAGGACGGCGAAGGCAAGTCCCCTGTCTCAGCCTTGGCCTCGCTCCCTTCCCGGCAGCACTGCCCTGGGTTGGGAGCAGCCCGGTGCAGTCTGCTTGGACCCCGTCACACATGCCAGGCCCCCAAAGCTGGACTCGCCACTCACCGGGGCCCCACCACCCGAGGGCCCCAGCCTGGGGACCAGCAGAAGACCCGCCCTCACGTCCTCCAGGGGCTGTCACTGCAGCCCCAGCTTCTGGGCCCCGAGAAGCTCTGCCTGGGGCTCTCAGGGGAAGAGACCAGGGCACCTCGTGTCCCAGGGCACAGCCCAGCCTTCCGGGTGGCCGCTGGGAGGAGCTAGGTGGGGGAATTAAGACCCAGGGCACCAGGAGGCCCCCACTGCGCAAGCCCCTGCCCTGGGACTCATCTCTTTGGCCCCGGCACCGGCACTTTTTTCGAAGCGCCAGGGGGGTACCCCGGGGGCGGCCTGCGGTGGAGCGAGGCTCCAGAGCGCGTCCTCAGCCGTTGGGATCCTGAGGGCACAGAACCTTCTCAGAGAGGAGCCGACCCTCCCCTCCCCCACGTCGTCTGTACCGCAGGCTAAGCGTGCCCAGCCCCATGACGGGCCCCTGATGGCACAGCTCCGGGCCATCCTCCAGCCCATGCCCTCCTCGGGCACCTGCCACTGCCCAAGCCCATCTTGAAGCGGGGTCCCCAGAAGGAGCAGGGGAGCCACACCGTCACCACGGGATCTGGGTTTGCGACCTCTGACCTCTGGCACTTCACCTCCCCGCTTCCTCCAGCTACAGGTCCGCTAGGTGCACCCTGCTCACGAGCCGGGAGGGGAAGGGCAGACTGAGGCCGGGGAAGGCGCTCGGGGCGGCGTTTGTGAGCCCCTGGCCCTCGCGCCTGGCCTCCACAGTCTCCGGCCACCCGTGGGCAGAGCTCCAGGCCCCCATGACCCCGGGGGACAGCCTCTCCTCTGCGGGGACAACCGGCACACTTTCCCGAGTTCCCGAAGGCCACCCCACCCTCCTACTGCCTGGGACTCGGCCCCGCCCCTCGGCCTCGCTCTCAGCTCCTCACCCCCAGCTCTGCCTTTTCTTCCTGATCTGAAGACCCTCGCTCGGTGGCGCGACCGTCCATCGCGTCTCAGCGGGTGTGGGCCTCCCCTCCCTCCCTTTCCTGCTGGTCCCCACGAGCCCAGGCCCTCGCTGGTTCCAGACTCAGGCACGGGGTTTGGGGCGGGGAGGATTCATGCGGCTTCAGGGCGGCTCCTGCTGGACAACGGCGTCCTCTGCGCCCTCTCGGGCCTCCTGGCTGGAGGTGCAGTGCTGGGGGCAGCTCAGGACACAAGTGTCCAGTTGTTCTGAGCCCGGGCGAGGGGACGAGGGGCTGCCTGAGCTGAGCTGTGACCCCCAGTGAGCTACGGACTTTAGGAAACCTAGAAATGAGTCTTGCGTGTGACTGGATGACGCGGACAGACCCCGGAGGGCCTCTCGCCCCGACCCCGGCTCACCCCACCCGGACGCCCGGGAGCAGGGGCGCCTGCCTGGAAGACGTGGAAGCCGATGGGGAGGCCCTCGTGGTCACGGCTGTGCTGGCGCAGGGTGATGCGGACGCAGCGGGGACCCGCGCCCTCCGGCACCGAGAGGGGGAAGCGGGGGTTGGTGGGGTAGGAGGCAAAGTTCCGGCTGCCCCCTGCCGTCCGGCCGACTCTCCAGGAGCCCCGCAGCCTCACGATCTCCCACTCGCCCACGGGCAGGGCCTCCCTGGGGGCAGCGCTCTGGGCTGCCGGCTGGATGGCGCTGCCGGGGAGACAAGAACAGGAGGCGGCCGTGGCGCGAACGCACGCGGCCCTGCCCCAGTCCCTGGCCCGCCCGCCGCCCTCACCTGAGGGAGACTCTCCCGCTGGAGAAGACCCGGAGCAGGAACTGCCCTGGCACGTCCTTCAGGAAGGTGCTGGGCACGGCCAGGTAGTAGCCCGGGGCAAGCTCACAGCGCAGGTGGACCTCGCGGTCGTACGCGTGGCACGCGGTGCCCGCCACGGGGGGCGCGGACAGGGCCCTGGGCAGGCTGACCCGCCGCTTCTCCACCTGCAGGGGAGGCCCGCGTGCACCCGTCACAGAAGGGCCCCCCTCGAAGCACCCAGGCCTACGGGCCCCCCCCCACCATCCCCGGTGAACCCGGGCCTTCCCCTCAGCCCTGGGGTCAACGGCTCCGTCCCGCACGGGAGCCTGCAAGTCCTCCTGCTCTGGGAGGAAAGAGACAAATCTAGACAGGGCCGCGCCCGCAAAGGCAGGTGGCTGATGCAACCTGGGGACTGCCAGGCAAACGGCTTGCCAGCAGTTTCTGCAAGAGGAAAGGAACGCCAGGCAGGCCGTGGCCGCACAGGGACGGGGAACAGTGCGATGTGAGCTGTCAGACCCCGTCAGCACATACAGGGTTAAACACCAAGCGACTGGGCAAGCCAACGGGCAGCGCGGTCCTGTCGGCCACCCTCCCGTCCCCTCAGAGAGCAGGACAGGGGTCTCCATCGGGAGCCACAGACCTACCCTCAGACAACCCATGGGAGCACAACGACCCCATGCCCGTTTTGCAGGGAGGGGACTGAGGGAGGTCCCGGGCCGCCCCCCGCAGCTCTCCTAACACCTCTGCCAGCTCTGCTAACGGCTGCCTCTGTGTAGCTTGCCTTTGGCCAAAGGGCGCACCCTGGGCCAGGGGAGGGAGGTGAGTCCTGTGGACTCAGATCTGAGCGGGGTCTGTGGGAGGACAGCCGGGGGGGCGAGGGGCACGTCGGGGGCTCCTGGGGCTCAGGCCTCCTCATCCCTGTGCCTGCATCCCACAGAGCGTGGTGCTGGGCCCGGGCGGGTTACCTTCCAGAGGTGCAGGCCCACGGCCTGGTAGTCCCTGCCTGGGTGGCCCGCCGTGCGCAGCTGCGGTCTCTGCAGGACGGCCACGTATACCTCGCTGGGTTCGCAGACCCGCAGCCAGAACTTGGGGTTGCTGGGGAAGCCGCTGTTGTTCCGGCAGCCTCCCGCCGACTGGCCCTCGACCCAGGCCCCGGGCAGCTCCTGAGTGTGGCACAGTGCCCTTCCTGGGCGGGGACCCCCACGTCAGCCGCAGGGACAGGGTCCCCCTCACGCCCCCTGCACTGGCAGGGGGCCCCCACCCCGCCACCTGTCCCCCCAGGGCAGGGGGGGGGTGCGACCGTTGCTCCGCCCTGAAGAGAAGCCAAGGGGCAAGAGGGGTGCCCAGGCGCCCCGCGGTGGGACGCGGTGCCTGACTTCAGGGGCCAGTCCGTCCGGGCCACCGCGTCCCCACGAGGCCTCCCCCGGGGCGCAGGCCTCCCTTACCTGAGTAGAGGCTCTGCAGGTGGCCAGCCTCCGTGATGGGGAAGCCAATGGTGACCTCGTCAAACTCCCGCAGAAACTCGTCCTCCTCCACCCAGAACTCCCCCTCCTGCAGCTGCGACAGCAGCTCAGACTGGGCCGCCGACTCCACCCGGCTCCACCCTTCACCCCTGGAAGGAACCTCCCTTCAGCGGAGGCCTCCCGCCTGAGAGCGACAGCAGTGCCCAGGCAGCAGGGCAGGAGGCGCCCTTGCCGGGCTGGGTGGATGACGGGGGCGGGGTGGGGTGCTGGTCCCGCTCTGTGACCCTGGGCCGGCGAAGGGGAGCGGCCCTGGTCCCGGTCTCGAAGCTGAGCTGAGGTCTGGGTGCAGGCGTCCCGTGGGTCTCTGTCACCCGCAGCCCGGCAGGGCATCCACCAGTCCGTGGGTGCCCTCAGGACAGGCCCCGACCGTCCCGGCTCGCCTGGGTCACAGGGCCCAGCACTAAGCCGGCCTCAACAGGCCATCTGGGGCCGAGCACAGAGCACGGTGGCCCACGAGCAGGAGAGCAACCAAACCCTGTCCTGACCACGGCCCGGCCTCGGACACCAGGCGCGCACGCGGTCGAGGCGGCTCTGGGCGGCCCCTCGGGCCCCGCACCGCCCCCCCCCCCCAAGACCGGCACGATGACCCAGAGCGCACCCTGGCCCGCACTCACCCCTCTCTCCAGGGCCCCTGCCAGCACCGCCGGCCCCAGGGGTTCTGAATCCGCAGCAGCAGGATGCTCTGACCGGCCCGACCGCGGAGCTCTTGCAGATCCGCGACGATGAAAGCGTGAAACTCCCCCAGCGCCCTGGTACCTGGGTGAGGAACAGCCAGCAAGTCCCCAAACCGCGCAGACGCACAGGTCCGCCTCCTTCCCTGGGACGCCCCAGCCCACCCAACTGTGGCTGCACAGGCACCCGGGTCCCCGCGGGCCACCAGGGGCTCCTTTCCTGACGGCTGCAGACAAGTCAGCTCAGGGGTGGCCTTATGCAGTGTGAGTCACAGTGAAGGACCTGGGTTTAGACTCTGGCTCGGCTGCCACCAGGACTGGCAAGTCATTCCCTTCTCTGGGCCGCGGTCCTCGCTGAGGATGATGAGGGAGGTTCTCAAAAGGGCTGCTCCCAGCACCGTCACGGGCGGGTCTGTGTCGCCAGAAACTGAGTAGGCCCACTGAAACTGGGTGAGGCCCGCTAGGGTGTCAGGGGCGTCAGGTAGTGTCTGAGCAGAAACCGGTGGGGAGAGCTGGAGGCCCGTGGGAGACCCTCCACCTGGCCAGAGGCCTTGGGACAGACAGGCGCAGAAGTGGAGGGGCCAAGCAGAGACCAGTGGGGGGGCGGGGGGCGGTCCAGATGGGAGAAGAAACTCCTGGAATGTCTTTAAGGGCTTTGCTTAGAAAGGCACTGGAGCCGCCACTCTGGGTCTCCCGCCCACGTCCCCAGACCCCTGCCACTTCGGTGGGCTCCAGGTGCTCTCCATCTTTGCCTGGGGGTTCCCCCAAAGCCTGACGTGCCTAGAATTAGCCATACCCCACCCTGGGGGCAGCTGATGCTCTACAGGCCACCCTCTGAGGCCGTGTCTCGCGCGGCGCCCCAGCACAGCACTCTGTGGGCCCCCTTCACCCCCAAAGTGTGCTTCCCCACCCCCATCCTGAGGTCTGCAGGTGGGGAAACCAGACCGGGGCTGTGCTAACCCTCACGCACGTGCCGCGCAGCGTAACGGTCAACACGTGGCAGTTTATTTTGATGTTCTTATTCTTCGGACAAAAATCCCGTTATGAAAATAATCCTAAATATGAAAACAATTGTGCATAAAGATGTCCACTGCAATGTTATTTATAATAGCACAAAATGGGAAAGGCCTTAAATATCCAACATCAAGGGAAGGATTAAGAAGAGCACAGCAGATACACTAATACAATAAGACGTTGCCAAGTGTACACAGCAACACAGAGAATGGTATATCATATAGAATACAAAACGTATACATCTTTTTGGAAAAAAAAACTGAGAAAGGGGACTAAAAAGTTCAAAGTAGTCAAATCTGAGTGATTTTTTTCTTTCAACGGATTTCTTTCAATGAGCAGATATATTACTAAAGTGAAAACCTGAGTGTCGATTTTGCCAGGTTACCACCTGGGCCAGAGATGGTGCCACCACCTGGTTCCCACTGACCCCAATACAGGCTCCTGTCTCCCCATAGGGGTAAGCCCTGGTCAAGGGGAAAGGGGACACTTCCCTCCAGAGAGGGACGGTCAGTAGGGAAGGTCACACACCCAGACAGACACCAGTTCCGAAGGTTCTGCTTTCCACTTAGTCCATATAGGACCACAGTAAAAAGCTCCGTACAGGAGGCCGAGAGGGCCCAGGTGCGCAGGCCTGCCGTGCCGCCGCCCGCTCCCGCCCTACCTGTTCTGGGGCTGAGCACCGAGCAGCTCAGCAGACAGCGGTCCTTCAGGCTGAGCAGCTGCCGACAAGTCCTACGTTCCGCGCCCCTCGGCCTGTCCTGCTGGCCGCTGGTTCCTGCCATGTCCTTCAGGTTCCACCTTTCGGCCAGGCCACCAGTGAGGTCCACCAGGGCGTCAGCCACCTGTCCCGCCCACAGGTGCTCATAGGACCCGTAGATCCTGGGGAGACAGCCAGGAGGGCGTGAGGCTCTGGCACCAGGCCCCCTGCCCCTCTCCTGCCCCTGTGGTCTGCCTTCTACCCACCTCAATCTCCTCTCTTTCCTCCCCTCTTTCCCTCCCACCCTGTCCTCACCAAGTCCAGACACAAGCTCGCCTCCAAGGCCATAAGGGACAGCACCCCGCGGTGCCCTGCTGCCTCTGCCCCTGTGGGGCACCAGCGGGAGGCGGGCACAGAGGTTGTGCACCCCCACTCCTGCATCTGTCGTGATCGAGGCCCTCGGCCCCGCCAGCGGCAGCAGTGGAGGGCTCACTCCCAGCGCGGAGGCCTGCCTACCGGCCCGGCGCCCTTCAGCACGGCCATCGGCACACTGGGGGAGCAAGTCCTTGGCCTCGGGACTACGATAAACGAGCATGGTACCTCGGCGGCCTCATTCCTTCCCAGCAACCTGCACAGAGGCCGCCTGTCCCCAGTGGTGACACAGACAGACGGAGACATTTCTCTCGCTTGGGTTTGAGGAAAGAGAGAGGAAGACACACACCCTCTTTCTGGAGGCGAGGCCTTCATGCCCGACTTTGAAATGAGGGCAGGGAAAGAGGGAGTGGGCAGAGGGGAGAGCAAACCACAGGCCAAGTCTCAGAGTTTCTGTCTCTGGACGGGTCGCCCCACCCAGGACTGGCCACCAGGCCCTCGCTGCTGACAAGGACGCTGCAGCCCAGGGCGAGCAGATGTGCTTCCCGGGCCCCCAGCCCGCCTGGCCCGGCCCCTCCGCCCCCAGCGTGCGTACTTGGCGTAGACCTTCTCCAGTAAGGGAAGCCAGAACACATCCTCCCTCTGGCACCGGGAGAAGCAGAGTCTCCCTGCAAGACAAGGCAGACGGTCATCTATGGTCACCTCCACCCAGCGTCCAAACTGCCAAACTCGACAGGTGAAGGAGCCGCGGTACGTCTGGTCGAGCCAGCTCGGCTGTCCCGGAGGAAAGACCTGCCACGCGTGGGGAGAGGCAAAAGGAGACGGTGAGAGAAGCCACCACGCGGCGCGCTCCCAGCATCCCGAGCAAAGCGTGACCGTGCTCAACAGTACCCTCCCGTCGCGCAAAGGATTCCACCTCCCCCGACGCCTGGCTGGCAGTGCTTGTGCAAAACCCGCTCACTGGGCAGAAGACTAACAGACCTTTCAATAAAAGAGGCTAGGGCCACACTGAGGGAGCCGACTGGCTCCCAGAGGTCAAAGTCAACCATCATGTCCTAGTGTCCCCAATCAACACGCGACCTGAATCCAAAACAGATGTGACTTTTATAGGCCCGAGTGACCCAGTTCTCGACAGAGCGGCTGGTGGCAGGTCACCATAGGTACAGCGACCCCCTGGCTGGAGCCTGGGACCTCAGAAACTCTGACAGTGCCCGGCCCGCTCTTCATTGCTGGGTTTGTGATTCTGGCCTAATGCTGAGACAGGACGGGCTCTGGACCCAGATGGCCTCGTCTGGGCCTGGCTCTGTCCCTTACTAGCTGGGAACATGACAATGGTTTTAGTGCCCTCGTTTGTAAGAAAGGGTCAAAGCCAGCAAGCCCTGTGAGAATGAAAGCCAGCAACTGGGGTGGGCTTAGCGCAGGGCCTGGGACGTGGGAGCGGCTCGGAAAGGGGTCACCACCATCAACGCTGTTGCCTGTATCGGTGACACTTAGCAAGGCCGTGAGGGCTCCTGGGGAAGGAGTCTGACAGGCCTTCTATAACTGTGGTACCTGCTTAGCATTGGAAACAGTTTTAATCACCTTTTGCCAATTTATATTCAAAACCTGTTAAAAAAAAAAGCAACCGCAACTGGCTAGGAAGCTTACTCCAAAGCAGCATAGGACCTCTCAGCCAACCCTTTCCTACCCTGGGCTGGCATGTTTGCCTTTTTATTCCAAATGCCTGCCTGACCCAGGGCTCAGGAGATGGCAGAGCAGGGCAGAAGGCACCCCTGCTGGCCCCTGCGGGAGGGGGTCACTGCGTCTGCGCCTCGGAGCCCCCGTGGCCTGAGGGCCGAGCCCCGCAGAGCAAGAGCTTGGCTGCCTCCTGCTTCCTTCCAACGCGGGCAGACAGGAAGCAAGGGTCGGAGAGGAAGCGCACTGTGGCAGACACCTGGTCCAGGAGGTGCTGGCTCTTCTGCAGGGCGGCGCAGGCGCACAGGAACCAGCAGTCCCCTAGCAGCCCTTGCTTCACCTGCCCTTCCTGAGCGCGATCTGCAAACAGCTGGGGCGTGGCGCAGATTTCCTGAAATAAAGAAAATCGTCCAGAATTACTTCATGCCTGTGGCTAGCTTTAAAACTAAGAACACAGGATCTATGTGACAGGGGCTGGGGAGGAGCTTTTCTGGTCATCCACATTGCCTAAGAGGGGACGGGAAGCAGCTGGCTTCTTGCAGCCAGTATCCGCCAGCCCCTCCTGGCTTCAGATCATCGCATCCGACTTAGATTCCGGGGTCCCTGTCTCTGTCTACCTTCCTTAATTGGCAAAACTCCCAACTCTGGATGAATCCTACCCCCCCTTTCATAAAACAGTGCAATGTTGGTCTAGAAAACGGTCTCACTTTAAATTCATAAAGGCAAGTCTCAAGTGGGTCCTCTATACTGTTTCTCTAAAAGGCTCAATTTTCCACACCCCAGACTAGTTTACCCCTTCTCCTTCCTCCTTCTCTTCTCAAAACACCCTCGCCCCTCTGAGCAGATGGCCTCGCCTTACGCTCCATCAGAAGCCCCCTGACCTGACCCCGTCCCTGCCCTCAGTATCTGATCCCTCCCAGCATCCCCGCTTCCTTCCTTCTCTGCAGGCAGGATCCCACCAGCATAAGGCATGGGAGAGGATGTCTCCTCTTCTCTAAGATACTGTCCCTGGGCACTATTTCCCCTCTAGGCCCGTCACTGACCGACTTCTTGAAAGAGCTGCTGCCCCTACTTCCTCCCTCCGGCTCCTTGCAACACCTCGTTGCTTCTAAGCCAGCCATGCCCCCAAAACCGCTTTTATCAATGTCACCTCCGTGTCGTCACCTCCAACGGGTATCCTCTGTCCTTGTCTTTCCCAACACTCGGCAGCATAGAGCAGTGGCTGCCCCCGGCCCCAGCAGCCCCCTCCTGGCTTCCATGATTCCAAGGGTTTCTGGCTGTCCTTTCCCCTCACTGCCTGCCACTTCTCAAGTCTACCTGTCAAGGCACCTGCGGTTCCTCAAGGCTCGGTTCCAAGCCGCCTCTTCTTCTCTGCCCGTACTTTCTCCTGAGATACCCTTCCAGACCCTGGACAGTAAGCCATCTGTTACAGTCCCAGCTCCCTGGTGGAGCATCTAGCCCAGGTCTTCCTGAGCTCCCGACTCTCATATCCACTTGCCTACTGTTAGCTCCACTTCAACCTGTGAGAGCACAACCCAAGCCCCTAGCTCTCCTCCACCTCCCAGTTTCCCCAGCACATCAACCGGGTGCTCAGGCTAGAAATCTAGAAGTCATTCTTGGTCCCTCTTTCATCCTCACCATCTACTTCCAATCGGTCACTAAGACAAACTCGGGTCTCAGACCTACCTCTGCCACTTCTTAGTTCTGAGACCTTGGGCAACCTTTTGACTTAACATTGGTTTCCTGATCTGTAAAATGGAGATACAAGTACCAACCTTATAGAATTATTCGGTGGACTAAATAAAATCAAGAGCATAAATTCTGTGTGCATACAATACCTAGCCTTTACTGGCATATAATGAGTGTTATGTAAATATGTTTCTCTTCCCATTTCCTGACCACCATGAACCCAGCTCTAGTTTCCAATCGGTCACTAAGACCTATCAATCCCCCCTCCAAAATATCTCTCAAATCCATCCACTCCAAAGCCCCATCCCAACGGCTGTCACACTAATCTGAGCTCCTTCATCTTTCTTCAGGACCACTGCAATGGCCACCTGCATTCTTGCCTCAACAATCCACTTCACACCTGGCAGTAAGAGTGAGCTTCTTAAAACGTAAATCAAATCAAATCACTCCTCTACTAAAAACATTCTAATGGCCTCCCATTGTCCCTAAAATCCACCCCCACTTTTTTTTAACCCAAATTCCACTGGCATGGCCAATCAGGCTCTTTGGCCCTTGGCACCTCCATGCCAAACATGCCCTCTCAGTGTTGCCCATGGAAAGCACCTCAACAGCCAAAGCCAGGTCTGGCCTTCTTCCAGGCCTGGTGCACGCAGATGTCCCCACTAAGACTGCATACGCTCAGGGAGAGACTGTTCCTTGGACAGTCTTATTCAGCTGATACACCATTTCTAAAGATATCAGCATAGCACTAGACCAGAGTATCCCTCTAAACTGCCACCTTAAAATAATTACATCTGAAAGTGCAAGTGCACGAGGTCCAAGACAGGAACGTGCAGAGCAAAACGGCTTTGCTTTGTAGGCTCAGCCTGGCCCTTCCAGAACAGCATGAGAGACAGAACGAGACCGCTTGTGGCCAGAAGAGCCATGCAGACTAGAAGCTCTTCAAAGCAGACACAAGTGGGGCTGAGTTTGCGTCTGTTAAAACGCCCCTCTCGCTGTGCCTTGAATCTCCTATTGAATGGAGCTCTCGCAGGTAGGGGCCGTAAACTCCGGTCCAGCACACCCCAAGTGGGCTGGGGAGGGGGCCTGGGAGCCCACGCAGGAGGACAGCGGCGGCAGACCCTGCCGACCGCCGTGCACCCAGCCCCGGCTAACCCCGACTGCCGCGCTCGCACCCCTGCAGGAAGGAGCGCCTGGACGCCTGGCGCGAGACCCGTGAGACCCGCGCGCCCCCCTGCCCCACCTGGGGCCGCCTCCACGTGATTTCCTCCCGGAACTGGGCCAGCGGCGTGGAGAAGCTAGAGAAGAGCGAGGAGTCCGAGGCCGGGAAGGCAGCGTCCCGGAAGAGCTCCCTGGCCGGCGCCCGCATCTTGGGCACCCCGAGGTCCCATCTGCTGTCCGCACCCCGGTGCCGAGCGCAGCCGAGGGGGCGCGCAGCCCCGGAGGGAGCGCGAACCGGCTGCGGTCCCGCCTGCCTCGCGCCTCCCCCTTCCGGCCCGGCCCCCCAGCCCCGCTGGACCCACAGTACCACCCGGCCCCGGTGCCCGCCCGCTCCGTCGCCCCGGTAACCGTCGATCTAGGCTGCAGCCAACCAGGAGAGTAGCCCCTGATCACATGACAGAACGGCCCAATCCCACTTGAGCGTTGGGAAGTCCGCGCCAGAGTCCCAGCCCCCAGGGGGCGTGGCTCTCGAGCTAGGCTCCAGCGAAGCCGGTTAGTCGCCTTGGCTGCACTGCTCTTTCCAGGGCCGGGGGGCTCGGAGGTGTCTCAGCCGAGACTCACACCTGGGAGGCTGGCAGCATCTTGTCCTCGGGCCGGTGTGGTTCGGGTCGGGGCGTCGGGACTGCCTCCTGAGGCTGAAGGGACCAGAGAGGCAGTCTCGGCCGAGGTCGGGACACGAACTACAGGTCCCAGCATGCCGCGCTGCCTCCAGAATGCACTTCTTCCGGCGGGGACGGTGGGTCCGGCCACCTGGTGTCGGGAGAGCCAATGAGACTCGGGAAAGGGAGCTGTGGGCCGTCAGGGACCGTGTGGTGTCCGCCACTGTTGTGGTTGTGTGCTGGGGTCCTGGGGAATGTTACGGCCCCGGGAGGGCCTTCCCAGGCCTGGGAGGCTGTCTCAAGGCAGGCTGGGATCAGACGCGCTGGATCCGGAGCCGGGCAGGCGATGAGGCTGGACCATCCTCCTGGTCCCCAGATGGCCGGGCATCTAGTCCTGGTGGGCTGGACAGTGACCCGCTGGAGTTAAGGTTACAGCCCATGGCCGCTCAGTGCTGCGGGTTGGTGAGGGCAGTGACTTCAGGATCTGCTCAAGGATTCACCTTTGCTGCAGGAACCAGCGTTTCCCCGTCCCCATTCCCAGGAAGGAAGGCAGCCAGCCAGCCAGAGGCTTATTCTCTGAGTGCCTCTCCAAGCCTGCTTCACTGTGGCTGGAGCCTTCACAGAGGGCCACACAGGGGAGGAGATGGGGTGGGGTGAGGCACAATCCTTCTAGGACAACTCTCTGACACCTACTAGAGCTTCTCAAATTTTGTATTCCCAGGCCGCTTTTGCCCAGCCTCCCAGATAGGAAGGGTGGTCAGATCGAAGCCCTTCTGCAATCTAATCCAAAAAGTCCCCACTGCTGATGAGAAACGGAGCCTGGTCCAAAAGCCCCTGCCTCGACCTTCTTGCTCCAGAGGCCCTGGTTGCTGTGACAGCTGCGGCTTCTCCCTCTGAGAGGCCCAGCAAGGCCTGCATGAGTAGCAGCTGCTAGTGGTGGCATGATATGGGCTATCTTGACCCCACCAGGCCCCAGATCCCTGGTTTGGAGGCCTAGGGTCCTCATCTCTGCTGAGGTTCTAGAGAAGGGAGTGACCGCATCGTCTGACATCTCTCTCTGGGATGCTTACTTCATGACCCTTCATCCCCGTGGTGCTGACTCTCCCAGAAGATGTTTATGGCAAGCTGGAGGCTGCACCGTAGCTGGGTGGAATCAGGAATGGCCTGGGCTCTGCTTCATGTGGGTGTCCTGAAGGACTGAGACAAATTTCCCTGACATGGGGTGCTGGGCAACTGGTCTGCTCCAGGTAACACATTGGGGTGGTGAGCAGCGAGCTGGGGCCAGCCCAGGATCTGGACTCTAAGTGGGGGCCTCTGCTGTGCCACTTACCCAGGCTTGCAAGCTCTGGAGAGCAGGCAGTTTCCTGTGGGCACGTTGGTGTCCAGAGCTGGGCCCATGCCCAGAGAAGGGGCCAGGAGACAGTTGGTGCTGGGTAGGCAGCAGCCCAGGTCTGCAGTATTGGTTTGTGACCAACACTGAGATGGCATGAAGGCAGCTCTCCTGTCGGCCTGCGGGCACAGCTCGGCCTGGGCCACACTTACCCCCCACAAGCCCTGTGGTGCCATTCCCCACCTCTGGGTGCAGAGATGACCCCTTGGCTAATTAGCAGTAGTCCCCTCTCCCTCCTGGGCCCCCCTCCCTCCGCCCCCCGCCCTGTGCAGAGTGGAGCCTCTGGCTTGTGGGTATCAGGAGGCGTTGGAAGCAGCCTGGGGTGGGAAGATGAGGAGCTCTGGGGGCAGCTGGTCACAACCCCAGTCTCCACAACCGCAGGTCCTGGGATGGGCAGTTATTTAAAGTCTGACCTCAGGGCCCTCGCTGTAAGGCGGGAACACCAGCTCCATGTCATAGCGCTGTTTGACGGTTACAAGTGAGACATCGGGAGGCCCCGTGGAGCTGGAAGAAGGATTGGCCTTGGGCCCCTCAGGTTAGGAAGCTCTTGAGACGCGTTCTCAGTTACATTGACACGTCTGAATTGCAAGGCAGTTTCAGGCCCACAGAACAGTGAAGGCCATGTGCCCCACCCCAGGCAGCCGGAGATTGACTCGTGTCCCGGGCCTGCGGGCAGTGGGGTGCCTGTCCCTCTGAGCAAGCCCTTCTCTCCGGGACTCTCCTCCTGAGGGGACGGGACAGGTGGGAGGTCCCCTACCTTAGCAAGGCCCTGGGCCCGTAGGACCAGCGTCCACCATGCACATTCCAGAGCTGACTCCGGCCTCTGAGCGTTGAGAGACGGTGGGAGCACGGGCGTCCACCCCAGCGGGGCCGGGAGGCATGCAGAACAGTAGTCCAGGGCCCCCGAGCCAGGAGCAGCCTGAAGTCACCTGAGCGAGGATCACCGGAAACCTGGCCCTGCTGGGCAGCTGTCCCAGCTGCTCTCTGGGCCCCCGTCTCCAGCTACAAACCCCACAGTGCAGAGGCCCTGGGGCGTGCTGAGGATTGAGTGAGACACAGTGCTGGGCCTGGGCCAAGGGGCAGTCAGTGAGGGCCACGAATGTGGACTGTTCCTCCGTGGGATGGTCTTAGCTGGGGTGGAGTGGGAGTGGGTTCTGGAAGCTTGGGTCTCTCCCCTGCCCCTGTCTGAAGGTTCCAGCTGAAGGAATCTTCCCAGGCAGGGCTGGAACAAAGTCATCCGTGTCTTTCCTGCAACCTGCAATCCGTTCAACAGAAGTGAGGAAGGCTCCGCCCCTAAGGGCTTGAAGGGTCAAGTGCATTTGACAATGACGATACGTGGAGTGTGTATGATCCTCACGCATCTCAGAGGTAGGTGTCACTGTCCCATTTTATGACAAAGAACCTGAACTTCAAAGGGCGGAGGTGGCAGCCCAGGACCCCGCAGCTGTACGTGGGACGGAGCCAGCATTCTGACACCAGGCGGGCCCAGGTCACTCTGCTTGCTGACAGAGGAATGGATTCTTTTGGGGTGATGTTTTAGATTAAGTTTTGGGTTTTTTTTAACCTCATTGTTAAAAATAATACATGCTCCTTATAGGAATTTCCCCCCTTAACTACTGCTCCAAAATGGTCATGTGTTCTTAAATTTTATTTTGAACACAATACAGGTAATTTCTTCCTTGACTTCAGTCCTCTGAGGTGACCATATTTCCAAAGTGGGATATTTTCTGCACTGCGGGCGTTGCATTCACTTCAGGCCGTGGAGTCTTTTCCTCTCTGCTCGCTCATGCGTTTTTGAACAAGGGAGGCTTATCCGGGCCTGGGTGGGTGGGCGGGAGCGCTCTTAGCACCCTGCCCTGCGCCCGTTAGAGCCCCTCTCGGATGCCAGGCTAGCCCTGTGGGCAGCCTTGGCGCACCCCACGTTCGGGTCCTTGCCCTACTCTTCGCCTTCATCCTCCCAGGGTCTGGTCAGTGATTATTTAGAAAGAAAGTGAAGAAGGAAAAAAAAACCCTTAACAGCTGACATCAGATTGCTCTTGGTGAAAGGACAGCCTGTGTTAGGGTGTGTGGGTTAAGGAGGCTGCCTGGGGCGTGGCGGCCTCAGGTGGCCCAGCCTGGCCAGGGAGGTCTGATGGTGGGTAGAGGGGGGCAACGGCTAAGGAAAGGAGGCTGGAGTCCCGGATGTGTTGAGGGCGAGGATGCCTTGATCAGCCTGAGCTGCTTTGTGCGGCCCAGTCTCTCCGTGACCCCGGGTCTTGGGCGAATTCCGCTGCTTCGCTTTTCCTGTGTACTTTCCCTTCGTAAGGCCCTTTGCTGACGCTAGGAGCGCTCTTTGTCAGGTGCTCCGATCCGTGAGTCCCGTCTTCATTGTGACCATTCTTCTCAGGTTGCATTTTTTTAATTTAAAAAGTTGTCCCTTTAAGAAACTTCCAAGGCCTCTGACTGGTTCTTTTTCCTGACTCCCGGTCATCTCACAGGTGCCTGTTCCTGTCTTAGGGTTTATTTCAAACCACCCTCACCCCGCCATTGTGTGGCTGAGACGTTAGTTCTGTTCTGATTACGTTGTTAGCCCTGCTTCCCTGGGGGTCAGTTTGGGCCGGTGAGTACTGGCCGTCGTGCACGTGGTTGGTGCTCTCCTGGGTGGGTGCTTGACTGGGCCTTATCTTCACATCTGAAGTTCCACCCAAGGCATCTGGCCTGAGAGAGGGGGGCTTTACCCCCATTAAGTCCCAGTAAGAGTGGGGGAGGGGAGAGAAGCGCCCCCAAGGCGAGTCTGGACCGCACAGGACACGGCTTGAGGGACTCAAGACGCCCGTACCTGGACCCCAGAGAGGCTCCAGGCAGCGCGGGGCTCTACGCGCAAACCCTCACGCGTCAGCTCTCCACACGCCATCTCTCCTCGCTGCCCCACCTTCCCTGGCCCCAGCAGATCTGATGCTCACGGCCACTCCCATCCCCATCCTGGACATCACCCCCCTCGGCCCCATTCTCCTGCCTGACTGCTCCCTTCTCTGTCCCGAAAGTTCTGTCTCCCAACACTGCCCTCAGCCCCTATGGTGGTCAGTACTGCCGCTGGCCGAAACCCCCCACCTCCATGCACGTGGCAGGAGTGGACAGACGTGGCGCGTGGCCCCAGCGCATCTGACTGCTGGTGTGAGCCCCTTCACAGCCCCACCTCTGGCGAGGTGCTTTCGTCCATCAGCAATGGGTCCTTCAGGAACCAGTGACAGGAAGCCCACACCCCCGCCTGGCCTGAAGTGGACACGAGGCACGAGTGAGAGATAAAACTTCGTCATTTAAAACACTGGTATTTTAGGGACTTCCCTGGCGGTGCAGTGGTTAAGAATCCACCTGCCAACGCAGGGGACATGGGTTTGAGCCCTGGTCTGGGTAGATCCCACATACCGTGGAGCAACTAAGCCCGTGCGCCACAACTACTGAGCCTGCGCTCTAGAGCCCGCGAGCCACAGCTACTGAAGCCCGCACACCTAGAGCCCATGCTCCGCAGCAAGAGAAGCCACCGCAATGAGAAGCCCGCGCACCGCAACGAAGAGTAGCCCCCGCTCGTTCCAACTAGAGAAAGCCCGCACGCAGCAACGAAGACCCAACACAGCCAAAAATAAATACATTAATTAAAAATAAAATAAAATAAAACGTTGGTATTTTAGAGCTGTTTGTTGCCAGAGCACAGACATCGGCCCCAGAATAGGTGTGAGGCTGTATCAGGACATAGGATGCAGGCCGGGGGCTGGCATGGGCCCGTCACTGGAAGCTGTGGTATACAGCCACAAAACATTTGGTAGAACTCAACCGTGATGGCCCACGAGGCAAACGATGTCCTAAATAACTCACAGGTCTGGTGGAAGAGGTTGGGAAACCCTGGCAGCCTGTGTTGGTCACAGGCTGCGTTTGGCAAGATACCACGAGGAAGAGAGAGGCTGAAAAAACATTCCCGGGTTGCAAGCTGGGAGGAAAAGGAATCGAGACAGGCAGGAGTGCAGGGACTCATGGGGTTGAGAGGGCACCTGCTCATCCCAGAGGGCAGATCAGAGTCAGGACAGTGTGGCAAGGACAACACCGAGGTGTGGGCGTCACCCCGGTGAGACTGGGGGGCTTGCTTCTGAGCCTCGCAGTCGGGCGAGGCCGGGGGGAGTGAAGCAGGCGCCTCGGGTGTGGCGGCACGCCCACAGAGGCCACATCAGGACCTTGGGGGACCGCAGTGCTTTTGAGAGTTGCACTGCCAAAGAAACCAGGAGGCTGGGACTAAAAAGTTTGTGACTAGAGACTTGAAAATGGCCTTGGTGGGGAAGAGGCCGAGGAAGCAGTTCAGCCCCCAAAGAGGGCTCGGCCAATGCCACGTTCAGGTGTGGTCAGTTAGACGGGAGGAGGACGGACCCTTCCCAGGGCAGAGCCAAGGGCCACAGAGAACCCAGGCCTGGGGGAGCCTGGCCCAGGATGGGGTCCCTGGTGGGCCTCTAACACTGCTATGGGGCGGGGGCTTCTGGCCCCCCGTGTTTCTCCCTCCGCAAGGGTGTTGTTGCTGCCGCCCTGTCCCTGTTCCCCGTGGGTGGGTGGCTGGCCTTCCAGCTCACGAGTGGCTGGGCCGAGGGGAGCCCCACCTGGCCCTGGTGCTGGGACAGCCCCCCGAGACCTTGGGCCGTGACTGGATGGGGCCAGGTCAGCTTCTGGCCGGGGCAGGGGGGTGCGGTGGAGGGGTTGGATCTTGAGTGCAGGAAGGAGAGTCAGTGGGACATCTGGTGACCTGGGAGCCGGATGTGGCAGGGCCAGGGTTGCTGGCCCACCATTTGTGGTCCTCCCACGCCCCGGCCCCTTGGGTAGAGGGGGGCTCTGTGACCGGGTCCGGCCAGTGGGTCAGGTGACATGTCACTGCGGGGCCAGAGCGTGTAATCCTGGTGGGAGACCCACAACCAGAGGTGTGCTGCCCCGTGAGCCCAACCCCGCAGGCAACCAGGAGGAGCAGGGCCCGATCGCTGCCCTTTGTCGCAGTGGCTGCATCAATCCCAGTGCCCACAGCTTAGCCATCCTTCGTGGTGATGCCCCAAGTGGAGTGCCCAACCTCACTCCCTCTTCCAAGCCCCACCAGTACCTGCAGCCTCGACTGCACCTGTGCTTGCAGACGTCCCTCCTTCTCCATCCCCCAAAGTCACACTCACCTCTTCCTTTACTCCAGTTTGGGATGGGGGACCACTGCTGAGAAAGGCCCACAGCAAGGGTGGTGACAAGTGGCTTCCTTGCTTTGGTGTTTGGGGGTCTGGGGCTGGGGGGGGGGAGGGGCTGGGGAGGGTGGAGGGTGCCGCTGGTGCTCAGACCCCCAGGGCTGCCGGGCAGGATCAGGGGCTTCCGAGGGCAGAGCCGGGATGGTCAGGAGGGGCTGGGGGCAGAGAAGAGCCTCAGTCCTACCCATCCCCTCCGGCCTCTGGCCGGGAGCCTGCGTGTCTGGCGGTGACCAGCTCAGGACCCCGCCCCACGGCAGCTGGGCAGGTGTGAAGGAGCTGGGACGAACAGGCCGGGAGGTAGTTTGCAGAGTGGAGGTTTAATGGGACAATCACGGTGACCCTGCACAGTGGTCCCCCGGGGGGCCCGGCTCTAAGCACTGGGTTCCCCAGGCCTCTTCCAGCAGGGTGGGCCTAGAAAGAGCACCAGCGCCGCCTGCCCCTCCCTGTGTGTTATTGCTGCACTGGCCCCAGGCAGCCCCAAGACAGACTGTCCCGTCCCACTCCCCCTGGGGCCTGGGATCCTGTGATCCCGTGTTCCCTGAGGAGCTAAGGCTTTCCGGGGGCCCCTCCCCAAGGACATCCACCCTCTCCTCGGTGTCCCTTCCCCCCACACGGAGGGCATGTCTGCGTCCTCTGCCGGGGGCCAACCGAGGCTGCCATCCCCGGGGGTGGGGGGTGGGGTCCGCGGGGAGGAAGCACGCTGGGGGGACAGCGTGGCCCGGGCCCCCGGCAGATGTAAGGCACGGTGTGGCGGTCGCCATCCACCCAGGGGCAGCGCCTGGCAGTCAGTGTTGAGACAGGAGGGTGTGGCGTGTGCTGGCCGCTCCAGGCCTGCAGTGCAAGAGGGCTGGGGGGACCAGGTCCCCTGGCATTGGCCGGCCCCGGGGGGGCCCCAGAGAGCCTGCAGGAGGGGTGCGCGGGCCCGGCAGAGCTCCCGGCCAGGCTGAGGCGCGGTCACGGTGGGCCGGGGCCCAGAAGGCACAATCGTGGTGTCGGGAAGTCAGGGCTAGGCAGACACGTTGACATCCCTGAGAGAGATGGCGCTGCCGGGGGCCTCGTCCCCGAGCAGCAGGGCTGGTGCGTCCGCGTCCGCCTCCGAGTCCGCTCTGGCCCCGCCTTGCTCCACGCTGGGCTCTGTGCCGGGGCCCAGGCCCTGGGACAGGATCTGCTGGATGGTCCGGCGCAAGTTGGGGTGCAGCCGGCCCTGCGTCTGGTAGAAGACCTCCAGGGCGAAGGACTTGAGGGCGCCGGTGCAGAGGTCCTCATACAGCGGGATGGTGTACATGCGGGACATCTGCGGGCGGCCGCTTGTCACGCTGGCCGCTCCCCGGCCCCTCCCGCCCGCCGGCCCCAGGGCTGCACTCACACTGCCGCAGCGCGCGCCCCACTGTCCTTGCCTCCGCCACTGCAGGCCTCTGTAGAGGCCCCAGCTCCAGGGAGCTCGGGCTAGGGGGGCACTGCTGGGGGACAGGTCTGGGGAGTGGGGAGGCCGGGCCCCTGCAGGCCTGGGGCCCTAGGGCCTCTGAGGAGCTCAGATGCCCCGGCTGTCCACGCCCAGGGCCCAGTGGGCCCAGACCCCCACCCCGGACTCTGCTCCCAGCCTGGCCCTTGGGCACCGCCTCCCCAAGGCCCGGCGGGGTGTGCGCTCTTCCCCCCACTGCCAGCCCCGACGCCACGTCTTCCCCACCCCATTCTCTGGGATGCCCAGTCTGATTGGGCGGGGGCGGGGGCGGGGCGGGGCGGGCCGGGGCGGGGCCCGCGCCGGTGGCTGCACCTGGTTCTCAAGGAAGCGCCGCACCCTGTGGAGGTCGGGGTAGTAGTCGTTTCGGACGACGATCTGCAGCCAGCGGATGCGGATCTCGGCGTTCATCGAGTCCAGCAGGGAGGAATAGCACTTGGACAGGCTCGTCACCACCTCTGCCGGCCACGGGCAGGTCAGGCCAGCCGGCCCCTCCCTTCTCCTACCACCGGCCCCTCCCTTCCCCCACCACCCCGCTGGCTGCAGGACTCACCCTGGGGCAGCGGGGACCCGTCCAGGAGCCGGTCCAAGAAGAGCGCCGTCTGGAAGGTCCTCCACTTGGAGATGTCGATGGTGCTGGCGGAGGCGGCCGCCTGGTCCAGGGGCGCCGCGGTCCACAGCTGGAAGAGGGCCTCCACAGGCCGGGTCAGGCTGGATCCCTGAGACAGGTCTGGCTCGGCCAGCGGGGGGCCCGTGGCATTCAGCCAGCGCTCAAACTCCAGCCCTGCAGGGGAGACACCACCCTGGGGTCCCGAGCAGGCCTGCCCAGGAGACCCCAGACCCCGAGGGTGTGCCTGGGTGTGACTGTTCCGGGGCCTGGGAGCCCCGAGGGCGGGGGCCGCCTGGGGAGGCCGGGGTCACCTCTAGCCCCTGCCACTCCAAACCACTGGGGTGGCTTTGGCGAAGGGGCACACAGAGGCTCGAGCTGGTGACTGAGGGATCCCTGGCCCCTCCACGCCTCTCCTGGGTAGAAGACAACGAGGCACTGTAAACCCATGGAGGGGAGGTGGCGGGATAGGCTCTGCCCCACGAGTGGGTAGGGGGCACCACCCTGGGAAAACGATGTTCCTGCTTTAAAACCCTGGAGCTGGGCAGCCGTGGGGGCAGGTTCTGCCCATCGCCCGCTCCCAAAAGCGCTTGGAGCACTGACCAAACCTTCCCAAACACAGGGTCCCCCTGCCCACACCTCCCAGCCACACCTCACTGCCCTATAGCAAGCCCTGGCTTCTCCCTAGACGTCAGACTCTCCAGTCTCTTCTTTGGCCCCCAAGCCCTTGGACCAGGGACACCCCCGTGAGCCTCGCACGCAGGCCAGCTGCCTTCAGCTAGCTCTCAGGCAAACCTCTCTCTGTCTCGCAGATCCTGCCCCAGGCCCTTGGCAGTTTCCGGGGACCTCTTTCTGGGACTGCTTAATCAGGTCTTCCTGGGCTAAGTGCCACCTCCATGCTGGGAAGCACACCCTCCTCTCTGCTCCTATGGTGTCCAGCCCGAGGCCCACACTGTCCAGCGAGGGTGGCTGCAGGAAGGACGGATGAACCCGAGGGAATTTCTTCCAGGCAGAGGGGGCATCTTGTGCGGTGGAGCCCACACACCCGCCGCCTCCCTGGCAGGCCGAGGGCTAGCCGGTTGCGGACCCGCGGCAGGCGGTGGGCCTCACCTGCCCGGCAGTCCACGCTCTGCTCCTTCAGCTCCGGGAAGAAGGTCAGGAAGGAGTCCAGCAGGTCCTGGGCTACCACGCTGGTGAACTTGTACTTCTCCACGTAGGCCTGCTGGGGCAGGGGCAGGGCTCGGCTGGCCTGGGGGCTGGGCACACCACCACCATCCCACCACCCACCCCACAGCTGGGGCCTGCACAGCCGGAAAGGGCCGCCGCACTGAGGCGTCTGCACAGAGCGGTGTGCAGGGCCCAGGGTGGCGCGGAGGCACCCGCTGCTGCCCCATGGGCCCTGCCAAGTGGTCAGAACTGGGAGGGAGGGAGGGAGGGGAGGAAGCACCCCAGGCACTGCCCGGAGAGAAGGCCGTGTCCCAGCTCCGCTCACAGGCCCCCGCCACTCCATCCCCACCACCAGGGGAGAAGGGCAGCCCTGGGAGTTGGGGCGGAGACGAGGGGGGCGTGCGGGGCCTGTCTCGGGGAGGGGGCCGCTCACTCGGAGAAAGCTGTCAAAGCGCTGGGGATCCCCGCAGAGCTGCGACAGGTAGTACACGAAGCAGTAGCCCTTCTCGTAAGTGAACAGGTTCATGAGGTGGCTGGGATTCACCCCTGCGAGCGGAACACCCATGGCTCTGGGCAGCGCCCTGACCCTCCCACGTCCCGAGGGACGGGGGCAGGATGGCGGTCAGGCGCTGTGTGGAGCGGGAAGAGGGCCGCTGTCCCTCACATCTGGATGTCCCAGGAGTGCGGAGATGGGGCCCGCCCTACCCGGGGGGCCTCGGTGGAGACCTCGGCCCACACACCACGGTGACGGGTGCTCAGAGCCCGTGAGAGGCAGTGGCAGGCTGAGGGGCCCCTGACCTGGCCTCTGCAGGGACGCCACGGTGGGGACAGGGACGCCCGGCCAGAGTTAGCCTGGGGGGGGCAAGGACGCCCTGCAGGATGACGTATCCGGGGCCCGGAGCAGGGCCGGTGGCAGTGGGTACCTGGCTCCAGCTTGACCTGCAGCTTGCTGACTGGGCTGTCCTCGCCGAGGACCTTCATCTGCCTGTGGAGGGCGTCCAGGCGGAAGGCTGTCTCCAGACAGGTGAAGGCAGCACCTGGACGGGGCAGGTGCGAGGCTGCTGCCCTGAGCCTTGTGGAGACGACCCCCGGCCACCCGGCTGGACACACACACGGCAGGGGGACCGCACCCCGGGGGCCAGGCTGGGCTCCCAGCCCCGCACACAGTGCCCGGATGGCCCTGGTAGCCCAGCCTGCACGAGGCCACGGCGGTGCCCCTGCCGCCCCTCCTCCGGCCCGGGCGGTACCGTAGGTCTCGGTGGTGATGCGGCGCTGCGCGTAGGTGGCCAGGCCCTCACTCAGCCACATCTCCTCCCACGTGGCGTTGGTGACGGCGTTGCCGAACCAGCTGTGGGCCACCTCGTGGATGACGTCGATGATCAGGAACTCGTCGCTCTCCAGGATGGAGGAGATGATGAAGGTGAGGCAGGGGTTCTCCATGGCCACAATGGGGAAGGAGGGGGGCAGGAAGACGATGTCATACCTGCCCAGGGTGGGGGGCGACCGTGAGAGGGCCGGGGCCCGGGCAGTGAGCATCTCTTCCTCCCCAGGTCAGACAAGGCCCCCCACCAGGGGCTCCCGCTGCTTCTCGGTAGGGTGGGGACTTGCCCTCTGACCCCTCCTGCAGTCAGCCAGGCTCCCAGGTGCCCCAGGACGTACCTGCCCCACAGGTAGGGCCCGTAGAGGCGCTCGGCTGCGCTCAGCCACTGCTCCACCGCGCCTGACAGCTTGCTGGTGGCCGTGGGCAGGAGGCACGGCTCAGCCCACACGCGGCTCCTGTCACAGGGGAGAGGGTGGGTGGGGGCCGACCTGCCCCCATCCCGCTCACCCCACGAGGCCTTCCCTCTGCTTCTGGGCTCAAACACCACCTACACCAAGTCTGGCCTGGTCCACCGCCCAGCTGCTGCCCGCCGCCCTGCCTCACTCACTGCCACCACGCAGGCCCTTCCCACAGTGGGGGCCAGGCCACACGCGAGGGGCCGCTGGCTCCTTCTGTCTCTGAGTCGAGGGAGCCCGCACAGGCGTGAGGCTATGTCCAGCAGCGGCCCGGCCCGGCAGGAGGACCAGCTTGCGCAGGGCGCTGGGGAGGCCGGAAGCCCAGCCTCCAGGTCTGGGGGTGCACGGGAGTGAGAGGAGCCTGGCAGGGACGGCCCCGGGGAGTGGCGATATGGCATGTGGGGTCCTCCGCCGGGCAGCTGCAGACGCGGGCCGCACACCCGGCCCACGGTAGGATCTCCCCGAGGCCTGGACTCTGGGCGGCAGCAGCAGCTGCAGGAAGCAAGAGGCGGCCCTACCTGGGCCCGATGTCTGCCGGCTGGAGGTCCCCGGCCACGAGGGCCACGAGGTAGGCGGGCACGGGGTGCTCCATGTGGAAGCGGTAGACGCCCTCCTCCTCCACGTAGGTGCTCTGTGTGGCACTCATCAGCACCTGCACCCCCGACGGGGCCTGTGTTCGAGGAGGCCCCACCCATCAGGGCACCCTGTGTCCTCGATGGGGAGCCCCACGCCCCGTCAGGGCACCCCGTGTCCCCAGTGGGAAGTCCACAGCCCGGTCAGAAGCCCCACATTCACGGTAGGGGATGCCATGTCCCCGACGGGAAGCCCTGCCACCTGGATCAGGTAGCCACGTCACTGTCGGGGACCCTCTCAGCCCCATCAGAGGTCCCCCCACACTATTCAGGGAACCCCACGCTCCTGGTCTGCACACCTCTTGCCCCAGTCGGGAGTCGGGTGGGCGTAGGGGTGCTGCCACGCTCAGGCCAGGAGCCCTGGGACCCAGCGACTCCGTCTGTGCCCTCCCCTCGTCAGGGTCCTATTGGCTCATCCTGGGTCCAGGACCCCGACCCTATCAGGCTGCCCCCTCCTGCACAGTGAGGAGAGTGGGCTCCTTCTAGAACAGTGGTCCCCGTGGCAGCTGGGGCCAGACTCGGGCAGGTAAGAGTGAGGAGCGGGGCCTGCTGGTGGGCGCTGACCTTGACGACGGCCGAGTAGGTGCACTTGACGGCGGGCGTGTCGAAGCACGGGAAGAAGGAACGGTTGCAGACGGAGTGGCCCTGGGTGAAGACGAAGGGCTTGGCACTGCCGTAGGTCAGCTCTGGGTCCAGCCACCAGATCTGCAGTGGGCGGTGGGCAGGGTATCAGCCGACGGCCCCTGGGCTCTGGCCAGTGACGCCCTCCCCATCACGTGGGCTGAGGCCTCCTGGAGACCAGAGCTGCTGGCTGACGGCCCTCATTGTACCAGTGAGGCGGGGGCACCCGAGGCACACAGGGAATGGGGGGAGCCTGGGGGCCATGCCCCACAGAGAGCAGCACGTGGGGGCCAGAACACCCCTGCCAGCCCGGCCTTGATTCCTGAAAGCTAAGCAGAGTTCCTGGAGAGGGCAAGGCCTTGGGAAGTGGCCCCCACCCCCCTGTCCTTCTCAGGCTTCCAGGCCCAGGGCTGCTGGGGCAGCAGCTGGAGAGGGAGGGAATAAGGAAGGGCCCAGGAGGGGATGGCCTGACTGGGCTTGTCCAGGGCCAACAGCAGCTCCTGGGCACCATCGCTTGCCCACCCTGGGCAGGCAGGGCAGCTGACACAGAGTGTGGCCTGTGCTTCGCCACCAGGGCCAGGCCTCTCTCCAGGTGGGAGGCCATGCACCCAGGGAGTCCCCCAGCCTGTGCCCCTCACGCCAGCTGCCAGAGGGAAACTGAGACGGTCAGGGCACCCGAGTCCAAATTCTCACAG
The DNA here is from genome assembly GCF_028021215.1 of Eschrichtius robustus. Taxonomy (NCBI): domain Eukaryota; kingdom Metazoa; phylum Chordata; class Mammalia; order Artiodactyla; family Eschrichtiidae; genus Eschrichtius; species Eschrichtius robustus. The sequence goes on from NC_090828.1 coordinate 1,141,248, forward strand.
GCAGGAGCGAACCCGGTCTCAGCCAGGAGAGGGAGCTGGGAATGTGGACGTGTGGGGAAAGCAGTGCTTCCTGGTGACCCCCACATATGCCTGAGCCCAGGGCCACGCCTGGAAATGGCGCAGCCTCACAGGGAGGGACCCCCCCCCATGGGGAGAAGGGCTCCAGGCCAGGGCCTGTGGGCAGGGAGCTCAGGCCGGGCTCTCGGAGGGGACGGGCGGGACAGCGGCAGCCCGGGGGAGGGCCGCTGGGGCCACGGCCGGAGCCCTGTGGACAGACCCCGCAGCGGCCACCAGCGCCCAGGCACCCACCTCCCAGGCGGGCCAGCACTGGTGGGTGCCTCGCTCGTCGGCAGGACGGACGGGGACCTCCGCACAGGACCTGACACCACGCACGGTGTCCTCGGGAAGGGCAGCCGTCGGGGGCGGGCGTGGGCTCGGGGCAGGAGTGGGGAGGACGCCCTGCAGGGCCGCTGCGCAAGGAAACGGCCCCCGCCTGGAAGATGCCGCCACTGCGCGGCTCTGGTGGCCCGGGGAGGCCACGGGGGCCCAGGACGGGGGTGCTCTTCGGTGCCGTGCCGCCTACCTGCTTCCACGCCTGCCGGACACTGTCGCCCTCGCGGCCAACCGCCCCCCAGATGCCGAGGCCAGGCCCCACCCCCACGAGGGAGCCCTCCCTCGCACCCTCGTGCCCACCACTGCCCCCAGCCTCCCTAGGGCCATTGCAAGACACCCCCTCTCAACTCTGGCCAAACATTCCGGGGTCTCCAGGAAGGTCCGCACGGAGCCTGGGGGAGCTCCCCCAACCCAACCGCAGCCATTCCGTGGGGCCCCAAATCTGTTCTCACGTCCCCTCTGCCGGGACGACACGATCATTGAAGCCAACTGGACTGTCCCTCGTCTACTTTAGTGACCGAGCGCACGCAGGCTCTCCCAGGGCCGTTACGGAAGGACCCCAGCCCCCTGCAAGTGACAGGTCTGAGCAATCCACGGCTGAGCGTAACCACAGCCGCTTGCCGCTGCGAGCTGTCTGTGCTGAGACCACAGACGTGGAGGACCCCAGACCCAAGTGGGGCTCCCTACCCCGCAAACCGCAGACCCCAGACCCAGGAGGGGGCTGCCTCTCCTGCAGACCCCAGATCTTAGCAGACGCCCAGGCTCGGCAGGGCTGCCTATTCAGTTCCTGCAGACCCAGCCAGACCACTGTCAGCGTTCACAGACGTCTTCAAAACTTCCTTTGGGCCGCTATGTCTCTGTCTTCTCACGGTGAGGGGTCTGCAGCGGTACCTTCCTCTTCTGCGGACCCCCAGGGCTGCCCCAGATGTTCAGAAGGCCTGTCTGGGGAGCCTGTTCAAAAATGCAGACTCCTGGGCCCTGCCACAGAGCTTCCTGGGGCTGGGACCCAGGAATCTGCATTTAAGGAGACTCCCCCCACAGTGGGTCCTTCTGCAGGTAGCCCTTGGCTCATGCTGGGGACAGGCCCCCATGGTCAGGCTGCTGGGGGTATGGTCCGGCCAGCAAGGGTGGCCTGTTATGGGCCTTAGTCCCACCACTCTGCCAGTCTTGGGTGGACCAGACACGTGGGCTCCAAGTTCACAGATCGAGGTCAGGGAGGATCATACCCCTTTGTTCTCACGGCTGTAGTGGGAGGCACACATGCCGCTGTCAGAGACCCAGGCTACCCCAGCAGGTGCCAACCCAGCAGGCCAGGGGCCAGGCCAGCACACCCACGGAAGCTCACAAAGGAGGTGAGGTGGCAGCTGAGGGCTCCTGGGAATCATGCAGGAAGCCCGTAGGTGTGTGTCTGCTCTAGGCTCTTCCTGTCCAGGTGTCACCTTGATGGCGTCTGACCTGATGCCTCTGTGCCACCTGTGCATCACCCTATCCATTTACATGCCGGGGGCACTGACACATGGAAACTTCTGGGGCCGCCCAGAGCTACGTGTATGTTGTGTGTGTGTGTGTGTGTGTTTGGGGCGGGCAGTGTCACAAGTGTGCTGTTCACACGGAGACCCAGGAACCCCCATGCTGCCAGAACGGAAGGCCCTGCTCCATCCTGAAAGCCCTCCTATGCATAGGTGGAGGAGTGCTGCAGCCACAGCACCCAGCCTGGGCCACCCAGCCTTCCTGCTGAGCCCCTGGGGCGGCAGGTGCTCCACGTCCAAAGCCCCGCAGAGCCTACGTGTGTCCGTGTTGGGGACACGGGGCAACCCTGCCGACGCACCCGCCAGTCCCCAGGGGGCCTGAAGCATTAGAGCCAACCCGGGCCTCTCCGCCTCCCACTCCGCCAGGTCTGTCCCTCTTGCCACCTCCAGGGAACATTCCTCTGAAGGCCAGGTCACACGGAGGCCCTTCCACATCTGACACTGCCTGGCCTGCTTCTCAGTGCCAGGCTCCCTCAGATGTATGGCTTGGCGTGTGCTCACCAGAAGCTGTCCCTGTCCCAAGGCAGGGACAGTCCCTGCACACCTGAAAGGAGAGGCTTCCCGTGGTGGCATGCTGTCCCCTGTCCCCACGGTCCAGGGCCAGCACCCAGGCTCTCGCTCGGTCCAAGGTTCCTACGCGCTCCCCGGGCACCAGCTGGGAAGCACTGCAGGCACCTGGACAGGACTCCGGAGCCAGGTGGGGAAGTGCCAGGCCGGCCCCATCTCTCCGCAGGTGCCTCAGGCGCAGAGCCCACATTAACGCCCCCCCTAGCCTGGCGGCAGCGCGGGGAGAAGCCGCCTGGAAACGACACGGCGACCAGCCCACCGCCCCAGCGCCCACCCGGCGGCGGGGGACTCACGGCGGGGGCGTCGGTCGAGGTGTAGCGCAGGATGACCTGGAAGGGCTGGTGCGCCTGCAGTTCAGGCGGCAGCGTGACGGTGAGCGAGGAGCCGTAGTCCGTGAAAGGGTCCACCCTGAAGGCCAGCGGGCAGCATGCGGGCTCCGCGCCGGGCGCCTCGGGGAAGGCGGGCAGCGGGGGCGGCGGCGCGGGACCCGGCCCGGGTGCAGCGAAGGCGAAGGCGCAGGGTGGCTCGCCGGCGGCGGCGGGGGCGCGGCGGAAGGCGGCCGAATGCAGGCGCAGGGCCGGGTGCGCGTCGAGCACGAGCGCGCGGGGCGCGGGTCGCCGCGCGCACAGCTCGAGCACCAGGCAGCCGGCCAGCTCGCGCGCCTCGGGCCGCAGCTCCAGGCCCAGCTGCAGGTGGCGGAGGCGGAAGAGCTGCGCGCTGGAGGCCGAGGCCACGTCCAGGGCGGGCGGCGGCTCGGGCGGCGGACGCGCGGGCGCGGCCTCGGCGCCGGGCGCCTTGCGGCAGCAGCACTGCGCCGCCATAGCCGCCGCGCTAGGTGAAATCCATGGGCGGCGGCCGCGCCGGGCCGCGGGGAGCGGGCGAGGGGCGCCGGGAGACGGCGGCGGCGGTGGCGGCGGGGCGAGGGCACAACAGGAAGTCGCGCCGGGAGCCGCCCGGCCCGGCCCCGCGCCGTGCGCCGCCCCGCTCGGGCTCCGCTCGGCCGCCGCCGGGGGCGCTGTGCGCGGGGAGACCGGGGAGCCGGGGGCGCAGTGAGCGGGGGCGCTGTGAACGGGGAGACCGAGGAGCCGAGAGCGGGGCTAGGACCGCGAGCCCGGGGCGCTGTGCGGGGCGGGGGCACAGGGGAGCCGGGGGCGCTGTGCGTGGGGCCGGGGGCGCTGTGCCAGGGCTGGGCCGGGAGCCGGTGCGGTGCATGGGGCTGCAGCTGCCGTGTGCAGGTGGCCGGGGCACTGTGCTGGGGGTGGGGTGGGGGGCGGGGCGCTTTCGAGCCGGGGTGCGCCGGGCGGCGGAGTGGCCCTGCGGTCTCCCCAGCCCTTTGCGCTTCCTACCCGGCTCGCGTCTGGGAGACCCCGGGAGTCAGGATGCCCGATCCGTCAGCGATGCTGCGGGCCAGGTTCCTGGGGCAGCGACTGCTGGGACACCTGGGTCAGGGAAGCTGGGAAGTGTGGCGTCTGGAACTCAGTGTTATTCGTCCATTCGGGAACCTCTGGCCCCAGGAATGATGGAATGATTCCCATACACCCGACCCACTCCTCTGTGAGACCAGTGGTCTGTGTTACGTGCCATATGGTGCACGGCGGTGCTCGAGAACCTTAAGGCTGTGCTGTCAGATAAGTGTAGCTATTTATTTATTTGTTTATTTTTAAAAATTTATTTGTTATTTATTTATTATTTATTTTTGGCTGTGTTGGGTCTTCGTTTCTGTGCGAGGGCTTTCTCTAGTTGTGGCAAGTGGGGGCCACTCTTCATCGCGATGCGCGGGCCTCTCACTATCGCGGCCTCTCTTGTTGCGGAGCACAGGCTCCAGACGCGCAGGCTCAGTAGTTGTGGCTCACAGGCCTAGTTGCTCCGTGGCGTGTGGGATCTTCCCAGACCAGGGCTCGAACCCGTGTCCCCTGCATTGGCAAGCAGATTCTCAACCACTGCGCCACCAGGGAAGCCCAGTGTAGCTATTTAGATTTAAATTAAATTAGAAGTTCAGTCTCTCAGTTGCACTAGCTATATTTCAAGGTCTCCGTGTGTTTGGAGGGTAGTGTCTGGCTAGTGGTAGCCATCCTCGACAGAGCAGATATCCTATCACTGTAGAAAGTTGTGCTGGACAGTGCTGCCTTAAGGGCTGTCGGGGCCCTGGAGGAAGATTGTATAGGTGAGGGCTGGGCAGTAACAGGACCTGGCCTGCCTGTCCCCATTCCACCTCGCCCAGGCCTGCCCAGAGACTTAGGCCCAGAGGGGATGCCTGCAGACCAGCGAGGGTGCTCAAAGAGCTAGCATCAGGGGGATCTCAAAGCCATGGAACCAGAGGGGCCACCAAGATGCTGTCATCATCGCGTAAGAAGTCAGACCCTTAGGGAGAAGGGACTTTTTGGCCTGGAATCCAACCCACCTCTCTCCCCTGATCAGTCTCCCTGTGGCAAAGTTGGGGCCTGACTCACAACGCACTTAACCTCGATGGCATCCCTGAGTAGCGTTTGATCCTTCTGGGCTCAGTATCCCAATCTGTCATCCATGTGATCCTGCCTGCCCTCCTCCCCGGGTGGGGGGCTGGGTGGGAAGGACGCCTGAGTGGGAGGACACATGTTCACTGATTCAGAGCACCTGCACCGAGGCATCTCTTCAGTTTTTCCTATGTGCCATCTTAGCTGGGGGGACACAATCTCCTTATAGGGGCCCCACCCCAAACTCGCCAGTCACCTGGAGGAGGGGGTTCAGTCCTGCATCCGAGGCTCAAGAGGGAAGAGAACTGGGGTCTGATCAGTCCTCTATGCCTTCAGGTGGCCCAGCACCTGCCCAGGTGCCAAGGGCAGAGTGCTTTAGATGGCACTCCCAGTTTGACCAGCCTTTTGGAGCCACCGACCCCCCACCAGGCCAGTGGGGCTGGAGTTAGAAGACCTTCAGGAGGACCGTGTGTGGGCACCCACACTAGCCTGCCCTAGGCACCCGCAGGCAGGTCTACCAGCCACCTGCACACTCAGGGTAAGTTAACATCAGGGGGCTTCTCGCCCTCCTGGTCCCCTGGACTTGGGTGAGCAGGGATTGGGTCTCATCCCTTCTCTCCTGGGCACCTCCCAGCGGCCAGTTCTGCACACAGAAGGGGTGGAATGGGGCAGTCCTGCAGGTCCAGAGGGGCTGTTACCACTTCGAAGGCCACAGGGGTCGTCTCCACTCTCCACCCTGTTCCTGTCCTGCAGAGGACACTGCCTTCAGTGCTGGGGGCGGGGCACTGCCTTGCTGACAAAGGTCCAGGGTGGCTGCGGTGCAGTCCTCCTCTCACTCCCGCCCCAAACCGCTTAGGGGAGAGGAACCTGAAAGTCGGCACTGCTACAGGCTGGGGTTTCTCCCGTAGGAATTTTCATACACCAGCCTTTTGATGATCAAATCCTGGCTGGCTTGGGTGGGCTGATGCAGCTGACACTCCGCCTGCACCCCAGCTTTCCCCGGATGCACGTGGACTAGGTACCCCTATTCAAGTGCGCTGGCACTGGGAGGGGAGTGGGTCCCTGGCCTCACTTGCCAGCGGGTGGACACGGAGGCAGGAGGGCTTCCAGGAAGCCTGTGGTGTTCAGATGGGGGCTGTGTTGTCCCTGGGTCAGAGGTCCTAGGGATACCTGGGCCTCTGGTGGCAGCCAAAGTTGGATGGTTCTCAGAATGGAGCTGGTGGGACAAAAGGCTGATGTGACCCACAGATGTCCTTCAGCCTGGCCCAGGCTCTGACATCCTGGCAGCCCTGTCACCCAGGGCCAGGTCAGCAGGTGAGGGGGCGTGCCAGCAAGGGTGTCATGAGCACACAGGGTAAAAATGTGGGCTCAGGTCCTGGCTCCTGACCTCCTAGCTGGGCAAACCGCTCAGCTCACCTGAGGTTACAGGTGGAGCCACTGGAGCCTCACCCGCCACGTGGAGACAACAGCAGGAGCTTGTTTACGGGGTTGATGAAAAAGTGACACGAGCTATGAGGGGCTTGTGGGGAGTAAGTGGCAGCTGGCAAGCCTTCCATAAAGGTGTGAAAGTCGGGTTAGCCACGAAGAGCTGCATTTGGGTTATGACGAGGGCTGTGGCTCTCGGACATGGGGGCTGCCGATTGGTGACATCGCACCGGGCTGGGTGCTGACCCGCAGGGTGTGGTGTGTGCTCTGAGCCAGGGACCGTCACAGCTGGAAGCCCAGGTGCAGGAGCAAGAGGGCTGGGGAGGAGGAAGACCCTTTCACAACCACCCCAGTGCCTCACTCACAGAGTGTGAGCTTCCCATCCCCACAACTTTGGGCTCTGCTGGGTCAGAGGTCTTCATCTGCAGGTAGGATGCTTCCATCTGGGGACACACCTGGACGGGGGACTGAGACACCACTTAACCATTTGGGGCTCAAGCCTCAAATCAGGAGTTGCTCTGCTGGGTGAGGTGACTGATCCTGACTTTTCTTTTCTTTTTTTTTTGGCCGCACCATGCGGCTTGCAGGATCTTAGTTCCCTGACCAGGGATTGAACCTGGGCCCCAGGAGTGAAGGCACCGACTCCTAACCACTGGACCGCCAGGGAATTCCCTGATCCTGACTTTCAAGGGGCAGCAGGGCTTTGCTGCTGCTCAGGGGGGGCCAGGAGGAGGACGCTGGAACTCAGGGCGTTCTCCTGATGCCTCCCAGGACTCCCTGGTGGTACGGCAGAGGTCGCTGAGGCCACAGCGCCAGTGCAGGCAGGACCGCTCAGGGCTCTTCAGGATGAAGGCTCCAGACACCCGACTAGGAAAGACCAAGACCTGAGGCATTGGCTGAGGGTCAAGGAAAATGATAAACATCAACTGCAGTATTTTATTCATAACCTTGTTATGTATATATTTGTATATTAACCCGGTATTATATTATCTGTAACTCATATGTGTTACCCAATTTTTCCTTTACTCTTTCCCCACTATCTTATTTAAGGAGTGTTGCTGGTGATTAATTTTCTGGTATAGTCTTTAGGCTGTAGCGTGTCCAAGTGGGGTGCCTCTGAACCAGAAGAGGAATCAACAAGCTCAGACACATGGGTGGTCATTGCATTGTTGACATGACCTTGGCTGCAGGATGTTAGGCTGGGACTCATTGCTGTTGCTGAAACTGGGAGGCCAGTAAGGTAGGAGGTGGGTACGGACACTGAGACCCCCAAGGGTGCCCACATTGGGTGGTCTGTCACACAGCCTCGAACCCTCACTATGTGTCACAGCAGCTACAAGTCTGGAAACTGGGCCCTCACCAGCTGGATCCCATGTTGCGTTCTGTGATGGGACCAGTGTGAGGTTTGGGAAAGCCACTGTGGCTTGAGCAGGTGGCAGGCACGAGGTTCTGCCAGCAGCCCCCCAGAAGTCGCCCACATCAGAGTGGAAGGCAGCCAGGAACAGGGTGGCGGGTCTCTGTGACTCCTATACTTCCCCATCTCCCGACCTTGGCTCCCTGGCCTCCATCTCTCTGTAGTAAATGTGGTTTTGGCTAAAATTCCTCAAGTGGTTTTGATGTTCCTGACCAAGCTCTTGTCTAATAAACCTGCTGACCAGGGGAGGAACGATTCTCAGTTCTCTCCTCGGTGGACACACCCCTGCCCTACCGTCAAGGGGGGACAGAGACCTTCAGGAAGTTGCAGAACATAAAAAATCCGTGGGACGTGAGGCAGTAGAGGACAGACCACCCTCCCGTCAGTGCGTGAACTACCTCTTCCCACCCCGAGGCTGCAGGAAACTCTAAGCGCCCCCCTTTGGGGTTGGGCCGTCCTCAAGGGCTGACCCATTAGGGCTCAGTCGGGCCCGAGGGCTCTTCGGGCAGGCGGGACCGCGACTGCAGGGCCTCCTCGTACTTCTGGAGCTGGGACCAGAAGCCCGGGTTGGGCTCGGCCACCGGGCGGGCGCTCTTCACAATCTGCAAACGAGAGGCTTTGGCTGGACACCGCACAACATTGGCTGCAAGCTCCGCGGGCATCTCCAACGCCCGGAGGCCCCGCCCCCACGACCGGGCTCTCCTCGAAGCCCCGCCCCCACGAGCGGGCCCCCGCCCCTGCTTAGAGCCTCGCCCCGCCCAGAAGGCCCCGCCTCTTCCCGCCGGAAGCCCCGCCCACGAGAAAGTCCCGCCCTACCTGGAAGGCCCGCTCCCGCGTGAGGCCGCGGTGACGCATGAGGTAGGCGGTGCAGACGGCGGCCGAGCGGCTGCGGCCGTTCTTGCAGTAGACGAGGCAGGCACCACCGGCGCGCACCGCGGCCTCCATGGCGGCGCAGGTAGGCTCCAGGTGCGCCAGCAGGTCCTCAGCCGGGTCGTCGAATACGGGCACGCGCAGCTCGGTCACGCCGGGCGCGCGCGGGCCGGGTTGCTGGCGCGAAACGTTGACGCACAGGGTGACGCCCGCGCGCTCCAGCAGCTCCGGGGAGGCCGCCGCGCTCGCCCTCCCGAGGAAGAGCGAGGGGGCGACGCGCACGAACAGCGGCGGGGCGGCCGCGGCGGCCCCGCGGCGTCCGGCTCGTTCCGCTTCCATGACCGGCTCTCGGGCCCCCAGCCCGTGTGTGTATTTTGGGCCGTCGGGAGGCCGGCCGGGCGCCCCCGGGTCCTAGAGGCCTCCGAGGGGCGCCCCTCTTTCTCTCCCGGGGCGGGCCCTGTAGTGGTTGTGCACGAGCGGGCACGCCCACAAAACCTTGGCCGCCTCCTCATTGGCCAGGTCTAAACGGGAGAGGCCTCCTCTGATTGGCTGAGGCTGGGGGTTGCGGCCATTGGCTGGCCTGGTGGCCATCGGAAGAGTCTGAATGGCCGCAGTGAGGTGGGCGGGTTCGGGTTGCTGGGAGGAATGGGCCTCTCCTCGCTGGATACCGGAGCCCCGCAGGTTGCAAGCCGGGACATCTGAGAATAGCTGGTGCCTGTCCCTGCGAACGTGGAGGTTTCCAGCTGGGCGGGGCTCGGGGAGGTGCGCTTCTCAAGCTGTGGCTGATGTGCAGAGGAGCAGGGGACCTTGTCACAGATTCTCATCTGGGCACTGACCGGGATCCTGCACATGGTTTTGTAGGTAGGCCCCTTAATAACTGCTTCTCTTACAACCGCATAGCCAGGTGAGGTGCCCTTTAGTATAGCTTTATGTATATTCCTTTTTATTTGTTTCCTAATAAATCACCCTGTGTAATTTCTGCATTTTATTTTCTCTCTTATTGTAAAACATGGTTCATATAAAATAAAGCTACTTACGGTTAGCTTTTCATCATTTTTTCATAGACCAGTATTTTTGTTTTTATCTTTCTCAATTTTTTTTTTTTGCATTACTACTGTAACTTTAAAGAATTAATACCATTTAATTACACAGTTGCCATGTAAGAAGCCCTCTTCAATAGATTTTTCTGAGGTCCAGTGTCTTTCAGGGGCCGGTTTCAGTGAAAGGTTAACTGTCTTCCAGTCCTGCATGCATCTAGTTATTGCCGCTTCAATTCTATTCTGATAATATGAAAACATTTTTTCTGGTTCATCTGTATCATTTACTTAAGATTTGCAATCCGTTCTATTAGAAATTATTCTCCAGTACTCCCATGCCCCGCCCCCCCCCTCCCCATACAGAGTACTCAATAAACCTGACAAAATGAACCTGTACAGTCTCTCTGGGTGACCTTGATTCTCTCCATTCTAGCCAAAGCCACCAAGCATTGGTAACTGTCAGATCTTTTTTGCTACCTGGGGCTCTCCCTTGAGCTAAAGATTCAAATGTTGGTGTGTAACCAGGTCTTCACTGGTCTTCACAGGTCCAGACATCACCTACGTAGAGGCCTTCCCAGCATCCATTTCCCTCTTCTGTGGCCTAAGGAAGGATTCTGACTTTCCTGGGATGGGATTCCCATTTTCCCCAGAGTTCACGGGAGCCATCCAAGTAGGTGGAGTTTCCCTGTCCCCCAGCTCCAGAATCGGGCTTCTGATTACGTCCAGTCAGTGACGCCTATACCCCCATGATTGCTTCAGGAAAGGGCTTGGGCTGCCATATGAACCAAAGAGGAGAGAGGGGCTTGGAAACCTCTGTCCTCTCCTTATGACCACAAAGGGAAGCCAGCCTTGGTTGAAAGCACAGCTGAAGAAACGGTCCTCGAAGATACTGTTGGGCCACTGAATCAAACCAAACCTGAAGAGCCTCCAACTTCTGGGCTGTTTGGTTTCCTGAGCCATCCAATCACCCTTTACTGTTGGATATTTGAGGTGGATTTTCTGTTCCAAGGCCTCTTGACTGATAACCTCACACTCCTTCACCCCATGGAGTTAATGAGTCGGTAACAAGTCATCCTGAGTATCTCAAATCCATTCTCTCCACCTTGATTGCTGTGTTTACTTTGGGCCACTGTCTTCTGGGCTTGGCACCAGCCTCCTGAGGGGAGCCTTCCAGCCTTCCTCGCTGTAGCCGGAATACGCTTTTTAAAGCAGTGCTTTTCTGAATGTTGGTCCTGACTCAGCAAGTTGTGATCCGTTAGTGGGTTGTGAAATCAATTTTGAGGGTTTTGACCTGTATTTTATTTTTAGTAAAATGGTATAGAAAAGAATAGACTACATGAAAATATTAGGGTGCGTTCATGTAGCAGAGTGAGTTTTTTCCGCATAATTTTTTGAGTTATGTTTGTACTGGCTCATGATATGAAATGGGGTATTACAATGGGTCCCAGGCAAAAAGTCTTGAAACCTCTCAGAGCACACGTCTGACTGCACCGCCCTCCTGTGTAAAAATGTCTTGCTGCTTCTGTTTTTAACCTGGCATTCAAGGCCCCTCCTGCTTTGTCCTGTCCATCATCCTTTCTCTCTGTTCCCTTGTCAACTACAAATTGGCACTGGCCATCTACCTCTACAAGGATTAAATTATGAGCCGCTGCAGCTGCTGACCTTCAACACCTCCTGACAGGAGTTCAGGGCAGAGATCAGGAATGTGGCACTCTGTGCTCTAGGAAAAACTGGCAGAACAGTTCTTCAGATGGTTAGATATTTTCAGGAGAAGATTTTATGAGCCCAATTCTTGCATCTCCTTGTATCTAGAAAAGCACTAAAATCCTTCACGGTGACGTCTGCTCCTCGTGACTAGCAGAAACCTTCTGCAAGAAATACGTGCTTGATTGCATGTACTCTCCCTTCACCAAAATCACATATATACTGACCTCCCCGCTACCTGTTCAGAGCAGTTTCTCCGAGCTATCTGAAATGCTGCCTCCTGGGGTATTGTCCTCATTTTGCCCCCCAAAAAACTTAACTCATAATTCTCAGGTTGTGCTCTTTCTTTTTTCAGTCGACACCACCTGCCCACCACACCGTGGCCCCGTGGTTTTCAAAGCGTGGTCCAGATTTCAGCAGCAGCATCTGGGAACTTGGTAGGAATGCACATTCTCAGGAGTCCACCTACTCAGGACCTGCTGAACCGGAAACCCTGGGGGTGAGACACAGGAAGCTGTGTGTTACCATGCCTTCCATGTGATTCTGAAAAAAAGATAAAAACCTAACCATCATTTAGTTGATCTAAAAAGTCATTTAAAGCAAGATTTTTACCCATTCCCTTAAACATTGTATTTTGACCTACTACCTGTCATGTATATCCACTCACTTTCTTCTGATGAGTCATGATCACACATATACGTCTGCTCACTTTTCCCTGTGGGTCAGCTGAGGCGTTACTCATAGTGGCACTCGGTGCCCGGCCGTGACTTCCAGTTTCCCTTGCTTTCCTTCACGTGAACTTAAAAGCACTTGAGAAGTGATCAGCCAGTAGAATCCTTTTGGAATTTCTTAAAATATTTTTTTACTCACAAATCTTCTACGGTGTCTCACATGCATCTAATTTGATTGCAGTTTTTAAGTGGCTTTTGTTGACTTTTCAAAGCCTTCAACTGAATTTTAATAGAAATGCCACTCTTCTTCCCCATGCACACATCATCAGTCATATTTCACTAAATTTCATAACTATAATAGGTTCAGCCAGTATTTTCAGATTTGCGAACACCATCACTGGTCATTTGAACAGCTAACTTGCTGAAAGCCAGTCGTCCTAAAGGTCAGTTTGCTGAACTACTAATTTGCTGATTTTTACCAAGTTTATTCACCAATAACTAATATTCTTGAATATTGTCAATGAATATTAATATATTTTTCCTATGAAAACATTCTTTTGGAATATACTCTTCATCATTGTAGGACTTGTATCAACTTGTGGAAATAGGGCTTTTTAATTGTATACCTGGTTTTTAAAAATACCAGTGCATATATTCTTATGAACATAAGCAGAATTTCAGCATTTCATATTGCATTTTTTTCCAGTTTATAGAATTTTCCAGAACACCTTTTTTGGGCCACATGTTAGAATTGTTTTGCCAGCCTCACGAAGTTGTCAGATTTGCTGAAACAAATAGTTTTAGCTGCTGTTCAGTCAGTCTTTTATTCTGGGTGATATGTGAGTTTCCTAGAGTCAATGTAACAAAGCATTACAACAAACCCATAGGCTGAAAACAACCGAAGTGTATTCTGCCCTCTGTGTTGGTGTCTCCAAATCTCCCTCTCCTTGTAAGGACACTAGTTACTTGGTTTGGGGCACACCCGAATCCAGTCTGACCTCTTCACTTGATTGCATCTGTAAAGACACTGTTTCTGTATAAGGTCATTCAGAGGGGTTAGGACTTCAACTTATCCTTTTTTGGGGGGGGGGGTGGGCACTGCTCAACTCACAGCAGGTGGTATGGTTTAACAGGAAGTTTTAGTTGACTGCTTTTCTTTCTCTTTTCACAAACAAGTTTTAAAGGCAGCACGGTTTGTCTCTGCTTAGCTTCGCAAGCTGCAGTTGGAGCAAAGCAAAGATGGGACCTGAGGGGAAAGGATAAGAGGTAGAGAGGGGATCTAGGAACCAAGGTGGTATTGGGGGGCTGAGAGGGGAGCAAGGGAGAAGAAAGAGGTGAATTGGGAGACAGATCGCAGGGTGGAGGAAGTGCCCCTGGAACCCTGGGATCCTGGCACAGCTGCCTTCTTCCCACCACTCCAGCTCGTGGGGGGGCCTGGTCATCAGGTTTTCTTATCCCTTTCCCCTGTTCTCAGGGGCAGTCTGCGTCGAGAACCCCAACCCCTGCGCCTCCAGAGAGCCCCTCCTCGCTCGCTCTCCAGGAAGCCACGACTGCTTCAGTGGCAGAAAGGCCTCATGCTCTTTCCCAGCCTTGTGTTTGTGCACGTACTAGTCCAGTTCCCTGAAATGCGCTCTCTCTTCTGTTGAGAGAGCTCCTACTCATCCTCTGAAACCCTACTTAGGAATCTTCTCCCCATAAAGGTTTCCCCAGTGACCCCTCGGTCCAGACAGCTAACACTTCTCTCCCAGTGACCCTCGGCTCCTCCCTTATCTTGTTCCCCAACCAGGCTGTGAGCTCCTGCTCTGTGCCTTCCACAAACACTAACTGAACGGAAACGACCGGCTTTGGAGTCAGGCAGGGCTTGATCAAGTATTGGCCCTACCGTGTCCTAGCACGTGGCTGTGGACAAGTTAATTTACTCCCTTGTGCCTCAGTGTCCTCAGGTGTCACACGGGGCCTCTGAGCTCTTCCCGGGGGGCGTTGGGAGCTTTTAGCGCTATCTCCCCCGGGGAGTCCCTGACCCAGAGGCCGACCCGCCGTCCTCTGCTTGACGGCGAGATGGGTGTCCGAGGTGGAGGCCGCCGGCCCAGGCTCAGCAAGCCGGGTGTGAGGGTCTCCGCGGGGCACCGGGCGCGGCGCGGGCCGGGGGTTGGGGGCGGGCGGCCCGTGGGCCCTGTGAGGTCACAGAGGGGAGCCCCCTGCCCTACCCGGGACGCCAGGGGGTGTGGGTGGGCCGTGGGTATGGGCGTGGCCGGGCGCGGGGATTGGCCGGGACCCGGAGCCGCCTGGGGCACGGCAGGCCGGTCTCCAGGGAAACCTGACTCCTGCACCCTGAGCTGTGCCGAGCGGAGGCTGGCGAGCGGGCTGCGCTGCGTGTGCCACAGGCCTGCGTAGACCCTGTGCGGTCGGTGAGAGCTCTCCGAGCTTCGGTGCGGCCCCGCGGCAGGGGCATGAGTGGGGACATCCCCGAGCTGCGTGCAGGCGGCGGTGGGGGGCCTGTGCGTGGGCTCCACGCCCCCTGGGTCTGGCCCGCTGTTCTCGCTGGGAGGGGAGCAGAGCAGATTTGGGACCCGACGTGCGTGAGAGGGTGTGAGTGTGGGGTTGCGTGGGGACCGGGTCCTCGCCGCCCTGGCTCCCGAGGCCCGCGGGGAAAGGAGGAGCCTGCTGTCTGTGGCCCCAAAACGTGGACCTACTGTAAGGTCGCAGGAGGGTAGCCCAGCCGGTGCTTCCTGTGGTTCTAGGGACACCCTCGGGGCGCTGGAGGAGGTTTCCCTGGGCGGTTCCAACAGGGTCAGGATGTCCGCCTTGTTAGGGGAAAGGGCCTTGTTCCTCTGAGGCCCATGGTGCTGTGGGCGGGTCCGGGGGCGCCTGCCAGGACCCCTGAGGGCGAATGTGGGTCCCCGGCTTTGCTTCCAGGTTCGAAGACGAGAGACATGGAAGATCGTTATTCCTCAATCTCATATTACGAAATCCCAAATGCTGACAATTCTGAAAACCAGGTGGAGGAGGGGGGCAGTGTGCCTGCTGCTGCCGGGACCCCGGAGAGCTCCATGCTTGGCACCAAAAGGTGTGGGAACCCTCCCCAGGGTTGTTCCTTCTGAGGGGGTGGGAATCTGTCCTGGCCCCTCTCCTTGGCTTGCAGATGGCTGTCTGCTCTCTGTGTCTTCTCATCATCTCTCTGTGTGTCTCCCTGTGTCCAAACTTCCCCCTTGTATAAGGACATCAGTCACATTGGGTTCTAAGGACATCAGTCACATTGAGGTCACTTTCATGACCTCACGGTAGCTTGATCGCCTCTGTGAAGATGCTGTCTTCAGATACAGGCACACAGTCAGGTCCGGGGACTTAGAACTCCCAACATATGAATTTGGGTGGGGAGAGGGGGAGAGGAACACAATTCAACCCCTAACTACAGGTAAGAAAAAGAAAAACAAACCAATTCTGAGCCCCCAGACTTTAACATTGTTGCATGTGGGTCTCTATCCTTCCTGGCTTCTTTCTACAGACAAATAACAATGTGGCAAAGAGAGATATTTGTGTTTGCAGCAGGCGAATCCCTTCTTCGTTGGGCAGGTGCTTTGTTAAGCCTCTGTGGCTCATGGCTGGCATTTGAGGCTGGCTGGTGGAGGGGCTCAGTCTGAGGGTTCCCATGCGTGAGCAGCCCCGCCAGGCCGTCAGCCTGACGGCGGCACAGGTCTGTAGGCCAGAGACACCCCGGCACAGCATCCCCCAGAGAGCCCTTTAGAGTTGGGAAGGAGGTGGGGGTGGGTGTGAGGGGGCGAGAGGTGGGTCTACTTTTAAGTCAGTGCTTTCAGCTAGCAAGAGCAGGGAAGAGGCAAAGCTACCGTGGCACGTGCTCTGCCCCCTTGCTGCGCGCCTGCCCGTCCTGGCATCCTCCCCTCAGTCTGTGCCCCTTGCTAGTCAGCTTGCTGTCTCTCACACTGCTCTCAGACCCCTCCCCTGGCCCAAAGCTTCCTGTCCTGGTCCAGATGGAGTGTCAAACCAAGGGGAGAGGCCAGGGGAGGGGTGCACGCTGGGCTGGGGGAGGAGACAAGGCCCCCCAGTGCACAGTTGGAGTGGGGCAGCCACTGGGCTCCAAGCAGTGGGGCTGGCCTGGGCTGGAGAGGGCTGCCTGGCCCGGGCTCCAGGGCACTGCAGCCGTTACCCTTGTCAGACAGGCACAGCTGCACACTTAGTGCACTTTCCACTTCTATGTGACCCTGGGCAAGCACTGTGCCCCTGGTGCCTCAGTTTCCCTCTCTGGAGAACAGGGATAGCTACGCAGTCGGCCTCGGGGGTTGCTGGTTGAAATAAGATGGTGTGTGGTTCTCGGTACCCAGTGGCCCTAAGACCTTCAGCCAGCATCGGTCTCCCCTCCCCCTGCTCTTCGTCTTCCTAGATTCATCCCGGAGGCCCCAGAGGGGGAAAAGGAGGAGCCCGAGGGTCCCCTTAGGGAGCAGGACCTGAAGGAGGCCTACATCGAGCTCATCCGGGGTGTGCAGGAGTGGCAGGACGGCTGTGTCTACCGAGGAGAGTTCGGGCTGGACGTGAAGCTGGGATGCGGAGAATTCTCTTGGCCCACGGGCGAGGTAACTAGCTCCCCTCTCCTCCCCCGGTTCAGCCAACCAGAGAGACTTCTGAGATCACGTCCGAGGTTCGCCTGGGTGTCCACAGGCTGCAGCTCGGGAAACTGTGACTTCAGAGGGTAAATTCTTATTCTAGGCAAATTTTTAAAAATTGCGAATTACTGTCGAGAGTTGTATATTTGTATTGATGAAATTGCCTTGTATTTAAGCTCAAACAGAAAAAATGGATCTTTCTAAAAGTGAAAGTGCACTTTTGCGCCGCTGCAGCAGGCGGTGTCAGGACCTCCTCAGTGGGGACTCTGAGGGGCCCGTGGCAGAAGCTGTTGGCGCCACCTGGCGTCCCGGGAGGTGGAGCAGCCATGCGTGTGGCAAACCTGGGGGTGTGCTGTGGCCTGGGGGCTTAGTGCGCCTCCCCCAGTGGGAAGCTGGCTTCTGAAGGCTTCCCAACAATGTGTTGCATCCCTGCCAGCTGCACATGCGCTGGTGGAGGATTCTGCCCTGCTTGCAGGGTTGTGTGGTTCAGTGGAGACTTAAGTGCATCTTTTGCTTGCAGATAATAAAAACCGTCTGGAGGCACCGTAGGGGTGTGTGCATTTGGGGGGGTTGGAAAAGCATCAGAGGGCAGGACACCTGGCACTGAAGCTCTTCTGGGAAGCAGGCGCTGGCTGGCACAACCTCCTAGGGGCTGTGTAGGGTCCCGGCTCTGCCCCTCTCTCTTCCAGGCTTGGTTCTGCCTCTGGGGCCCCGGTTCACCTGGTTTTGGTGCCCAAGGCTGGGGGGCCTCGCCCAGCCCCTCACCTCCTGCACTTAGTCTCCCTAGTTCAGGGGAGAGCGGGGCAGGGAGGTGAGCGGGGGTCTTGGGATGGAGCTTGGGGAGCGGTGGGGGCAGGGAGGGGACAGCAGGAGCAGCTGCAGGCAGAGGCGGAGCTTCTGGGCCCCCAGCCCAGTCCCACCTGGAATGCGCCCCCAGCTTGGAGGAGCCTCCAGACCTCATGTGAGGACAGAGGCCGGGACCTGAGCCTGTGCTGAGCTTCTGCCAAAGAATGCACGGCATCGTGACCCCGATGACCCAAGCGCTGATTTTTGTTCAGCATCTGTTTCTTTAGTCCTTGGCTAGTTCCTCTTTTACCCAACAGTGTGGTGTCCAGTGGTCAGACAGCCCACGTTCCCAGCTGTGGTAGGTTGGGGCCCACTGACCGGTCCTCCTGGCCCCAGGTCCTCGCCGTGCAGGGGGACCCCAGCAGGTAGAGCATCAGCTTTGTCACTGCCTGGGGGGACGTCTGGGTCCACCGAGCAGGTGCTCCTGCAGCCATGGCAGCTCCTAAACCAGAGAGGCCAGGAGGACGAGAGGGCGTGCAGGCCGAGAGCAGCGGCTTTACACGCGTCAGCTGCCTCTGAGGAACGGGCCCGAGCGCGTCAGTCTGGCTGGTCAGATGAGGCTCCGGCTCTGTGTGGAGGAAGGATGGAGAGGGTCCTCCAAAGCTGCGCCCTCCTGGGAGCGGACAGAAACCCTCTCCCCTGCAGGCGAACCTGAGGAGCCCCCGGGGGGTTGGATTCTCCTTAGAGTTCCACACAAATGGTCTGCAACGTGGCACCTTTTTTCAGTTGGGTGGACTCTGATAGGCCCCCCCAAATCATACAAATGGAATGAATGTGGGCAGCAGATGGGCCGTCCCCCGCCTGGTGCCTCACTTCATTTCCCATGCAGCATGGAGTAGCGAAAGCCCACCAGTGAAAGGCAACGGAGGCAGATTGGTAGGTTTTTGGAGACCGAGGGTATACTAGAGGCTGGCTGGTAGCCGGAGAAAACTGGGGAAAAGGGAGCAGAGGGGAGGCTTGCAGAGGCCAGAGCAAGCCTCAACAAACCTCAGGGACCGTCTCTTCACAGAGCCTTCATTTGACTGGATCAGACTGAGGAGGAATTTACATCCCAGGACATTTTTGAAAGTAATAGAGCAATAGCTTGAAATCCATGGCGCTAATATATGGTGTGGTCATGAAAAGAGATGGTCAAAGGAAGCCCTGCCCAAACCACTGTCATCCAGGGTGGCTGTGAGTGACCCTCCACCCTGTCAGGGGCAACAGCTGAAGCTTCACACTGCAGGGGGTGGGGGGAGGACAGACACAAAAATAATTCAGCCAGTCAGTAAGCAAATAAGCAAATAACAATAACAAGCCCAGCACTGCGGGAGCACCAGTGCCTGGAGTGGCTACAGTATATTATCTAAATCGTTGTCTTCAACCCATAATTACGAGACATGCAAAGAAATGGGAAAATATGATGCATACATTGGAAGGATTAAAAAAAAAAAAGAGATAAACAACAAACTGAGAGCACCCAGATGTCAGATTTAACAGAGAAGGACTTCAAAGGAGCCATTTAAAGTATGTTCAGAGAACTAAGGAAGCCACAGTTCAAGAGGTCAAGGAAGGTATGATGACAACCTCTCAGGTAGAGAACATTCATAAGGAGATACATAGAAATTATTTTAAGAAGAGCCAAGCAGAAATTCTGGAATTCAAAATCAGTACAGTCACCAAAATGAAAACTTTACTAAGAGGGGCACAGCAGTGACAGAAAAAAGGAATCAGCAAACTTGAAGATAGATTGATAGAGATGATGCAATCAGAAGAAGAGAGAGAAAAAAAGAGTGAGGAAAAATGAACAGAACCTCAAGGAATGTGAGACAGCACCAAGCACATCAGCATATGTGTGATGGGATTGTGGGGAGGGGGGGATGGGACTGGGGTGGGGGGAGGGAGAGAGAGAGATTGAAGAATATTTGAAGAATTAGTGGCTGAAAACTTCACAAATGTGCTGAAAATGTTGATCTATACATCTTAGAAGACAAAGGAATTCCAAATAGGATAAATGCAGAGAGATCCACAAACAGACACATTATAGTAAAATTGCAGAAATCCAAGGCCCATGAGAAAATCTTGGGAGCAAGAAGAGAAAAATAACTCATTACATACGAGAGGATCCCATGAGATTAATTGTTGACTTAGAGGCTGGAAGATAGTGGGATGACATTCAAAGTGCTAAAAAAAAAAAAAAAAAAAAAAAACAACCAAAATTCTTAAATCCAGCAAAACTATCTTTTAAAAATGATGGCAAAATAAAAACATTCCCAGTTAAACAAAAGCTGAGAGAATTTATTGCTAGCAGACTTGCCTTAAAAGAGATTCTAAAGGAAGATCTTCAGGTTGAAAGCAGCCAACTGAGAATCCTATGTCCAGAAAAGGTAACTTTCAAAGATGAAGATGAAATAAAGGCATTCCCAGGTAAACAAAACCCGCTAGTAGTCTGGCCTTACAAGAAATACTAAAGGTGTTCTGAAAGCAAGTGATCAGGTGAAAATTTCTGTTTACACGAACACAGAGCACCAGCAAGCGTTATTATAAAAGACAGTATAAATAATATTTCTTGCCTTTCCTTATCTTATTGAAATAGCAATTATATAAAACAATAGGTATATAGTTTCTACTTCTGGCATGAGAGCATGAGGTGGTCCACAGACCCACTTCCAAGCAAGACTGTTGAAAATTATGATAATTTAAAAATCCAACCATTTAAAGTCTTGGTAAATGGTCTAAAGATCATAGAGCATAACATTTATTGAAGAAAATCAAATTTGGTAAGAACGGAGAATCTGTGGTATTCAGATCTCCCTTTCCCCTCAGCTCTGAATATAAGGGCTGTCTTTCTGGGAAGGGTAGATGTCAGCAATTCTCATCCTGTCCCCAGCCATCTGACTTTGGTATGTCCAGGGAGTGGGGCTTCATTTTTATGCTCAGCCCCCAATTTATGGAACAGAGGCTCAACCTTCAATGTGGTACCACTGAGAATACTGGGGCTCTGATCGTTCTTGCCCCAGCTAGTAAGGCAGAGGTTTCATGCTGGGAGAGGCAAGCTCAGAAGACCGGAGGCTATCATTCCCGACCTCCACTGACTGCTCAGGTCCTAAAGTGGGAGTGTCAATAAGAGGAAAGTGTGCTGTTGTCCCCACCATTGTCCCCAGCACAGCGCCAGAGCCATGGCTCAGAGATCTACCCAGGGGAGAAGCACACCATAAAACAGAGAGCACTGAACCTCACCTCAAAGGAAATTACCTCATTGGCAATAAAGCATGGAGACATTCAAGCCTAATGGTACTCTCAGAATCAGTGGAGGTTGTGGCGAAGGCAGTTGTTAAGGAGACTGTGGATTCATTAGAGATAAAGACTAAACTGTAATCTGGCTGGTTGCCAAAGAAACCAGGAAAGAGGCAGCTGGGAGGAGCCCTCCTGTGGTCAGAGCAAATCTCAAATACTGACCTTGGGAACTGTGCCTTCAATGAGCCCTAGTTTGATTGAACCAGTCTGTGAAGCAATTTATGCCCAAGAGCACTGTTGTAAACAGTAGAAGAATCAGTCAGCAGTCAATGGAACTAAACATCTGGGTGTGCTCCAGTAAGGAGACAGTCAGAGCCCTGCCCAAACCACAGTCAGTCCTGGGTGTGCTCCAGTAAGGAGACAGTCAGAGCCCTGCCCAAACCACAGTCAGTCCTGGGTGTGCTCCAGTAAGGAGACAGTCAGAGCCCTGCCCAAACCACAGTCAGTCCTGGGTGTGCTCCAGTAAGGAGACAGTCAGAGCCCTGCCCAAACCACAGTCAGTCCTGGGTGTGCTCCAGGAAGGAGACAGCCAGAGCCCTGCCCAAACCACAGTCAGTCCTGGGTGTGCTCCAGGAAGGAGACAGTCAGAGCCCTGCCCAAACCACAGTCAGTCCTGGGTGTGCTCCAGGAAGGAGACAGTCAGAGCCCTGCCCAAACCACAGTCAGTCCTGGGTGTGCTCCAGGAAGGAGACAGCCAGAGCCCTGCCCAAACCACAGTCAGTCCTGGGTGTGCTCCAGGAAGGAGACAGCCAGAGCCCTGCCCAAACCACAGTCAGTCCTGGGTGTGCTCCAGGAAGGAGACAGCCAGAGCCCTGCCCAAACCACAGTCAGTCCTGGGTGTGCTCCAGGAAGGAGACAGCCAGAGCCCTGCCCAAACCACAGTCAGTCGTGGGTGACTGTGGGCATACCCACGCAGCTGCACCTTGTGTGCAGCGGCATCAGAAGCTTCACGCTGCAGGGGGGACGTAGACGTCACAGCGTTAACCCAGCTGGCCACTGTGCAAATAACAGTAACCAGCCCCAGAGAGGGAGAATGATGATGAGAAATGAACAGGTCCCCGGAGAAAAGCGGGCGCCACCAAGCACATCGATATATGCATAACTGGAGTACCAGAAGCAGCGATGGGAGAGACAGGAGCAGGAAAAGTAGTCAAAGATATGATGGATGAAAACATCTCAAATTTATTGAAAAACGTCAATCTATACATCCAAGAAGCTTAATGAACTCCCAATAGGATAAATACAAAGAGACCCACAAACAGCTGACAGCTGAATGAGTCATCACTTACAAGGGAAATGCTGACAGTTAAATGATTTATCACTTACAAGGGAACCCCAATAAAATTAGCAGTTGGCGTATCATCAGAAGCAATGGAGACCAGAAGGTAGTGGGATGTTATAGTCCGAGTGCTCAAAGAGATAAACGTCAACCAAGAATCCTATATCCAGCAAAGCTAACTTAAAAAATGAGGGTGAAATAAAGGCATTCCCAGAACGACAAAACCCATAAGAATTTGTTACTAGTAGTCCTGCTTCACAGGAAATATTAAAGCAGGTGACTCCAGATGGAAATCAAATCCACATGAACAAAGAGCACTGGCAAAAGTCATTGTAAAAATGAATGCGTATTTTTCTTAACAGATTTAAAAAGCAATTTGCATACTAATTTATATATAAGCAATTTATATAAAAATTAGTATAAGTATATATGTATGAATTTTATTTACATATAATGTGTGCATATATGTTAATATATATTTATAGATGTGTGTGTATTACTGAGCCCATAACATATGGAAATGCAATATATTTGCCAATAACAGTACAAAGGAGGTGGGTAGGAGGAAAGATGTATTGTAGTAAGAAATGACTCCAGATGGCAGCTCAAATTGAGAAGAAGAAATAGAAAGACCCAGAAATGAAAAATAATAAGTTTAATATAGCAAAAGCTATAAATACATGCTTTTTTCAGCTTCTTTAGTGTACACAAAATTATATAACTAATCATAACACTGTAAGATTGGGTTTGTAACATTTACAGATGTAATATGTACGACAATAATGTCACAAAAAGGGAGGAAAGAGGCCAGAGCTATATAGGAGTTACTCTTTTATATCTCACTGTGATTAACTTAATATGGATCTGAAGCTGATATTGATAAGATTCATATGGTAAACCCTAAAGCAACCACTAAGGAAATGACAAAAGTATAGTTTACAATTAATGAAGAAAGTAAAAGTTACATTAAAAAGTATTCACTTAATGCAAAAAAGTAAATAAAGGAGGAGCAGAGGAACAAAAATATTATGAGACGCACAGAAAACAAAATGTAAAATGGCAAATGCAAATTCAACCATATCAATAATAACAAGTGTGAATGGACTAAATAATCCAGTCCAGAGGCAGAAACTGTCAGACTGAATAAAAATAAAAAAGGCTCATCTATATGCTGTCTACAGGAGACGTATTTTAGAGTCAACAATAAAAACAGATTGAAAGTAACAGGATAAAAAATCATATATCATGGAAATAACCACAAGAAAGCTGGAATGGCTATACTAATATTAGGAAAAAATGGACTTTAAAACAAAAAAAATTACTGATGATAAAGAGGGTCATTTAAAAATGATAAAAGTCAATTAATCAGCAAGATAAAATAATTATAAACCTATATGCACCTAATGGCAGACACACAGATACACGAAGCAAAATCAGACAGAAATGAAGGGAGATACAGATAATCCAACAATAAAATAATTGGAGATGTCAATCCCCCACTTTCAATAGTTGATGGAAAAACTGGGCACAAGATCATAAGGAAACAGAAGATTGAACAATACTATTAGACTACGAGACCCAACATATTTATGGAACATTCTACCTACCCAACAACAGAATATGTATTGTTCTCAAGTGCACTTGGCACATTGTTCAGGACAGATGATATGCTAGGTCATAAACCCACAAAACTCTTAATAAATTTGTAGGGATAGAAATAATACAAATTATGTACTCTGGCCACAGTGGAATGAAATTAGAAATGAATAACAGAAAGAAGTTTGGGGAAATCACATAAAACACACTCCTAAATAACCAGGGGGTCAAAGAAGAAATCAAAAGGGAAATTAGAAAATGCTTTGATATGAATGCAAAAGAAGACACAACATACCAAAACTTATGGAATGCAGCTAAAGCAGTGATTATAGGGAAGTTTATAGCTGTAAATGCCTATATTAAAAAGAAAAAAAAATATCTCAATCAGTAACCTAACCTTCCTGCTTAAAACATTGGTGGAAGAATAGCACACTAACATAAAGTAAGCTAGTTAGCTAGCCAGATAAATGTGTGTCTGTTAGAGCAAACATTAATGAAGTAGAGAACAGAAAAACAACAGAAAATCAATAAATCCAAAAGGTGGTTCATTGGAAAACATCAGCAAAACTGACATATCTGGCTGCACTGACCAGGAAAAAGTGAAGACCCAATTTACTAAAATCAGAAGTAAAAGAGAGGACATTACTACCAAACTTATAGAAATGAAAAGGATTATGAGAGAATACTATGAACAATTTTATGACAAAAATTGGATCACTGAGATGAAATGGACAAATTGCTGAAAACACATGATCTACCACAACTGATTAAAGAGGAAATAAAAAATCTGCACAGACTTATAACAACTAAAAAGATTGAATAAGTAATAAAAAACCTCCCAACAAAGAAAAGCCCAGGCACAGATGGCTGGTAAATTACACCAAACATTTCAAGCAGAATTAATACCAATCCTTTTCAAATTCTTTCAAAAATTAAAGGGAGCACTTCCTAACTTATTTTATGAAGCCAGCATTACTCTGATTACAAAGCTGGACAATGACATTATGAGAAAACTACAGACAAATATCCTTTATGAATATAAATGCAAAAAGCTTCAACAAAATACTAGCAAACCAAATTCAGCATCATGTCAAAAGAACTATTGAATATCTGACATGACCAAGTGGGATTTACTCCAGAAATGCAAGGGTGGTTAAACAACAAAATAATAAATGTAATACACTGCATTATTAGAAATGAAAGAAAAAACCATTTCAATTGATGTTGAAAAAACATTTGATGTAAAAAATCCAACAGCCTTTCATGATAAAAACACACAACAAAGAATAGAAGGGCCTTTCCTTAACCCAATAAGGGGCACCTGCAAAAAACCCCATAGTTAACATCAAACTCAATGATGAAAGACTAGATACTTTCTCCCTAAGATCAGGAAGAAGACAAGAATGTCTTCTCTCACCATTTCTATATAATTTTGTATTGGAGTTGTTAGCCAGTGTAATTAGGCAAGAAAAATAAATAAAAGGCATTCAGGTTGGAAAGGAAAAAGTTAAACTCTATTTGCAGATATCATTTTACAGATTGAAAATCTTAGGAAACCACTTTTAAAACTAACAAACTAGTATTAAACTATTTTGACTACATATAAAAATAGTAATATTAATCTAAAAATAAAACTACTACACTATTAAAACTAATAAATACATTCAGTAAGATTGCAGGATATAAGATCAACATACAAAAATCAATAGTATTTCTATACAGTTGCAGTGAACAAACCAAAAGTGAAATTTAAAAAACAATTCCATTTACAATGGCATCAATAAGAATAAAATACTTATGAATACATTTAACAAAAACAGTGTAAAATTTATACTCTTAAAACCACGAAACATTGTTGAAGAAATTAGAGGAGGCCTCAATAAATGGAAAGACATCTCATCTCCCTATCAGAATCCCAACTGACTTCTTTGTACAAATTGAGAAACTGATTTTAAAGTTAATGTGGAATTGCAGGGGTCCCAGAATAGCCATAACCATCTTGAAAAAGAACAAAGCTGAAGGACTCTGACTTTCCAATTTCAAACTTACTGCAAAACAATGGTAATCAAGATAGCATGATACTGGCCTAAAGATAGACATATAGAAACAATGGAGTAGAATAGATCCCAGAAATAAACCCATGTGTCTATGTCAACCGATTTTCAACAACAGTGCCAAGACTTTTTAATGAGAGTAAGAACAGTCTTTTCAACAAACGGTGCTGGGACTACTGGTGATCCACACACAAAAGAGTGAAATTTGACCCCACCTCACACCACATACAAAAATTAATTCAATTTGGATTGAAGAGCTAAATGTAAGAGCTTAAACTATAAAACTTTGAGAAGAAAATACAGGGATAAATCTTCATATCCTTGGATTTGGCAATGGATTCCTAGATGTAAGCAAGGAAAGAAAAAAATAAATCAAAATTAAAAACTTTTGTGCTTTAAAGTATACTATGAAGAAAACGAAACATAACCCATAGTATGGGAGATGTTTTGAAAATCATATATCTCATAAGGGACTTGTATGTAGTTAGGATAAATTTTAAAATCTTACAACTTAATAATAAAGACAAACAACCAAATTAAGAAATGGACAAAGAGTATGAATAGAAATTTCTACTAAGAAAGATACACAAATGGCGAACAAACACATGAAAAGATGTGCAATATCATTAGCCATTAGGGAGATAAGAGATATCACTTCACAATCACTAGGATGGCTATAGTCGAAGTCAATAATAAGTGTTGGTGAGGATGTGGAGACGGTGGAACCCTCGTGCGCTGCTGGTGGGAATACAAAATTGTGCAGCTGCTGTGGAGAACAGTTGACAGTTCCTCTAATGTTAAACATCGAATTACCATAAGACCCAGCAATTCCACTCCTAGGTATATACTCAAGAAACATGAAAACATATGTCCACACGGAGATTTATAGAAGCATGATTCATAAAAGCCAAAGAATGGAAACAACCCAAGTATCCATCAGTTGATGAATGGATAAACGAATTGTGGTCTACCATACAATGGAATATTATTCATCCATAAAAAGGAATGTAGTACTGAAACATGCTACAACATGGATGAACCTTGAAAACATTATAGTAAGCAAAATAGTCGTGAAAGACCATATATTATATGATTCCATTTATATGAAATGTCCAGACAGGAAAATACACAGAGACAAAGTAGATGAGTGGTTGCTTAGAGATGGAGGGGTAGGGGAATCGGGGCATGAAGGCTGTCGGGCTGGAACCGTTTTGGAGGATGAAAGTGTTCTAAAATTGATTGTGGTGATGGTTGCACAGCTGTGAATGTACTAAAAGCCATTGGATTGTGCACATTTAAATGGGTGTATCGGATGGAATATGAATTAGGTCTCAACAAAGCTGTTCACAAAAGAGTCCCAGCACTCTAACAAACAGACATGCCCTCTTGTCATTTCCCTGTTTCCTTTTAAAGAGGTGATTTGTGACACCGAGGTGCCATCAGATCCACTTTTAAGTTCTGCTTTATTGTCAGCCCTCCCAGAAGCATCGCCCTGGTACCATGTGGTCTTCAGGACGGTGGCTTTGGCCCTGCACACTTCGTCACACAGCTGGCTTCCTGACCCACGTCCTAGTCCCCAGAGCAGCGTGGGAAGTGGCTCTGGGTGCTGGTGGGCACAGCGGTTGGGGGGGTGATGAGGGGCTTCCACCTTCTCTACTCATCTCTACTCGCCAGCAGGTGTTTCTTTGTGAAGTTCCTGCATCTTCAGGGGTGCTGGCGAAGCGGAGGATAGGTGACCTTCCTTGGAAGGACTACGTGTTGTTTAAGGACAGGAAGGTGGAGGGACGTGGTTGAGCCGCAGGTGATTATTGTCGGGGGCTCGCTGCCCTCCTGTCCCCCAGCCCCCTGTGCATCCTGCCACCAGTGGCCAGAGAGCAGAGCCAAGAGTCTCCCCTCCAGAGAGGGGTGTGAGCCGGGCAAGGCCAGAGAGAACCTGGCGCTGCCTGGTGGCCTTTCAAGGCGTGGTGAGGGGACACAGAGCCGGGGCCGGTGGCCAGGAGGCCGCAGATACTAGGGCAAGGATGCAGGGGCAGAGGGACGCCCGCCAGCACCGAGCCCCGCTCTGCGCCCTCGGACCTGCTCGGGGGTTGTCCAAGGCTTGGGGCGCCTGCCTGCCTTGCCGCACAGCCAGGGGTGGGCCCACCACAGGAGGGTGGTCGAGGTGGGCAGCTCAGAGCCCCCTCCGCAGGTGGCGTCACGCGTGACCAGGAGGGCCCACGGGGGCTAACGCGGTCTCCCGGTGCAGCGGAGCTGGCCCCCTGTTGCCGGCTGAAGCGGAAGGGCACCGGCCTGCCCGAGGGGCTGGACTTGGACGAGCAGGAGCAGTGAGTGGCCGAGGGTGGCGGTGGGCTGGGCGTGCTGCCAGGCCGGCCCCGACCCCCACTGCCCTGGACATCGCGGCTCTTGAGAGGCCTGGCCCTGCTGCGGGCGGTGGGCGTCCTGGACGGCGCCCGCCCACTAAACCCTGGTGGACGGGGGTGGGCTGGGTGCGGGGGAGGCACACCCACCGGGCTCACCGTCCTCCTGACGCAGGCGTGCCAGGCCCACTCCCGAGGCGCGCCCGCTAGGAGGCTGCTCCCCCCACTGCAGACTGCCCCCCACTCCCACGCCGTGGTGCGGGTCCCCTAATGGTGTGGTGTCGTCTCCTGCCCAGTCGGGCCGGCCAGCACCCGGACGGCTTCCAGGGCACGGGCCTTGTTTCCTGTTCCCAGTAGCACCGCACTGGACACAGGGCAGGCTCCGGGGCTCCGGGCCTCGGGCACAGGTGACGGGTGCCTCCCGACGGCCCACGTGGCTTCCCGGCAGGATTCCCTTCTTCAAGTTCTGCTACGAGTGTGGCCGCTGCATTGGGGTGCGCCTTACGCCCTGCACCCGCTGCTACGGGATCCTGACCTGCAGCGAATACCGCGAGACCAAAGCCTGGCGCGACTTCCACAGGAGGGACTGCCACTCACTGATGGCCATCGGTGAGTCCGGGTGCCGGGCCGGGCTGCTCCTGGGACGCAGGCACCGGCCTGCAGGGTGGCCGGGCAAGCATCCCTCATCATCCTCTGAAATTGCTCAAATTCAAGCCACTTTGCAGAATTTCCAGATGGGTCTGTGTGGGGACAGGGAGGGCACTGTCCCCGTGTAAGGTGGCAACGCCACGCTTAGTGTGCCCGTGGCTCCCTGGAGGTGTGACGTGACACCGGGGGCTCCGCTGGACACCTGGGGGCTCTGCTGACACCGGATGGCCCTGGTAGACAATGGCTCCCCCGGACCTCAGGGCACTTGGCCTTGGGGCTGCTTCTGGAAGTTTCCTCCTAGCCCGCTCTCCCGGGTGTCTGTCGCAGCAGGAGTCTGCTTCTAGAAGCACCCTCCTCTCCCACCCTCCCCACCCCCCTCTGGTGGGCCGCGAGGAGAGCTGAGGGTGCGTGGGTAGTGACTCTCCCCGGCCCTGTGCTCCTGGTGAGGCCGGTGGTGAGCAGGGCTGTGTGCAGAAGCTGGGATGTGGCTGGGCGGCCCGGGCCTGTTGGGGGCCAGGGAGAGGGGCAGGCGATGTCTGCTCTTTCTCAGAACCTGTCCTCGGTTCCACCGGAGAGGCTGGGCTGAACCCTGCCCTCGGGCCTGTGGCCCCGAAGCTCTGACAGCCAGTGTCACCTCCGTTTCCCCCCTGTGTAGTGGGTCTTTTGATAACAGGCCCCTGTGGGGTGCACCCTGGATCTGCTCACAGCACCGGGGGCTGGGTCCTCTTTGAGGAGCGATCACGGCGCACAGGGAGTCCTTGCCGTGTAACCCACACACGTGCACGCACGGAGCACGGCACGCCTGTGCAGCCCTCGCCCCACGTTGGGCTCTGGTCACCTGGCGCTGCGGCGGGGAGCGGAGTACCGCGCTGGGAGCAGCAGTGCCGGCCCTCGAGGGCGTGTGGGCCCCCGGGGGACGGCCCAGGCCCCTCACCTTCTCCTCCCCCTGCCAGTTCCTGGTGCAGGGCCCACCGGAAGGGCGAGGGCTGGAGGGTGGAAGGATCTCAGTAGCGGAGCCGCGCTTGGTGCCCAGGCTGAGAGGGCTGGGCTGCCTGTTCTCCCCTGCTGGCAGCTGCACCTTGGGGTCGCTTCTGGGCTCCTGGCCCCAAGGAATCGAGGGCGGGGGGTCTGCGCCTGCAGTGCTGTGCGTAGCAAGGTCTCCCTCTTGACCCCCAGTAAAGCGGCCCCCGTGGGGCTGCTTTTAACCCTCTCTGCCCCTACCCAGGCCAGGGGCTGCACGTCCGTGCTGGCGATCTCACTGGGCCCCGTGGGCCTGCGCCGTCTGTCAGGAGAGGAGGAGGGCCGGAGGGTGCGGCTGGAGCGCGCTCTAGAGGTCACCGCCGGGACGGGGGACCCACAGCCCTGCTCTCCATCCGGGCTCAGAAGGGACGGGCTGGGTGTCTCACGTTTCTGCCCACGGGCTCCAGGCTGTCCCCTGGTGTCCAGCGCATTCTTTTCTTCCACGTGCGTTTACTGAGTGTCTGCTTTGCCAGGGTTGTTCTGGGGGGCTGCTGGATGTGGACTGAGACGGAGGAGGAACTAGAGGGTGACCCTGAGCCAGGAGCACAGCGTGAGGAGGGTGGGCCCCTGGGTGGTGCGCCTGCTCTCGTGGAGGGGGTGGGGGGAGGGGGGTGGTGAGGAGTGAGGGCAAGAAGGTGGTGGTGCTTCCAGGGAGGAGGTGGCGGCAGGGGGGCTTGCTGCTGAGAGCAGAACCTCGGGGAGAGGGGCGGGGCGGGGCGCGGCAGTTGGCAGGGAGTCAGGGATGGAGCCTAGCAGGTGAGGTCCCCAACCAGGCAGGCTTTTTGCTGGTCAAGGCGGCACCTGCAGCCATGGGGGTTTTGCTTGACTTCCATAGCCTCTTGTTGGAGATGGGGCTCCCTATGTGGGAAGTTTGCTGGGGGCCGTCCTGACCGATGCTCCTGTAAGGGGAGAGGAAGGCCTGTGGGCAGAGTGAGAAATGACCTTGTATGTTGCTCTGGAGCTGGGCTGGCTTTTCAGAGGGGCTCTCCATGGAGGCTGGGGGCTGGGCCTTTGTAGCAGCCTCGGCTAGTTGTGGCTGCAGGCCCCCCAGAGGGACACGTAACATGGCAGTGGAGGGCCTTCCTGGGGAGGGGGGAGGGGTGGGGGTGTGGCCGCTCCCACTGCATCTGCCAGAAGGAAAACGTCCTAACAAGGACTCGTAGAGAAGTTAGAGAATATGGATACACAAAAGTAAGAAATAGTGAATGGCGATTATCCTGACACCCGGAAATTACCATGGTTGGCACTGTGGTGTGTGTCCTTCCGATTTCATCTATGTGTCTACAGACACCACACACACAACACACGTGCACACAGCACAGACGCACATGAGTATCTAAAGTGGGAGCACGGTCGTGTTCTAAACTAGGCCACAAACGTCTCTCTTTGCTACTAAATACTTACCTGCAACATCATTTTCCCCAAATGAAAATAGTTTGTTTCATTCTGGTTATGCAAGATGAAATCAGCGTAAAGCATCCTAGCCTACTCAAGTATAATTATCCTGAACATGTTTAGATTTTCATCTGTGCACGCATGCATACATGCGTGTATGTCCTCAAGCACCCCATGCACACATGTGCTTTTTCATGCACTCCGTCCATTTATGTTAATTAAAACAAAGGTTAACTTTGCGACCTTAATCTGCCTTTCCGGAGCACCGCGCGGTCCTGTCACTTCCACGCAGGAACCCGAGCATGTCTGCCCGATGCCCCTGTGAAGGGCGTTTGGGTTCACCGTTCACCTGTGAGAGGGTGCGGCACGCACACCGTTGGCCTATCTTTCCCTTTGTCTAAATTCACAGGCGTTAACTCTTCACACCTTTAGTTTTGCGTTCTGGGAGGTCACCGCGCGTGTCCCCACACCGCACCATCAGTCACGGGCTCTGGCACTGTCGCCCTGTCCGGTCCCCTGGGGAAGGCTTGTACCAGTGTGAGCACACTTCCACGCTTCCGATTCAACATTTGTCTTTCCTCTTGCCCTGCTTTCACTGGAGAGCTTTGCTCTCCCCGACTTGTGAGGACTCTTCCTAAAGCACATCCCCTCTCCCTCTCCTGTGGAAAGGGCCTTCTCCCAGTTGAACTTGGCCACGTGGAATTTTCTACTCTCTTGTTCACTCCGTCTGTTCTGTCCTTCAGGGTCCGGTTTGCTGGCCTGCTTAGGGAGCAACCCTGGACAAGATTATACAAGGGTGTGCCCAGATTTTACAAACGATTTTCTTGCACTATGGTTTTACCTGGAATTTTATAATCAGCCTAGAATTCGTTTTTGTGCAGGACCCGAGAGCCGCCTAGCTGGACCTCTCCCCCCGGGATTAATGGTGATCGAGTGTCCACTTCTGTTTGCTGCCCGGGCACACGTGCTCCTGGGTGCCCCAGGCTGCTGGCTCCACTGTCCCCGGGACAATCCCACCAGGGTTCTGTTCCCTCTGAAATGCACTAGCTGTTGTCCATACGCAGATGAATTGTAAATTGTCAGGTTCAAGAATGTCTTGCTGGGACTTTGTAATTATTTTCAGTGTTTAGTTTGATTGGGAGACAGCATCTCCTGTATGTTGTTTTCTAGGCAACAGTATGTTGCTGTTGAGTTTGATATTTTCCATTACAAAGGAATCACCGGCAACCTCTTTCACACCTCACTTCAGATCTTCAGCAAACCTGCTCAGCTCCGCCTTCAAAGTACGGCCCAAGGCCATGTAGCTCCGCCCTCCACCCGCATGCCCTCAGAGCCCTCACGCCTCTGGCCCCGCTGCATCGCCACACCCACCCTGGCGCTCACCCCCTGGCGCTTGGCTCCACCCTCTGGCTGGAACACCCTCCCCCAAACGTGGTTCACTCCCTCCCTCCCGCCCCCAGATGGGTGCTGCGATCTCCACTCCTTTCTGGGCCAACACGTGCATGAGTGCCTCCCCGCTGCCCAGCATGCTCTGGGCACCCAGGACACCGCAGAGGACAAGGGCACCGGGTCCCTGCCCTGGGGGGGCCCACATTCCAGGAGGGAGAGCTGCTGTGTGGGGGAGGGCCACAGCTGCCGGCCTCCACAAGGAACTGTGTGCCAAGCTGAACCGCAGGTGCCACAACAGTGCCTCAGTACCGTCCACGGGGGACCCAGCCCGCAGGCCCCAGCGTTCGTCTTACACGTGATCTGTGCCCACACCATGGACGAGATCAGGCAGCTCGGCTACTGCTTGTCCCCAGCCTCTGGGTGGTCGGCCACGGGCTCCGGAGATGGCGATGCCTGGGTCCGTCCCTCCCCGGCGTCTGTGGCTGTCTATCCCTTCCCCGGCACACTGGCCGGTGCTGCAGTGGTGCTGGATGACGTGGCAGTGGCAGGCCACCTGTGACTTTAAGGGAAGGCTTTCAGCCACTGATTTCTTAAAAGGATACGCGGCATTCCATTCTACAGTTGTTGCGCTACAGTTAGTCGTCCCAGCTTAAATCTTACCTCTCTGTTCCATTGGTCTATTTGATAGATGCTGTGCCTCTGTGTATTTTCACTTGTGTGGTGAAGCATCTCCCCATCACCGCCACTCTCAGGCCACGGGCCCAGCGCTGGCCTCTCCGTCCCTCCCTCACCCGGAAATTCAGCTGCGTCTCCAGAATATACGGGAACCCATCACCTCTCACCTTGCCCTTGGTGGTCCCTGCAGTGTCTGGGAGGCTGTGCCTCATGGACCCCTCCTTCGTGCCGCCCGTCCCCCTCCCACGTTGCCGTCCACGGAGACTCCGACCAGAACAGGGATACAGCCAGGCCAGTGGCCACCCCCTCAGGTCCCGAGTGCCTCGGGCAGCCGCCGGTCGGGATTTCAGACGCAGGGATAGCTTGGGCTCTTGGCTGTCCCTGGGGTCAGCTTTCCCCTTGACAGACTCAGAGCAGGGTGGCGCCCGGCACTGCCAGTGTGTGTGGAGCAAAGGGGGCCCCGTGCTAGGGGTTCCTGCAAAGCAAAGCTCCCTTTCCAGAAAGTTCTGTGATGTTGCTGAGACCCTCTGCCTGCTTCTGTTCTCTGAGCGTGAGGATGTGCCCCGAAATCCCACCTCCCTTCTCCCGGCCTCAGTGGGCTGGGCTGGCTGCTGGCCCCTTGGCTCTCTGAGAACTTGGAGTTCTGGTCACTTAGGCCCCGCTGCCGGAAGACGGGCCCCAGGAAGCTAGAGAGGCTGTGTCCAGGCTGCACGCTGGGCCCCACCTGTGCCCCCGTCGGCGGCCTGGACCTGGAGGAGCCTGCCCGCCCCTCCCTCGTGCACCCCACCCCGTCGGGGGGTCGTGGCGTCGCTGGGACTGCCGGTCGCCTGCTGGAGGCTGATGGGAGGGGAACGTCCAAGGTCGCTGGGCCAGCAGCGCTCGGGGTGAGACTGCCAGCAGGGGGTGGGCTGAGGCCAGGGAGCACGGCGTGCGAGGCCTGGTGACTCGCCGGGACCTCGGTGCCCCAGAGGGAGAAGCCCCGAGGGCCTGGCGCTGGGTCCCTCAGGGGCTGTGCTGGGCGTCAGGGCCACGAGGGCAGGAGGGGAGGGCCACAGGATCACTGCACAAGGCAGTGATCGACCGGTCTGAGTGACAGGGGTCAAGTTTTGGCGAGAGGGGGTGCAGGGTCAGAGCTCAATGTAGAAATGCTCAGCGTGTGCTGGGCACCTGCAGGAGGCGGGGCTGCAGAGAAGCACACGCTGGTGCCGGGAGCACATGGCAGGGCTGCCGGGGTGGACCTGTCAGCTGTGGGCGGTCATTGGAGCCGCGTGGCTGGACGGGGGGTGGAGGCGGCCTCAGGGTCAAGTCCTGTGTGTCCCGAGAAGTTGAGGGGAGAGCGGACTGCCCACGGCCTCAGGAAGTGGGGGCCGCGCGGTGGGATTTCTCCTGCCCCGGGCAGCTGCGGAGCAGGTGTGTGTCCGCGTGTGCAGAGGCGGTCACTGCCAAGTAGGTGGAGGGCCGGGCTGCCTGGGGGCTGTCTCGCCGGGCAGCCGTTGGGGGGTCAGTTTGCTCCGAGGCGCTCCCATCCCTGCCTTCTCCCTCCCCCCAGCCACTCCCACCCTTCCTCTGGCTCAAGAGTGTGCCCGGATGCCCCCTGGCTCCCCTGCGACCCTTGCTCTCAGCTTCCCTGCCTCCAGGCTCCTCTCGGCCAGCCACCTGGACGCCGGGTCCTCCCTCAGGCTGGTAAGAGGAGCCCTGGCACCTGCCTCGCCCCAGGCCCACACCGGGGGCACTTGAGGTGGGGGGGGGCAGGACGGCGCAGGGGGGAGGTGGCCCAGGGTGACCGTGGGCGACCTCAGAGCGAGGGTGGCGGCCGTGGCCTTCGGGGTCCAGACTCAGTGGAAGAGCAGCGGGTCAGGAGGGCAGTGGGGGAGGACGGCGGAGAGTGTGAAGGGGTGCGGGGTGCGGGCCGGGGGTCGGTGATCAGGACAGTGACCGGTGGTGTCTGAGGCGCTGCGCCCTGGAGCAGGCGAGGTCCAGGCGGTGGGGCGAAGGGGCGGGGGTGCGGATGGGCGGATGGGCCCCTCTTAGAGCGGGGGAGGAGCGGGGGCGGGGGACAGGCCAAGAGGATGCTATGAGGGGGGCCCATGTCCTCAGGGCATGAGGGGAGGGGACAGTGGGGGGGTGGGGGGCCGGAGCCTCTGAGCCGGAGGGACCAGGCCGGTTGGTAGTGCCCTGAGGGATGCCAGATAAGGTCTGGGGAGCAGCCCGGAAGCTGGGAAGGGGAGTCGGGGAGCCCGAGAGGGGCACAGCCTGGGAGGAGGCCTTGGGATGGGGAAAGGGCAGTGGCATTTGGCCGGGAATGTTGGTGGTTGAGATAAAGGGCCTGGAATTTGGGGTGCTGGCGTTCTGCCCAGAGCCAGCGTTCTATGCTCTGGAGAGATGGGGTGGGGAGCAGGGTGGGTCCCAGGAAGGATGCAGAAACCACAGTGCCTGGAACCTCAGGTTCCTTCCAGGCCACAGAGCCCCCGCCAGCTCGCCCTTGGAGCCTGGGGAGCTGGGCACCTGCCCCTCCCCCTTCCCGCCCGCTGCCGCTCCTCCTCGGGGGTCCGGAGAGTGACCTTGAGCCTGGGGAGGCTCCCAGCTTAGTTTCCTTTGTGGTTTGTGTTCTTGTTTTAGAAGAGACCACCCTCCACCCCCTTATAAGAGCTTCAAGGCCCTGGATCCGACCTAGTGCAACGCTGGAAATTTTAAAAAGTCAACAAAATAATAAAAGGAGCCCCCTCTCCCCCTCCCCCCAGGTGGGACAGGTATCCACACAGGCGTCCATGCTGAATTATGCTCATGTGAGGCCTGGCTTGTTAAGAACTGGCCGAGATGCAGGGAAGCCACCCCGTCTCCTGTTCTGGGGTTCTGCTTTCGTTGGCATCTCCCTACATGACGGGTGGAATTGCTTCCACTGTGAGACCACACTGCACGACGCTTTGGAAGGTCTCTTTGCATTTCCTTGATGACAAGCGAAGTTGAGCATTTTCCATACATTTATTTTTGGCCCTTTGGAATTCCTTGTCTGTGAATTACATGTGTGTGATCTTTGCCCATTTTTTGTTGTTGTTAAATTGCCTTTTTTTTAAATTGATAGTAGGAGCTTCTTCTCTACTCTGTGACCTGCACTTCCCCGTGTCCATGGTCTTTGTTGTGCAGGCTTGGACGTCAGTGCAGCCGTGGTCGCCGCTCGCATCCCTCGGCTTTGCTTTGGGAAAGTTTGCCGCGTCCTCAGGTCATACACCGCCGTCTTCTCTGTTTTGAAGCATCGCTTTCCACCGTTTCCCTCCTTATTCCGTCCCAAATATATTTTTGTTGATAATGTGAAGCAGGGGCCCGTTTTATCTTCTCCACGCGGTAGCCCGCGTCCCGGCACCACCTGTCTTATGGTCTTGTCTCCCCCGACCCTGGCAGTGCGTGTCGGCTCCCGCCCCTACACACTCGCCTTTTCCAGAATGTCATCCAGAAGGAATCGGCTGGTGTGGGCCCCTGCAGCCTGGGGGCTGCGTTCAGGCTGCCAGCCTGTGAAGGAGGAGTGGGGGGCTCTCACTTCTACGGGGGTCTTCGTTCTACCTCCCACCCCACTGGGTCCAAGACTTGCTCTCCCTACCCACCCCCACCCCCGCAGACTCAGAGCTCCTGCCCACCTGCCTCCTGCGGGGGTCCCCGCCTTCTGCGGGGGCATCCCTGCCTCAACTCCACTTGGTGCATTTCCCAATCTTTTTCTCCTGTTTTCTTTTTAAAAATAGACTTGTTCTAACCTTATGGTTTCCATCTCTCCCTTTTCCCCTCTCTGATACTACACAACACCTAATTTTATTTACTGTTATTTATTGAAGTATACTTGATTTACACAGGCTTACGTTATCAATAGTTTTAGGTGTACACCATAGTGATTCGATACTTTTATGGATTACACGCTGCACAAAGTTATTATAAAATATTGACTGTATTCTCTGTGCTGTACATTACATCCCTGTGACTTATTTTATAACTAGTAGTTTGTACCTCTTTTAATCTCCCTCCCTTATTTTACCCCTCCCCACCCATCCTCTGGTAACAACTTGCTTGTTCTCTGTATCTGTGAGTCTGCCTCTGTTTTGTTATATTTGTTTTGTTTTGTTTTAGCTTCGACATATAAGTGAAAACATACAGTACTTGTCTTTCCCTGCCTGACTTATTTCACTTAGCATAATACCCTCTAGGTCCATCCATGTTGCTGCAAATGGCAAGATTTCATTCTGTTTTATGGCTGAGTAATGTTCCGCTGTATAAATACACCACATCTTCTTTACCCATTCACCTGTCAGTGGGTACTTAGGTTGCTGCCATATCTTGGCTATTGTAAATATTGTTGCTATGAATATTGGGGTGCATATATCTTTTCAAATTAGTGTTTTCCTTTTCTTTGGATTATAAATACCTAGGAGTGGAATTGCTGGATTGTATGAGAGCTCTATTTTTAATTTTTTGAGGAAACTCCATGCTGTTTTCCATAGTGGCGGCACCAATTTCCATTCCCACCAACAGTGCCTGAGGGTTCCCTTCTCTCCACATCCTTGCCAACACATGTTATGTTGTCTTTTTGATGATAGCCATTCTGACAGGTGTGAGGTGATATCTCATGGTGGTTTTGATTTGCATTTCCCTGATTGTTAGTGATGTTGAGCATCTTTTCATGTGTCTGTTGACCATCTGTCTGTCTTCTTTGGAAAAATACCTATTGAGGCCCTCTGCTTATTTTTTAATCAGATTTTTTTTTTGATATTGTGTTGTGTGAGTTCTTTATATATTGTGGGTAGTAACCCCTTATCAGACATATCATTTGCAAATATCTTCTCCCATTCAGTAGGTGGCCTTTTCACTTTGTGGATGGTTTCCTTCACTGTGCAAAAGCTTTTTAGTTTGACATAGTCCCATTTGATTATTTTTGCTTTTCTTGCCTTTGCCTGAGGAGACAGACCCATAAAAATATTGCTAAGAATGATGATGTCAAAGAGTACTGCCTATGTTTTCTTCTAGGAGTTTTATGGTTTCAGGTCTTACATTCAAGTCTTTAATCCATTTTGAATTGATTTTTTTGTATGGTATGAGATAGTGGTTTAGTTTGATTATTTTGCATGTAGCTGTCCAGTTTTCCCAACACCATTTATTGAAGAGGCTGTCTTTTCCCCATCATATATTTTTGCTTCCTTGTTGTAGATTAATTGACAATGTGTGAGTGGGTTTGTTTCTGGGCTCTTTATTCTGTTTCACTATCTAAGTGTCTGTTTTTGTGCCAGTACCATTCTGTTTTGGTTATTATAGCTTTGTTATATAGTTTGAAATCAGGACGTGTGATGCCTCTAGCTTTGCTCTTCTTTCTCAAGATTGCCTTGGCTATTTGGGGTCTTTTGTGGTTCAATACAAATTCTGTAATTGTTTTATTTCTGTGAAAAATTCCATTGGTATTTTGATAGGGATTGCATTATATCTGTAGAATGATTTGGGTAGTATGGACTTTTTAACATTAATTCTACCAATCTGTGGGCATGGGTAGTTTTCCATTTTTTTGTATAGTCTTTATTTTCCTTCTTCAGTGTCTTATAGTTTTCAGAGTACAGGTCTTTCACTTCCTTGTTTACATTTATTTCTAGGTATTTTATTCTTTCTGATTTGATTGTAAATGGGATTGTTTTCTTGTTTTTGCTTTCTGATAGTTCATTATTAGTGTACAGAAAAGCAACAGACTTCTGTATGTTAATTTTGTATCCTGCAAATTTACTGAATTTTTATTTATTATTTCTAATAGTTTGTTGGTGGAGTCTTCACGGTTTTCTCTATATAGTATCATGTCATCAGTAAATAGTGACAGTTTTACTTCTACCCTTCCAGTTTGGATGCCTTTTCTTTCTTTTTCTTGTCTGAATGCTATGTCTTCCAATTCTATTGTTAAATAGAAATGGTGAGAGTGGGCATCCTTGTCTTGTTCCTAACATCTTAGAGGAAAAGCTTTTTACCATTGAGTACAGTGTTAGCTGTTGGTTTGTCATAAATGGCCTTTAATATGTTGAGGTACATTCCCTCTCTACCAATTTTGTTGAGAGTTTTTATCATGAAAGAATGCTGAATTTTGTTCTGCTAGATGTTTATTGAGATGATCATGCGATTTTTATCCTTCGTTTTGTTAATGTGATGTTTCATGTTGATTGATTTGCAGATATTGAACCATCCTTGCATCCCTGGAATAAATTCCACTTGATAATGGTATATGATCCTTTTAATGTATTGTTGAATTCAGTTTGATAATATTTTGTTGAGGATTTTTGCATCTTTGTTCATCAGGGATATTGGTTGGTTATTTTCTCTTTTTATAGTGTCTTTGGTTTTGGTATCAGGGTAATGCTGACCTCACAGAATGAGTTTGGAAGGGTTCCCTCCACTCCAATTTTTCGGAAGAGTTTGAGAAGGATAGGTGTTAACTCTTCTTTAAATGTTTGATAGAATTCACCTGTGAAGCCATCTAGTCCTGGAATTTTGTTCGTTGGGAGTTTTTTGATTATCGATTCAGTTTCATTACTAGTAGTTCGTCTACTCAGATTTTCTATTTCTTCATGATTCAGTTTTGGAGATTATATGTTTCTAGGAATTTATCAATTTCTTCTAGGCTGTCCAATTTGTTGCTGTATAACTGTTCATACTGTTTCCTTATGATGGTTTGTATTTCTGTGATATCAGTTGTAACTTCTCTTTCATTTCTAATTTTTAAAAATTTGGGCCTACTCTTTTTTTTTTTTCTTGATAAG
The DNA here is from genome assembly GCF_028021215.1 of Eschrichtius robustus. Taxonomy (NCBI): domain Eukaryota; kingdom Metazoa; phylum Chordata; class Mammalia; order Artiodactyla; family Eschrichtiidae; genus Eschrichtius; species Eschrichtius robustus. The sequence goes on from NC_090828.1 coordinate 1,181,235, forward strand.
TCTGGCTAAAAGTTTATCAATTTTGTTTATCTTTTCTAAAAACCAGCTATTTTATTGATCTTTTTCTTTCTTTCTTTTCTTTTTCTTTTTTTTTCTTTTTGTTTCTATTTCATTTATTCCCACTCTGATCTTTATTATTTCCTTCCTTCTACTAACTTTGGGCTTTGGTCTTCTTTTTCTAATCTTTTGGGTGGAAAGTTAGGTAGTTTATTTGAGACTTTTGTTTGTTTGTTTCTTGAGGTAGACCAGTATTGCTATAAACTTCCCTCTTAGAACTGCTTTTGCTGCATTCCATAGATTTTGGAAAGTTGTGTTTCTATTTTCATTCATTTCAAGGTGTTTTTTATTTTATCTTTGGTTTCTTCATGGGCTCATTTTTTTAGTAACGTGTTGTTTAGTCTCTACATGCTTTTTCCCCCCAGTTTTCTTCCTATAATTGATTACTAGTTTCATACCATTGTGGTCAGAAAAGATGCTTGATATGATTTCAATCTTCATAAATTTGTTAAGACTTGTTTTGTGGCCTAGTATGTCATCTATCCTGGAGAATGGTCCATGTGCACTTGAAAAGAATGTGTTTTCTGCTGTTTTTGGATGGAATGTTCTATAGATACTTATTAAGTCTTTTTGGTCTAATGTGTCATTTAAGGCCACTGTTTCCTTATTGATTTTCTGTCTGTATGATCTGTCCATTGACATAAGTGGGGTATTAAGGTCCTCTACTATAATTGTATTACTGTCAATTTCCCCCTTTATGTCTTAATATTTGCTTTATATATTTAGGTGCTTCTATGTTAGTTGCATACATGTTTGTGAACGTTATATCCTCTTCTTGGATTAATCACTTTATCATTATATAATGCCTTTCTTTGTCTTTTGTTATAGACTTTGTTTTAAATTCTGTTTAGTCTGATATGAGTATTACTACCCCAGCTTTCTTTTTGTTTCTATTTGTGTGGAATATCTTTTTCCATTCTTTCATTTTCAGTCTGTGTGTGTCTTTAGTTCTGAGGTGAGTCTCTTATAGGCAGCATATGGATAGGTTTTTTAAAAAAAAATCCATTCAGCTATGCAATGTCTGTTTAATGGAGCATTTACTCCATTTACATTTAAAGTGATTATTGATAGGTATGTACTTATTGCCATCTTGTTACTTGTTTTCTGGTTGCTTTTGTAGTTCTTCTCTGCTCTTTTCTTCTTTTGGTCTCTCTTCCCTTGTGGTTTGATGATTTTCTTTAATGTTATGTTTGGTTTCCTTTCTCTTTTTTTGTGTGTATGTATTGTAGGCTTTTGGTTTGTGGTTACTGTGAGGTTCATGTATATCTCTGTCTCTATATATCTATTTCTATATCTATGTACATATCTCTATATCTATCTGCCATCTATCTAATTTGTTTTAAACTGATAGTCATGTAAGTTCAAACACATTCTAAAAACTCTACATTTTTTTACTCCCCCACTCCACATTTTGTTTTTGATGTCATATTTTACATCTTTATATGTATCTCTTAACTCCTTATTGTAGTTAATTTTGTGACTTTTGTCTTTTAACCTTTGTACTAGCTTAAATTTTAAGTGGCTGATCCACTGCTTTTACTATATATTTGCCTTTACCAGTGAGATTTTTTTGGGTTTATTATTATTATTATTTTATTTATTTATTTTATTTATTTTTGGCTGCATTGGGTCTTAGTTGCGGCATGTGGGATCTTCGTTGAGGCATGCAGGATCTTTTGTTGTGGCGCGCGGGCTCTTCGTTGTGGTGCACGGGCTTCTCTCTAGTTGTGGTGTGTGGGTTTTCTCTTCTCTGGTTGTGGTGCACAGGCTCCAGGGTGCATGGGCTCTGTAGTTGTGGCACACGGGTTCCAGAGTTCATGGGCTCTGTATATTGTGGCAAGTGGGCTCTAGTTGAGGCGTGCGAGCTCAGTAGTTGTGGTGCGTGGGCTTAGTTGCCCCACAGCATGTGGGATCTTAGTTCCCTGACCAGGGATCAAACCCACGTCCCCTGCACTGCAAGGTGGATTCTTTACCACTGGCCCACGAGGGAAGTCCCAGTGAGATTTTTTTCATATATTTTCTCATTTCTTGTTATGGTCTTTTCTCTTTTGCTTAAAGAGGATGCTTTAACATTTCTTATAAGGCTGGTTTAGTGGTGACAAACTCTTTTAGTTTCTGCTTGTCTGGGAAACTCTATCTCTCCTTCAGTTCTGAATGATAATCTTGCTGGTAGAGTATCTTTTGTTGTAGGTTTTTCCCTTGCAACACTTTGAATATGTTGTGCCACTCACTTCTGGCTTACAAAGTTTCTGCTGAAAAATCAGCTGATAGATTTGTAGGGGTTCCATTGTTTGTGACTCTCTCTTTTTCTCTTGCTGCCTTTAAAATTCTCTATCTTTACCTTTTACCATTTTAATTATGATATGTCTTGGTATGTGTCTCTTTGGGTTCATCTTGTTTGGGACCCTCTGTGATTCCTGGACCTGGATATCTGTTTCCTTCTTCAGGTTAGGGAAGTTTTCAGCCATTATTTTATCAAATACATTTTCTGCCTCTTTTTCTCTCCCTCTCCTTCTGGGACCCCTATACTGTGAACATTAGTATGTGTGATGTTGTCTCAGAGGTTCCTTAAGCTGTCCTCATTTTTTAAAAATATTTTTTCTTTTTGCTGTTCTGATAGGGTGATTTTCACTATTCTGTCTTCCAGGTTGCTTACGTGTTCTTCTGTATCACCTAATCTGCTGTTGATTCCCTCTAGTGTATTTTTCATTTCAGTGTCTTCCTCAGCTCTGATTGGTTCTTTTTTGTATTTTCTAATTCTTTGTTGACATTCTTACTGTGTTCCTATATTCTTTTCCCAAGTTTGGTGAGCGTTTTTCTGGACCATTGCTTTGAACTTTTTATCAGGTAAATCACTTATCTCTGTTTCATTAGTTTTTTTCTCCTGGGGCTTTATCTTGTTCTTTCATTTGGAACATGTTCCTCTGTCTCATTTTGTTTGACTTTCTCTGTTTGTCTCTATGAAATTATGCAAAACAGTCACCTATGCTGGTCTCGAAGGCCTGTCCTTGTGTGGGAGTGTCCCTGTGCAGTCTGTGTGTGCCCAGTGGCTTCGGTGGGAGAGCTGGGTCTGAACTGAGCATGGCCACACCTTCTGGGGTGCACTGGCAGCTGCCACACACACCACCTTATGCACTATTCCAGTTTCCCCATCATCCAGCGTTCTCAGGGTGCTCTCTCTGGTTGGTGGGTAGTTTTTGGCATGTTGTAGATTTTAAATTTGCTATTTTTTTTTTTTTTTTTTTTGCTAATTTGCTGGGGATTTGCTCTTCCCTCTCTCTCTGGGGGAATCACATTCTGCCTTACACTGGGCGAGCTCTGTGGGTGCTTTTGTATCTGCTCCTGTCTGTCGTCAGCTGAGGACCAGTGGGACTCTGATGCTGCTGGGAGATACTTCTGCTCAGAGCCCTGGCAGCGAAGCTTTCTCGTCCCCCACTGGCCAGCAGGGAGAGCTTTTTGTTCCTTCCACAGTCCAGGCCATACAGGGCTGCCAGCTCCAGCTGCCTGTCCCATGCCTGTCTGCTCACCTGTGATGCCCAGAAGGGAATGTTTCTGCATCTGATAACCACTCACACACTCACTGCAACCACACAGGGCCTTTTTTTTTTTTTTAAAGTGCATCGGACTTAGCTCTCCTGTGACCTCAGGTAGCTGTTGATTTTATAAATACTTTGATTTTGCCCAACATTTCAACATGTCTGCCGGGAAGTGGGTCATTTCAGCTGAGGCTACCATGTTGCTGTGACCTCTTCAAAGTAGACATTTCTTAATATTTTCTCCTGTTTCTTGATATTCTCATGTCGGGACAGTCGGTCTGATTCCCCAGGTCAACGCTGCTGCATATTTTGAGATCTTGGGCAAGTTCCTTGCTGGTGTGTTTCTCTGCTTTCCCAGGCTGGGTATAGAAATGGGTTTATGCTAGAAACTCTGCAGGTTCCTGTCCTTATTTTCAGGCCACACGAAGGTAGGAGGGAAGTGTTTAGGGTCACTGAGGTTTCACTTTCGAGGGTGGGGTCCTGTCTAGAAGGAGTCCCTGCTGTGCAGAGGGAGGGTCTGCTGGGGTCTCCCGGGATCCCACCCATGTGCCCCATCTTTGATGGCCCTGTCACGTGTCTTCACTTTCTAGTAGGGACACAGACACCCTCATTCTAATCCTTCCATTATTCACTAGGGTCTTATGGTTGGGGAATCACTTCTCCATCCTGGAAGTGACTAGCACTTTGATTATAAACATCATTTCTAGACGGAGGGCTTGTCTCCAGGTAAAGGAGTACTGAGTGTCACCTGGAGGGGAGCAGAGAATGCATTCCTGCATGCGTATGCAAACACTGGTGTGTCTGAATGAGTGTGTGCATGCTTGTGCATGTGTGTGCACTGCAGACACCCACGCTGGCCTTGCCCAGGCCACCCACAGGTAGCTCCCTGTGGAGCTGGCTGATCTCTGCCCGGCAGTGTGGGTCGGTCAGGATGTCTGTGGCTTCCTGGATTCCCATGAGGAATGAATGGGGACCAGGAGCCAAGGAGGGGGAGCCTCTCACTGACCGGCACCTGGCCTGGGGTGGGCAGGGCTTGGGAGCTCCAGGGTGGTCCGGGGCCTGGCCCGGGGCAGGGAGGGCCCAGTGCTGCAGGGACAAGGCAGAGAGACCCCCAAGGTGGGCCCCCTCCCTTCCTGCTCCTGACCCGTCGGCTGTCACCTCACCCGTGGACTCCTTTCCCCCGACAGGGAGAATACATCCAGCTCTGTTCACAAGGGAACCCTTGCAGCAACGTGGCAATGAGCCACAGAAGTCTGCGACCCTGAAGCTGCCACGCAAGTCGAGGTGCTTATATTCCACCTACAGTCACGAGTGAGCGTCTGGACACCCACCTGCCTGTAAGGGCTCCAGGAGGAGCTGGGCCAGCAGGAACGGGGACCACCCCAGGACTCGAGGAGGGGTGGGCGGGTGAGCACGCAGTTGCTGCCGGGCGGCAGGTGTCCAGCAGGGAGGCCTGAGCTTCGCCCCAGGCCCAGCAGGAGCTGCGACCCCTGCAGGACTCCCTCCGTGGGGCGGCATTCTCCTCCCAGGGTGGGCTGCCTGGTCTCCCCCCCGACCCCGTGCTGGGGGCCCTGCTCTTTACACTCACGGGGCCCAGGGTCCTGGCTGCTGGTCCTTCAGTGCTCCAGGGCCCCAGGTGACAGAGAGGCTTTGCAGAACGTTTGACTGGCAGGCCACTGTGGGCTGCGACACCCAAATAAAGTGACCCTCAGTGGCTCCCGCCTCTATGTTGCCTCTGGCTGAGGTGCTGGGCCCTGCACTCGGTGCGGTGCTGCAGAGGCCGGTGTCCAGGTGGGGCTGCAGGGCCCCCCGGGGGCAGAGGTGGGTCTGGCAGCTTTACTCAGGGATCCCACGGGACTGCCTGGGGAAGGGCAGGGTGGCTGGGCAGGGGTCTGTGCTTTGGTGAGAGAAGCCAGGTGTGGCAGGGCTCTCTCTGTGGCCCTGGGGGCTGACTGGACCATCAGGATGTCCCGCCAGGCCCGACCTCAGGAGACGCTGGTCCCCATGCTCTGACCTTCTGGGCATCTCTGAGGCTACTTGGCAGAAACTGGTAACGGGAACCTTCCTGGGACATGTGTCCGGATGTGTGTGTACAGAGCAGGGGCGGTGAGGGTGGACGGCAGGGGGACCCCGGTTGGGGGCAGGACATGCACTCTGCAGCTGTGGGCCACACCGCCGGGCGCGATCTGTGCCCGAGCCCCTCCTGACCTCCCAACCAGCCACGGCCTGCTGTGCACGGCCCACGGCACACCCTTGCAGCCGGGCTGAGCACAGTGGGGTCACTGCAGCCACACGCGGTCTCCAGCCTTTTATTCATACGAGGACTCAAAGAACACACGTCACCTGCTGACACCGTGCAGCACAAGGAGACAGCAGGCCTGGCCGCCGCCTGGCCAGTGACCGTGGCAGGGCCGCCCCTTCCAGAGATGCACGTAGGGCAGGGCTGGAGTGCAGGCCGCTCTGGGGCCGTCCATGTGTAGCTCAAGGGCGGCCGTCCTGGCACACGGGTGGTCACTGCCCCAGAGCCCCTGAGAGTTCAGCTAGCCCTCACTCGCAGGGAAGGAGGCCCCAGGCCCAGCCCCCTGCCCAGGCACGACAGGGTTACGATGGGGTGGGTGTGCCTGTGAGGCTGGGCTGCTGGCAGAGTGCAGGACCCCACGCATCCCAGAAGCCCTAACCAGCGGCCAGGGGCCCCCCCAGTCCTGTGAGGAAAAGCAAAGCAGCGCGAAGCAGCCTTCTCAGGGCCCGGGGGCTGCTTAGGACCACATTCCCTGGCCACGGTGGCTCAGCACCCTCCAGACCCTCAAGGACCCCCTCCCTTGCCCGGCTCCCTCTCTCGCCAGCCCCTCCCCAGGCCCTGCAGAGGGCAGGGCCCAGGAGGGTGGGCCCACAGGTCTACGGAGGGGCCTGGATAGCCTGAGTGAGCGGGGGTGCGCCCAGATCCCAGGGCCGCAGAAGGTCGCCCGGGACCTTCAAAAGCATTTCGGGAGGAGCTGAGAAAGCAGCTCTAGGTGAGAGAACGGGAAGCGCTTGCAGAGGATGCACGGCTGGAAAAGCCCTTAACTGTCAAAGCTCCCCGGGCCCTGCAGCTGGTGGGGTCAGGGAAGGGATGTCCCTCCAGCCCGCAGAGCCGGGTCTCACTGGCCCTGAGCTGAAGTTTCACCAGCCACCCAGCATCCCTGTGGCCAGGTGACAGCCAGGGGTCACCTGCAGCCCTGGCCTGTGTCGCCCTGAGCTGGGACTGGCCCTGGGTCTGGGCGGAGACGGGGGGCAGGACAACAGCAGGTGGCGCGTCTGCACAGCCAGAAGTCCCCGTGTGGGCCGCGGGCCCACGTGGATGGCTAGGAGCAGCGGCCCAGCCCCGCAGAGATGCAGCTGAGAGCAGAGCCCAGAGGTGGCTCTGGGGGGGCGGGTCAAGGTTCATGCATGATCTCAAAGGCCCCGTTAGACCCTGGACGGCGGGAACCCCGACGCCCTCTCAGGGATTCTTGGGCGCTGGGGGTGGGCCTGGCTTTCAGACACCTGGAGCCCCCGGTGCTCGGCGGGGCAGGCGGGAGAGGAAGGCACGGCTCGCGCTCCGGGGGACACTGCTCGGGCCGCCTCCTCACAGGCCCTGGTGCTGCCGTGATGGCGCAGGAGCTGGGGGGAGAGACGGCACTGGCATCCCCGAGGTCCCTGAAATGCATGGCTTTTGGGGACACTGTTTCCTGCTGACCTGAGGGCCTCATACAAAACTAAAAGCCAGGGTGGCTGGCAAAGCCACTCGCCCGGCCCCCAGCACGGTCACGGCCGCGGCCCCTCGCCGGCCCTTCCTGTCCCGCCCCGGGGGCTCTCGGCCGAGGGAGTTCAATACCGTCTGCTTCGAGTTTTGGCAAAGTCAGTCCTTGGCCTCGGTCCCTGGGGCCGGGCAGTTACCGCCACCGGGGCCTGGCTGCTGAGAGAACCAGGGTGAGGACGGAGAGGAGCAAGAGGCACGTGCAGGGCCGGGGGCAGCCCGTGGCTGACGTCTTCTGGCCCCCCTGCTCGGAAAGGCCGGGGAGGGCGTGGCTCAGGGGCGTCCGGGAGCTGGAGCCCTTCTTGCTGATCCTCCGGCCACACTCGTTATCTGGGCAGCCCTCGCCGCTGCCTGAGCCGCTGCCGTCATCACCTGGCAAGGAGAGGAGGCTCCAGCGGGCCTGCCCCGCCCTGGGGACCACGAGAGCCGTGGGCCCGCCCCGCCCTGGGGACCACGAGAGCCGCGTCCCCCCGCCTGGGCCTCCCGGGCCGGTGACGCCAGCTCCACCCTGACCGCAGCACCCCGACCCCCTGGGCCTGCCAAGGCTGGGAGGACATCCGGGCCGGGTCACAACTGTGCCTGGGGGCAAGGGGCAGGGGGACTTTGTGACCACACCCGGGCAGCGGCTGCGTCCTCAGAGCCACTGTGGAGGCCGCGGGGCTGGGAGGGCCCCGTCCCCGGCACCCTTCCCCAGCTGGGGGTGCTCCCTGGCGTCCCGGCGCCAACCCTAGGCTCTCAGCCCCCAGGCCCCCCCGGGCCCCGCTCTCACTGGCGTCCTGGAAGTCCACGTCGTTGCCGTTGTAGGCGCTGCGCAGACGGTTGGTCGTGATCTTCAGCTGCATGATCTGCTGGCGGATGGTCATGTCGGGCTTGGTGATGTCCACCTCCACCTCGGGGTTGTTGATCTGGTTGGCCAGGCCATCGCCCATCACCTCGGGGAGGTACCTGGAGGCCGGGAAGGCAGGCCCTGGGTCACTGCCCCGCTCCCCGCACGGGGGCACTGCCCCAGCATGCCTGCCCACTCCCCTCCCCCCGTCAGGGCGGTGGCAAGCCTGAGACCCCCCCAGAGGCTTCAGGGGCCGACGGGAGCCCGTGCAGGCCCCACTATGGCGGGGTGAGGACGCGCTGAGCACGGCGCCTGCTGTGGGGAGCTGGCACAGGGCGAGGGCTCAGCCCTCATCCCAGCTCTGCGTCCCGCTGCGTGTCCCACGTCAGGTATGGCCCTGTGCACACAACGCCTGGTGCCCCAGACCGGCGAGGGGCCGTGGAGGAGGGACGGACTGTGTCAGCTGGGGGGCACCTACCGACCCTTGGCCACCCCGTTCCAGCAGCGGTCATCGCTGGCTGCGCTCATGGCCAACTTCTCACTGCACAACGTCCCCGGGAGGCTGATCCAGAAGTCCTGGGCATCTCGGAGCTGGGCCTTGGCCTCGGAGACCTGCAGGGCAGCAGTCAGGCCACCAGGCACCCCGGCCCAGCCTGCCCTGGACCCCCAACTGCGCCCACCTGGGGCCTGCCCAGCTGAGGGGCCACTCACCAGCTTCTGCAGCGTGCCCGTGGGCGGCCTCTCCGGCAGCGCCAGCTTGCCCCGGCGCCGCTTCTCCTCAGGCTCAGGGCCCTGGGGGTTCACCTTGGGGTTCCCGCAGCCCTGGATGACCTGGGGGAGAACGCAGGGGTCCTGGAAGGGTACGAGGCGGTATCCGGGGTGCCCCCCCTCGCCCACCGCACGCCCCGGCCCGCACCTTGGCCGTCAGGGTGTCGCTGCTGTCCTGTAGGGCGCCGATGGCCTCTGCCAGCCACAAGTGCACGCCGCCGATGACGCTGTCTGCGCCCGTCAGGCCCCAGAACTTGTCTGTGATGAGCACCATGGAGTCTGGCACAGGCGTGAGCACACACACAGGGGGCACTTTGTACGTACGCGCACTGGCTCGCCACATGCTACCACGCACACGGCAGCTCGTACTAGACATCTGCACGTTGGCCCACGTCAGGCCAGCCCGTGTACACGTTAGCGCCTGTGTGCGTCGGCACACGTGTAGGTTGAGCACGTGTAAGCTTACGCCCGTCGGCACACGTACACCTGGCCCACCACATGCCTATGTTACCTCACGTTTTCATGTTGGCTCGAGGCATGCCTTCACACGTCCACGTTAGCACGTGTCTCAGCATGAATGTGTACTGGCCCATGTGTCAGCACGCGTTAGAACTTACGTATCTCGGTATACAGGCACGCTGAGCTCTCACGTCAGCCCACGCGTGTCGACATGGATGCACGCAGGCTCACCTCACAGCAGCAGGTGTACACACTGTGGTACACCTGTGTTGGCACAGGTGCTTGGTGACCCACGGCACGTCGGCACACCTCAGAGTTGGCCCACCCCAGGGCAGCAACGCACACGTTAACTCATGCACGGGTTGGCCCACTGTAGGTCACACACGTGTTGGCGCGTACGCGCTCGGTGGGGAAGGGCAGGACTGTGACCCCGCGGGGCTCCCTCCCGGGCAGCTGCCCACGTTGCACTCTGTTTGGGACGTTCAGGGGGCATCTTGTTCCTTGCCCCAGGGACCGCCTGCTCCAGAGGACAGGCCCGGTTCTGCACGCCCTCAACCCCCCTTCCTGCAGGCGGTGGCGGCAGTGGGAGCTCACCCAGAAGGTTCCTCCACTCGGCGTCCAGGTCAGCCTGGTTGGCCAGGCAGCCCTTGAGCACGTTGCGGCAGTAGTCGGGGCAGGGCCGGGCGCCGGGCACCCCGAGGCAGTGGGCGCAGTACACCAGCTTCATGACAGACCGTGAGCACTCCGGGCTCAGGGGCACCTGGGGAGCCAAGGCAGCCTGAGCGCAACCCCGCAGCAGGTGTGCAACCCCACAGGCGTGCCGGGGTCCTCCTCAGGTGACCAAGCTGGCCTGCTGGCCGCGGCGGGGCTCCGGCTAATAACCGACACGCTCACAGTGCCACGCCTCCCGGAACGCGGTGGTCACTAACCCTCCCAGGGAAGCGGGAATACCGCCCACCATGCAGCGGAACGGATGGAGGCTGGGGCTGGGGAGGCTCGTTAGGGACCCCAGTTGGGGTGGAGGTGGCTCATGCCCAGGGCTGCAGGCGCCTGAGGCCGATGCCCTCCCACACCCGACGCTGGTGGGTCTGACGGAGCGAGCTGCCCGACGGGGCCAGGCATCCCCCGCCCCAGCCTCGGAGCACGCATCTCCCTCATCTCCCGTCTCCCGTCCACCTGACCCCTGGAGCCGACTCAGCATCCAGCCGCAGCCCATCTCCTTCCCTTCCTGCCCGGGACCGGCCTCGCCATCGCTGCCCGGAGCACAGCTCGCATGCTGGATCCTCCCATCCGCCCGGGGTGGAGGGTGAAAGGAGGCACCGGGAGGCCCAGGGCCCCGGGGTGGGGGCGCGGGGACGTGCGGCAGGGGGCGGGGCCTCCGCGCGCACCTGGGCCACTTTCCGGACCACGTCGCTGGCCACGCCCAGGCCCTGCACAAAGGCGCGCGCCGCCACGAAGGCGCGGGTGGCGCGCAGGCGCAGCTCGCGGGGGGCCTCCCCGAAGGGCCGCAGCGGCTCGGCCTGCTTGCCCAGGCAGTCCAGGTAGTCGTCGGGCAGCAGCAGCTGCGGGTGCAGCTGCCGGAAGAGGCGCTCGAGCAGGCGGGCCCAGAACTCGGCCAGCGTCTCCTCCAGGTGCAGGTTGGCGCCGCGGTAGTAGAGGCGCAGCTCGGTATACAGGTCGCGGAAGGCCTTGGCGTTCTGCACGTACAGCTCTCCGAAGGCGCCCGGGAAGGCCTCCTGCAGCGCCCGCTCCGAGTCGTTCAGCAGGCGCTGGAAGTGATCTGCGCGCGGGAGACGGGCGTCAGGCCTTCCCAGAGCCCCCTGCCCACCCCGCGTGCTGTGGCAGCGCGACCGGCATTAAGGGGGCTCCGCCGGGGACCCCCGGTGCTCTGAGAGTCATCAGAGCCTGCACGGGCCCTGGGTGCCCGCCCCCACGGGGCTCTGAGACCTCCCCCTCCTGGCCCGGGGTCTGGGCATCCAGAATCCATTTCTGAGCTGGGCCTGGAGCAGGGGACACACGGTGCCTCAGTGCCCCCCGAGATCACCTGGCAAGGGTCTGTGTGGAGGGGCAGGAGGGTGCTCTGAGCGGGGGTGGGACCCAGTGGGGGAAGAAGGCCCAGGGCGTCCCTCGCCTGCTTTCCCTCCCAGCAGCTCTCCTTGCGTCCCGCCCCCTCCCCTGGCCTCTGTCACCCAGCCAGGCCCCCTGCCCTGGGGGCGTGCCTCTGTGCACTCTCCACCCTGCCCACCTCTGAGGCTCTCCTGGGCTTCCTGCCCTCCCCCTCCGTCCTCATCTCTCTTGGACGCCCTCCCTCTGGTTTTGGAAGCTGGTGAGCCTGAGGGTCTGGAGAGGGTCTCCCGCAGCCCTCAGGATGCACCCAGAGTCCCGGACAGGGTGCCGAGGCGGGGCGTGAGCGTGGGCCGCAGACCCCTGTGGTTTTGGGGAAATACCTCTGTGCCCCGTGTGCTGAGAACGAGGCCCCCAACGCCGTCCACCCCTTTCAGCAGGGAGACTGCAGGGTCCATAAGCACACAGACCATCCACTCAGACGCTTCCTCGAGAGCTGTGGCCAGCCCTCCCCACACAGACCCAAACTCGGGTGTCCAGGGACACAGGGCCAGGTTGGCTTTGCTCTGAGGCGTGGTGGACATCAGGCCTCTGGCCCTCGGACCTGTGTCTACACTCACCCCACCCAAGACCCTCCCGCAGCTCCTGCTGTGCCCCTGCAGCTCCCCAGGTGGGAACCGTGGGAAGGAGCGGACAGTCCAAGTTCCCATCCAGCTCCTGCCGTGGGACCCCGGGTCCTGGTCCCCACCCCAGCCTCTGGCCCAAATGGGCAGTCTGTAGCTCAGTCACTAGCCCAGCAGCACACGGGGTGGTCATGGGGCCCCCAATCCCATGGCCGGCCCCCAGCCCCATCTTTTGAGCAGGGTCCTGCTCTGAGCCAGGCCCCTGGCAGCCGGCCCAGAAGGTGTGGTGCGTGAGCGTGGGCCCCGCGTCCTGGAACACAGCCACCCGAGGCCCCGCTAGACGCAGGTCCCAGGCGCACTTCAGACAAAGGCTCTGAGACCCCTGCCGCTGGTGGCCAGGTAAGGACTGCTCCCGAGGCACGAGGCACGGAGGGAGCCAGAGCAGGCACGACAGTGGGGCTGAGGCGCGGGGCGGGAAGTGGCACACAGAGGGGCAGGTGGAAAGGACTCTCGGGGTGGGGGGGGGGGCACAAGTGGGCCTGGAAGCGGATGAGGAATCGCTTTGAACACAGATTAGTGTCCCGAATGGATGCTGTGCAGGCTCTGACATCAGCTGTCACTTCTGGGGCCCCTCCCACCGGCGCCCGCCATCCCCTCCGAGGTGCCCGCTGTCAGCGTCACAACGTCATCCCACCGTCCCTTGTTTAGGGGCCCAGACACGACGAGAGAGCTGGTGAGGGGCTGGGAATAGATGACTGACACACACAGCTGACCTGGAGGCTCGAGGGCCATGGCAGGGGCCCCAAACTCCTCGTGCCCCCAGCCTGCAGCCCCGTCCTGGCCCCCCATCTCAGTCCTCACGCTGAGCTCCCCAGCTCCAGGCCAGCTGGTGGCCAGTGCCAGGCCTGTCCCTGGCAGGTGCCTAGGACAGCTCTGGAGGGCAGAGGGTCCCCTCTGAGGGGCTGATGGAAGGGACGGGCTGGCCCTCCCCAAACGTGCGTGCCTCGGGGTGGACAGAGACCTGAAGGTGACCCCCCGCTCAGGCCCCTGCACGCGGCCAGCGTTCTGCTACTACGTCCCCTCTGACCCTGCCTCGCTGCGAGAGGCCCCCAAGTGCCCAGCCCCCTGCCGTGAGCGTCCTGCGGCCCCGGAGCCCCTCACCGTCAAAGCCCCGCAGCTGGGCGGCCAGCGTGGCCTGCAGGGCCCAGCCGCTGTCCAGGAGCGCCGTCTCCAGCTCGGCGCGGCTGCGGTTGGCCAGGTTCTCCTCCATCTCGCTGGTGCAGCAGGTGTAGCCCTGGGGGCAGATCCGCAGGTGCTCACCTGTGGGGAGGGGCTGGCGTGAGGGAGAGGAGGGCTACAGGAGGCTGGGGGGCGGGGCACCAGGAGACGGGGCCTCGCGGCCGGTGGGCTCTCCTGCACAGCGGGGACGTGGGCAGCAGGCCCCGGGAGGCGGCACACAGGTGGGGCTGCCAGCCAGGGTTGGGGGAAGGCAGGCCCGGCTCGGGGCAGCGTCTAGGGTGGGCCGCGCAGCCCTCAGCGCAGGACACAGGAGCAGGGCTTCCTCTGCAGAATCCCACCGCTAGGACCCCTGGGGCAAGCCCCGGTGCGGATGGGTGTAAAGCAGGGTTGCGGAAGGCTGAGCCCCAGGGCAGGGCTGTGGGGTGCTGTCCCCACTCAGCCCCTTCCAGCTCTCCACGCCCCCTGCGTGTGAGGAGGGCCACCCCAGGTGCCCTGAGCAGCTCCGCTCACGCCTGGACCTCAGCACAGAGAGGCCTCAGGTCCTGCGTGGGGGGCATGGGGGGCTGCCAGACTCAAGGCTCACAGGGGAAGTGTCCAGGCCTGCCCGGCGCCCCTCCCTGGGCCCAGGCTGAGGACAGGGAGAGGAAGGGATCCCCGAGGAGCAGGGCAGGAGAGCCCCAGCCTCCCCGACCCCAGTCCGGGGTGCCAGCTCCCACTGAGGACAGCAGGCCCTGCAGGCTGGGCAGGCCACCCACCCACAGCTCCGGGCCGGCCAGAGGCAGTGGCCCCCTAGGCTGAGGCCCACCCCATCAGGACAGCCCGGGCACAAGTCTGCTGGGGCCCTGCTGTGAGACCCGCACCCACCTGGCAGGACACACTGAGCCCCCTCAGGTGTGTGCACCCTCCTCTGCACCCTCAAATCCCCCATCACCCCCGTGCCACCGCCCGGGCGCGGGGTCCCGGCAGCACTGCTTACAGCAGCGCTAGGACGTGACTGAGGTTGCTTCCACCACTCTCATGGTGCAGGGCGCACCTTTCAAAGTGTGCTGGGCCCAGTTCTGAGGTGGGTGCTGTGAACCCACTTTACAGACCAGGAAACTGAGGTTGGCAGAGATGAGGGTTCCTGTCTGAAGTCACACAGTCAGGGGCCAAGTGGCTCCAGCCACCCGATTTCAGGCCCCCATGGCCACTGGGCTGCCTCACAGCCCCCCAGGCCCACTCCCCACAGGCCGCAATTCCTGCCTCTAAGCGGGGCAGGGCACGGAGGAAAGTGGACGCAGGGGTCTGGCCTGGACAGAGGCTGTGTGGGGCTGGGGTCGAGGGCTTGCCCGGTGTGGCTGGCATGGTTGCAGGGGGTCGTGGAGCAGCCTGGGCAGAGATCTCTGGGTCCCGAGGCTGCCCTGAGGGGTGGGGGGCTGCAGGGTGGGCAGCGGCCTCCAGCGGAGGCCTTGCGGGGGGAGAGGGGTGGGTAAGACCAAGTCACTCTCCGCAGGCTGCATTAACCCTGAAGAGCCTGCGGGGGTGGCTCGGTCACACTTAGGTTTGAGTGTCTTCCTCTCCTGCACACGCCCCGGGGAAGCAGGGACAGGTGCGGAGGGCAGAGTCGCCCTATGGCCTGTCTGCAGCTCTGTGCCCATCAGTGTAACAGCGGGGAGAGGGCAGCGGTGCCCCAGGCGCGGTGGGAGGGGGCAAAGGGCGCTGCACACTCGGGTGGCACTCGAGGGAGGTGTCAGAGGCTCAGTGGGGAGGAAGGGGGGTGGGCAGAGGCAGGAAGGGCAGCTCCCTCCCGCTTTTCCCTCACAAACCTGCCCCCAGCCGCCTCGTCCCCTGGGGCCCCCACCCCTGCTCCCAGGGCCTGCTGTCTAAGGGGCGCTGTGGCCTCCACCCTGGAACAGGGCTGCCTGTGGGGTAGACGTCGGAGCTCGTGTGCCTACGCCCTGCAGAGCCCCAGGCCCGCGGGGGTGGGAAGTCAGGGGTCTGGGACCTGCCCCCCCCCCCCCCGCCCTGGGGCGAGTCAGGCCTTTCTGGCCACGTGTGGGCCTCACGGGAACCAGCTGGGGTGGAGGGACAGAGCCTGGCTCCCCAGGGCCTGGCAGAGAGTAAGCACCCTCATCCCTGCCCTCCTTCCTTCGGGGCAGGGGTGGGGTGGGCGGGCACCTCCAGGCAGGGAGGGCTGGGACCTGAGGACGTCCCCAGAGACAGTTCTTCCTCTCGGCTGCCCTTGCTGACGCTGACCCGTGGCCCTGGACCATCGCCAGCAGGGGGCAGCTCACAGAGCAGGACGAGGGTCCTCCAGCCAGCGTCCCAGCTGGCAGAGCAGGGCAGATACTGGACCCGTCTCCCTGATGGTGGAGGCTGTGCAATGGGGCCGTGTGCACCCAGCCAGGAGGGGCCTGGGCCCCGACCGCCCTCCCCCCGGCTTCCCCTCCAACGGCAGGGGCCAGGAGAGCACCCTTGGCGAGGCCCCTCCCCTGCTGCTTGGGACCAGCTGGCCGTGGTGGTGCCGGGCTGGGGGTCGGGGGCTGAACTGGGGGCGTGCCCTGGGGCTGGGAGTGGCTGCAGGTGCCAGCCTAGGCTCAGCTGTGACAGGCACCCAGGCCAGGCCGGATGGGTCACGGTGCAGCGGCGGGCAGGCAGGAGAGGCAGGAGGGTGCAGGCTGCCGAGGTGCAAGCACCTGCGGGCCATAGGGGCCGGCGGCCTCCCCGGCTGGCTGCCCTCCCTCCCGAACCTTCCGTTCCTGCAGGCAGGAGAGAGGCGAGGACAAATCACCCAGGACCCCCTTTTCTCAGGCCGGCTCTGAGCGGGCTCCTTGGCGCTGTCGGCCCACCCACCGCTCACAGCCGTGAGCCGCCCCCCGCCCCCTTGGCCTCCCCGCCCCTCCCCCGCCCCGCAGCCTCCCTGCGGCCCCCCTCAGCCCTGCCTGGCTACCTCGTCCAGCCAGCCCGGTGACCTGCGCTGTTCCGGCCGCCCCAGCACAGCCCCCGTCCCTCCCTCCCTCCTCGGACACACACGGGAGTGAAGACACGGAGCCAGAGCCCGGGCGCCGGCCTGAGGCCCCGGGCAGGCTGGGCTGAGGCTCCCCGAGCCCGCGGCAGGGCAGATGCGGTGGCCGGTGCTAGTCGGTGGTCAAGGCACTGGCCCAGCTCGGCCTGGGCCCGCAGGTCATCTGTCGGTCCTGGACATCAGCCGGGCAGAGGTGGGCTCTGCAGGGCACCTTCCCCAAAAGCAAGTCTGTTCCCTGATCTAAGCCAAACGGTTGGAGGCGGGTGGGGCCTGCCAGAGAGCAGGTGAGCTCCCTGACCCTGGAAGTGTGCAAGGCAGACTGATAAAATTCCCCTCTTGTCATTTCAGACCTCCACCCCCAAACCCTGACCTCTTCTCGGCTAAACGCCTGGAGAAAGGGGGGCACTCGGGCCAGGCAGGAGGGCATGGCTGGTATCCCGTCCATCTTAGAGCTGCCCACTCCACCCCTCCGGTCCCCGCTCCCCACTGGGAGGCATCAGCCTGTCCCCTCTTCCCACGGACCCCTCCCATCGGCACTGAGGCTTCTCCCCCAGCTGGCCAGTGATGGCCCCTCCTTTCTTCCTCAGTCTGTTGCTGCTTTTTCAACAGCAGACTACATCCTTCTAGAACTCTCTCTTCCCTCAGCCTTTGGGACACCTCCTCCTTTCGTGATCCCAGGTTTTCTGGGGGGAAGAGGGGAGAGCTCTTTCATGGCAGGTTTGCTCCCCCATCCCCAGTCTCTTTAGAGCCCCTCCTCTAGGCCTGGCCCCCAGGTCCCAAGTCTCCAAACCCCCAGCCGCCCTCCCCAGGTTAAAACACCTGCACTCGCTTCCTACCCACACCCCCCGCAGTTCCTTCTCTTGCTGGATGGCAGACCACATATCCGCCTTCTTTCCCCCATACTCAGACCTCCTGGGGTCACCCCAGATTCCGGCTTCTCCTCAGCAAGTCCCATCAGCCTATGGCTTAAACATCTTTAAGCCTCACACCTCCTGCCACCTGCTGACACAGCCACAGTTCCCGGCCCTCCTAAGGGCACAAGCAGCCTCCTGATGGCGTTCCCACCCAGCAGTCCCCCCACCAGCTCTGCAGACCCAGTGCTTTAGCCCAAGACCCCATCGCAGCAGTGATCCCCATCACCAATGCTGGATGCAGACCTCATCTGTCCGGGCCCAGCCTGGCAGCCACTCCTGACTGGTGGCCCTAGAGCCCTCCCAAGGAGACTGCAGAGGGAAGATGGCGCCACACCAAGCCCATCTCTCCAGAAGCTTCTGCAGCTCACACAGGAGTACGCAGACTGCCTGCTCAACTTGACTTTAAAGCCACATCCCAGATGCTCTGCACCAACTAATCCTGCCACCCCTAGAATACTCTTCGGCAATTCAGTGTAGGCAATTAGCCGCCCTCTTCTCCCAGGACGGTGCTGGAATGCAGCTCTGTGGCCAGTTCTAGGCACCCTGGCCTCCAAAACACGAGGGAGAGGCCCAGGTCTGGAAAAGCAGTTAGGGGGCTGCTTCCCTACCCCTCCCTTCTTCTCAGCTCTGGACCCCAGCCGGCCTGCTGAGCGGGTGGGGTGTGCAGAAGGCTTTCCCCAAGCAATTGACCCTTCTTGGGACAAATGCCCACGCCCACTCCTGCTCCTGGACTCCTTCCAGCTCCAGTGGGTGCTGCAGGACCCTGCTGGCACGTCCACCAGCCTGCTGGTGGGGGGCGCTGGCCAAATAACCCGAGGTCCCCTGGGCACCGCCCACAACCCGAGCTCCAGACCTTCTTTCCTCATCTCCTCACCCCGCCCCCCCCCCCCCCCCCGGCCCCAACCAAGAAGCGTTTGTCCCTCGCCAGTCTCTGTCGCAGGGTCACCCCGAGCACCTAGAGTCCATCCAGGGGGGCAGCCTCAGACCCACCTCGGACAGGACATTTCAACCACCATCCTCCCCCGTTCCTAACGCGGCAACAAAACCCATAACCCCTCCCGCCCCGCTCCCAGCGCGCTTCTCTACCCCTCACCGACCACCTCACCGCCGGCCCTAAGCCCCTCCACCATTCCGGCCACATGACAGCATCACCAAGGCGGCCCTCTGCCGCCGCTGCAGAGCCTCCGTCACGCACGGGGACCGAAACCGAGGGGTCTCGGCTGCGACCCCTCTGCGCTCGGCGGGAGGGGTCCGCCCCTCAGGCTCGCCAGGGGTCCCGCTGCCCAGGGGCTGCGTCGCTGGCGGCGGGACAAAGGCCGAGCGCCCGGCCGCCAGTCGCTGCCGGCCAGGGACCGAGGGCCCCACGCCGCGGAGCAGGAGCCGGCGCGCGAGGGTCTGCAGCGGCGGCCGAGCTCCCGGCTCCTGGCGCAGCGAGCAGGGGGCGCTGGCGCAGTGGGCGCGGCCGCGCAGAGAGCAGGGGGGCCGCGCCGCCGGGGCCTGCGGCAGGCGAGGGGGGGAGGGCAGGAGGGCGACGCGATTGGCGGGGAAGGGGCTTGCCGCAGTGGGCGCGGCAGGCATTGGCGGGGGTGGCGGGAGAGGGGGCTCGCGGGGGCTGCCGCAAGCGAAGGGGAGGGGAATGGGTTTGACGGAAGAGGAAGGGGGGTTTGCTGCAGGAAGAGATGGGGGCGGACAGGGGTGGCAGGGACACTGCGGGGATACAGCGGGAGGCACGCGAAAATGGGGTGAAGGTGGGGAGCTGAAGGGAGGAGAGGTGGATTGGTGATGGGCGCAGTGAGGGTGAGGGATCGATGGGGTGGACGCGGAGACTGGCGAGGGGGCTCATGATGGGAAGGGGGTGGAGAAATGCATGAGGGCGCAGACGAGGGCTTGTGGTGAGGGTGAGGGCGGGGTAGCATGGACTGAAGGTGGGGTTCTGGCGGTGGTGATGGGGGACGACAGGGCTGGAGATGAAGATGGCTAGGAGGAGGGAGTGGAGGTGAGGGTGGCGGGCCTGCGGATGGAGATGCGGTGGGACGGCGGAGATGGAAATGGGTATAGGGCGGGCGGCGGGCTGGGCCCGGGCGGGGTCACCGGCTTGGATCCCAGCTCCGCGGACGCCGCCCGGGCTTAGCCCGAAACCCCTTCTCGGCGGCGGCTCCGGCGGCGGCGTCCCCAGCTGCGGCGGCGGCGACGGCGGCGGCGGCGACGGTCCGGGCGGGCGGCGCGCGACTCCGGGTGCGGGTGCGTGGGGGTCTAGGGGTCCGCCCGTGGAAAGGCGGAGGAGCGGGATCGGACTGGAGGGCTTGGAGGGGGTGCGCGGAAGCGCAGGCGAGCGGGACCGGCTGGAGGACTCCGCGGCCGCCTCCCAGGGCGGCACTGCAGCCGCACTGGCGCGCACGGTGGAGGGCGGCGGCTCCCCGCGCGGCGACGCGCCTCCTCCCGCGGCCCCCGCCCCGATGCGCTCGGCACCGCCCCCGTCTCCCAGGAAACCGCCGCGGCCGCCCCGCACCCCTCCCGCCGCCGGCTCGGCAGCCGCGCTCAGCCCCCGAGCTTCCCACGGCCCGGGGCCCACCCGGTGCCCGCCAGGCTCCTGCCGCCCTGCCCTACGGGGGGCTGCTCCCCATTTGCAGTCTGGTGCGCAGGGGAGCCAGGGCCGATCCCAGAATGGTGATGGGAGAGGCGTCAGCTCTCTCCTCCGAAGGAGAGTGGCAGCCCACTGCCTGCGAGTCCCCTCTCCGCATGACAACGACCAGATCCCTACTGCTGTCTGGACACTCAAGGGCCACCATCGGTCACTCCCCGTATCCTCTCCCCGCCCTCTCCAGCCCCCAGCCTCTGGCCTCAGGGACCTGGGCCTCCATCCTAACGTCCTGATCTGCGTCCCTAGGAAATATCAGACCGCGCCTGGCCACGCCCTCCTCTGGCTCAGCCACCTCCTCCTCCTGGGTCGCCCTCCCACACGCAGGACCAGTCCCCTCCACTCGCTGCAGCCCCAGCCCTGCTCCTTGCCTCCGCCGTGCCCGCCAGACCCACTGGAGAAACCACCCACTGAGGCCCCCCCCCTCGCCGCAGTGCCGCCGTGCCGGGTCCCCCCCCACCCCCCGCCCCCGCCCCCGCCCCCGCCCCGGCCGGCCTGCACAGGGACACGGAGACACGTGCTGCACAGGTAGCTCTGGAGCGAAGCGCCCTCTCCAAGGCGGCCCAGAACACTGAGGGCGCCTAAAGACGGGGGTTTCACCAGGTAACTCCCAAGGCCGCTCTCTGCTGCCTAGTTCCTGCTCAGGGACCCCCCTCCCCCGAGCAGGCCACCCTGCCGGCAGGCACCGGGCTTGGGGGCGTCTTGGCGAGGCGGTGGGTGCCCCTGGATGTGGGCCTGGAAGCAGCTCTGGCTCAGAGGCCAGGCCTCTTCCCACTGGCCTTCCCACAGTGGTTCAGGGCTCACACCGTGGCCTCAGAACAAGCTGGGGATGAAGGGGCGTCTTCTGTGCCCGTGACCCCAGGTCCTGGTTGCAGGGCAGGGGGCTCTCTCATGGGGCCTGGGAGTGAGATGCTCCCCGGAGGCCTCACCCAGCAGGCCAAGCTCAGAGCTGGTTTCTCATCCTTGGCCCAAGCCAAGCCGCAGAGGGCATCACCCAGGACTCTACGCAGCCATCCCCAACAGGGGCCGGGTGGGAGCTCCTGGGCTCCGTACAGCTCTCCCATTTAGCTTGCCGTCCACCCAACCCCTGGGCCAGGGCGGCAGCCCAGGAGATGGACTGATGCTGCCTGCCTCCGCCGTGTCCACCGGGGCGATCCTGGAATAGCAGAAGGGGACGCTGCGGCCCAAGGGTCCTCTCAGCCAGTTTCCCACAAAGACCCAACGCAGGCCCGTCCATCCACCCCGGGAAGGCTGAACAGGCAGACTCTCAGCTGGGCCAGAATATAGAGCAGACCCCTGGGTGCCACTGAGGGAGCCCTCGGGGGCAGGCTGACTCCCAGGCCCACGCCCAGCACCGGCTCCATAAATCCAGAGGGGAAGGAACAGAGGGGCTCAGCCGCTCACCCCCAACTGAGCCACTCCCCACAAAGCCTGGCAGCCATCTCCAAGGTCATGGCCATCCCCGCTGGCATCCAGCTCTCACTTGCTGCTTCCGCTAACCCCTCGATCTCATGCACCCTTCTCCTTTGCCCTACTCTCTTTCAAGGCCCACTCACCTCTCCCTTCCTCCAGGAAGCCTTCCAGGTCCCTCTGGGCCAAAGCACCTGCCTAGCCGGTAACCTCCCTGAGCATGGGCGGCCCTCCCTGGGGGCTTTCCGATTGGCCACCCTCCCCAGCAGCAGGAGAGCTGCTCGGCCTGCTAGTGGGAGCCTCCTCTTCTCTCGCCTCTCTGCCCAGCATCCAGGCTGGACCTGGTGCTGAGTAACAAATATGTATAAAGAAAGGATCTCTGTGCAGTGTTGGCATTCAGGGAAATGAGGCTTAACACCAGCGTTGCCCTAGAGCCGCAGCCTCAGACCTCCCCCTCCCCTGGAAAGCCAGCACCTCCCCGACCCGACCCCTCCCCAGAGGCGGCATGACAGCCAGCTGCGTGCTGGTGCGAGGGGGGCCTGCGGGGGTGATTTCACAGTCCACAAGGACTCTCTTATTCTTCCAGAGGCCCCGGCCACCTCCTGATGAGATGGAGCTCTCACTGGGTGCCTGCAAGGGTCTCGGCCATTTCCGGGTTTGAGAATCCTTTCCTCTTCACGACAACTGCTCTCTCCCATTCTACTGCTGCCGGCGCCACACAGGGAGCTAGAGTGACATGCCCAGGCCACTCAGCTTGGAGTGCTGCAAGGGACACAGAAGAATCCTGGCCTCCCCCGCCTCTCCCACCGCAAGACCTCCCTTGATTCCAGTCCCAGGGGAATTCCTGAGCAGGAGGGCGGTGGCTGAAGCAGGAGCAGACACGCTCTGCCACCAAGCGATATGCAGACAGCCACCCGGAGGGCCCTGGGAGTTCTCAGGTGGGATGGTCCCCAGCTGCTGACTCAGCACGTCTGCCCAGGCCGCACCTCCGTGTCCAGCACACACCCAGCTCGCCGGTGTCGGGGCACCGAGCCCAGCCCCAAAGGCACGATTGTGAGGGCGTGCGCGCAGATACAGCCAGGACACAGCTAACCGTGCATTTCAGATAAACGATGCATTATTTTTCAGAATAAAAGTATCTGGCCCCATAGAACTGAAAGCAGGGACTTGAACAGAATCTTTTCCACCCCCGTTCACAACAGCATTATTTGCAGGAGCCAAAAGGTGGAAACAGCCCAAGTGTCCACTGATGGATGAACAGATAAACCAAACGGGGCACATCCATACAACGGACACCATTCAGCCTTAAGGGGTCACGAAGCGCCGACACACACCACAACGTGGATGTACCCTGAAAACATGATGCTGAACGCGAGAAGCCAGTCTTGAAACGACAAATACTGTTATGATTCCACTTAAATGAGGTCCCCAGAGGAGTCAAATTCATAGAGACGGTAGAATGGTGATTACCAGGCGCTGAAGAGAGCGGGGTGGGGGGGGTGAGTGTTTAATGGGTACGAAGTTGGGGAAGATGAAATTTCTGCAGGTGGGTGGTGGTGACTGCTGCACAACAGTGGGAATGAGCTTAATGCCACTGAATGTACACGTAAAAATCATTCAAACGGTGAATTTTATTATGCATACTTTACCACCAAAAAAGCACACAATCCCCCCTCCCCAGTATATGGGACATACTTATACTAAATATGTGGAGCTTACTTATACTAAAAATGTATTTGTTGTTTATTTGAAACTTAAATATTCAGGACATACGCTACAGAATTATTAACTATCGAAATAGCAATTTAACTGGGTCTCCTGTAGTTTTATCTGCTAAATCTGGCAGCCCGGCCCTTTGTGGGGCGTGGGGAGAAGCCTGACCAAAGTCACTCAGGCTCCCCACCGGCAACTCCCCGCCACACGTGGGCCTGCACACGTGTGCACTGTCTTCCAGGCTCCCTGGACGAGGGCCTCAGACCCTGCTCATGCCAGCGGCAGGAGGGCAGAGGTGGATGTCAGAGCAGGGTCCACCTTCCCACAGCCCCCGGCCTCCTTGGAGAACGGTGGGCCTCACTGTCTCAGTCAACAGGAAGATACAATTATCCCCATCTCACAGATGGGAAGACTGAGGCTGGGAGGGTTCTGAGACTTGCTCAATGTCTCAAACGTGTTGCCTAGTGCTGGTCTCCTTCCACTGGCCCGAGTGCCTCCCTGTCTTCACTGAAGGGGAGGAAATTAAAGTGCTGGGCACCTGGGGGCCCACCAGCAGCCCAGAGGTCCCAGGTACAGAGACGAAGGCTCCTGGAGGATGAGGGCAGAGTGGTGGCCTGGCCACCCTGCTAGCCTGCACCACCCCGTCAGTGGCCAGGAGCTGCTAAGACCTAGGACACCGTCAGGCAGCTGGGCAGGAGCCCGCGGGGCCAGCGGCCATGCCCACCCCCCGCACGGGAGGGACACCTGCCAGGACACTCCTGCCAGCAGCACAAACCCACCAGAAAGGACACCCAACCTGGAGCAGTAAGGTGACCTTGGCATTTGCCTGCTTGCCCGGCTCCCCAAAGATGGGACCCTGACCTCTTGTGGGTCCTAGGGGCCAGTGGGAATGGGTGGGCCAGCCTATTTCCTGACCTCTCCAGCTCAGTTTCTCCAGGGTGGTCAAGCTGATGCATCCGTCAGGGAAGGGCCAGGTCTCTAAGCAGGCCGGGAATTCTGCTCCCTCAGGCACCCAGTGTCTTGGTCCCCACTCTGTTCAGCCGCATCCAGCAGGCAGAGGTGGGACGGTCCCGCCCAAGGCAGTCAGATTCCTGGGGCAGACAGCCCCATCCCCAGAGAGGGGTCAAAGGGGCAGTGACAGGCCCCACATGACCTGGGCAAGGAGAGGCCCCTTCTGATGCAGGCTGCCAGGCCCCTAGGCTGGCCGCGGGCTGACCATGAGTGGGGTCCTGCTGGCACTGTCTTCCCCCCACCCTCCGACGTCTCTGCAGAGCCTGCAGGGCCTTCTGGGCCTCTGCTTGGGACTCATTTCTGAATACCAGCTGCCACCCTCCAAGGCTGCCCCAAGAGCCCTCCTGGCTGGCGGCATGGCCCTGTGCTGGGGCAGCACTCCTTCATCGCGGGCTGCCCCTCCAGGAGGGGCCTGCAGCCAACTCTTCTTGCAGTTCCCAACTTCTCAGGACCAGGGCCAGCCAAGCGGGAACACGGACACCATGAGACAGCGCTACCCAGTTCCCAACTTCTCAGGACCAGGGCCAGCCAAGCGGGAACACGGACACCATGAGACAGTGCTACCCAGTTCTCAACTTCTCAGGACCAGGGCCAGCCAAGGGGGAACACGGGACACCATGAGACAGCGCCACCCAGGAAGCAGCCGTAGTGACCGGGGAGCCCCTCCTCTCCAGCCCAATCCCTCTGACCCCCAGTGTGGCCCCTGGGCCTGGCTGGCGCAGGCTGGCCTCCCTCCCCACCAGGGGGCACTCTTCCCCACGGCCGCCTCTGGAGAAAGGATGGGCCTCTCTCTCCAACAGGCTCCCCCCTGCCGTGACGCCCCCCTAGGACACAGCCCCATGCTGAGCACTCCACACGAGAAACCAGTTTCACAACCACTCCACACAGCAGGCGCTGCTACCATCCCCATTTTACAGAAAAGGATTCTGAGGCACAGAGAGGTTCAGTAATTGGTCCAAGGTCACACAGCGAGGGAGCATGGCACCAGACTTGAACCCTGGCGGCAGGATGGCCGCGTCCAGGAGACCAGGTTTTGGCTTCTGCTAGGGCCCCACCTCTTTCCTAAGACATACGCCACTGGGAATGGCCACTGGATCCAAAGGACACTGGCCCTGGGCCGGGGGGTGGCCTTGAAAACTCTAGGTAGCAGAGGAGGTGGGGGCTGGTTCCTTGGGCCAGGAATGCCTGGGGTGGGGGGCCCACCCAAGGCAAGAGCCCTGCAAGGGCAGCGTGGGACCCTTGGGCCATGAGGGGAGCTGGGGCCGAGCAAGCGCCTCAAGCCCTCAGGGAGGATGGGGCGAGAAGGCCACGACTCACAGTGAGAGTGGCCAAGCGGCACGTGGGCCAGGGGCCGCCCCAGGCTGGGAGGGGTCTTCGCTCTGCGGTCAAGAGCGACATGTATGATTGCAAACCGCATGCGTGTGTCTAAACCCACATGTTATTTCTCGTTTACAAAAGTAACACGTGGTCACCGTGGCCAGCAAAGCTGCAGCTCACGTGAAGCCTCTGACACCCGTCCAGACCCTACGCAGACGGCATTGTGGCTGCATTTCAGCACCGAGGACAGCGCCTGGCACACAGTAGGAGCTCAAGGAACACTACCGAGTGACTCAGAGAGACTGATCTCTGTGTCCCCATCACCCCCACCTGCAGGCAGCTGGCCGGGCTCCTGCTCTGCCCCAGTGCTCCCGTCCGGCCCGCCGGCTCTCCTGGGGCAGACATGGGGCTCCACCAGCCCTCGCGCCTTGGCTGACGGCCCAGCCCGCCGCCCAGAGGCCTCCTCTTCTCTGGGCCCTGGGCCCCCTTGGCCGCTGGCTGAAGACTGCAGACCCGTTCTCAGGATAAAGAAGTAATGAAGTAAAAAATTACGCAGAGAATCATGAAGGAAGCTAGCTGCAGTGCTGCAGCCGTCGGAACATTATAAACAGGCGCGTGAGGTGGTGTCCATGCGCTTTCCTATGAACATCCTGCAGGCCTGATGCCCATCAGAAACTCAAAGCTGTGGTGAGTGGAAACGGTACTTTGAGATATTTGCTAAAAGTGTAAAGGACGTGAAAAAATCAGCAGTTTGCACTGGTGACCAAGTCCCAGATTCTAGAATGCCATCGTCGCCTTGTTCATAGTAACAGGAAATGTTAAAGGTTAGCAAAAAAGGAGATGTAATTTCTTTCTCAGAACTCCCTGACTTCTAAACCTGGGCCTCTCCAGTGCACCCTGGTGAAGGAGCCCAGCCTCAAATGACCTGCCTTCACACCCACGTCTGTCCATCCCAGTTTGCCCATCCTTCTAGAACCATCCCTGGAAGGCCATCCTGGCCCCAAAGCAGAGGGGTGCCCCCTCCCCTCTGCCCCCTCGGCCGCTGGCTCCATCCTGCCTAGAGCTTCGGTTCAAGGGCTTCTCATGGGGTGGGACGGGTGTTTCGGGAAGCCACCTCCCACCTGTTCAGGAGTGTCCTGCACTTCATGTGGTCTCCGGCCTCCCTGTCCCCTCCCCTAAATGCTGTGACAACCAAAAACGCCCCCGGGGAACGGCTCCTGGTTGGGAACACCCACGTTATCCTGGGGTGGTTAGCTGTGTGTCTGACCTGCAGCAGCTCCCAAATATACAGTGACAGGGAGGTGGCAGACCCTGGGTGTTAGGTCACTTGAAGGGAGACCGGCAAGGTGCCTGGTGCCACTGCCAGGCCAGGGGAGGGGGGTCAGGGACGGCGGGGCTAAACGTTTTAAGAGCCTCGCCCCTTTAAAATACCCCTATGGGTCCGGTGTGTCCCGAACTCCATGATGAAGGGAGATGGGAGTGAATACCTCAGCCAGCCCTGAAGCAGGTGGCATCATCCGTCTCCCCAGGGCCTGCAGATGGTCACAGGTGGGTGGGATGTACTTGCCGTGGCCCCAGACGCTTGAGGACGCACACAGACGTCACACACGGCTCACCACAGGGCCCAGATGTCCACAGGTGGCCCCAGGCGCCAAGGATGCGCTCAGACACACAGACGAGCCCGGACGGCCACCCTCAGGTTCAGACAGCGGTCCTCAGCACCGGGGACGCTGTCCGAAGGTGTAGCACAGGCCACGGACCTCCACAGGTTCTGGTGCTGATGGTGAGGCCAAGAAATGTCCCCGCCAGGGAGGCACAGGGCCACAGTCACTGCCAGGTGCCCCTGTCCAGGGCCTGGCTGCCCGCCTGACAGGGAGACGTGTTGGCCTGTCCCTCAAGCTGCTGGGAGCACTGCAGCCAAATCCACCCCCAGGCCAACAGCCGGGGCGCAGTGGCTGCCTGGCTCCGGACTGCGGGGTTCGGGAGGGGCTGGCGGCCCCAGCTGAGTTTCTCACTAGACCCTGACCTGTGGGGGGTGGGGCCCATAGCTTGAGGTGAGCACAGAGCGGATGAATGGATGGACGGGTAGGAGGGTGAAGGTCCTCGCCTCCTGCCTGGCCAGCCTCTCCTCGTCCCCTCCAGGCGGGGCGGCGGGGCTCGGGCGTTTGGTGCCCATCGGCGGGACCAGCTCTGACCTTAGGAGGCCCTCCTTGAGGTGGTGGGCTGGCAGAGCTTGGGCTAGAGTTGAGCTGAGCCTGACCTTCTCTTCTCCTGCCGGCCGGCCGGGCCCTCCTGCAGCCCGAGTCCTCACGTGCGCCTCTCTCAGGCCGGCTCCTCTCCCGGACACCCCACCCAGCCCCTCCTGGGGCTCGCCCACCTGTCCCAGCCTTGGGGTCTGCCAGGGCCCGTCTTTCCTTGTACCTGTGGGAGCTCTGTGGCCTCCCCGCCAGCTCTGTCCTCTGGCCGACCTCACTCTTGCAGCCTGGAACGCACACCCAGCACCTATGGACAGGGCCACACGGATGCCCCCAGCGCCCCGACGAGGCAGGCTTGCGTGGGCTCGCCCCTGACCTCCTCCTCTCTGGGGCACCCCCTCAATGGGTGGCACCATTGCCCGGTGCCCACGCCAGATACCTGGGGCCAACCTGGGCCAGGGCAGCAAGGCCACAGAGAAGTTACTCCAGGGACGGGGCTCTGAGCACGGGGGACCCCTTTCTGGGACCCAGCTTCCCCACCTGCACACTAAGTGGTTGCACCAGGTGGTACTTGGCCTGCCCTGCAAGCACCCCGTTCTGCCCGCTCTGGGAGGCTGGGAGGGGCTGCCAGGCAATGGGCCGGCGGAGGCCAGGGCACAGCTTAAGGATGCAGGGCCTTGGACCGAGGCTGGGGCTGGCTCTTGGGCACTTCAGTGGCAGGAGGGGTGAGGAAGGCAGGGCCCAAGCCGGGGCTCCGGCAGGGCCTCCGCGTGCTGGCCTCCTCCAGCCCAGGTGCTCCCCTTGGCCCCGGGCCCGGCTGTGGTCATCCTGTCTACCTGCAGGGCCCTGGGCTCAGCCACACTGCGACACCCGAGCTGATGGGAGGCCCGCCTCATGGTGCTGCTGGCTGGTCCTCACCATCTCCTGGTGCTGGACCCCAGTTTCCGTCTCCTCCCTCCCTGCAGCCCCGGACTCGGCCAGGTCGCAAACTGCCTGGCCTCCCCCTGCCGGCGTCCCAGCCTGTGCAGCTCTCCTCCTCCAAGATGCAGCAGGGGCGGCAGGCAGGGCGCTGGGCCTCCAGGGGGCCGAGGTCAGGGCAGATGGTGAGGGAGCAGGGTTGATGGAGCCCGCCGGGCCTGCCCTGTCATCCAGCCAAGCCTCTAGAACCCAGGGAGCACTTAGCACAAATCGGCAGCCAGCGTTCTCGGCTGGGCCACGGAGCCAGGAGCCAGCTGCCTGCCCACCTCCCCTCCCCACACCCTGCCCCGCATGCTGTGTCCCCTGCTCAGGGGTCCTCGCACTTGTGGGGGGGGACCCCCAGCCTGTCCACGACAAACTGGTGCCAGTGAGTCACAAGTCTCCCAGACGGGTGCCCCTGACCCCCATGAGGGTCTCACGGCTGGGCCCCTCATCGCCCACCCAGGTTCTGGGACGTGCCACAAGTGAGATGCATCAGCGGGTCGGCAGTTACCAGACTCTGAATGTCAGAATGAGTGGCGCCCGGCCCTCCCCTCTGACTCAGTTGGAGAAGTTAAGGCCCATGGGGTGCAGAGCTCTGGCCATTTTCCTGAGAAGCTTGCAGGCTGGTGGGGGTGAGGAGCGGGCTGAGCATGGCCCGACACCCTCACTCCATCACCAAGGCTCCAGCGCACGTCTGAGCCGAGACCCTGAGCCTATGGCACGGCTCTGTCCTGAGGAGCCACCCACCGAAATACCCAGAGCCCAGGACCCCCACCCACTGGACGGGATGCGCCCAAGAGTGGGGCGCCGTGCCTGCAATGGGCTGAACCCCGACCCTCGTTCGTATGTCAGAGTCTTAAGCCCCAGGACTTCAGGAGGTGACCTCATTTGAGCGTGGGGTCTTTGCAAATGTAACTGGTTGGGCCCCTAACTTGATAGGACTGGTGTCCTGATTTCCATAAAATGAAATTCAGAAGCAGGCCAGCACAGGGACACCTGCTCATAAAGACAAACCCAGAGACTACAGACCAAGGACCCCCAAGGATCGCCTGCAACCCCCAGAAGCCACGAGAGGCCCTGGAACAGCTTCTCCCTCACGGCCTCAGGAGGAACTAGCCCAGTGACACCTTGATCTTGGACTTCCAGCCTCTGAACTGCAAGACAATAAACTCCTGCTGTGAGGCCGCCTAGCCTGCTGCATCGGTGCCAGCAGCCGGGGGAAGCGGACACACGCCTGACCCCCAGCACCCAGCCCAGCCTGGCACCACGTGGGCAGTGCTCAGCACACTTACTGCTGAGGTTGCCCAGACTTGGGGAGCACCCCGGGAAAACAGGGAGAGCCCTGGAGAGTAGTGGGTGTGTTGGGGATGCCCAGGAAGCTGCGTAGCAGGGCCAAGCCCCGGAGGGAGGATGGTGACGGGCGTGTGCCGAGGGTGGGCATGGGGAGGGCCGACCTGGCAGGAGGGGGCGCGTGTGCCAGGAAGGTGAGCCAGCCAGGAGCTGGCGGGAGCCAACGCTGAGGCCACAGGCAGACGAGGGGCTGGGGTGGGGCTGGCCTGGCCCCCTCAGGGGCTCCTAGATCTACCCAGGATTCCAGGATTCCTGCCAGGAAAGCCGGTATGCACCCCTCACACCCAGAGCTTCCCTGGCACCCATGGCGAGACCAAGAACAGTTGAGAAAGCTGGAGGCCCCAGCCCTGCCCCCAGTGTAGGGGTCACGGCTGGGAGGACAGGACAGCCCCCACCCCACAGCTGGGGACGGGGTAGGGCCTGGGGTTGGGGAGGACTGCAGCACCTCCGCCTGAACCATCTCCACCCAGAGACTTCAGGCAGCTCAGAGCACCTGCCCAGGCCTGTTCCTAGACACACGTGGCAAGAAGGCCGCCAGCTGGCACGGGGTGGGTGGCCCCGGGCTGGAGCCCTCACCCGCCTGAGCCTGTGTCCTCTCCCGAATGTGGGTGATGACCTGACCCCACAGGGCCGTGCTGACGGCTGGATGTGGTCACAGCTGGTGCCAGGTACCAGGCAAGGAGACATCAGACAGGCAGGGCCTGGACCCTGAGTCTCGGTCTGAAATCTTCCTGAACCAAGCCAGGCCTCAGGGAAGAGGGTCTGGCAAGCTGACCAACCTCTCACCACCTGGGCACGTCCAGGCCTGGGCCCGATTTGATTCCGGCTTGGCCTCGGGTGAGCCCCTCTCCTGGCCTGTCTCCCTGTCCAGGACCAGCCAGGCTGACACCTGTGCCCATGCACGTGGTGGCCTAGCACAGGCCCGGTGCACCCACACACCCTCTGTGCTCTCCTCCCCGCTCCGAGGCCCACCTGCCGCCTGGCGGGAGTGTCCTCAGTCCCTCTCCTGGGAGGCCTCCGGGGCCCTGCAGCCCTGTCCACCACGGGCTCACGCTGTTCCCTCTTAGGGCCGGCATGGAACCAGTCTACCAAGACCGACCTGTCTTGTCTTCTGGACTCACCTACCCCTGGATGGGACATCTGTCCATGACTCCTGGGGGACCTGGCCCGGCATGGTGCTGGGGACACGCCAGGGGCTGCTCTTAGGGTCGGCCAGCAGCACACAGCTGGGCCATCCTCTGCGTACACCCCGGGCGGGGTCACCTGATTCCCACCCCTGGAACAGCCCTCTCTAGCAGGGCAGGAGCGGCG
The DNA here is from genome assembly GCF_028021215.1 of Eschrichtius robustus. NCBI lineage: Eukaryota > Metazoa > Chordata > Mammalia > Artiodactyla > Eschrichtiidae > Eschrichtius > Eschrichtius robustus. Next base: position 1,212,405 of record NC_090828.1, read on the forward strand.
GGCCTTCACTGGACAGGCTCCCGGAACCAGCTCAGGGTGAGGCCCGGCTACGTGGAAGGCCGAGTCACCGGCAGCAGTCGGGGTTGGGGCAGGGCGGCCCCGGAGAAGGCGCAGGAGGTGTTCCAGTTAAGAGGAGTTCTAACCCGGCCTAAACAGTGGAGTCTACGACCAGGAGAAGGCAGCTGGTGGCCCATCAGGGCCTGGCCTCGAGGCCCCATTTCAGGCCTCCAGGCCGGGGTGGCACGAGGCTTCCAGAGAACACAGAGCCCAGGACTGTTCAGCAGTTAATGCCACCGGCTTTGGGGTCAACAGACTGGGCTCTAGACCTCAGAGCTCCACGTGGGCCGAGCGCCCTGAAGAAAGCTGTGGGGCTTCTCGGACTCGGTTACTTATCTGTGAAGCAGGTCTGCAAAGACCCCTCCTCATCCGCTGTACCAGCTAGACAGTCACCGGGAGGAAGCCACGCTGAGTCTGGGTCACGATGAGGGCTCCCAAGTGCCAGACACCACCGCCTGCAGGCCCTCCAGGGGCCTCTAGGGCGGGGCGCACAGGGGAGGACATGCCTGAGGCAGCCGCAGAGTGCATGCGTCAGCATGCTCCCCTCCTGCAGCCTTCGGGTGGTCGTGACTACTCCCGTGTCACACGTGAAGAAACGGAGGCACAGAGAGGCCAGGTTGGGGGTGGTGGTGGTGGGGAGGCCGCCGCGGCAGGGCTGGCACCTGAGCCCAGGCCCACGGAAGACGTCCCGCCCCTCAGAGCAGCACGCGGCGTGGCCGGCACCGCGGCTCCAGCAAGGCCCTGGCCGCCGCATCGCGCAGGTGGCCCCGTCGGCTCCTGGCTCCCCTGGGCTCCCCTGGCCCCCCTACCTGTGGTTCTCCCCGCCCCCCCCCAGCCCTGCCCTCACGCTGGGGGTGATGAAACCTCAGCTGCTCTAGTGGTGAAGGGCCAGAGCAGCAGCTCAGCTGGAGGCCACGGACCACCCTGGGGCCCCAAGCCAGGCACACGGGGCCTCTGCCCTCTGAACAGGACAGGGGGCACACAACCGTCCGGTGTGGGGCCGGGCTGTACGCAGATGGCCTGCGAGAGCCGCACGGCTGAGGGACAGGCTGGGCGGGCTCCCTCGGCCTCGGGCAGGACGGCACAGAGAAGCAGCGGTTTCCGCTGGGAGGCTAAGGGGTGGTCCTCGGTGGGGAGCCCACGGCCAGCCGGGGTCCAGGAGCAGAGGAGCTGCCCGCCAGTCCGTGTTGCACTGACAGGCCCACGCTCCCCTCTGACCTCCAGCCCCGAAGTCCAGGCCCCTTCTCCCGTGCCCAGGCCCTCCGTCTCCCACTGCCCACCCACCACGGCTGGCAGAAAGCAGGCCGTGTGTGAGTCTTCAGCAAGTTTTGACTGAGAACCTACTTTGTGCCAGGAACTGCGCCAGGTTCTGTGGCTACTACAGAGAACAGTACAGACAGAGGTGGCCTCTGCCCCCAGGGCCTCAGTGAAGGGTCAGAGAGATACACGACAAACCGTGTCAAGTGTCAGGAGGCCGAGCAGGTGCTCAGGAAACATCTGGGGACCAGGAGCAACCCCACAGGCAGAGACAGAAGATGGCCGGCCCGTGTGCGCATGCGCGTGTGTGCATGTGCGTGCAAGTGTGTGCACATGCGTGTGTGTGCGCGCGCGTGTGTGTGTGTGTGTGTGCGTGAGATGCAGCATGGGGCTGGGCTTTTCCCCAGTGCTGCAGAGGGAGCCAGCTAGAGGGGCGGCTCCCCCTCACCTTCCATATAGTGCTCTGGCCGGAGGGAGGGCTACCTGAGCTGCGCAGCCTGTAAAAGGGGATGACCGTCGTCCTCATCAGGGCCACACCTGGCCGTCCATCCAAAAAACTACACAAAGTCACGAACGGGAGCCCCATGCACGCTGATGGTCCCTCCTTCATGAGCCCACACCATTTCTGCTCTCCCAGGCAGGCGCAGGCTGGAAAGGCCACCCAAAGACCCAGGGCCACCCTCCCTCCCTTCCAATGACTAGCAAGCATTGAGTCTCCACCCCACCAGCCAGCCCAGTCGTCCACCCCCGGGGGTCCGCAGGCTGGAGAAGTCTGCCTGCCGCCTGGCAGGACAGGAGACCAAAGGCCCGGATCCCCGAGAGCAGCGTGTCACCACGGGGCCACCAGAGGGCGCCCGTTCCACGGAGCCCGGCCAAGTTGCTCGGAGCAGGAGAGGACAGGCCTGGCCGCTGCCTTGGGAGGTCACCCTGTTTCCTTCACCCCACGTGGCACCGGCACTCTCCTCGGTGCCTGGGCCCTGCAGGGCACTCTCCAGTTCAGGTGCTTACGGGGGAGTATGAAGCCATAGGGGGTCGGGGAGAGCAGCTTCCCAGAAGCCCCTGGAGGTGGGACGGAGGAGCCACGGGCACTGGTCGGGAGGGGGTGCAGTCCAGGCCCCGGGGGGCAGCACCTGAAGCCCTGGCTGGCGCGGTGCTCGGACAGCTGCTGGGCGGCCGAACACCGCACCCCCCCCCCCACCCCGGTCACATGCACAGCAAGGCACTCTGCTGGTTCCGGGTCCCCAACCCACTGTAGCCCCAGCCCAAGGAGGCCAAGACCCAGCCCCCCGCCGGCCCCACCTCACCTTCTCCAGCCTGCCCTGCTCTCTCCCAGCCCTTGACGGTTGCCCAGACTCTGCCACTCTGTCTCTCAGCCTAACTGGGACAGAGGCCTGTGGATGCGATCAAGTTGAGGATGGTCCCGAGGACACAGCGGCCGAGTGGGAGGGGATGTGTGAAGGAGAGCTGTGGGGCGAGGGGACCTTGGAGTGCCGTCTAAGATCGGGGCTGGGTGAGGGCAGCTGCTCAGCTGCCCTGAGACCCTGGTGTCCAGGGGAAGGGATTCAACCGAAAGGCCAGGGATTCTTGGGCATTAGCTCCTCTGTTTGCATGGCGGGTGGCGGGGCTTACGAACCAACGTGTGCTGGCCCCAGGCACCCAGATGTGCCCCCCAAACCTGTCCCCTAGGGAGGGTGGCAGCCCTGACAATGACAGGGCTTTGTCAGCAGACAGAGGCACAGGAAGGCCTACCCTGGGAGACTTGAACCTGGGGCAGGGGGCTGTCAAGGTATCAAGGCAGCCTTCTGTGGGTCCTGCCCTGCTGGGGGCAAGGGTCCAGGGCCTGGCTGCCCCCTCCCATTCCCCAGCAAGACACAGCCATGGACTTGCCCCTCACACTCCTCTCTCGCTCAGAACTCCTGTGGCTGTGGTCATTCCATGTCCCCCGTGTCACTACTCAAATGCCCCCTCCCCAACCCCGGCCCAGTTTGGGAGGAGTTCCCCAGGGCAGGAAGCTGGTCTGCTCCGCTCTTGTCCACCGTGTCCCAGGCACCCTGAACAGACGCGCAGACCCGCGGTGGTTCTGGACACATTTGCAATTTGAGGAAAAAGCCTGGGGGGCGTCTGTGAAATCCTTAGCCACCATGCTCCACCTCCACCCTCACTCCGGTCCCCAAAGCTCCTCAGAGGCCTGCAGGGAGGGTGTGGGCAGGACTGCGGGCAGCTGCAGGGCTGAGGCCGCCTGGGACGGCGATGCTCTTACAAAGAAATGACACGGCCCCTGGGCGGGATCCAAGGCGCCGACCACCTGCAGCTGGACTCCCCGCCCGAGGCGGCCCTGAGTGCCAGGCGAGCACAAGTTCCCTGGGCAGGAATCCCTGCGAGGTGATGTTCCCTTCCCGGTGGCAGAGGTCGAGCCTCTCCACCCTCGCCCCCGCCCCTCCCCGAGTGCACAGTTCGCTCCCGACCTCCCCGGGGCCCCTAGGCTGCCTCTGCCGGGGACCCCCGGGAAGCCCCGGGCCGACCCGTGGCGCCTCCCGGAGAGGCCCGCACAGCCGGTGGGAGTACCTAGCCCACGGCCACCGTCGGCTGCGCCCCGACAGCCGGCCCCGCAGCTCAGCCCTGCCTGTCCCGGAGGACGCACCAAGCCGGGGACCGCCCGGTCCGCCGCCCGGCGAGGACAGCTCCGCGGGGAAGGGGCCGGTGTGCGTGTTGGGGGCCGGGGGGCGGCCGAGCGGAGCAGAGAAGACCCGGGCGGAGGGAGGGCGGCGCGGGGCGCGGAGGCGCAGGGCGGACGAGGGCAGAACGGGAGAGAGAAGGGAGCGCAGGGGAGACCCGGGAGCACCGGGTCACTCACCCGAGATCTCCGCCTGGGGCACGTCGCTCAGGCTGAAGCCCTTGGCCCCGTAGATCTGGCGGACTTCGCCGCAGCTCCGACTCTTGCTGGCAGGGTCCCCGTGGGCGCAGGCGGCCAGCGCGACGGCTACGCACAGCAACCACCAGCCTCGGGCCCGGAGCTCCATGGCGGGGCCGGCGGCGCCCCCGGCCGGGCCCGTGCAGCCCCCGCCCGCGAAGGGCAGAGCCAAGGTCCCGGCGCACTCGGCTCGCGGTCCGGAGGCGCCGGCGGCAGGGGAGGCGGAGACAACAAAAGCCGGCGGCGGCTGGGCGCGGAGCGCGCGGGGCGCGAGGTCCGGCCGCTGTCTCCGGCGGCCCAGAGCGCGGCAGGAGAGCGCGCAGTCCCAGCCCGGCCCCTCGGCGGCCCGGGAGAGGGGCGGGGAGGGGCGCGCGGGGCGGGGCGCGCAGGGGCGGGGCGGGGCGCGGCGCGGGGGCGCGATCCGAGGCGCACGGGGCGCCCCTCCTGCTGCCGGGGCCGCCCGGCTCGCGCGGATCTGTTGACTGCTGGAGGGAAGCGGGGTGGCCGGGAGCGCGCGGGCCGTGTCCGGGGTCCCCGAGGGCGGGCCCTCCACGCCCAGCGCCCGGGGCGGCGGCACCACCTGTGGGGGCGGGGGCGGGGGTGCTGAGGCAGGGCTTCCCCCGCCGGACGTGACATCACGCCTTCCGCGCGCCTATCAGGGGCCTCCCCGCCCCCAGCCGAAGTCGGCATCCCTCCCGTCTTCCCTCTCCTCGGATCAGGCCGTGCCTTCCTGCACCCTGGCCGCGTGCCTCGCGTGTCCGCTCCCGCAGCCTTGGTCCCTTTTGTCCCCCGCCTGCACCCCTTTACGGCCCCTCGCCCCCGCGCCCATTTCAGCCGCCTCTCCCGCGGCTCCAGCTCACACTTGATTTTTTTTGTGGAGGAGAGTGGGGGGCTGTACGTGGGAAACTAGCCGAGAGTAGACCTCGCGCGCGCCCGTTCCTGCGTAGAGGCAACCAACGAGTTAGTTGTTGGAGATCGGCAGCCGGTTTTGTGTCCCCTCCACGTGATGCTTTGGGTGCTCGAGAAGCGAGCGAGGGGGGCAGAAGCTTTTCCGTTGGCTTGGGCCGCTGGGCGGTGGCAGGTGATCTCTTGGGGAAGGGATGGCGTCGGGCCGACAACAGGTCAGATTGCTGGGGTCTGAGGAGGGCGTAACAGTGAGCGAGGCGGCGGGGGACCGTGCAGGGCGGGTGGACAGTGCTGGTAGCCGCAGAGGGTGGGGATGCGGGCCGTGGGAAGCGAGGTTGAGAGGCCGGGGCGGGGGGACGGGCGCCGGGAGCTGAGGGCGCCTCCGTTTCTTTCTTCCCGGCTGCTGCCCTCCCCCACCCCATTCCTGCTCTCCTGATACGTGGGCAAAGGCCCCAGAGACCACCAGGCCATGACCCCAGACGCCTGATTGGTTGAAATGGGGGGAAAGCAAATAAATAGGCACCCTTGGAAGAGGACCCCAGGATAACCACCATGTGCCAATAAGGGTGCCCAAACCTTGAATCTGGGGGCTTACTGTTTCACCTCACAGCAGGGGGAGCTTGTCCACTGTGGGTAGGAAGGAGGGCTCCATCCCTCCCCTGGGGTTCCCAGAGTGGTGGGCTCAGCAGCCTCAAGAGGGGGCTTGCAGTCTTCTACCCCCTCGCCCAGAGACACTGAGTCATTGTGTGAGAGAGGGGCTGGGAGGCCCCTACCCCAGTGTGCTGGCCTCTGGCCCTCCTCACGCACCTGCCACCCGGTCATGCTGGTGACTCACAGACCCCGTGCAGCGCTCAGACCAGCCTGTTCCTGCTTGCCTGTGCCTGGCACAGCTGCCTGCATGCCTCCCCTGTGCCCGCCTGGCTCAGGCCACCTGGCCCCTGCCCCCGCCTTCTCTTCAGGAGCTCACCTCCAGCCACATGCTTCCGGGTCAGGCAGGAGCCAGACGGCCTGAGGCTCGATAGAGTCACACACACTTACTGTTGTTGTTATGGGGATCTGTCGCCTCCTCTTAATCCGGCCAGACGGGGAGATTTCTCAGGGTGGCGTCAGCGTCCAGTGCGTTTCTGGGCCTCCAGACAGTGGTGTGGCCAGAATGTCCACGTGCCATGCTCACGTGGCCGGTTTTCAGGACATGGTGGTTACGGGCAGGGCCCCTGCACACGCCCCTCCCAGGTGTATGATGACTCCATCCCCTAGAGAAATCCTCACCACTGCCTGCAAGGTCCCTGTGTCATTCCCCTTCAGAGGTCACGACCCTCGCAGCCAGGGCCCTTCCCCTAGTGTCCCCTAGTGAGGAGACATGCCCCCAGCTGGATCCGAGCTCTCATTTCCCTGACGTCGAGGGGAGCCGGGGAAGTGAGGGGTGCAGTGTCCCTCTGGAGAATGGCTGTAAGGAAAACTGGGAATGGCGGCCGGGCAGCCTCCCCTCCCCAGGGGTGCGGGGCTCTGGCTGCGTCCCTCTTGGTCTCCTCCACGTTGGGTGGCTTCCTGGGTGCTCAGCTTCCATGCACTTGAGGGGGCCGAGGGGAGGCCAGGGTCCAGGCTGGGGCGGAGGTTCTTCCCAGGGCACATGCGTGCCCCCCACCAGGTGCAGTTTCTTGCCAGTTTTCCATCATCAGGACACTTGATGACTGAAAGTAACAGAAAGCCAACATGAGGAAAGGAGATGCATCACCTCGGTAGCTGGCGCTAGCTGACTCCCTGGTCCTGTCCCGGAGCGAAAGGAACAGGCCTGAGTTCAAATCCCGGCCCTCCCACTTGTCAGCAGTGTGGTTCTGGATGTGGCACTCGGCTTAGTTTCCTTGTTTCCTCCGTGAGGCTCTAGGAGGGAGGTCTGTGCCTGTGCGGGAGAGACGCTGCTGCTGTGACCCCGCGTGGACCCAGCTCCTGGGGGGCCCATTCTCAGGGCCTGGGAGGAGGCAGTGATGAAAGCCCTGCCACGGTGTTGGCCTGTGGCCCAGAGGGATGGCAGGCGGGACCATCCTCCCGGCTCTGGATGGGGCTGGCCCCTGCCAGAGGGCCTTGATGACAAGGAGCTGGAAGGCCAGGTGTGGAGGCGGCTCTGCCAGGTCACGGGGCTTTGGGGGCCTGGAGAGGAGATGCCTGTGCACCTGCAGTGTTCCTTCCCCTCTTCCGTCCAGTCGTCCGGCCCGCAGAGCCTCCTTCCTTGCTGCCCCACCCGGGGGAGTGCTTATGTTGTACAGACGTGGACACTGTTACTGGGAGAGGGAAGGGGCCCCATCCCTGGTCATGAAGCCCAGAGGAGGTGCCCCAGTGCCAGCTGCTGGGACTCCGCTGTTCCTGAGACACAGCTGCCTCTGCCAGGCTCCCACTTACTGCCCCGGCCCTGCCGTTCAGATCTACTGCCCGTCTGGGGCAGCCCAGGGCGAGGGATGCCCACGCAGCCTGGGCTTTGGGAGCCAGGGCCGGGTTACACTGGGGAGGGCCTCGTGAGCCCACACATGGCTGCTGTGGCTCCAACCAAGACCACCACCTCCTGCTTTGGGGCCCTGGTCTGCCAGAGGTGTGGGCACAGACGTGCAGACACAGACGTGCAATGGAAGGAAGGGAGGAAGGAGTGAGTGGTTTGCTCACGAAAAGGAAGTGGCATCGTTCCTGAACGAGTGGGTGTGTGATGGGGGCTGGATTTGCCCTCTGCTTACACCAAGGGAGGGCTGAGAAGAAAGGGACCATTTAGAGTCATCTCGGAAGGGGGCCTGTGCTCTCCCACGTTTCCGTCTTCTCGAGGAGTGACCCCGAGTCCTGGAGGGCAGCACCCTGCCCCCCACTTCCTGTCTCCGGCCAGGGAGGGGTCAGGGCATGCTGGGCCCTGGCTGCTCAGAAGACATGGGGAGTGAGCGGGTCGCCGGATCCACACATTAGGGCTGCCGGCCTGCTGGCCTCCACCTCTGGATCCCCACGGGCCGGTGCTCCCCTTCCCCAGCTATTGCGGAGCAACAGGGGAACCCCAGAAGCAAGTTTTCAGATAGATTGAGCAATTCCATCCACATGTCTGCTCACGACCGTCACTGCCAGCCGTGTCCCTAACGAGGGCCCCGTCGTGTTGGCAGTAAGGCACGGGGTCAGAGGGCACTGGGCAGGACAGCTAGGCTGCCACACCCTGACCCACTGGGGCCCCGGAGGTGTTGTGATGCCCTGGGAGTCAGCAGAGGACACAGGGTCCCCCCACCTCTGTAGGGCACGGGGCCCCCAGGCAGCAGCCTGAGAGAGGAAGTGGACGCCACGGCGTGTGGCTGATGGAGGGGAATGTGACACTGGCTGAGCAGAGGCTTCTCCAGGCGGGGCGTCCTGCGGACGGAATCAGGGTCCCTGACGGGGTTCCCCAGAGCCTGGGGGTGGGAGGGGGAGCCAGACCCTGGGCCTGGTGGGTGCCACTGGTTTACTGCAGCTCCCTGCCTCTGCGGGGAGGTGGGAAAACAGAGTCCCTCACTCGGCAGCTCGGGAATGCATCTCTTGTCCTTATAAAGGGTCTCGGCCCAAGGCCACCCCGGGATTGCCCCAGTGTGGAGACCCCAAAGTTGGCCCCGACTCTGCCCAGACACTCAGTGGGACTCTGGAGGCCCCCCAGACGTGGGCCTCGTCCCCAACCCCCAGAAGACTGACTCTGCTCCGAGACCGAGCTGCTCCCCAAGCCGGGGCAGGGGCTGCCTCTTGGGAGCAGGGAGGGTGGGGGAGGCCCAAGCTGAGCACCGTGGGGTCAGCAGGCCAGACAAAACATGGGTGCTGTTGTTCCGCACGTAGGGTGGTCCTACGTGTCCCCCTGCCCCTCGCTCCAACGCCCGCCAGGCTCAGACTTTAAGGCAGACTTGTTGGCAGCCTGCTCAGCTCTGCGGGGCCCTTTGATCCGCCAGAAGCCTGGGCAGGCCTCTCGTGCACGCGGGGCGCGCTGGGGAGGAGTTGCACGGAGGGGGGGCCCTGCACAGCCCGTGCCCGAGTCTGGGGTCTGCGCACCCACTGGAGGAGAAGGCCCCGCCCTCAGCTCTGGGCCCGCCTGGCGTGCTCTTCCCTGTGCCGCCTTCCTCGCCCCGGCTCCTTGGCCCGTCCCCTGGGAAGGCCTGAGCCGGGCCCTGGGGTGTCCAGGCACCGTGTGACATGTTGGGGCGAAGCCCTCCTGGCAGGCCCAGGCCACCGGGAGCTTGCTGCTTTCCGGCTGGGCTGGCCGGCCCTCCCTGCCTGGTTCCGTGTGCCCCTCCGCACCTCTTCCCTCTGGGACCGTCGCTGGCTTCTCATCTTTTCTTTCTCCAATCCATACGGCCAGGCTGCTGGCTCTAAAACCAGCTTCTACCAAAAGCCCGCAGAGACTCTGCCTGCAGGGCGATGCCAGAGAGCCCTCGGCCGCTCCTTGTTTTGCGGCTGACCGGCTGACCGGCACATTAAACCAAACCAGGCCACTCCCTCCGCCCCAGACAGCCCTGGCTCAGTCCCGGAATCTTCCACTCATCTTGGGGCAGGTCTGAGGTTGCTGCCAGCCCCAGAGGTTTGGGGCCGAGGACGTATGTGTCCACGCAGATGCAGCACCTGAGACCTCGAGGAACCTTGAGGGAAGTCAGTCTTCCGCACTTGAGGCCTTCCAGCATTCCTTCATCACCCGGAGGGTGTGGACAGCCCTCAGGGGTTGCTGGGTCCCCAAAGCAAAGAGCAATTTCCAGGGCTGGGTCAAGTTCGAGGCATCCTCTGAGAACCCCGTGGAGGACTCGCCCCTGGGAGGAGCTGGCCCAGGAGGACCAGGGTCCACCACATGGCCGAAGGAGGACCCAGATTCCAGTTGTCATTTTTAGGAAGAGACGAATCGGCATCTGAAACAAGGCGTCGCCTTGCTCTTCGGACGTGACCTTGCTCACTCACCTACGTGCTCCCCGAGCTCGTGGAGGCGCGGACCCCGTGCTCACCTCGTGGGCTGAGACCCCAGCAGCCCAGGACGTGATGATTCCTCTGCACCCCGCGGCCGTGGAGCGGTGCTCCAGGAACGGACCCCTCTCTGGCTGGCTGTCCCGATCTTTGCTGCTCCTCACAAAGGTGCCCCGGGCTGCAGGGCCATCGGTCCGAGGGTCTTCCCCAGGGAGTCCGCCTGAGAGAAGGGGCTGAGTCGGCAGGGAGGACGGGAGAGGTGGCCAGGCTGGGGGCCCTTGTCAGCCAGCCCGGGAGGAGCAGAGAACAGTGGGGAGGTGGCTCTGGCCTCAGTGGCCTTGGTGGGCAGCCCACGGGCTGGGGGCGGGGCCCGCACACCGGGCTGAGGAGGCCCCCAGCCTGTGTGGTCAGGACCCAGCCCAGCCACCCAACGCTCAGACCACCACACGCTGTGTGAAGCTGGGGCCAGGGCACAGCCATGGAGGGGACGGAGTGTGGGCCCACAGGGAAGCGCTTTCTCCTGGAGGGCCCTGCAGGGTCCGAGGAGCAGGGTCTTGCAACCTTGGCAGGTGCACTGAGTCCCAGGGTAGGAACTCGGGTCTTCTGGACCCCGAGGGGAGGCTCTGGCAGGTGGGGCTGAGAGAAGATTCCAGCCGCCGTGGTCTGCCAGTGACGCTGCCGGGCTCTGACTCTCTGTGCAAGAGTAAACGCCTCCTGGGTGGGAGAGGACATCTGACGCTGAGCCAGGGGCCCCTACCCCTGGAAACGGGTAGAAGGTGGGAGGGAGGGGTAGTCAAGGGGCAGGCTGCTTCCAGAGTCAGGGGTGCGCTGCTGGGGAGGGTGGCGTGGGGAGCGGTTCGGCCTCGTCCTGCCCTGCTGTCCTGGGCGCAACCCAAGGTGAGGGAAGGTTCCGGCCCTGGCCCTGCTCACAGGAGGCTACAGCCCCCCGTCCCCCAGCACAGCAGGGACATCCCCATGGATAAAGGAGGCACTGGCTGGAACAACACGGCTGAGGAGTTGGGTGAGAAAGGGGAGGCTGGTGACCACAGCCTGCGGCCATGACCTGGCCTGTTGGGTCGTTCCTACAGCCAAGCTCAGCCCGAGTGCCCCAGACCTGGGCCAGTTCTGGGTGAGCAGGACGTGGCCATGGCCCACCTTTGCTGGGAGGCAGGGGGCACTGGAGGTCAAGTGTCCCCTCCGCGGAGGCAGTTGGTGGCTTAGACTGGATAGTGACATTGACCAGCTTGCCTGTCTCCTTGCTGCCTGCCCTTCAGTGAGAAACTGGCAAAGGTGTCCCCGAGAAGGGGACAGACAGGGCAGCCTAGCCCTTCCCGAGGGCCCCAGATCAAAGGGGTCCCCAGGCCTGAGGCTGGGGCTGGAGCCGGGGAGGGTGGCCTGAGGTGCCTGCCCACTGTGCCCTCAGCCCCAGGAGCCCCAGAGCCAGGTCAAGGCAGCCCCTGGAGGTGCTCCCCGGCCCGCAGACCCAGTGCCCTTGCCTGGCCCCCGAGCCCTCTCCCCTCATCCCCTCCAACACTGCTGGTGCCCAAACTGCCAGTGCCCAGCTGAGCCACCCCAGGAGGGCACTGTGTCTTCTTTTGCTTTCTCCATTATCTCACGGGAAAAATGGGCACGATACAAAGTTGTTCCCTGAATAGCCAAATAACCTTAAAAAGGGACAACAAAGTTGAAGGAGTTACATTTCTCAATTTCAAAACCCACTACAAAGCTACAGTAATCAGATAGCGTGATACTGGCATAAAGACATAGACCAATGGAATAGAAATAAGCCCGTGCATGTCTATGGTCAACTGGTTTTCAACAAGGGTGTGGAGACCATTCACTGAGAGAGAGAATAGTCCCTTCAACAAATGGTGCTGGGATAATGAAGTTAGACCCCTAGCTCACACCATACACAAAAATTAACTCCAAATGGATCAAAGACCTAAATGGGAAGAGCTAAAACTATAAAACTCTTAGAAGAAAACAGGGGTCGATCTTCATGACCTTGGATTTGGCGATGAGTTTTTAGCTAGGACACCAAAAGCACAGGCAACAAAAGAAAAAAATTGATACATTGGACTTCTTCATCAAAATTAGAAACTTCTATGCATCAAGGGACACAGTCAAGAAAGTGAAAGGACAACCCACAGGGTGGGAGAAAATGTTTGCAGGTTACGTCTCTGATACAGATCTAGTGTCTAGATCTATGTGTATATAATATAAATTAACTAAATATATAATATATGTACATATTTTATATATATGTATATATATACAAGAACTCTTACAACACAACCATAGAAGGTCAAACAACCCAATTAAACAATGGGCAGAGGACTTGAGTGGCATTTTTCCAAAGAAAATATGCAAATAGCCAAAAGTACATGAAAAGATGCTCAACATCATTAGTCATTACGGAAATGCAAATCAAAACCACAAGGAAGTACCATTTCATACCCACTAGGATGGATATAATAAAAAAGATGGAAAATAGCAAATGTTGGCCAGGATGTGGAGAATTTGGAACTGCCGTACATTGCTGATGGGAATGTAAAATGGTGCAGCCACTGGGCAAAACAGTTTGGTGGGTCCTTAAAAAGAAAAAGAGAATTACCATTTGACCTAGCTACTGTACTCCTAAGTATATATACCGCAAAGAACTGAAAACAGGTAGTCAAACAAAAACTTGTACACGAATGTTCATAGCAGCATTATTCACAGCACATAAAATGTGGAAACAACCCCAATGTCCATCAGCTAATGAGTGGATAAAGACAGTGTGGTCTACCCACACAATGGAGTAGTATTCATCCATAAAAAGGAATGAAGTGCTGACACAGCCTACAACCTGGATGAACCTCGAAATCATTACGCTCAGTGAAAGAAGCCAGTCACAAAAGGCACGTATTGTCTGATTCCTCTTATACGAAATGTCTGGAGGAGAGAAATCCACAGGGGCAGAAAACAGGTTGGTAGCAGCCAGGGGCTGGGGGAGGCGGTGAATGTGGAGTGACTGCCAGTGGGTGTGAGGCTTCCTTTTGGGGTGTTGAGAATGTTTTGGAACCAGACAGAGGTGGTGGTTGCACAACATTGTGAAGGTACCAAATGCCACTGAATCGTATGCTTTAAAACGGTTAATTTTGTGTTATGTGAATTTTATGTAACCCACTCCCCACCAAAAAAAACCCAGGGTTGTCATTCTTCGTAAGTCTGATTAATTTGTGTGAAGCCTGAGAGCACACCTGGCATGAGCGACCCTCCTGGGACGTCCCTGTGATAAGCTGTTGTGACAGTACCTTCCAGAGTGGGGACAGCGAGGGACACCGGAGTTACAGGGGAAGGAGTCAATCTGGTAGTGCGTCCTCGCTTTAACTCCAGCCCTGGTGGGGACCTGCATTTGTCACCTGGAAGGCAGGTCCCCTGGGAGGGAGGGAAGGGGTGGGGAGGGGAAGCGCCTGGCACGAGAAGAGCTTCTCAGGCTCTGAGTTTTTGATTTCCCACCCACTGGGAGTGGACCTACCCTTTCATAACAGGCAAGAGCAATGTCGTCACAATGTCAGGTTCCCGCAGAGGCTTCTCCGTGTGCCACTGGCTCGTCACCGCCGGGTCATGAGCCACGGCAGGCCGCGGAGCTCACAGCAGGGGCTGGTGTATCCATCCTCCATCCGTCCTCTAAGCCGGCAGCCAGCCCAGCCGCAGGTGAGGGAGGCTGCTCCCCATCACCCCCCTCCCCTGACCCTCCACCTCTGGCTCCCTAGCTCAGGGGCTCCCAGGGGGGATAGTCGCCTTTGCTCTGACCAGCACAGGCTGGCCCTCACCTGAGTGTTCACACCCTGCACATGTCCCTCGTGCCCTGGCCCAGGCCATGAAGACCCCCGATGTCCTGCTTCTTCATCCTCACGGGCCTCTCCTGTGGGGATGGGACGCGCCCCTCAGGGCTGCGTTCAGCATGAGGCTCAGAGCAGTGGTCGCCGGCCAGCCTGCTTGCTGACCCTCCCATTGCTTCAGAGAGACCCCCAGCCTCAGGCTCCTTCCCACCCTGCCTGCAGATTTTCTGGAAGGAGCTAGTCTCACCAAATGACCATTTCTACGTCTGCACCTTCAAGCTGTCCAGATTGGGTATTCTGACTTAACTGCAATTGTGGCAAATGCACTTCAAAACCAGAGACCTTGCCAGCCCCCTGCCCACCCCCCGCAGTGGTCAGAAACACCCGGGGACACCAGGCAGGAGCTGGGTTGGGTGCCCCCGGCGCCGGGAGTGCAGTTATGTACGGGGTAGCAGGGGGGCCCGGGATCCTGGGACTTACAGGTGACACACTTGGTTTGGACAGGTGAAAGGACTGCCCACTCAGGAGGGTCTCCCGCAGGGCCTCGGGTAGGGGGACTATTTGCTGCAGCCCCTGCCGGAGTGGGCAGAGGTGCTGGAGTGAGAGGTGGCCGAGCAGGCCGAAGCCCGCTGCTCTCAGCCAAGATCCGGTGTGCATGACCAACAGCCAGAATTTAAAGCTTCCTAAAAACTTAAAAAAATACTCTAGTAGCGTATGTATATGTGATTGTTATAACTCCAAATGCAGAAGTGTATGACAAAAAATAAAGTTCCTGTTCACACCCCAAATCACACCCTCCATCCAGAGTATTGAGGTTAACACTGCAGGCATGCCCTTCTAGAACTTTCTCTGGGTCTTTTCTGGGCATCTGAGAGACCCTAATAGTTCAGGTCTATCAGGCATATTGTTGTGGAGCATTTTCAACTGAACCCTAAGTCCTGGTGGTCATGTCACATTCGTATGTCCAGATCTCCCTGTCCTTTCTGTTTGTTTCCTCTTTATTCTGAAAAGCGGCTGCATTCTCCTTCTATTTAACCGTGCCTCTGCTCGAGAGTTCTGTTATATCAGACAAATCGACGTTAAACCCCACCAGTGAGTCTACGTGAGCACACATGAGTTCTTCTATAGAACAGATGATCAGAAACACGTCTGCTGAGTTATGGGGTGTGCACTTTAATATTTTAAATAAACATGGCCAAATTGTCCTTCCGAAACACCGGGCCAGGTGAAGCCCCTTGTCATGTGCCCACCTGGACGACAGGTGAATCTCACGAGTGTTTCCATCTGTGCTTCCCTAGGATTGGGAGGTTGAGATGTTCTCATAAGTTCGTGGCACCTTGCGTGTTTCCTGGGGCCCATGTATCCAAGCCCTTTGCCATCTTCCACCTTTGTTGTTGGTCTTTCTGTATTGATATTTGAGGAGTTCTCTATGGATCAAAGACCAGTCTCGCACCTGGAGTCTCCGTTGCAGATTCCACCTCACCCGCAACCATGTGAATCAGTCCACATGAATTCCAACCCACGCAGGTGTGTTTCTGGACTCCCATCCTCCCATCTCTGCGCAGGTTTCCGTCTGGACCAAAACCTTGCTGTTTCAAATACCATAGTTTAATAGGACACATATTTCTTAATTTTCAAAATTTCTCGGCTATTCTTTCAAATGTTCTCCTCTGTAAGAACTTCGGGCTCGACCTGAAGTCTCATGAATTGCCCTGAATGTGTAGGCTAGTTTTGGGAGAATTGATTTTTTTTCTCAAAATTGAGAATCTTATGTATTTCAAATTTCTCCCTTTATTCAGTTTTTTTAAACAATTGCTTTTCAATGAAGTTTTATAATTTTTATCATGTAGGCCAGCCGTCCTCAACCTTTTTGGCACCAGGGACCAGTTTTGTGGAAAACAGTTTTTCCACGGGCTGGGGTTGGGGGGATGGTTTCGGGATGACTCAAGTGCATTACATTTGTTGTGCACTTTATTTCTATTATTATTACATTGTAATACATAATGAAATAATTATGCAACTCCCCATAATGCTGACAGGAGGCGGAGCTCAGGCGGTAACGCGAGCCATGAGGAGCGGCTGTAAATACAGATGAAACTTCGCTCGCTAGCCCCCTGTTCACCTCCTGCTGTGCGGCCCGGTTCCTAACAGGCGATGTACTGGTAGTGGTCCGTGGCCCGGGGGTTGGGGACCCCTGATCTAGGCCTTTTACATTTTTTTGGATTTATTTTTAGATTTTTTTTGGCTCTTGTGACATGTTTGACAATGTATTTTCATCAGTCATTACTTGTACAGGAAAGTTAGTGACTACTGAATGTTGCTTTTTGACCTCACAACTTGACTAAATTATATAATTAGTTCTAACATTGATATATATATATATATATATTTGTGGCCGTACTGCGCAGCTTGTGGGATCTTAGTTCCCTGACCAGGGATCGAACCTGGGCCCTCGGCAGTGAAAGTGCCGAGTCTTAACCACTGGACCCCCAGGGAATTCAAACAGCTTTTCAGTTGGCCCCCTTCCGATTTCTCGATAGCACCTACAGTTAGTCATGGCTTGATCTTTTTATTTTCAAATATTTATGGCTTTCAGTTCTTTTTTTAAAGTATATATATTACTGCCTTGACTATGATCTCTAGTGTAATACTGGTAAAAGATGAAATGTTATAAAAATATTGGTGGGACTTCCCTGGTGGTGCAGTGGTTAAGAATCTGCCTGCCAATGCAGGGGACACGGGTTCGATCCCTGGGCTGGGAAGATCCCACATGCTGCAGAACAACTAAGCACGTGCGCCACAACTACTGAGCCTGCGCTCTAGAGCCCGCGAGCCACAAGCTGAAGCCCGTGTGCCTAGAGCCCATGCTCTGCAAGAGGAGAAGCCACCGCAAGGAGAAGTCCGTGCACCGTGACGAAGAGTAGCCCCTGCTCGCCGCAACTAGAGAAAGCCTGGGCATAGCAACGAAGACCCAACACAGCCAAAAATAAAAATAAATAAATAACTTTATAAAAAAAAAATATTGGTAACGATGGAGACCCTTGTCTGTTCTCCTGACTGTAAGGGGGATGCTTTTAAAGTTTTACCGTTAATCGTGACTTTGGCTGAAGGTTTCTAGAGGAAATCTTCATCAAGTTAGGGAGGTTTGCGCCATTCTTTTCTTGCTAAGAAATTTCAAAGTTTTTAGTAGGAAAGGATATGAAATGCTTTCAACACCTTTAAGATGATCATATTTTTTTCTCCTCACTTCTTAACATAGTGGGTTATATTTATAGATTTACTGATGCAGAGCCGTCCTTCTGTCCCAGAATTAAACCCTACGTGAAATGCAGGTGTTCTCAACCCCATCCTGGCTGTGGTTTGCTGAGGTCAGCCCCCAAGCCCTCTGGTTCTGATGGTCTGGGTGACTTCTCCTGCCCCGGGACTCCCTGCTGGGCTCAGGGCAAGTGGCCACATCGCTGTGACTGTGGGGTCAGAGGGGCATCAGTGGCTCTGTCCCCCGTGTACCTCTGGCTGCTGTTCAGCCAGGGTGTGACGGACAGCACCTGTCGGGCCTGGCCTGCCTTAGGCAGCTTCCGGTGCTGTGTGTCCCACAGTCTGGAAAGTTCCCTGTAGAACCCTGGCCCCCTCCTGTCCTGCCCCGGGCTTTCCGTGGCCTGCTTAGTGTCCCCAGTCGTCATCGCCCGTGCTCACGGCGGCACCGTCCTGCCTTGGGGAGGCTGGCGTGGCCTTTCCGCGGTTGCCTGGAAATGGGTGGAGTCTCCAGGAGGGGCTCCGCCTGCTCGGGAGGAGGGCTCCTGCTCGAGTGAGTCACTGAGCAAAGGCCTGTCTGGGAGCCTCCAGTGTCCTATGTCTTGTGTGTCCCAAATGGGTGGAGTCATCCACCCCGGAACCCCCCCATGTCCAGCAGCTGAGACCCAGGGGTCTGCAGCCTCTCCCTGCACATCTTTGTACAGTAGGTCCTTTGGAATTTTGAACTTGGGGGTGCACGGCTGAGCGCCGTGCCAGGGCTGGAGGGTGGAAACCTCCCCTCCTGAGGTCTGGGCGCTGGCCTGCGCCTGACTTTGTGGGCCTGGTGTCCCCAGCAGGCCGGTGCCCCCGGGCAGATCTGCAGAACGGGTCCCATGGTGGAAACGAAGATGTGCATCCCTTAATCCGAGCAGAAACCACTGCTCAAAGCTGTGGACACTTGGCTCCCGGCCCCGTAAGCGGGCTGGTGCCTGTCATTACGCAGAGGCGTGTGGCTCGGCGGCTCCCTGGGGCATGGCACCCGCCCATCTGCAGATGGTGTAGGCCCTGCAGGATCCCTCCTCCGCTGAGGGCCGCGGAAAACCCACGGATGGAGGACATACGGGGCTCGGTGAGGGGGAGCCCTGGCAGCACAAGTCAAATGGACCAGACAGCGGATCCTGCCTGCCTGTCCCAAGAGCTCAGCCAGGGGTCCTACCCCTCTGGCGTCTCCCCTGCCTGGGGTCTGCTCACCCAGGAGGCCACCCTTCTATCCTTTGTTTTCCCAGGGAACCCCCCAGAGGGCAAGATGCAGGTCAAGCACCAGCCATGATCCCGAGGCCCTCATCCTTCCCCAGACCCCACCGTGGTAGATCAGCCCTTCCTTGTTAGCCCCCGGAGCACGGAGCAGAGCCCACCGAGGCCCTCTGGGCCTTGTGGGTGGTGTCAGCAAGTCTGTCTGTCCTGCCACATGGAGTCAGGAGACTGTATTGGGTCCCTAGCCTCTGAAGGCGACGGGCACGGCGAAGGGCGGCAGCTCCCAACCCAGGACCCCTCACCGGCTGTCCCCCTTCCGCCCACAGCAGGGGTCTGGCCCGCCGGCTCCCGGGTACCGGCCCTCAGGCCTGGCAGCCCTGGGGAGGGGTTCTCGGCAGGGATCACCTGGCCACCTGTGGGCTGGCCGGCTCCCAACTCCCTGCAGAGACAGCACCTCATGGACGGATTAAAAATAAAATGATAAAATAGAAAAGGACCAAACTCGGGGAAAGGCTCTGTGAGGCCGTTGGGCCCGATGTCGATTCTCCAAACCGTGATTTTGATGACGCGGCAGAAGTGGCACACAGACCGAGTTTCCCTTGAAATGCACAGTGGTTTGGCGTCTTGTTTTTTTTTTCTTCGTTAAATTACAGGAGGAAGGAGAGCTTGGCAAAGTATAGTTTGGGATTTGCCAAGCCCAAACTATCTGAAAAGAAGAAAAATCACAAGATTTTTGCCCAAACTCTAAAAAGACTTTGATTCTGTTTGAAATTGAGGTCTGTGCAGATGGCCCGCTGGGCGGAGGTGGAGCCTTGGCCCGGCCCCCCATGCGGCTGCAGTGTGGCCCTGGAAGGTGGCCTCGGTAGGGGGACCCCGCTGCGCCGTTCTCCAGTTAAGGAACCTGAGTCCCAGAGGGCCAGTGGCCAGAGCTTGTTTAGATGTTTACAGACCCTTTCCATCTTCACCGCCCTGCCAGCACAGCCATTTGTGTTCAGAGGAGCAAGTGGGTGACCTCCAGCAACTCCGCCACACATCGGGGGCCCCCTGCGACAGCAGGACCAGTCTCCCCGCAGCAGCTCTGGGAGGTGGGGTCCAGAGTTCACCCGGCACAGGCAGGAGGGAAAATCCACACAAGACTGTTTCTGACATCAGTGACAAGTCTGCGGTCCCTGAGGCCAGCCTCACGTTCTGTAATTCACTAGAAAGACCCTCAGAACTCACCAGAGCTGCTACACTCAGGGTTATGGTTTTTCCCGGGAAAGGAGACAGGTTAAAGGCAGCCAGGGCGAGAAGCTGAGGGCAGAACCTGGGAGAAACGCCGGACAGGAAGCTTCCACTGTCCTCTCTTGGAGGTAGGATGGCCGGCCTCCCCGCATCCACATGAGATCAGGGCCCGGAGCACAGCCAACCGTGGGCTCACTGCAGCCCGAGTCCGGAGTTCCTCCGGGAGCCCCGCTACGTGAGCACGATTCATTGACTGATTGATGATTGTCCAAGTGGCTGACCTCAGCGTCCAGCCCCTCCTGAGGTCAATTGATACCACATGACCCCAAGACTGCACCCCACATCACATTTGTCACCGAGGTCCCCAGGTGAACAAAGGCACCCCCACTAGGTGGTACCTTCCAAGGGCTCAGGGCTCACCTCCTGGAAGCCGGGGCCGTGACCAGACCTCGTCTTGGGTGAGGTTAGATTTTCTGCTACCCAGGCCTGCGCTGGGGCACATCTGAGGGATTTCTGTCTGGACCAGCATGCTTCTTCCAGAGGCATCTCCGCCTCCTGTGTCTTTCCATGTTGTCACCCCAATCCTACTCTGGGGCCACCCTCCAAGGGGTTCCCTGGACGGGGAGCGGGGAGCAGACCCCTGGGGGCGTGCGTGCGGGGGGCTCCAAAGCCCCATGGGCCTTGGCCTGGTTTGGGGTTGGCCTGTCTTTAGGGCTGGCCGTGGCGCCCAGCTCTGCATCAGCGGGGCGGCGGGCAGGCAGCACCCCCTATGCCCTGAGACTACCACAGCCTCCTCCCCGGGGTCCCAAATGCACAGCCGATGGAGGTGGGGCTCAGCCTCAGGAGAATGGCCTGGAGCCCCACCCCAGGTCAGCGCAGGGCGGGGGAAGAGGAGGCCATCAACAGCTCCCTGATGCCACCCTGCTTCTGGAGAAAGAATGGGAGCGGTGAAGCAGACTGTTCCGGAATCTTCCAGAAGTGAGGCTCCATCAACCCTGGGTGATTGATGACAGACCTGGGGCTGCCTGCCAGTGATCGATGCAGGGAGAGGGGCCGGGCTGCCTGGCCCGGCTGCAGGGGGCTCCCTGCCAGGTCCTTCTCCCACCCTGGCCCGAAGCGCCAGACCCAGACAGGGAGAGGCTGAGGCCGCAGGGTGTGTGGGGCTGCCCCCACCTGGCTTTGCCCTTGACCGGCCCGGCCTCTTCCTCCCCTGGCTGCACTGCCTCCTTTGGGGCATTGATGAGGTTTGGCTCCGTCAGTGGTTTGCAAACTTTACTTTTAGCAGAAGATGCTTAATTGAAAGAAGAGCTTACCTGGACCCCAGCTCAGTCTATAAAATGGACAAGCTCGAAGCTCTTCGGGCTGTTGCAGGAAGGCGGCCCTCACCCCGCCCTTGCAGCCCCGCCGTGCCAGAGAGATGGAACCAACAGCACCTTTATCATCAGTCAGGAGATTTCTGGGGGCCTGCCCGGGTCATGGGGGTCACCTCCGTTACTGAAGCCAGCTGACTCGGATGCTGGCCCATCTACAACCGGCTTCCCAGCACCTAGATTCCTGTGCGATTGAATCACCGGCACCAAAGCTTAGCCGAGGGTCACATAAACTGACCACTGCCCTCGGGACGCCCAGGCTCCAGAGCACCAGGACCCACTTGCAGATGCCTCTGCTCTCCACAGCCATGGCGTCCCCGCTTACCTGGACCCCGGGACCGGGGGAGGACGTGGCACACCCTGGCCCCCTGCTTGCTCAGGGCTCTGCCCAGGAGTGGACCGGGACCCTCGCCCCACTGGGCCCTTCTCCAGGAGCCTCAGCTCTCACACGGGGGAGCAGTCCCCGGTGATAGCAGAGAGAGAAGGGATGGGCGGAGGTCCGTGCAAGTCCCTGCCGGCCCAGGACGCGTCTTGAGAGCCTCTCCCTGGCACGGCGGGGTGACCTGGGGCTCACGCCACACTGGACCCAAAGGCCCACGGCCCCCAGAGGGCTCTGAACCTCGAAACCTGCCCATGGCAGACATCCCAGGGCAGAGGCCTGTGTGTCGCTCACCTTCCACGTGAGGCCACCGCCTGGTCACATGGCTGGTCAGGCGAGGGCAAGGCTGGGGTCCAGTGTTCAGACACAGCCCGAGTCCTTCCAGCCGCTGCCCACCCTGCCGAGCGTGAGGGAGCCAAGCTCTACTCCTGTGGGCCCCTCCCGCTCCCCTCTTGGACCCTGGCATCCAGCCCTGGGTGACCTGGTCTCGGCCTCTCCCTGAGATTCTCCTGCCCTGGGGGGTGGGGAGCAGGTGCAGTTGGGCCTCACCCCCCCTCTGCCCCCCGGTGGGAAGGGGAGAGTCTGCAGGGGGAGGACAGTGCCTGCGACTCTGAGGTCTCACGGGGACGGCTGCTATGACCTCGTGGTTCCTGGGCCCTTGGGAACTCGATGGCGGAGAAGAGCTGAATTCCAGGGGGTTCCTGAGATAGCCCCCCGCCACACACACGCAGGAGATGGGGATACAGGGCACGTCCTGTGTGGGAGGTAGGGGGTGGCTACACCGTGAGGTGGAGGGCTGGGCGGTGGGCCAGGGCCCCCAGGAGCCTGTCTGAGGCTGGGCCCCAAAGCCAGGGCCTGAGCTCGGTGGGAATGAGCCCACAGCCCTGCTCAGGGGCGGGTGCAGCTGTGGCAGACCCCCTCCCCGGTGCGACCCATCTTCCCACCTGCTCGCCTCCCCTCCACAGCCTGAGACCTAGAGGGAAGGAGCAGTCACCCCGTGACCCATAAATGACGGCCATGAGGCTGGGGTGAGGGGCGCTCTGGTGGGCAGCCCAGGAGGAGCCCTGGTGAGGCAGGCTGCCTTCTCTCCATCAGGTTTCAGAGAACCGTACCCAGCGAGGGACGAGGAAGGGGAGAAATGCGGGAGGGCAGGGGTGCCCCCTGGGGTGCTGACAGGAAGGGAAGGGACACGCGGCCACCGTGGAGGGTCTGGGATGCCATGGCCCTCGTGTGGCCTCGGAGCGTGGCGGACTCCAGTGGGGCTCAGTGCCCTGCTCCCCCAACCCCTCCTGTCTGGCCTGGGACATGCAGCAGGACGAGAAGGTCTGAACAGGCCACAGGCTCCCAGGGCAGGGCCCGTGGGCCCTTTGTTCCTCCCATGTCTGACCTGCCCTTCCCCTCCCGGAAGGGCCACCCCTCTTTCTCCAGCCAGGCGCACCGTGTAGAGCTGCGCCGGGGGTCTGCGGAGAAGGTCTCTGGGTGGACCCGGGGGGGGGGGGGGCGCGGACCAGAGTGGGGGCTAGAAATGCAGCTTGGAGGCAGCGGGGTGGGGCCGGGGGTTGGGGGTCATGGAGACCAGTGCCCCCGAGCGCCTGAAGGTCAGCGAGCGAGGACAGCGTCCCATCGCCAAGCTGTGCGCAGGTGTCCTCTGTTGAGCAGGGCCGCCCCCTCGTCCTGCACAGCCTCAGTCTTTGCTGCGTTTCCAGAGAAGCTGAACAGACCCTCCCCTCCACAGGGCAGCATCTCAGCACTCCCAGTCCTGCCAGGGTGTCTGGGCCCCAAGCCGTGGCTTAGGCACCCCGCTTGCCCTGCCTTCTCCTGGGGTGGGATGGTGGTGGGGAGATGCCAGCTAACAGATCCTTCAGGGGCACCCTGGGAGGGGGCAGGAGGTTACAGGGGGACCACGAGGACGGCCTGGACAGAATTGGGGTCCCTGGTTCCCAGGTTTCTGCTTCCCACAACAGAGACGGGCTGGGGTTCCTGGGTCCAAGGGCAAAACGTGTGCGCGTGGCCCCAGGGCCAGCCGGGCGCAAGGTGGCTGCAAGGAGGGAAGAAAGAGGGTGGGAGAGAGTTCTGCTCTGTCTCCGGAGATGAGGAGAGCGGGTCCCTGCCCTGGGGGGCCACTGAGGTGAGCCCAGGAGCTTGACTAGGACGGGTGGCAGAAGGCGGGGCAGGGGGCGGGTTGGGCAGCTGGAGAGAGAACCGGGACATTCCGTTGTTTCTTTACTGGTTCACTCTTTCATGCATTCATCCAGCATTATCTGACTCCTGCTCTGTGCCAGGTGCTGTGAACCCCAAGGGACCCCCCCCCAGCTGGAACCTGGTCTCCCCAGGAACCACTAATCATTATTTAAAACGTTTGCAGTTAACGTTTCTGAGTAAACAGTAAATCCCTTGGTCAGAGTTCAGAGGTACTGGGGCCTGTGCAGGGCCACGTCTCCTTCCGCGGGTGCCCCGCCTCCTGGAGGCCTCTTGAGGGCTTGTGCGTCTGTAGTGGGGCACACCTAGACCTGGACTTGCAGCCAGGACACACACACGTGGAGCTGTGCACACGCGCTGTCTGCATCCTCCGCATGTGCGCATGCCCGTGCGCGTGTGCGCACGGCGGCCCCGATTGCGGTTTCCCGCACACTTTCGCCCCAGTGCGCGGTATGTCCCGTGCGCACGTAGACGTGTGGGCACGCGGGTGTTCCCTTTTTTTGGGCCCAGAGCCCTCAGCCCCGGGTCATTTCACAGGCACGCAGGGCTGGCAGAAGGATTCCCTCCTGACGGGCAGGGTGGAACTTGGGGCCGAGGTTTCACCATGACATCCCCTGGATAGAGGATGCAGAAAGGAAAGAGCGTGCAAACTGCTTCTCAGTGCTGTCGGTTTTTTTTCAACTTTTCATCTTGAAGTGATTGCAGACTTTACCGAAGAGTTCCAGGAGACCCTTCTCCCCGCTGCCCCCAGGGCTGACGTGCTGCAGGGTACAGCGCCTTTGTCCACACTGACACCTACCCTGGTGGATCCTACTGACTAAACGACAGACACAGGACATGCTCCCCAGGACGGAACGTGCTGGGCCTCCAGGGTTCCCTCTGCCGTCTTCCCCCCTTCGCCCCACGGTACCCAGTGCAGGGTTTCCGTGCAATCCCACGCCACTCCCAAAGGCAGCACCCGCAGCCTCATTTTTGGTGTCCCGAAGCCAGGCTGGTCACGGCCCCTGACGCAGAGGACACCTGCCTGGCATCAGACAGAATCAGGGGCACAGGTGGTATCTCCTGGCCCCCCTGCCCCTCCATCGCCGCCGGATGGGCACCCCGTGCCCTGCGCCACAGAGAGGCTCTCCAAGCCCCCTGGGCGGCCCCCAGGACTCGGCAGGGCCTAAGCAAGCATGACCCCTGTGTCTGGACTCCTGGGGCTTCCAAACCGCCATGTCAGCCCCATGGGGTCCTGAGAACTTGTCAAAACACCGCCGATTTCTGCTTCCCAGCTTGGGGGCAGCTGTGCGTCTTGTCTGCTGGATTTCAGCTCCCGGGGCTGTCCTTCCACCTCAGCTCCTCCCGTGGCTCCAAAATGATGATTCTGAAGCCTTATTCATGTCACGGTGGGAGTGACATTCTCTTGTCGCTTCCTCCATCCTAAGCAGAAGAAAAGTCCCCCTAAGCAGTTACTTTGTACCATGTTTTTATGTCTGCAGATTTTGTCTTGTGTAGAGAGGCCTTCCTTACCCTGAGATAAGGAAATGTAATGGTCTCCCACGGGTCCTTTGAACATTCATGCTTTCATTGTATTTATATCTTTGACTTTTCTGGTGTGAAATGTGAGATCTATATCTAAGCTTTCCCCCAGTCAGCCCTAGCTGTCCCAACATCGCCTATCATACACCGAACAACCCAGGTCTCCCCACACAGGACGTGGTCCGCATGTTTGGGTTGATACCAGGAATGCCTCGTCCAGCATTTATCTGCTTGCACGCGTGATGGTACCACCTGCTTTTAATTATGATGCTTTAATTTAAACTTCTCCTTTTTTATTTAGAATGTTTTATTGGTGTTTTTTATTGGAATCACATTAATGTTTTAGATGAAGCTACAGAGAACTGACATCTTTATGATGTTGAATCTGTCTACGCAAGGGCATAGTCTGACTTTTTATTCATTCAAAACGTATCTGTGTAAAAATTTTCTTCACGTAGAACTTATTCCTTAGGATTTTATCAGTCTTGCTGCTATTTCAAGTGGGATCTTCTCTTCTATCTTCTACAATTTATTATTAGGGGTATTGATGAAAGCTACAGATTTCTATATATTATTTTTGTACTTAGTCATCATGCAGAATTCTCCTTTGGCTTATAACGATGTTCAGTTGATTTTATTTGTTTCTCCAAGTATGCAATCATATACTCTGAAAATAGTATTAATTTTACCTTTCTTTTTTCAGTTTGAATGCCCCGGGTTTCTTTCCTTTTCTCACCTGTGCAGCAGTGCCAAACAGTAGGGTGGATGGTGGATTTGTCTTGCTTTGGTCTTGGGGACAAAGATATGTATTTCCCCATCAAGCATGATGCTCGTGTGGGGCGGAGGTGTCTTTATCACGTGAGGGAGGGAGGTTTCCACCTATTTCTATTTCGTTACCTTTTTAAACTTTAAATGAGAATGAATGTTGCGTTTCATTAAACGTCTTCATCAAATCCACGAATTGGGTCAGTAAACTGCCCCCTGAAACAGGCCCTGCTTCTCATGCAGTCTGACGCTCCAAAAGTGCAAACAGGCTAGAAGCTGTTTGCTTGCATTTTATTTAGGATTTCTGCATGGGTCTTCATGGAACCATCTTTATGTGCAATATACGTTGGATTTTGACATCGGTATCACGCTTACCTTGGATCCAATCAGAACCTGTCTGTGTCTGTGCTCTAAAGCTGTGTGAATGATGTTGGAATGACCCGTTTTTCTTGGAGGGGGGTTGGGCAGAATTCCTTGGTTACACTGCCTGGGTCTCGTACTTTTTTGGAACATGGCTGCTTGACAAATTTCTCTTTTTCTTCTGGCAATTGTTCTATTTAGGTCTCTCCCCCAACCCTTGTTAGTTTTAGTAAATTATGTTTCCTAGGCTAGTGCTCATTTTGCCCATTTTCCACATTTATTTGCACAGAGTTTGACGAGGTAGCAAGTGCTATCTCGTTGCTGGAACTGCAGGGCCGCTGCTCTCAAGGGACCGCACTCCTGGAAGGTTCCTGTTTAAAAGTAGAAGGACTCGTCTGAGGTGGGGAAACGGGGGTCTCATGCACTGCCGGTGGGGGAGTGAAACGGCTGCAGCCGCTTTGGAAAAGTCCGGTAGTTCATTTAAAGGTTAAACATAGAGCTACCACATGACCCGGCAATTCCACTCCACTTGAGTATAGACTCAAGAGACATGAAATCACATGTTCCTGTGGAAACTTGTACATGGATGATTACAGCAGCATTACTCACCGCAGCCGGAAGGTGGAAACAACCCAAGAGTCCAATGACGGATGGATGGATGAACACAGCGCGGTCTTTCCACGCAACGGAATATTATTCGGCCACAAAAAGGGCTGGAGTTCTGCTCCGTGTCACAACATGAGCGAACCTGGAAAGCATTACGCTAAGTGAAAGAAGCCAGTCACACGAGACCACATGTTATGTGATTGCATTTATATGAAGTATCCAGAATAGACAAATCTAAAGAGACAGGGAGCAGATTTGTGGCTGCCGAGGGCTGGGGGGTGGGGGGGGGTGTGCGGAGTGGCTGCAAATGGGCATGAGGTTTCTTTGGGGGAGGGTGACGGTGTCCTACAGTTACATGGTGGTGTTGGTTGCACAACTCTGTGGATATGTTACGGTATGTAAATTACAGCTCAATAAAGCCATTAAAATGGGGGGGTGGGTGGAAAGTAAACAGCTTCAGCACACGTTCTTATCATCCTAACACGCAGAGACAAGCCGGGGGCAGGAGGGTGTAAGGGGTCATTTGAAACAAAGTGCGTTGTGCCCGACTAGGAACCTTGAGGGAAATGGACTCAAAGTGGCCTTTTGGAGACAAATCTCGTAGAATAATTTATTGAAGATTCAAACGAATATGTAGGGAGTCGGGCCCATTGCGATCCTCCACCGTCAGCCCTGCACCTCAGGCTTCAACTTTGTTAACGGTGTGGCGGGCAGACTCTCAGATACTCAGAAGGCTGCATTCTGGGCTTTCTCAACCTTGGCACGGCCGACATCCTCTGCGTAGGGCCTGACCCGTGCTTCGCGGGATGGTGAGCAGATTCCCTGCCCTCCGCCCACCAGACGCCAGGAGCACCCGAGTCGTGACAGTCACACGTGTCACCTCGTGACATCCACAACTGTCTGGAGAAGTGCCCGTGTCCCCGGTTGTGGGAGTCGGGTGGGAACCCGTCCCTGGCTGAGAACTGCTGCTGCGTCCTAACACAGCTGAGATCTTGCTGTAACTTCTGGAACCAAGGGGCAGCTTCCTCTGGAGACATGCACAGGCCGAAACTACCCCACCCTACGGGGGGACCGTTTATTCCCTCTACCAGCCAGGTTCCGGTGGCTTTTCTGCTAGTTTTTCACCATTAGGACAAAGGTTCCTGCCATATACATCCTTGCACAATTATTTCCTTAGAAAAAAATTCTCAGAAATGCAGGGTCAGAGGTCTGCATATGTTAACTTTGGACGCACGTTTCCAGAAGTCCTCCAGGAAGAGTTTGTCACAGCTCCCAGCGTGTGGAGGTACTCAGGACAGCAAGACACTCTGGGCAAGCATTAGTAACTGTGCGTAGCCAGTCTGAATTTTGGTTACCTTATTCAGGAAATAAAGCACAGCATCTGACTGAAAAGAGCAGTTTCATAGCAAGAGATCACATGGGGTGGTAAAACGCCATTTTGTAAACCTCTTCTTGAGTTTTTTCCGTCTTTGATATGCGGAATTGTTTCCCACCTCTCAGACGCTTTAATTACTCAGGGTTACTTCGACTTTGTGTGTTTTGGAAATAGCTATCATTTTAATCTTCCCTGAAAACGGCGCACAGAGAAAACTTATCAGTTCAATGCACGGCTCCTGAGCGCCCACGGTGCACCGCCTTGTGGGGGCTCCACATTTTGGAAGGAAGTTTATCACAAAGCGAAGGAGATCATGGTCTGATTCTTCTCCCTCCCCAGTTGTATCTCAGCTGCTCGCTGTGTCGTGTCCCAGCCGTGGTTGTGCACGCGGGGGGCTCACACCCACAGCGCTGCGTCCACGCTGCCCATTCCCTCCAGGCGCTGCCCACCGGCTCCCCCTTGCCTGGGAGCTGGGGCCAGGGTGGGGGCGGAGGCTGGGACGCTGAGCCAGCCCAGGACAAGGGATGCCCTCGGCGGAGGCTGCGAAGAGGCAGGAGGGCGGGGAGACCAGGAAGGACGGGTGAAGGTGGGCTCGCGCGGGTGTGAGGCTGAAAGGTGAGGCTTAGGGCGAGGGGTTCTGGAAGAGGGGAGACCCAGGTGCGTGGGGCGGGGGGGGGGGGCGTATCTTCGGGGAGCTCCTTCTCCTCGGCCTGGGGCCCCTGCCTTGCCCACAGAGGGCTCCTGGGGTGTGAGGGGCAGAGTCCGCTTTGGCTGGGGAGACTGCCTGAGCCACTGGGCTCGTCTGACCCCCAGGCTCTGATTAAACGCCTGTGCCCAGGGCGGCCTCTGGGAGACAGCCGGGCCCCTGCCCACAGGCTCCAGGCTGTACTGTGGGCCGGCGTCTCGGGGTCCCTGACCGAGGGTGGGGATGTGTCCCTCGTGGTCCAGGAGGCCGTAGAGGTGCAAAGAGGGAGCCTGTGCCCATCCGCAGCGGGCGCTCTTGCGGAGCTGGGGTGTGCCCGGACTCCAGGTGCCTGGTCAGCCTCCCGGCCGCCAGAAACCACGCTGAGCTGCCCCCTGCGCCCACCCCTGGCCCCCCAGCCCTCTCTGGCCTTGATCTTATGCTCACTTTTCCTGAAGTGTGAAATCGACGTGTCCGGTGGGTGAGTTTTCACAAGCAGGAAACACCCGTGAGACCAGCACCCAGACTGAGATGCCGAACACAGCTGAGCCCTTCCCAGGCACGCCCCGCCCCCTGCGGGTGATGCCGCCCTGGCCCCAGGGCTGCACTTACTTAGGGGAAGCAAATAGCACCAGCTCTCGGGCTTCCTTGGTGGCGCAGTGGTTAAGAATCCGCCTGCCAGTGCAGGAGACACGGGTTCGAGCCCTGGTCTGGGAAGATCCCACATGCTGCAGAGCAACAAAGCCCGTGTGCCACAACTACTGAGCCCGCGTGCCTAGAGCCCGTGCTCCGCAACAAGAGAAGCCACTGCAATGGGAAGCCCACGCACCACAACGAAGAGGAGCCCCTGCTTGCCGCAACTAGAGAAAGCCCACGTGCAGCAACGAAGACCCAACGCAGCCAAAAATAAATTAGTTAAATAAATAAATTAAAAACAAACAGCACCAGCTTTTGGCTTCTCCTCCTCCTTCACCTACTCTGACAAATCCCCCCAAATCAGTGGCTAAAACAACACACTTTCATTCTCTCCCAGTTCTGGAGGTCAGAGGTCCAAAATCACTGTGTCTGCAGGACTGGTTCCTTCTGAAAGCTCCAGGGGAGAATCCGTTCCTGGCCGTTTCCAGCTTCTAGAGGCACCTGCATCCCTTGGCTTGTGGCCTCCTCACCCCATGTCTGATTCCTTCTCTGACCCGGCGGCCTCCCTCTTACAAGGACCCACGTGGTAACAGTGGGACCACAGGGGCCTCCACTTAATCCCATCAGCAATGTCCTTTCTCCAGTAAGGGGACACGATCACAGGTTCTGGGGCTTAGGACATGCATGTCTCAGGGGCAGTATGCTGTCATCCCTTGGGGGCTGCTACCAGTGCCTTCTTGCCCCTGCATGGGGGGCACGTGGGCTGCTGTCTGCTGGCGACACCCTGGGGGTAGAACGGCTGGATCAAAGGCCTGTGTATGTTCAGCTTCCAGGCCTGAGCCTCTCGAAGGCTGGGGGCTGGGACTCTGGCACCCAGACATCGTGCTGCCCAGGCCTCTGCCCCTCCCGGTGTCCCCTCCCTCCCAGCCTTTCCACACCCCCAGGGTCAGCCTCTGGCCTCCCTGCTGGGCACGAGGCAGGGCGTCCAGATGGCAGGTGATTGCCCTGCCCTGGGCAGTCAGACAGAGGCCCAGGACTCACCCAGCCAGGGACCCCAGCCATCTCAGGTCCTCGTCTACAGATGAGGGGCCGTGGGCAGGGGGTCTCAGAGACCCTTGGGTGCTGCAGTCAGACGAGCACAGACTGTGCGCCTGTGGCTGTCCCCACGTGGGCGTGTGTGTGTGTGCGTGTGTGTGTGTGTGGTCAGCGCTGGGGGGCGTCCACATCCACACACACGGGGCCCCTCCGGGGCAGGCACAGGGTCCCCTGGCCACTCCCTGAAACGTGTACTTGAGGCCCCGCGTGTGCTCCTGGGAGTGTCCACTCAGACGGGCTGGCAACGCCCCCCCTGCCCCGCCCCAGCAGCGGCTCAGCGCCCTGAGGAAGCACCCCCCGCCCCAGGGAGGGTCGCTGCACCTCGTCCAGACTGTGGGCCTGAGCAGGGGTGGTGCTCGGGGGCTGGGGCGCCCTCCCTCCCGGGGCAGGCTGGTTGCCTGGCAGCAGGCAGGCACTTGCAGGGCAGCTCGGCCCTCGTGCCCCAGCCTGTCTCCCTCCGCCCGCAGCCTGGCCCCTTTGATGCCTGCGTCCTAGGTCTGGCCGGGCCGGGCCCTGTCTGGGCAGGCACGACAGCCCTACCTTCGGGCTGTGGGTCCGGAGGGCAGGGGTGTGGGTGCAGCCCTGCAGGGACCAGGGCTGGGCCTCCTGCCTGTTGCCTGGCCTTAGCCTCTGCCCCTACCAATTCAGACACCTCTCTCCTTTGATCTCGGGTCCCTCCACCCACTGCCCTCAGTCCTCAGATGGAGAAACGGAGGCCAAAGACGGGAACTCACGTGTGGAGAGTGGGCAAGGGGCCTGGGGCAGGGGTCTCCGGCTCCCGGCCTCACCTGGGGGACAGCATGCCTGGCCCTTCCTGTCACTCCCTCTGCTTTCCTGTCCACGAGGCCAGCTGTCCCGGCGGTGGCCAAGCACGGCTTGCACCAGGAAGGGGAGCATCTCACGGAGTGTGGTGTCCACTGAAGCCAGGTGCCGGGCTCTGGAGAGAGGGGCTGCGGGCACCTGCGTCTCGTCGCGGTTCCAAATCTGAGTAGTGCTGGAAGTGAGACTGTCCCCCGAGTGGGGCCACCCTCCCGCAGGGCGTTGGCGGGCATCAGTGTCTGCTGTCCAAACTGGCCTGGTCGACCCTCATCTTCCAGACCGGGCTCCTTGGACCTGGGCCATCCTCGGAGCCATGTCCCCGTGAAAGGGCGCGGGGACAGCGGTCTCAGCCCCACGGCCCATGCGGCTGGCTGTGCCCCGCGGCTGCGCGGTGGCCAGAGCCTTGGCGGGGCGGGAGGCCGGCGAGTGCCGTGACCACTTTGTCGGAGCAGGACGTTCAGTGGGTGCGAATGAGGGCTCCGTCCTCAACCCCAGGACACAGGGCCGGCCTGGCCACGTCCTGCTTCATCAGGCCCTGGCTGCCCTGTGTTGGGAGGTGGGGGGAACACTTCCTGTGGCTCAGGGCTTGGGAGGTGGGTCTGAGTCTCCTCCCATCTCTGTGTCTCTGTGCTTCCACATGTGTGTTAGCGGTGACGTGAAATGCAACATGTAAACTTCTGGAGGGACTTCTAAAGTACTGCATAAAAATAAAGAAACTGGGAGACAAAGAAGTTAGATTAGAAAACCCACATATTATCATAAACGTGTGTATTTCAGAAAACATGTCAGCAGAATGAGGTCACTGCCAGTGGGAAAGGACACTTGCGGCCTGTAGCAACTGTAGGCCGTGGGTCCAACAGGGAGAGTCACACCGCGTTTCAGCAACAGGGACGGACGCAGGCAGAGTCCACGCAGGAGTGCCAGCGGCCTCAGTGTGAGAAATGGTGTGGTCTCATTTTTAACTAGAATCATCACAGATGTTCCAAATTGTATTAACGGCGATTTCTGGAGGCTTTTAATCTTTTTCTCTGCTGTTATACATTTTTGAAATTTCTAAATTTCCTGTATTTGCTTTAAAATCAGAGAAAGGAGGTAGGGCACGTGTGGGGCGAGGTGTGTCCACCTGTCCCCCGGCACCGTCTGAGCCGCGAGTCTGTGGACCAAAGGGCCTGGGAGCGCGCGGGGAGCACCTCCTGCGGGCCAGGTGTGATCGCACATCTCCCGTGGGGACACTTCCCCGGGCCGGATCACGTGGGATCAGGCCCAGCATCCCACCCGGGGCTCCGAAGCCCGAGCCCCTTCCTCCACTGTTACCCACAGGTGTTCACACTCCTGCGTGCCCCTCAGACTGAGGGTCAGCCTCGTCCTGCGGAGCCTGTGTGTCTAAGGCCGGGCGTGGCCTGGCCAGGGGGGCCCCGAGGTACTGAGACCCCGACTCCAGCTGCGTCTTCCCCCTGGCGTGCGCTCGGCCAAGAGCTGGGGTCCACAGTCCCGGGCTGGGCTGGCCCCTCTCCTGGCTGTGGCTCATTGGCAAGTCGCAGGACTTGAACATCCCTTTCCTCCTCTGTAGAAGCAGTTGGTAACATCCACTGTCTCGGGAGGTAGTGGCAACTGGATGATGTGTACAAGTCAGAAAAGGGGGTGCCGTGCCTGGCCTGGGGTCAGGGCTTCTCAGACAGTGAATCCATTAGGAATTGCACGTGGCTGCTAGTAATGGACCTCTGACTACAGTGACAAAAACATTCGGAGCTGACTTTCTCGAGCAGAAGTTTGGGGGCCGTGTGGCAGTTCCAAGGTCTCATCAGCGGCCAGGGCTCCTCTGTGTGGCTGCTCTGCCATCCTGAGCACAGAGCTTCCAGGCTCATGGCTGCCCCATGGTTGAAAATGGTTGCTGGGGCTCCCTCCTTCACGCCTGCATTCCAGGTAAGAGGAAGGGACAGGCCCAGGGCAATGGGGACCTTCTGAGTTGAGTTGGCCTTCTCTCTGGAGCTCTCCTGGAAGCCCTTTGGCATGACTTTTGCTTCCATCTTGTTGGGTCCCTCGAGCTGCAAGGAGGCTGGGAGACGTCTTTACACTGCTGCCCCATAAAATCAGAGCGCTGTACTGAGGGTGGAGGGAGGGTGGATGTGGGGGGCAGCGAGCAGTGTCTGTACAGCTGCTATTATCACCTGCGAAGTGCCCCACACAGCACTGGGCGTGGCGGGCTGTCAGGGCTCCGAGGGACGCAGTGGGTGCAGCCTGCCAGGATGGTGGTGGCTTCCTGGGGCCACGGGTGCTGGGGAGGCGGGAGCTGGGGGAGCGGGGCTTTGGGCACAGAGACTCCTTTAGTCCTCACTGGATCCCGAAAGCCAGCAGCGCTGTCCGCTGCGTGACGCAGACGAGATTTGGAGAGGTCCAGCTTCTGGCCTGAGCGATTCACCTGGTAAGTGGTGAGCTGGCATCTCCCCAGCCGGCCTGACACCACATGCAGCTCTCGCCACAGCCTCCCTGCCCCCTCTGCCCACAGTTGACCATGACCACGGCTCTGAAGAGGGGCTCTCAGCAGAGTCCCAGCCTGGCTGCTCCCGCCCCTTGGCAGACTTGGAGGGGCCACTGGGCGAGTCTGCCTCCCCTCCTGGGCTCCAGGCGGGGGTGGGGCCTGAGGCCACCAGCTGTCCTGCCCCTGCAGGGTGGGCGTCTGGGGAGCAGGTCCCGGCTGGAGCTCCCGGCTCCCAGGGGCTGAGCAGGGCTGGCTGGAGGACAGTGCCTGGGTCTCCTAGGGGTCTGTGGAGAACTGAGTGGCCGGGGCTGGAGGGCCTGTCAGGAGGACGTCTGGACGCAAGTGGAGGGGTGGTGCCTGCCTGGCCTGCCCGCCCGAGGCCTCACAGGGCGCCCACGGAGCGGCCCCTGGGGCTACATGATGTGGGCCCGGCCCTGACCCTCGGGGCACCTGTCTTCTTGCCCTGGCTCCTCGACGTCCCTTGGCAGAGCTGGCCCCGCGCGCTCTGAACCTCCCCGACCAGCCTCCTCCTGAGCCTCAGGCGATGCCAGGCCTCCACCCGTGGTGTCCCTTCCGGGCTGCAGCTTTGTGTGTGTTTCTGTGCCCCTGTCTGTTGTAAAAGTGACACAAACACGGCTACAGAACATCTGGAAAAGACAGAAGAGAAAAACAAGCAGCCTGGCACCAGCAGGGCTGGCATTTTGGGGTATTTACCGCCAGTCCTTCGCCCTGACAAGGCTCCTTTATTCTGCTCCTGTGGGTGACAGGGGCCCAGCACAGCTCCGAGGCCTCCTTCCTCAGCGTCGGTGGACAGAGCCCAGGACCCATCCGGGTCTGGCTGGTCACACCCTATTTTTAGCAGCTCCCGGGGAGCTGGGGCTTCAGGGAGTGAATGTGAGCGATGGGGCTGGAATCCCCCAAGTGGTTCAAGATGTCAGGGGGGTTAGGGAGGGACGCGGGGCTGGCATTTCCTGTGCTTGCTTTGAAGATGTGCAGACAAAGGATGGACTGTGGCCGTGGGCGGAGGGACCCGCCGCCTGTCTGGCCTCTGAGCCGGGATGCGCAGGGCAGGGGAGGGCTACTCACCCAGGAAGGACCTGGCGGGGACCAGCAGGGGGGACGTTGTCCGCGGGCCCTTCGGGCAGGGAGCCCCGGATGGGAGAGCGCTCCCTCCTGGCCAGCTGGGGGCCCCCGCTGCGGCGACGGCCACCCTCCGGGCGCCCTCCTGGGGCCGGTGGGGTGATGATTTCCCAGACCTCTAACTGCACCTGGGTCTCCCCAGGAGCCTGTCAGTTACCTCAGCTCCCCCCTCTCCCACCGTCACCCCTGACCCAGGCCGGGAGGGTGCCAGCCCTGGGGCACTTGCTGACCCCTCCACAAGCACCTGATCGGTCACCTTCCCAGCTGCCCAGGTGGGGAAGGGGCTGCCAGGAGAGGTGCCCCCAGAAGTTCTTCCAGCAGCTGCCCCCATTCTACCGCAGTTCAGCAAACCCGCCTTGTGTTGGGCGCTGTCAACAGCTACACACACGTGGTCCCCCCTTCACTGAGCTGATGCTGTCACAAAGGTGGGGTGCCCTCCCGGGTGGGACCCGGGCCTACGAGCTGACTGGGCAGGACGGCGCCATGGGAAGTAGAGATAGCGCTGTGGGCAGGCGGGTGGGCGCAGGCACAGAGCCCCCCGGGGGACTGCCTGTTCTCACTGACCGTGAGGACAGCCCTGTGCCCTAATGGCCCTGCCAGGCCCCGCCCTGCCGCCGGCTCTCAACACCCCTCCCCTTGAAGATGGTAAAGGCGGCACTGCAGATCCTTTGGAGGGTGAGGGCTTCAGGGTGAACGCCCTGAGCTCCTTCTCCCCTTGGTCACTCGCTGGGGGCAGGAGACAGAACAGGTGAGCGGAAATAAGAAGAAAAACCAATTTCTTAATGAAATCTGTCCACCACTGCATGCTTGTGCCCCAGCTCCTGCCTGTGGGAATTCTAGGGGGGCTGCCGCTGGGGGGGGCGCCTCAAGGTGAGGGTGTCCGGGGGGTGAGGGGGCCTGTTCTGGAAGTGGGTGTGGCCCCGGGGCAGGGAAGGTCCAGCCTGGACCTTGTCACTGCGGCCCTGGCCCACGGCCCTCCTGCTGCTGGGCCCTGAGCGTGCTCACTCCCGGGCAGCCCTGCTTCTAGAAGGAGTGAGGGCAGAGCCGCAGAACCCGGGTGCTGCCTGCCTGGGCTGAGCCCACGTGGCCTGGGGTGCTGGGACCCACACCCCTCTTTCCCCTGAGGCCCTGTGAGGCCTTGGGCTGCGAAGCTGAGCAGGGGATATCCAAGGTCCAGTAGGCCCAGCCCTGCTCTCGCTCGTATGGGGCGGGGGTACCCCGTCAGCTGCCCGGGGTTTGCTCAGCCCATCCCTCTGGGGTGAGGGTCCTCAATCCCGGAGACAGAGAGGGCAGGTCCGAGGACCCGGGCCCTGGCTGGCCTCCTCAGACCTGATGTCCAGGGGAGGGAGAGATTGTGAGCTGTCTCTGACCACGTTTCTGCCCCCAAACGTGATTGTTGAACCACATTCCGGAGCCCTGCACGCCATCCATTGCTTCGTATGAAACCTCCCCTGACTCCACCTTCGTAAACTGGCCCCAAGCCCCCTGGCCTCTGCGGGGGGGCAGCGCCCCTGGCCTCACGTCTCCCTAGGGCGGTTCTGTGGAGCCCCCAGTCTGCCGCAGGGCTGGGCCTGGGCCGGGCCTCTGTCCTGCACACCCTGTGTCTGCAAGTCCCCCTGTCTGTGTGGGGCTGGCCTCCACCATGGGCAGGACCAAGGATCTTGCCTGAAGACAGAAATCCAGCTCAGAGGAGCTCAGTGATGGAGAAATGAGTGTCACATGTGAGACCAAGCTGCCTGCCGAGTGAGCTGTAAGTCACCTCTCCAAGCCCTGGTGGCTATGTGACCTCGGGGCGGTTTGGGGCAGAATCAAGGCAGCGAGAAGATCCCTAACTCACCTGGAGCCAGAGGAAAGCCCAGAGACCTCGCCTTCACCTGGAATCCTGGAATCTTGAGTTCAAGGCTTCCCACCCAAGCAAGTGGGCTCAAGCCCCTCTTGCTGCAACCGAGGTCAGAGGTCAGTATCTGGGTTGTGGGCCACGAGGTGTGAGGCCTGGAGCCGGGCGAGGCGGCCACGGTGAAAGGGCCGGGGGTCCGGGCATGCAGGGGAGCCGCTCGAGGCCCTGCAGGGAACAGGCAGGGCTGGCTGTGCAGCTGGGAAGGTTCACCGCGGAGATGGGCGGAGGTGGATGAAAGGGCCACCCAGCAGGAGGCCGCTCAGCGCCCTTGACCCCGGGCAGGACGAGGAAGTGCTGCTGCTGCCCCCTCCCTGGGGCTGCGCTGGGCCAGCCTCCCCCCCAGCTCACGGTCACCCACCCTTGTGTACGTCCCTGCCCCCTTCGGGATTCTGCAGGGCCACCCCTGCTGGCCCCTGGGGTCCCAGCTCTAGAGTCCCCAGCCAGCCGCTGCACCCGCCGCACCCCGCCTGCTCCAGGCCCCGTGTTACTGTGTTTCCTGTGTCCTTTCCTTGTAGATAGCTCAGCATCCCCCCACCCCTGCCTCACATACTTGAGGGTGAGATGCAGGTACTTTCTGGCACCTTTCTGCCCCACCCACGGATGTGTCTGCAGCTCCTGGGGCCAGGGTAGCCTTGTAGAAGGCCTAGCTCAGCTGGTCTGGCTCAGCTAGTGTTTATGGAGTGAAGGGCAGGGAGCAGAAGGGAGGGGAAGGGGCAGGGGCAGGAGAGAGAGCAGAGGGGAGGGGAGGGGCAGGGGAGAGAGCAGAGGGGAGGGGAGGGGCAGGGGAGAGAGCAGAGGGGAGGGGAGGGGCAGGGGCAGGGGCAGGAGAGAGAGCAGAGGGGAGGGGAGGGTCAGGGGAGAGAGCAGAGGGGAGGGGAGGGGAGGGGCAGGGCGGGGAGGGGAGGGGCAGGGCAGGGAGGGGAGGGGAGGGGCAGCAGTGTGCCGGGAACAGCCCGCTTCCTCTGTGGTTCCGTGGCCTCCTTGGGTGGGGATGGGTGAGTGGGTGGGTCGGGCCCCCGGCCAGGGAAGGGCCTCTCCCAAGGAGACCACCTGCTGGGAGGGACCGCCCACGGAGAGCCCAGTGCCCTCAGCCAGGAGCCCCGGGGCCTGGGCTGGGGTCCCTCCCCCACCCTTGGGCCCTGAAGGGGCGTCCGGGCAGCACATGCAGAGGCCAACTCCAGCGGGGCCACACCGTAGCCTGCTGCAGGGCCAGATGCTCCTGGACACGGCTGGCTGCATGTCCCCGGGGGCTGGGGCGTCGGGTCTTGTCGACTCTCTGCACTCTGTGTGTCACTTCTGTGGGTGGAGGCTGCGATCCCATCAATGAGCTGCCCAGGTCACTCCGGCGTGTCCCTATGGTGGTGCTGAGGGTCAGAAGACCCAGGACCCTTGTTGGGGCCCCTCAGCACGTCACCCCCAGTCACTGAGGCTGCAGAAGTCAGTGTCGGTGGGGAGGGGCGAGACCTCCGGCCTTAGAAGCCCCCTGGTTGCTCAGCGTGGGTTCTAGTATTAAAGCAGAAACTCTAGAGTCCCAGCGCCCATCACATGTCCAGTGTAGACCCCACTGGCCCTCAGAGGGGGCGGGAGGGCCTCGCCCCTCGCAGCACCAGCCTCACCCCAGGAAGCCCCCTTCCTAACACACCTCAGTCCTGGAGTCGCTTGTGACCTCGGTCTGTTCCCTAAACTGAAGGGGAAACGGTGCTTTCCCGCTTTGCAGTCTCCGGCTCTGCAATGTAACTTTCAGATCCGTTAAGCTGTTCAAGACTAAAGATCTGGATAAAATACATTCCGTCTACAGGACGTCAGCTTCTGGGATTCAGGAACACACAGCTGTGGGACCAGATGCTGCACATTTTAGACTTTTTATGAGGCAATTTCTAACGGTGGCGACACCGCCCTGGGGGTATTTGTGATGCCGCAGCCCTGTGGCCTCTGGTCAGGTGAGGGCCACGGGCAAGGAACTGGACGCCCCCTTGACCCTCCCTGGGGTGACCACAGCAGACAGAAGCTTCCAGAAAGCCCCTCCCCCCGCTGCTCAGGCTTGTCCTGGACACTGAGAGGCTCGTCTCCCTCAGGGTGCTGCTGGTCTGCCTGACGGCTCCTCCTCCTGTGCCTGGACGCCTGGTGGGTTGGCGGGGTGGACCCTGCAGGACCTCCCTGGAGATGGCAGGGGGCTGGCTCACCCCTGGCCCGCCCTGCTCAGCATTCCCGCAGCCGAGGTCCTTCCCCAGAGACAAGCCCCCCCCCCCCAGAGCCGTCACAGCAACTCACCAACGTCAGGCCACATGGTGTGGGAGTCTCCCAGGCCCCGACAGGGGCTCAGAGCCCATGGAGTCGTGCAGCGCTCCGCAGCTCTCCTCCCCCAACTCTGTGGGCCTCGATCTTATAGAACAAGTCTGCTGGCTCTCCAAGCTCCCTTCCCTGGTTGCAACTGGCGGACTGGGGAGCTCTGACCGGCACCCCCAAGGAAGCGGAGGGCTCTGCAATCTTTGAGGATGCAGGATGCTCATCCCTACGTGTTCTGTCTGGCCACACCGAGGCCTCTGTGGCCCTGCTGCCCGTGGTCAGCAGGCAGCCAGGCCTGGTCTCTGGGATACCCTTGGTCCCTCGGGGGCCCCTCTCCTGGGCAAGCCCGCCCTCCCCCACGGCCTCCAGGACAGCCTGCTGCTGAGGACTCCCTCGCTGTCCACACATCTCCCTAGTGGCGGCCGGGATTTCTCCCCAGACGCCCTCAGGGGAGCCAGCACCCCCGGGACCCCAGAGGAGCCCTCCTCCCGTCCGACCCCAGCTCCTACCTCATGTAGGCCAGGTCATCTCTG
The DNA here is from genome assembly GCF_028021215.1 of Eschrichtius robustus. Lineage (NCBI taxonomy): Eukaryota > Metazoa > Chordata > Mammalia > Artiodactyla > Eschrichtiidae > Eschrichtius > Eschrichtius robustus. The sequence continues at coordinate 1,252,143 of NC_090828.1, forward strand.
TCTGCTCACTGCTTAGCCCCCGGGCTGGCCCTGCCCCCGACCCTCTCTACGCTGTGGCCAGACAGGTCCTCCCCAAATGTGCTGAGTCCTGGGCCTGGGTCACCCTCGGGATGGAGCCCAGTGTTGACCCTTCGTAACCCGGGCCAGCGCAGCCTGACCTCCTGGCCCCCCACCCTAGTCTGAGGCTTTGTGGACCACTCAGGGCGCCCCGAGGGTCCTGCCTTTCCGCCGCCCTGGCCCGGTGAACACCACATTCCTCGTTGGCGGTTTGGTGGCTGGGCCAGCCCTCTGGACACGTTGCTTGGCGCTGAGCTCCCAGGTCACGGCTCTGACGACCCCGCGGGAGGTCTGGGCGAGTCGGTCCCTCTGCCTGCCTCCGTTTTCCTGTGTGTCCGCTGAGGAGGCCAGAACCCTGTTTTGCTAGCTGTTGTCCGGGGTGGAAGGTGCTGGCCGTGCTGGGGTTTGGTCTGTGGAAGGTGTGCAGCTCTGGCTGCCTTTGGTCACGTCTTCGATCCCGGAAGGACCTGCCTGTGGGCTGGGTGAGAGGGTGTGAAGGGGAGGTCGGCCAGCAGCCCCTGCTGGGAGGGGCCCACGTCCCATAGGAGGAACAGGTGCTCCTGACCTTCTAGGGCTCGTGCCCTGCCCCATCTTTCCCTGAGCCTGAGGAAGCCTCCCATTGTGTGTTCAAAATGGGCATAGTGCCCAGGGCCCCAGCGGATGCAGAGGAGCCTAGATGGCAGTGAGTCAGGAGGTGTTCCTTAGGGCTCCCACTCTGGGCGCCACCCCCCCCCAGCCCCCGCCTCCCCAGTCGGGCCACAGCCAACAGGATCATGGGAGCTGTCTCGGTCAGAGGCCTCCGGACAAGCTTTCTCCAGTGGAGAAGACTTCTGGGGTCCCTTCCAACTCTGGGGTTCTGGAATTGCGGACATCATGACTCAGCAATTGAAGATGAGTCAGGAGCTGTGAGATTTATAATTTAGCCATTTTCGATCGCATGACTCAACTATTTTAAAGTCCTAGGATTCATCAATCTCGAAATGCTCGAGTGGATATTAAACCTCCTTTATTCATAATATCCAGATAGGACTGAAATTTGAATATCCTGATTGAAACGCCAAGATTACATATATCTGTGACTTCAAGTTATTTGACTGTTCTAAGGATAACAGAGCTGCACAGAAATCTTTTTTTTTTAAAATTTTATTTATTTATTTTTGGCTGTGTTGGGCCTTCATTTCTGTGCGAGGGCTTTCTCTAGTTGTGGCAAGTGGGGGCCCCTCTTCATCGCGGTGCGCGGGCCTCTCACTGTCGCGGCCTCTCTTGTTGCGGAGACAGGCTCCAGACGCGCAGGCTCAGTAGTTGTGGCTCACGGGCCCAGTTGCTCCGCGGCATGTGGGATCTTCCCAGACCAGGGCTCGAACCCGTGTCCCCTGCATTGGCAGGCAGATTCTCAACCACTGCGCCACCAGGGAAGCCCCCAGAAATCTTAGTTTAATTGTTAGAAGTAATATGTTAATGTTTATCAAGTACGTGTGTGTTTTTATACTTCTGCTGTAGACAAATGCAAAAGAGTAGTTCAGTGATTAGGAGCAAAGATTTTTAGTGTAAAATACGAGAGACGCAAGTAGAAAAGAAGTTGATTAAAAATCCTTACTATTGGGCTTCCCTGGTGGCGCAGTGGTTGAGAGTCTGCCTGCCAATTCAGGGGACACAGGTTCGAGCCCTGGTCTGGGAAGATCCCACATGCCGCGTAGCAACTGGGCCCGTGAGCCACAACTACTGAGCCTGCGCGTCTGGAGCCTGTGCTCCGCAACAAGAGAGGCCGCGATAGTGAGAGGCCCGCGCACCGCGATGAAGAGTGGCCCCTGCTTGCCGCAACTAGAGAAAGCCCTCGCACAGAAACGAAGACCCAACACAGCCATAAATAATAAAATAAATAAATAAATAACATTCCCTTAAAAAAGAAAAAATCCTTACTATCAGGCTTGAGTTGTATCAGGATGAACTCATTCTTTTTTCTTTTCAAACAGATGTGTTTCCCAGCTCACTGCCCAGAAAAGGCGGGAAGCCGTGACAGCTGATGGCGGGAGCACACGCGCCCACATGTGGGTCTGGACAGAGCCCCACCGATGGGAGCCCTCAGGGATCTTTGGTGAAATGGCCAAGTCCAGGTCTGGGGCAGGGAAAGCGTCTGCCGTGTTGTTTTAATAACAGCTTTGTTGAGAAACGATTCACATGCCATGTAACTCACTCAAGTACAGTGTGCAATTCACTGGCTTTTAAGTATGTTCACCCAGTTGCGCAACCTTCACCACTATCCAATTCCAGAGCCCCTCGTCACCCCAGAAGGAAACCCCCACGGCTGGCGGCTGCTACTCCCCACCCCCGCCCCGGGCCACCACGCGTCTGCTGTCCCTCTCTGCACACTTGCACGTTCCGGACATATCGTGTCGATATGGGCTTCAAGGCTGCCTGCTTTCCCTGAGCACATGGCATATGCAGGAGGTTGTTTTCAAAGATTGCCCTCCACCACCCAGTTCTTCCAAGAGCTCCTTTGTTGCTTCTCCCTTCAGGGCTGGGGTCTCCTTCCTGTTCCCCTTGCCTCTGGGTTGGCCTTGTCCCCCACAGCACTTGGTGGAAGCCACTCAGTGTCATAACATTCCTGTGGCCTCTGATGGGCCCCAGGGCCAGCAGACCCCGGCAGGCAGCGTCCTGCTTGTGGGTGACACTTGCGAGTGCCACTGAGGCCCTACAAACCCGAGTCCTCTTCATCCCCCACCGCCACCAGCTTCTTCAGGCCCACAGTGGCCTTCGGAGTGGGCCAGCCTGGTCCTTTGAACTCTTCCAGCCCATAAGCTCAGGCAGTGTAAACTGGCAGCCCCAGGTCAGCCAGGCCAGCCCAGCCCGGCCAGCCCAGCCCAGCCCAGCTCAGCCCAGCTCAGCCTAGACCAGCTCAGCCCAGCTCAGCCCATCTCAGCCCAGACTAGTTCAGCCCAGCTCAGCCCAGCCCAGCCCAGCCCAGCTCAGCCCAGCCCAGCCCAGCTCAGCCCAGCCCAGCCCAGCCCAGCCCAGCCCAGCTCAGCCCAGCTCAGCCCAGACCAGCTCAGCCCAGACCAGCCCAGCTCAGCCCAGCCCAGCCCAGCCCAGCTCAGCCCAGCCCAGCCCAGCACAGCCCAGCACAGCCCAGCCCAGCCCAGCTCAGCACAGCTCAGCCCAGCTCAGCCCATCTCAGCCCAAACCAGCCCAGTCCAGCTCAGCACAGCCCAGCCCAGACCAACTCAGCCCAGCTCAGCCCAGCCCAGCCCAGCCCAGACCAGCCCAGCACAGCTTAGCCCATCTTAGCCCAGCCCAGGCCAGTCCAGCTCAGCCCAGCCCAGCCCAAGTCCTGTTCTTCTCCTACAGGAGGACGCGCTTTGTGGGCTGGAGCTGGGCCATCAGAGAAGCGCATGTGGGGCCGGGGGCAGAGCCAAGAGGCCTCGCCAGGCTGTGCAGCTGAGGGCCTGACCCAGAGGAGCCTCGGAACTGGTACGGGAGGCAGGGCCAGGTGCTGGGCCGAGGCCGGTGGTGGGATACGCAGTGCATCATAGGTTTCTGTTGGTACAGCCCTCAGGTCAGCACCTGCCCTCTGCGGTGCCCACTGCACGTCTCCTCCCACCTCTGCGCCAGCCACGATGGGTGTTTGCACCACGGAAACTGGCAATCGGGCAAAGCAGCCTGTCCCCCTCTGAGAGCCCACCGCTGAGCATTAAGCCACAGACTGCCAGTTTAACTGGTTTACTGAAAATCAGGGTGGGATCAGTGTTCCCCCCAGAACAGTGCCTGCCCCAAGTCCTCACGGGCTGCAGGGCGTGCTGGAGGGGGAGAGGAAGGCCACACCCTAAGGGAGTGGGCATTGGGAGCGCCCTTGGGTGGCCCTGACCCTGGGCCTGCTGCAAGCCAGGTCCTGGGCCCTGAGGATGGGGCCTCCCCTGTCAGACCTGGTCCCGCACCCGTGGAGGGCTGGGCCCCATGCCGGGGCCGGAGCACACAGAGCAGGCCCTGCCACGGGCCCGGGAGACTCTGAGACCCACCCATGACCACCGGGCAGGGCAGCCTGCAGGGGGCACGGTGGGGATGGGGAGCGGCTGCCCGACCCAGGCGCCACGTGTCCAGCTGGGCTCTCCTGGCCGTTTCCACGCTGCTGTTCACGGGGGTGACCTGGAGGGACCCCACGGCGGCCCAGCCCGATCCAGGAGTGTGGCAGAGCTGGGTGTGCCCTTCGTCCACTCATTCGTTCTCTCACCCCTTCGTTCATTCATCTGGAAACGTCCGGGGAGCGCTGGGCTCTGGCTGGTGCCGGGTCCAGGGGTGGCTGGACAGGCTCTGTCCTCAGGGACTCACAGGTAGCTGAGAGACATAAACAGGAAAGAAAAACGAAGGGACAAAGAGACAGCGTGTTCAGGGCAACCTGCCGGGGCAGGGGAGGCGGCATGTCCGATTTCCAGGCCAGGACACAGAGGGCTCCTCCTGGGACTCTGGACCTTCCTAGTGCCCTCGCCTGCCTTCAGGGCTCCTTGACTCACGCCATGTGAGTGAGCTCTGCTCCTGGCGACCAAGCCTCTCCCAGACGCCGCCTTGCTGGCCAGCCACGCTGACCCCTGCAGCCCCGCGTCCCAGGACCCAGCAGCAGTGAGCGTGTGGCTTTGTGGAGACGGGTGTGGGGCCGCAGCAGCGGGCGGCAATGAGTCTGAGCTGAGAGGAGGGGGAGGAAGCCAGACGTGCCCAGGGAGCCTCGCTTTTCTGACGTCAGGTGGGGATTGGCCATGAGAAGGGCCGGACGGTGACCTAAAGACAGGCTGGGAGGGTCAGAGGCTGACCGACTGCAGGCCTGAGGGTGCCCGGCCTGGGGGGTGAGGGGCTGCTATGGATGGCAGGCCCTCGGGCAGCCTGGCAGCCCTGTGCCCATCTGCGGCTCCCCCGCCCGCCCCACACCTCAGCCCCCTCGTGACAGCCGCTCTGCTTCTCCATAAGGATGCTGGCGACACACACGCCCCACTTGGAGCTGGCCCGTGAGCTGTGCCAGCACGTGGTCTCCGAGAACCGGCTGCGGTTGCATACAAGACGCATTGATCTTGAGCGTGATTCATTTTCAGGTTCGTCAGAGCGTGGAGCCAAAAGATGGATTCATCCTTGGAGGGCAAAGTTTGCTTTCCAGAGCTAACTTACGGGGGATATAAACTGTGAATTTTAAAAGCCAAGAACAGCATGTGAAAAATCTTCCAAGCCTTTTAATTCTCTTATCTCCGAGGAACTGGTGAGGATACACTGATAAACGCAGGATTCAGACCCATGCATCTCCCAGGCCCATGGGCTCCTCCAGCAGGTTTGGAGAGACCGTCTCTACTGGCAGCAAATCATTTCTGGGTTCAGCAGCTGCCATCTTTGCTGTGGACCACGGCAGAACCTGCAGCGAGCAGATTACCCCTGAAGTTCAAAGGCTGCACATACATTTTCATGGGCAAGGTTTTTTTAGTAACCTTTTCACTGAAGAGTAATATACATACAGAAAAGTTCACAAACTGTAAACGTGCAGCTTGATGCATTTAAAAGAGTGAACACGCCCATGAAACCACCACCCAGACGAAGGCACAGAACATCAGCAGAGCCCCATGAGCCGCGCGTGCACCGCTCCCCCTCGCTGACCCCCTCAAAGGGAACCACCATTCTGACTTCCATTACCATCAGCGAGTTCTGTCTGGGTTTGAACTTTGCATAAATGAAATCATACAGTACATGCTCTTTTTTGTGTCTGGTTTCTTTTTGCTCATCTTATATTTGTGAGATTCTTCCAGGTTATTACGGGCAGAAGTTCATTCTTTTTTTCCCTGTTGCATTCAACTGGATGGCTATATAATTGTTTGAAAGTATTTCTCTATAGTATTGTCAATGGACAGTTATGTTTCTGGCTTAGGGCTCTGATGAATACCATTGCCCTGCCTCCATGCCGGTGTCCATTTGTGAATATACACAAGCATTTCTGGGAATGGAATCATTGGGCTATAGACTATGTGTATTTCCAACTTTAGAAGATACTGCCGAACAGTTTCCTAAACTACGGCACCAATTTACACTCTCACCCAAAGCGTTGCTTCCCTTTCTTGCATTCGTGAGAACCCTTGGTTTTGTCAGTCCTTTTAATTTTAGCCATTCTGGTGTTCACTGTGGTTTTAAATTTGCATTTCCCTGATGACAAATGACGTTGAGCACTTTTTTTCCACGTTTATTTACTCTTTTGTGAGTGCCTTTTCAAGTCTTTTGCCCATTTAAAAAAATGAGTTATCCCTGCACACAGAGGTTTATAGCAGTTTTATTCATAATTGCCAAGACTGGAAGCAACCAAGATGTCTTTCAGTGATGGATAAATAAACTATGAGACATCCAGACCGGACTATTACTCATCGCTGAAAAGAAATGAGTCTTCAAGCCACGAAAAGACATGGAGGAACCCTAAATGCGTATGACTAAGTGAGAGAAGCCAGTCTGAAAAGGCTACATGTGTGTGATCCCAACTAGATGCCATTCTGGAAAAGGCAAAACTAAGGAGACAGTAGAAAGATCCATGGTTGTCAGTGTTTGGGGGGGCACAGGGGATTTTTAGGGCAGTGAAAATACTCTGTATGGTGCTGTAATGGTGGACACATGACATCATGCATTTGTCCAGACCCATAGAATGTACACCACCCGTAGTGAACCCTAGTGCAGATTACGGATTCTGGGTGATGACACCATGTCAGTGTAGATTCATTAGTTGTAACAAATACACCATCTGGGGGGGATGTTGATCATAGGGGAGGCTCTGCCTGTGTGGGGGCCGGAAGTAGACGGGAAATCTCTGTACCTTCCTCTCAATCTTGCTATGAACTTAAAACTGCTCTAAAAAAATAAAGTTTATTAATTAAAAAACACAGTATTTAGAAAAGAAGCAAGAAACAAAATAATAGGTGCAATACGATTTCTTTTATATAAAGTGACATTTTATAGAATTTATCAAGATGTTCATTGTGTCCTGATACACGATTATTTTTAGAAAGCTTATGGATGCTGGCAAAGAAGGTGTGTCCACTGACTGTAGAGCTCAGCATGGGTTATACATCTGAAATATAAATATGTAACATTGTAAAGTTTTACATTCTTGTATGCATACTTTCAGTTGTGTTAAATTCCATTAGTGAAATCTTTTCTATTTTGGGAGGTCAAAGGGGCTTTTCTGGACAAAACTCAAGTGCCAGAACATCGTTTTGTTTTACCTAAATCACAGGTCGTTGCCGGGTGGGAACATGCCTGTCGGGCATCCCTGGGCACCTCCCCGGCCTGTCCCAGTCACTCGGGGTCCCCAGGGTCTCTCCCCGCCCAGACCTCGGCTGTGTCTTCAGTCCCCATGGTCGGTGTGGACACACGCGGGGTCAGGTCCACTGGGCCTGGTGATCTCCAAGTGCCCCAGGAAGGGCCACCGGGACTGCCCATGGGTGTGGGGTTGGCCGTTCCTCTTGGACCCTGCCACCTCCCTAGGGCGTTGCCATGGCTCCTCCTGTCCCCTGGGGCCCACCCCAATCCCACCCCTCGCCAGGGTGCCCCTGTCTGACCCCTCCAGGGGTCCCTCTGTCCGCTCTCTGCAGCAGGAGCCCTGCCCTCAGCTGCACGTCCCTGTAAACCTGCACTGGGCTCCCCAAGCCGGGGGCGGGGGGAAGGGGGTGTATGGCACACTCCATTCGGCATATTTTTTTGCAATTTGCTGATTTCCATCTGCTGATTTTGGCCTTTTTGATCTTCCAGAGAAGACGGGAGCTTTTAAATTTGCCTGTTAATCTAGTCCCATCTATTTCTCCCTCTTCTCCTTTTTAAACAAGTATTTGTTTCCCCAAGTATTTGTTTATGCAAAGCCAGTGGGGAAGTTCACGTGTTTCATGCGTTTCTCATGAGCACCAGCCCGGTCATTTCCCTCCTCCTCACCCTCAGGGCCCGTGAGGCCCATGCCTCCGCGCAGGAGAACCATTTGGCCCTGGTTTTGGCCCAGTCTTGTGGAGACTGAGTTCTGGGGCCGGGCCGGGCGGGAAAGGGGGTCGAGGTGCTCAGCCTTCCCCGAATGGGTGCTTTCAGCACAGGCTGGGCTCCTGCCCTCCAGCCAGCACCCGGGGAGGGCGACACCTCCAGCTGGCCCCTCACAGGCTCTGCTGTCCCACGGCCCTGAAGCCCCTCCCGGTCCAGCACCCAGAAGCAGCGGCCGGCAGGGATGGGGCCGCAGTGGATGGGGGCAGCTGTGGGACCAGGTGTGCAGGTATGTCCAGGCCAGGCGGGGCTCCCAGGCTCTGCCCACGGGCCTGCCCTGTCGACCTCGGGGAGGATCGGTCCTCCCAGACTCCGCTCCAGTTGTCTGCCTGTCCTTTTCCAGAGAGGGAGAACTTGTGCTCTGGTCTTCGAGGATGGCTGAGCACCGACCGGGAGAGGCGGCCGGGGGGCGGCCTTGTGCCCTGAAGCTCTTGTGCCCGGCATATTAATTAAGACACTAAAATCATCAGATGTGTCGCTTGCTGCACCCCTGTGAGCAGAGTGCCGTGAGCCTGCACTGTGTGTGTCCAGGGCCCCTGCCCCAGTCGGGGGAGGGGGCTTCCTTCCCCTCCTGGGTGAGGGGCTGACGGAGCTCTCTGAGGCCCAGGGCCACCTGTCCCACCCGACGCTGTCTCCTCACCTTTCCCGGCATCGCTGTCCCCTGCTTTCCCCTGTTGGCTCCAAGCTGGATCACCCCCGTGGGGGTGGGGGGAGGGGGGCAGCTGAGGACTTGGCATCCGGTTGGTCCTTCCCAGTGGATTTGTGCTTCTGAGCCCTCGCCACGCTCTGTGGATGAGACACACAACCGGAGAGTCATTTCTTCTCGCACCTGCCCGGAAGCCGGGCCAGGAGGGAGCTGTCGGCCCCGAGGCCCTTCTGCGGGCACACTGCTTGCCAGCCGCTGTTGGGCGAAAATCTCTCCTCCCTCGTCTGCGTGATGCTCTCCCTCTTCAAGACTCGCCCCCTCGGTGAAGTTCCCACTGGGAACCTCTCCCCGGTGCACCTGGCTTGGTTCTGCCCGGCATCACCTCTGTTCAATGGAGTCCCAGGGGAAGGGGATGCCCTGTTCGCTCCCACTTAGTATCAGGCCCCAAACGTCTGGGCAGCGCTGATTAAGTGAGTAGGGAAGAAAAGGCCCCAGATCCCGAAGAAGATAAGCCCCCGAATGAATGGAAAAAGATATTTGCAACATATGTAACAGACGAGACTTTGTATCCAGAGTATGTGAAGAGCTCCTGCAAAGCAATTACAAAACAGCAGGAAACAGAATAGAAAAACAGGGAAGACACTGGCCAGTTTTTCCCGAAGAGGAAACCCAAATGGCCATCAACCTCAGGGAAATGTGCCCAGCCTCCTAGCAAGCAGGGAGGTGTGCGTTGAACCACAGTGAATCACGGCACAGCCACCAGATGGGCAAAGATCCCCTGTGGACGAGGCCGGGGGGAAACGGGAACTGGCAGACACTGAGTGCAAATCGATAAGGTCGCTCCGGGAGATGTTCTAACAACACGGACTCGACCTCGCCCCTGACACACACCCTGGAGAAGTCGAGGTGTAAGTGATGGCACCAAGGTACACGGCAAAAGTGGTCATAGTGGCCTTATCCTAATGGCCAGAAATTGGAAAGGACCCGATGGCCGTTGGGAGTAGAATGGAGAAACGTGAGGCACAGGTGTTGCAGGAGGAGGCCGCCTGGGGCCACGACCGCAGTCTAGGGTGCCCAGGTGGCTGGGACCTGCACCTGCGCCGGCTCTTGGAGCCCTCGCCCGGCCGAGGAGGGCTCTGCAGCTTCTCCTGGGCCCAAGGAGAGCAGGGGAAACTGAGTCTTCATTCCGTGGCAGCCGAGAGCACTGGCGTGTCGATTCCAAACATCCAGCGAAAGTGAGTTTCAGCCCAACACCATCATCCCCTGGTGTTGTTAGTATTCGTTTTATTGGCTTCGTACGATTGTTCACATTTAGCTTGCAAACATCTAGTTTTACGTTTAAATATGTTTAAATCGTACAATAAACCTGATTTAAGTCAACCTTGGAGCAATAGGAACTGTATTGCCTTTTAAAGGGACCCATGGAAGCTGTTCCAGGGCCTTTTCTCAGGGCAGGGCTGGGGGCGCTGAGGACGGGGCAAGGACACTCCTAGAAAGCTGGGGCTCTCGGGGGTCCTGCTGGTCCCTGGGCCTCAGTGCTGAGGAGGGGGACACGGTCGAGGCCTGAGGCCAGTGAGCCAGGCCGGGGGCTGGACGCTCCTGACCCTGACGGCCACCACCAGACCCTGCCCACTGCCCACTGCCTGAGAGCCCAGTCTGGAGACCCTGCCCCCCGGCCAGGGCCTTCAGGGGCCGGGGGTGGGGCCTGTGAGTGTCTGAGGGCAGGTTTGTCACGTGAATGCCTGCGTCGTGGCCGGGAGGCCTCTAGGGTGGGCTTCCCTCAGTGACAGCCTGTGGTAAACAGGCGCTGCGTCATTCCTCAGGAATGTGACTCGCCCGTGTGGCCCCAGACCTCACCCCCCGGCTGGCATCAGAGGACCCTCCGGGCCAGGCCTACACGCCCTCCTCCTTCTCTGGGTCTGGTCCTGTGGGCGTGGGGCAAGTACTGCTGCCCCCGCACAGATGGCCTGAGCCTGGGCTTTGCCGGGCTGTGGGTGCATCTTCCCCGTCACGGCACCGGGGCCTGGTCGTCTCTGGACGCCGGCTGGATGGCGCAGGGCCGTGGCCTTGCAGTCAGCAGGGAGCCTCAGTCCCAGAGGAGTTCCCGACCACAAGGAGGGCAGGGCAGGTCAGGTGGGGCTGGCCAGCCACCAGCGTCCAGGGGTGGGGAGGGGCCTGAGAGTGGTCACACCAAGCCCGCCCCAGGGTCCTGTGCCTGCAGCCGGAGGCCTGGCCGTGGCCTGGTCAGAGCCCCGCGGGGGCCGCATGGGGCAAGAACCAGGGAACAGGCTGGGGTGGGGACCCTGGCGCTGGAGCAGGCCTCCGAGACAGCCCCCCTGCAATCCCAGGGCCCAGCACCCGGGCCCCAGCTGGACAGCCCACAGAACTAGGGAGTCCGTCACCTGCAGCACCCCTGCCAGGCCGCGCTTATGGTGGACGAGGGCTCGGCCCTGGCCTGGTTGGGGCTGAGCGAGGATGAGGGTCAGCTTCTGAATGCGCGTCTCCTGGAACCTGGACCACGTCAGGGCAGACACGGCCCTGCTCTCGGGGGCAGGCAGACCAGAAACGGGCTGAATGCAGGGGGGGCGTGACTGCGGGAGCACCGTTTCAGACCAGGGAGGGGCTCTGAGGAGGCGCCGTTCAGGCAGAGACCAGGAGGCAACGGGGTGAACCTGTGTCGGGGACGGCGCCCCTGACAGCCGAGCGGCTGTGCAAAGGCCCTGGGGCAACTTTTGGGAGGGGAGAGATCAGTCCGTGCACATACAAGGAAAGGGAGGCTTACGGCAGGAGCGGCCAGTGGAGCTTGACAGAGTCCTCTGCTGGTCACCCCAGGACCCCATGCAGCGGCCACGTGGAGCCTGGTCCCCACAGCACCTGGCACAAGGCCGCTGGGCCAGGCTGGGCAGGCTTTTGTCTGAGGAAACTGGAGAGGAGGAGAGAGGGAGCTCGGACCGAGTGAGAGGTTGGCTTCGGGGGGAAGAGGGTGCAGACCCCCGGGACCTGATGGTCAGGGGACCCATGTTGGACTAGAGGACCCAAGTTCGAGAGAACAGGAGGAAACCTCAGTGTCCCCCGGGGTTTGAGAGCCAGGGGCGGCTCTGGGGGCCTCCACGGCCCTCCTCCCTCTTCCCCACACCACCCCCTCCCGAGTCCCCCGTCATCCTGATTCTCTCATCTCCTGCCCCCACTGCCCTCCCCAGAGGCAGGAAACCTCTGTGGGAGGCTCCGCTCAGGACCTGTGCCACCTCAGGCCTCGGGGTGGGCAAGCCCAGGACTTCAAAGGCCCGAGGAAGCCCCCAACCCACTCCCCCCTGGGTCTGGCGCACAGAGCCCCTTTGTCTCCCTGCCCCAGGCCCTTCCCCGCCCCTCTGCACACAGCAGTCTGCCGGAAATCCTTGGGGTTGCCAGCCAGGGGACCCCCACCACCACTGCCTGGACCGGTCCCTGGGAGCCTGGCCTGCCCAGGACACTTGGGCGGGCTCTGGGCCAGTGTCTATGGGGGGGTGACAAGCAGAGAAGGGAGACCCCTCTTATTCCTGTGATGGTGGCTGCTGTACCGGGTTCCAGAAGCTTCTGCAGAGACCACGCGCTGAAGACCCAGAGAGGTAGGGACAGCCTCAGTGGGAAACCCAACACAGACCAGCAGAGGCCAACACCAGATCAGAGCACCAAGCCAGTGGGGCCCTTGGCAGCCCCCTGGGGGACCCAGGCCAGCTCTCTGGTCAGACTGGATTCCAGGCTTCACGTCACCTGTTCCATCCCACGAGGCACTGTGTCTGCATCTGGGCTCAGCCCTCCCTGATCTACCTGACTGCCAGGACTTCAGCACATCTGCCTGCTTTGTCTTATGTGTCCCGGGTGTGACAGGTCCTCAGCAGCTGCCCCAGCAGGTTCACCATCAGAAAAAGGTGTGAAGTCCCCCATCTGCCCTGCACCCTGCCTCTTGGCCCTCGCCCACCCCTCGGCCTGGTTCTCTCAGCTGTGGCCGTGCGGACCTCCCTGCTGTCCAAACGTGAGGTTGCCCCGGGGCCTTTGCACAGCCGCTCGGCTGTCAGGGGCGCCGTCCCCGACACAGGTTCACCCCGCTGCCTCCTGGTCTCTGCCTGAACGGCGCCTCCTCAGAGCCCCTCCCTGGTCTGAAACGGTGCTCCCGCAGTCACGCCCCCCCTGCATTCAGCCCGTTTCTGGTCTGCCTGCCCCCGAGAGCAGGGCCGTGTCTGCCCTGACATGGTCCAGGTTCCAGGAGACGCGCATTCAGAAGCTGACCCTCATCCTCGCTCAGCCCCAACCAGGCCAGGGCCGAGCCCTCGTCCACCATAAGCGCGGCCTGGCAGGGGTGCTGCAGGTGACGGACTCCCTAGTTCTGTGGGCTGTCCATGACCCCTTCGGAGCCCCCAGGCATGAACATTCCAAAGGACCCACAGGAAGCCAGGAGCCCCGAGAAGCAGGTGGGGGCCCGGAGGCCTGCTTCCCTCCCTCCTTTTCTGCAGGGCGCTTCGTCCCTCCCAGGCCAGGCACCTGTCGGGGTGTGCGGGGGTGTCCCGGGAGCTGCAAGGGGCCGTGTGAGGGCTGTGGGCCAGGCCCCAGGTGTCCTCGGAGCCTCCTGGGTCCACACGGCGCAGCCCTGTGAGGCTTGGGAGTCTTTGTGGAGAAACCATGAATCGCAGTTAGGAGTGAAATGAAAATTCCTTGCTCACTTTCTTTTTCGTTAGGTTTAGGGAGTCTCTCCTGACAGCGCCTCCCCGCCACTGTGGGCCTCTCCCCAAGGGGCCACAGGTCCCACCCCCAGAGACCTCCCTCCTTGGCACTGGGGCCAGACTCGCTTGCTTACAGATGAGTAGCCCAGCCGGGCCAGGGTGAGGCTGGCCCAAGGTCAGTGAAGGGCAAGCAGGGTGGGGAACCCAGCAGCCCCCCAGGCCCTGCAGGCCCTTTCCGGGACCTGGAGGGGGCTGGGCTCTGTGCGGCCAGCTGCCCCTGCCCTGGGGGCCCGATGCTGAGGGCCGTGTTCCGGCTCCGGGCCCGGCAGGTGCGGCCGGCCGCAGACAGCTGGGGCTTCCCGGGATGCCTGTGGCGTGAAGTCAGCTGCCCATCCTCGGCCGCTGGCCACGGCCCAGGCTATTTTGGGAGCTCTAGCTCAGACCCCGGCCGGGCTGCTCCTACCCCCCTGAGCTCTTGGGAGTCCGGTGAGGGGAGGGGACGATACCCTCTTGTCACGCATCGGTCCCGTTCCCAGACCCCCTCCAGGGCACAGCCAGGCCGGCCAGGGTGGGTCCCCAGGAGGGCAGGGGTGCAGGGCTGCCACGGGCCGCATCCCTGCTGCTGCGCAGTGCCCCTGGAGCCTGCCCGCCAGGATGCCCTGGGGCAAGGCCACCTCCTTCTGGCAGAGAGGACCCTGGGAGGTTCCCCCAGAGCCTGAGTCTGTCCCTAGGGGAGGCGGCCAGGGTCAGCGAGGGCTTGCTGCTCAGAAAAGCCAGCTCTGTCTCCTTCGCCCAGCTGGGCACACGGGGGCGGCTCTAGAGGCTGAGAGGAGCTGGCTGACTCAGACCCTGTGTCAAGGTCCTGACCGACAGCCGTGAGGAGCCCTGGATGGCTGCCGTGGCCCTGCAGCCGCGAGATAATGCGGAAAGCGGGCAGCCCTGCCTACACGGTGGCCAGACCCTGGCCCGGGGTGACGACTCGGCAGGAGCCAAGGAGCAGCCGGGTGGCTCGGGCCCACCAGGGGTGGGGCCCTGGGAGGAAGACAGTGGGGACAGACCCCGAAGCCTGGCCCTCCTGGGCACACTTGCCTCACGCCGGTGGCCGTCACGGGGACCCCCTGCGCCCCCTGGGTTCCCGCCGAGGGAGCCAGCCCCCAGGTCCAGCATGGGGAGGGCTCTGGGAGGTGACGGTGGTGGTCCACAGAGGCCCAGTCCCACCTGGGACCCGGGCAGGTGGGGCTCCTCTGGAGGGGGTAAGAGGCAGTAGAAGTGCCCTCGGGGGGCCTTCTGCTGGATGAGCACGCAGCCCCCGAAGAAGGGGGTCCTGGAGCCTGGGGAGGGCACAGCGGAGGGGCTGTGACCTGAGGGGTGCTGGGCTGGTGGGGGACGCCCAGGAGACAGCCCTTGGTCTCGGGCCACGGCTCACAGCGCCTGTCGTGCCGTGCGGGGTCCAAGAGCCCAGCGGCGGGTTCCTGAGGATCCAGACACAGGGCTGGCAGCCAGAGTGCTCCCCGCCCCCATGCCGTTGGAGCCCCTTCCTGGCCTACAAGGAGGTGGGGGCAGAGGCCAGAGCTCTGGGGTCTTTTTGCTGACTTAACCTGCAGGCACTTTAACGCCGCATTTTCAATCCTGTACAATACTCATCACTTCCTTTCCTCCAGCGCCTTCTGAGCGGGGTCCCTGCTGCTTGGGGTGTGTATAAGCACATGTGTCTGTGTGTGCCTGCGTGTGCACGCATGTACCGGTGAGCACTGCATGTGTGTACATGCGCGTGCCTGGGTGTATATGCGGGTGCATGTGCGTGTGGGCTGGGGAGAGCTTCTGGCCCTGAGATGTCCCTCCCCCTCCTTCTTCTCAGGCCCCCACTGGGTCGGGCTGTGTCTGGGACCTGAGCAGCGGTGGTCTTCCGTTCCCCCCAGACCCTCTGTCAATGAGGACCCCTTGGTGGGAGCAGAGACTCCTGCCAGGAGGCCATGTCTCCACCCTTTCCTTCCCAGGTAGACTGCCCCCCAGCCAGCCTGCCTTCCGTCCTGTGGGCCGAGCCCTTCCCGTCTCCCTCCTGCAGGCCCTGGGGGGCTCCAGGGCCGCCCAGGGAAAAGAGGGCTGACCCCAGGGCATCTGCTCTGCACACCGGCCAGCGCATCGGGCAGAGGCTTCTGGCAGGAGCTCCAGTGTCCACGACGGATGCTCAGGGGCCCCCAGCACCCCTGTGGTCTTGGGGAGGCATGGGGAGGAAGCAGCCCCCCTCCACAGAGACAGGAGGAAAATCTCTCCCCACAGACACACGTCCCCCCAGGCTGAGGCCACCGCTGTGCCCTCCCCTCCCGAGGATGAGCGTTGGGGGTGGTATCTGGGTTTGGTTCTTCCTTGTAAGCGCGGGACTAGGGGCCAGAGCCGAGATGTCCGGCCCTGTGGGGTGTGGGATTTCTGGAGCCTCCTGTTTCCTTCTGCAGGAGGCCGTAGCTCAGACAGAAGGACCCTGGACACCCTCCCAAGACTGTGGCAACCGAGAGGGGCGTGTTTGCCTGGCTGGGCGCTGAGGACTGGCCCGGCTGTCCTCTGGCCGCTGTCTGGACCCCTTTGTGGGCCTGTGGTGGAGGCCATGTGGCCAATTCCCCTGGAGGTTCTTGTTTAGGGCCTGGAATAAGCCCTTAAGGGGCTGAAATGGATCCAGTTTCCAGTGACACTCAGAGCTCAGCATCGGGTCCCCAAAGCTCAGTGAAGGAGAGGAGGGCTGGGGTGGGCGGTGCAGAGCTGCCCAGCAGGGGAGGCCCTTCTTCGCACTCTGGGGGGGCCCCGGGGACTGCCATGGCCCCAGCGCCCTCCGAGCCTCGGCCTGAGGAAGGGGAGCCTAGTGACAGCCGTCCTGAAGCCGTGCCCGTCCCGAGCCCGTCCAAGCCACAGGGTGGAGAGGAGAAAGCAGAAGAAGCCAGAGTACAGCCAATAAAGTCTCCTTTATGCTCCGGCCAACCCGAATCCGCAGACTCAAAATAATAAAGTGAAGCTGTGGGTTGCACCCCAGATTCTGCCGGCACAGCCCAGAGACGCCACTGCTCCGGGGGCCTCCTACCCGGGCTTCTCCCTAGAGGCCCTGCCCTGCCCAGACATCCACGTGCTGCTGAGGAGGTGAAGAGGGTGGCCGCCCCGCCCCAGGATGCTGTGCGTCCTGACAGCCACGACAAGGAGAGGAGGGAGCGGATGCGGCCGGGAACGGAGGTGCGTTCAAGATCGGGACCCCTGACCAGGCGCGCGAGGCAGAGCCCAGCGGACCCGGACTCGCGCCCCTGCCCTGTCACCGCGCAGACAGGCTGCACAGCAGGAGTCTCGGGAAGTGACATCGTGGGAGGGCTGGCTCCTTTTTCCCTGCTTTTCCAAGTAGAGCGTGTCTAGCTCCCCAGGAGAAGGGAGGCGAGGGCTGGTGGACTTGGGGACTTTTGGTGGTGAGGGCGCAAAGGAGGGGCTGAAGTTCTTGTTGACTCTGACAAACGGGGTGCAGCCCATGCCTCTGGCTCCCCTGTGCAGGGGACGCGTGCTCAGCCTCGCTGGGGAGCCGCGTCCTCTCCAATTACCGCCTGGTGGGCCTCCGAGCCTTGGGAGCTGCCCAAGCTGCGCTGTTCCGACCGCAGGCCGGCTCGCTGGGGATGCTGGCTGTGCCGCAGGCTGGCAGGAGGGGCCTGCAGGGCAGCTCGGCAGTGGGAGGTCAACCCTGTCCCCCGGATTCATCGACAGTGTCCCCTGTGCGCCCGTCCCTGCACCCTGGTCCCAGGGAGCACGGAGCACAGGAGATGGGGGCAAGTGCTCTTCGGGTGCTGGGGCGGCTTGGGGGTTCAGAGGATGGGCTGGCATGGCCAGGGATGGCTGTGGCCGGAAACTCACGTGCAGTGAAGGTTACCAGCAAGGCCCCGGGGAGCAGGTGGACTGGGTAGGGATTCCGTTTCCCCGACCTACCAGCTGTGCAAACCTGGGAGAGTCACTCAGCCTCTCTGAGCCCACTTCCCCTTTGCAAGTGGGGGAGTTCCCATCTCCGGGGGTGCTGCAAGGTCTTCATGAGCAGGCAGGGGAGAGCTCAGCCCAGCGTGCTGCCGTCAGCGTGATCCGTCCCCCTGCGGCGGGTCTCAGCCAGGCCAGGATGATGAAGGGCGTTCACCCAGGTGGAAGGAAGGGGCCGGGCTGGCGAAGCTGGAAGGTGGCAGGTGCGAGGGCCATCGGGGAACAGCGAGCGCTTTGCCTGGGCACAGAAGGAGGAAGGTCCACCGAGACATGGCACCAAGCCACCCACGGGCCAGCGGCCCCGAATGCCGAGAGCTCACTGCCTGCCCACCGCAGTGCTGGCCGTTGACCTGAGTTATTCAAGTGGACATGTGGGTGTGGACGAGGTGGGGCTGCCCCGCAGTTTCCCGGCTAGTGATGACGATCTCTTTCCTGAAAGCAGTGGGACCAGCTGGAGAGGTGCCTTCCGTGACAAGTGTTCTCGAGGGGCTCAGGGTTTGGGGACCCAATTGACTCCGTGCCAGCAAGGACACGCTGTGCACCAGCACCATGCCAGGTGCCGGAGGAGAGGCGGGAGGGGGGCTGGCTGGGGACCTCCAGCCATACTCTGACAAGAGGCCTTTTGAAATCTGAGGACCACAGAGTAAAAGAAAATCAATTTCCGATTTCTTTGAAGCCCCAGGGTTACACAGAAAGATAAGAGTGGGAAGCAGCTTCACAGGGGAGCGGAAAGCTAGTTCTCCCAGGCGCAGCCCCGGCGCCCTTCCCTCGGGACCTTGGTCAGGCCCCGTCCCCACGTGCTGCGGTCTGCTGTCCACCAGACACCTGGGGCTGGACAAGCAGCTGGTCGCCACGGTCCCTTTCTCTTCTCCCAATCCTGATGCTTCGTTTAGCGTGTGATGGACGTCCAGCCTTGGGGGGGGGCGGGGGGGAGGCCTGCTGCCCTCAACCCCCCGGCGGGCAGGCAGGCGGGGGTGCGTGGCTCAGCAGGGCCCGGTGACTGGCAGTGAAAGTGGCGTGACTTCCGGACACATCTGAGCTCAAAACGTGCTTGGCTTTTGGGAAAACACCACTTTGTTGGTCTCAGGAATCAGCCATGCTCATTGGGGTAGCCAGCCAGGGGGCTTGAGGCTCTTCAGTTCCCCTCTGTCAGACCAGCCTCCCACGTGGTCCGAGAGCCTTGCTGTTTCTCTTTCTCCCCGGAACATCTCTCCTGGGGGCCGAGCTGGGTCTGGAGTCTGACCTGGAGTCAGCCAGCGTCCCCAGGCCGGTGTGGGGCTCCCCGGTCACTTCTCCCAGCTGCACCCACACCTCACTGCATCCTCTGCTCCAATGGTGTTTAAAATATGATTCTTGCACTTTGTCTGCTGTCTCTGGTTGCTGCTGTGGGCTGTCACGACCTACTGCATGCTGCACGGAAGCGCTTTCATTACAACAGAGGGCCTTGAGTGCCTGGCCGCGTGCAGCCGCTGGGGGGCCCGACGAACAGGTAGGTGCCTCTCTCCTCACCAAGGCCGGCCAGGTGAGCCTGCCCGTCGCGTGACTGCTTCCACAGGAAGGGGTGATGTCACCACACGTGCTCACGCTAGGTGCTCACGGGAAGGGGTGATGTCACCACACGTGCTCACGCTAGGTGCTCACGGGAAGGGGTGGGCGCAGACTGCCCCCCGGGCAGGAGCCCCACTCGATCGCGTGCTTCCTGCAGCCGGCCTTAAGCTGTGGCTGTGTCCTTCCGGTTGATCTCGGGTGAGTTACCTACCATGACTCTCAGCACATAACCAGGCAACATGCATGCGTGAGACGCTTTCATTACCGTCAAACACGAAAAGTTTAAATGTTAACTAAACGCAGCATATCTTACCTTTCGAATTGCCTGAGACAGTTCACATCAGAGCTGCGTGATGTCCATTTTGAGATTTGCACACCTGGCCTTCCCCGGCACAGGAAGGCGCCTCATTTCTATGGAAAACCAGTGAAAACATGACTTGTGCACATCTTCCATGAATTTCCTCTGCACTCCCACCCCTCCCCCGGCACGCTGGTCTCCTATGGCTTCGAAACTTAGGAAGGCCCTCCCCGCTCCGCCCAGCGCACCATGAGTCCTCCAGGTAGCAGAGAGAGCTGCGGTCTGCCAGCTGCCTGCCCCCCCTGCTTCTCAGAGCGGATCACTTCTCAGCCCAGCACCCCTGCCCAGCCCAGGCTGCTGCTGTCTTGTGCCTGGAAGTCACTTCCTCTCTGGGGCCTCTGTCACCCACCTGGCTACAGGCAGGCCGATCCCCACTCCCCCCCAGAAGAAACCCATCCCCTGACTAAGCGCCCTTGCTGAGCCCTGCTCAGGCTTGGCTCTGGCCAGAGTGAACCCCGCCCGGCCTCCTTCACCCACGTGCTCTGGCCAAGCAGCCTCTACGTCCTCGGGAGGGCTCGGGGCCCATCTGTCCCGACACCTCCATAGATCTGCGCAGCCGGCATAGGGCAGGTGCAGACGGGGCTCAGGAAGCGTGAGGGAATAGACGGATGCATGGATGGATGGATGGATGGATGGAGAGGGAGCCCAGGCCAGGCACCCAGCTCCCCTGCCCCAAACACACATATGGGGAAGCAGCCTGTTTTCCACAGCGCCCCTCTGCAGAGGGGGTGATCGCCCCGACACAGCTGGGGCCTGGGGGGCACGGGTGGGACTCCCACTGAATGGGCATGAGATGGAGGGCCTTGAAGGGGCCCCCACCCAGGCTGGCCCCGAGGGGGAGGCAGCATAAAGTCTCATTTTCCAGAAGAGTCCGTGAGACGCACAGGGGTCTGGGGCTGGGCCAGCCTTGAAATGGCGAAGCCCGCCCCCGCTCCACACACTCCCCAAGCAGGGTGCAGAGCCTGGGGCTCCCGGGAGAGTGAGGGGGGCCTGGAAGGCGGCAGCCGCCGCCGCCCCTCTGCAGGGCCTCCAAGCGCTTACTATTCGGCATTTGAAAATCCTGAAATCGCTCCACCTGCTGCTTCCCGCGTGTGGTTGGGAGCCCTGAAAACAGCCAGCTCATCGGCCCCCAGGCCACCACTTGGCCCTGGGTGGGCACCAGGGACCACCTTCCGGGCCCTTCTCCCAGAGGGGCAACCAGATCCAATTCAGGGCACGTCCTATGTGGCAGATCCAGGGCTCTCCTTGGGGACTCCGGGAGGTACTGCGTCCCCAAGGGCACCCCAGGCTGAGCGGATAGCCCAGGGGGACGGGGGGCCTACATAGTCCTGGCAGGTGCTTCATGGGGAGACCCCCAGGTTGGCCATGTGTCAGCCAGGGTCCCTCCGTGTCCCATCAGGGTCACATCCTGGTCTGTCCTGCCCTGTCGGGAGAGCACAGCCCTCGGGGACAGTCCCAGGGTAGCCGGGGTGTGGTCCCACTGCTGCTGAGACAGATGGTGGGGATAGGCTGCGGGAGCTGGGCAGGGGGCTCTTGTGAGCCCTGTGACAGCCCAGGCCTCTCTGACCCTTTGCGGGGCCAGGCAGGGTGGCATCGCTGGCTCAGACGTTTAACCCAGAGCCCCAGTCCTTTCAGGAGGGTGGACAGATGGGACCAGACCCTCATCCTGTCAGATCCCAGGGGGCTGACCTCCAGACACCGCCAACTCCTGGCTTCTCATTATTCATGGGGGACCCAGACGCCCTCTGATGGGGCCCTGCAGCTGGGTAACCAAAGAGACTTAGCTCCAGGCCACCAAGGGCAGCATCTCAACATCAAAATGACCTTCCGTGATGCTCTAGCTGGTGGCACAGAAGGTCCCACAGGCCGGGGAAAGCAGCCCAACCACGGCCAGCGCTGAGTCAGCCTGCATCTCCCTGCCCTGAAAAATGGGGTGTGGGGTGAAAGAGTCTCTGAAGCCCCCCATGGCTGCATAGGTAAGCTTCCCATTCTTTGGAGATGGTCCAGCGAGAGGAGCCTGATTTCCATGGATCTGCCTGACCTGGTTGAGCCTCCGTGGCCTGGCTTCTGGGAGGCGGGGATGGAGGGACCCAGGGATGCTCTTCCCAGTTCTTCCCTCCCGGCAGGGACCTGGAGGCTCCGTGGATATTTGGGGTTGATTTTTGGATGTAAATCTTTGAATTTACCCAGAAGAGCTGGAGAGGTGCCCCCAAACCCCTTTACCTAATAAAATGGCTTGGTCTCCACCTGGGAGTGAAGAAACTTGACGCTCAGCTTTGCCCTTAATTTTACGTGGCTTTTGGGAGGAGGGGGCGTCTCGTGCTCTCCTGCCCTCATTTCCCCACTTTAGGGTGATGGTGATAACAGCTCAGGGCGAGCCCTTTCTGGACACCCGTGGGGACTATTTTCTATGCTCATGCCAGGAGTCCAGGCTCGAGGGATTTGGAATACGGTCTTGCTAACACCCCACCAAAATTACCAAGGACACCTTCCAGGCCACTAAAAAAAATTTTTTTAATAGGAAGGGCATTTTTTCCCATTTATACAAGTAACGCTTGCTTATTTTAAAGGACGCATAGAATACAGAGACACACGACGCTGACACTGCCCTGATCTCATCACACCCCTCTCCTTGCTGCTGTAGCTTCTGGCTTGTTGCCCTCCTGGCCTTTTCTTGGCCCACTGAACCCAGATATACACACGTACAAGTGGAATCGGATGGCACACACTGTTTTGTGGCCTGACCTTTTCACCAGGGTGGTACCCGGGCATCTTTCTGTGTCACTGTGCCTGCAGGCACTGCCCTTCCAGTGGCTGCACGGCATCTGCTGGCGGTCGCCAGTGGCTTGGCCCGTTTCTGAGAGCTGCCCACCAGGAGCTCGGGGCTGGAGGACACTCTAGGACTCCCAGTTCTTCCCAATTCTTGTGTTGTTTGCTTACACTAAATTCCTAAAGTTGGAATTTATGGGGCAAAGAGCATTCAACCTTTAAAGACCTTTAATATTTCCTGCCAAAAGGCCCTCCCAGGGAGCAGGATTAAGCCTCGAGTCCAGGGTGTGTGGTCACCCTCGACCCCGCCGCTACCAACGCCGTTGTCCCTGCCTTCTCATTTCCCCAGCGACAGGACTCAGAGGGCATTTCGTGCGGCTTCAATTTAATTTGTAAAAGTCCTAGAGAGGGGAAACATCCTTCTAGAAATTTCTGACTTGCCCTCCTTGCCTCGATCCCAAGAGGACTCTTTCCCTCCAGGCGCTGGCTTCTGTCTTCCCTCGGAATTAGGGCGGTGGCGGCTTCCACAACTCCCTCCCCACAATGCTGTGGCCTCCGCAGCTCTCACCCTGGGTCACAGCTGTGTCTGTCTTTGTGGTCCCCTGACTTCAGAGCCCAGTGTGCCGGCCCACCCGCCTCTCGGGGTGCCTGGAGCCCACCCACGTTCCTTCCCCCTTTCTTTTCAGTGTTTCTCGGGCACTATTTTCAAAGCAGACGTTTTGGGGTCACCTTGAGGCTGCGCACCACACATTTAGGTGCTGGTTTAGCTGAACTTGGAATTCTAGGTTCAAAATTAATTTCCTTCAGTCCTCTGAAAGCATCTGTCTTCTTCTGCTTCTCAGAATTTCGCTGGGCCCCTTGATAATCTGATGTCGGCACTCTCAGAGGTTAACAGCTTTTCTGAGAACATCTAGAATTTTATCTTTCCCTTTGATGTCTTGATCTCCTTTTAATGTGTGTGTGTATGTGTTGTCTGTTTGCCCTTTCAACCCGAGGCTCTTATCTTCCTTTAAGATGAAGACACTCTCCTTATCTGATTCTTGAAATATGTACCCCTTTCCGTCCCTCCCTCTGCCTCTGTGACTTCAGTCCCATAGATCTTGACCCTGTGTGTCTAGTTTCTGTCTCTTAACCTTCCACTGTATTTTTTACCTCGAATCTCAGCCCCTTCCCTATGCCCCTGGGGGCCTTTCTTGACCCCATCTTCCATCTCCCTGAGCGTGTTCCCTGCGTTATTAAGCCCAGGCATCAAGTCCACGGTCGTTTCCCCGGCCCAGCTCTTCCGCTGGTTCTGGTTCCTGCTCCTCGTCCCCGGCGCCCTCCATCCCCTCGTGGACGGCGTTTATTAAGCTGCCTCTTAGTTCTGGGTTGCCTGGTGCGGATGGGCTTCCGTGTCGCATCACTTCCCCCGTGCATTTATATTCCCACGGGAGGGGGTGGAGACAGGCAGCCGGGGCCGGGGGATGGGGGGCTGCTGCCTGACCACTGGGGGTACGGAGGGAGACGAGTTGGGGTGAGCTGCTGGCTGCCACCTGGCCCCTTGCCCACCTGGGCTCCCCTGTCCCCGGGCTTGGGACCCCCACTCCTGCCCCAGCCCCTCCCACACTTGGACCCGGCACTTCTGCCCCCGGCTTCTCAGGTTTAGGGTGGTTAAGTTGGGGAGGGGGGCTGGCGGCTCATCAGATTCCGCCCCTCCTGCTCCCACGGTGATGCCGGTGATGCCGAGTGAGATGCCAGCACATACTGAAGGGGCGGGTCATGGTCAGAGCCACATGCCCCTCCCGCTGCAGGTGGGCTGAGGCCCGGGAGGCAGGCAGCTGGGAGGACGGGGGAGTCTGCAGACAGAGACCCCTGTTCCCTCCCCGAGGGCTGCCTGGAGGGGACAGCCAGCCGGGCCCGCCCCGGTTGCCAGATCCAGGCTTTCGGATCTGCCCGAGCATCTATTACGGTCTCCGAAAGCAAACCCGCCATCCCAGGAGGGAAACCTCGGGAACGTTCTGTCATGTTCTGTTGGATTCAAAAGTAGGTCTCCGGACGATTTTTGGCGTCTCTCCTCCACCCTCATTGCCAAACCAACTGCCGACTCCCTCCCAGTCCTACCACATCTTCTTGCCTTTGACCTCTGAGACAGCACGGAAAGTTCCAGCCTCCCTGTTGGGATCTGACTCGAGGTCCCCAGCAGGTGTGGCCCGGGGCATGGGGGTAGGGTGCCAAGTCACCAGTCGGCCCTCAGGTCTGGGCTCCAGCTGTCTCGGGGGATTGACACCAACAACCCCCAAATGTCGCGGGGGGAGGGAGATTCTGATCAGCCGCAGAGCTCAGTGACGGGAAAGTCCCTCGGAGCCACCTGGGGATCCCAGTGACCTCCGACCTGTGTCGAGTCCTTGCAGGATCCCTGGGAGGAGGGAAGACCGGGGTGCTCTGGGCCTGCCTTTGGGGACCCCAGTTTTCCCGGGGTAAGGGATCGCTCACAGCACCAAGCAGACCCCAGAGGAAGCTGACCGTGGCCCGGGGCAGCCAGTGCGTGCAGTAGGGTCGGGGGGGTGGTGTTGGCAGGGGCCGTCACCCCAGAGGACCCCCGTGGAGGTGTCCTGGGAGGGCTGAACCTCTGGGGGCACAGCTGACAGGGCGGTGGCATCGTGGCTCCACGTGTGAGGGGGTCTCGGCTTATAGACCCTCGGGCAGAATGCTGTATGTTTGATCTGGGGTTGAAACGACCACAGTCTGTGCCTAAAACTCCAGAGCAGCCGCCAGGGACGAGGGTGGGAGAGGCAGGGGAGTCTCCTCTCCGTTGTCCAGGGTCTGGGATAAAACTGCCGACCCCGCATCATTCAGAGAATCCACCCGGGCGGCTCAACCCTGGGCAGGCACGTGCCGGGGCTGGCGGAGGGTGGCCGCGGAAGGACCAGCCCATCCTCCCCCTTGGCCTCTGGCCTGCGGCCAAGCTTGCCCGGCATAAGGGAGGGACGGTGCCGGGTTCACCGCTGACAGCTCACAGCCGCTGGGAGCCTCACTTCCTTGGAGAGTGGGTGGGTCTACAGCCCCAAGTGACACCTGGGGAAGCTGAGGCTGGGAAACACCAGTGGCTCCCCGAGGTCTCCCAGCTAGTAAATCACCACGCGGGTCTGCCCGAGGCCAACGCCGGTGCTCTGAGCCATCTGCGGTCCTGCCACCAGCTTGGAGCGCGCTTGATTACCATGTGCTAAGCAAGCCTGCGGGATGCCCGAGTGCCAGGCACCACTCAGAGGGGGAAGCTGGGAGTCCCGTTTGTCCCACAGATGCTCCACCAGGACACCTGGACATTGTCCTGTCTGTGGCTGGTCCAGGCAGCACCACTGTCTGTCCTGAGGCCTCTAGGACACCCCCTCCCCCCCGAGGCCAGTGCACCCAGGACCAAGAGCCATCCTCGTATGGCCTCACAGTGAGCACAAGAAACCCTAGGACCCCTCTGGCCCTTGGTCTCTTCTTCTTCTTCCAGACTCTGGGAGGCTCCTGCACGTGTGTGTGAGCCCAAGGCTCAAGACCCCACGGGCACCACATGGGCATCTGGTATCAAGTTACCTGGAATGTGTGACTGTGGGCCCTTTCAGCTCACGTGGAGACTCATGTGGTTTCAAAGGTGATGCTTGGAGACCCCTGTGCTAGCCCTATGATCAGTTTTAAAAAAATCCTTCCTGGCTTGAGAACAGAAAAAACAGTCACAAATTATTTAAGCTGTCATAAAGCGAGGACATGAATTTGGTTTAAAGGACAAACATTTACCGTTCTCGATGTAACTTCTGAAAGTCTCATAATGAAGGAGAGAATCCAAATTGGAATCACACTGAATTAGGATGCAAGGGATTGCGGTGACCTGGTTCAACACTTGCACCAGCCATTTGCAATAGTAAGCAGGACGATGGCACAGACACAAAAGGAAGACATGTACCCACGCGTCTCAGTGACTGACCGTTTTTTGTCAATGTGACGGTGCCTTTTGGCTCTCTGCGGCAAGAAGGCAGTCTGCCAGCGAAAGGCCAGGATGGGGCTGTGCACAACATCAAAGCACATGGGCAGAAGGCTTCGGCAGACCATCCGCTGCAGCTCCCTCTGCAGGATCCGTTTGGGCGTCCCCCCTCTTTGCTTGCATGCCTCCCTTGACGGCAGCCTCACTACTTCACAAAGGATCAGTCCTTTTATGGTGATGCTCCTGGTTTTCGCCCTTAGGAGACCCCACCGTCACTCCTCAGTGCTCTGGCTGGTCCGGCAGAGTCATCTGGAAACCAGCTTCCAGCAGCCTTGGCATGTTCTTCTTAAAGACGTACAGAGGAGGGGGAAAGCCCCAATAAATAAAAAGCCTGTTCTAAAGAACTGGGATTTCCTGATTACTAGTCCCCAAACCAGGCCTTTTACTGGCCATAGGGCATTTCATATTTAGCCCTTGAAAAGCACGCATTGACTAAAGGCAGGGGAATGGCATGTCTTGAATAGCATTTTGATGTAAATCCTCTTTGCTACATTTCATCCTGGCACTTCAAAGAAGCAGAGCCTCCTCTGTGAGCGCCTATTCACCACCTAAGACTCGTGCGCCCACTGGGGATGGCCCCCATCTCTGGCCTCTCAGTCCAGACTGGCGGGCTCCCTGGTGGGCTCAGCACTCTGCCTGTGCTCAGCCATAAAGGAGCAGCCACGTGGAGGGGAGAGACACTAGGCACAGAAGGAGCAGATTTCAGCAGAGAGACAGCAACTGACACAAAACAGACGTGGCCTGTCTTCATCAAGGGCTTTGAAGAAAGAAATTCAAGCCGGATCGGATTCTAACAAGATGCAAACGGTTTGCACACAACCATCAGTGGGAGGTGCTTGTCGTAACGTCTTGCGAATGGCGGCTCGCGATGACATGCCGTCTGCAGACGGCTCAGGGGGAGTCCCGCGTGCACAGATGCTTTCCCGGAGCCATCCTTGCGCTGCTGCAATTCATTTTTTCCAAAGTGGTGCATGGACTAAAATGATCTTAATCGTAAGCTACTATTAACATGCCACAGCCCCTACATACCTTTTTTTTTTTTTCACAAAAGTAATTCAAAACAAATGTGCCAGCACTAGGAGTACAGGGGGATGTTTGCACACGGTGATGTGGAAGCATGGGGAAGGCTCCAGTGCCATCTAGCTCTTGTTAACATGTGCTCATGTGAAATGCAGCCAACCGACACTGCGCAGTTCCAACTCCAGCAGAGTTTTAAAGACGGTCACTGCACCCGTTTTCCTTCAGTGCCACCACCACAAGCTTTAGGTGACCTGCACCTAGAAGCTTCCTATGGTAGCATAGGAAGCATAGCTTCCTATGCTGTACCAGATTGCCACAAACGTGGTAGCTTGAAACAGCACAAGTGTATTGACTTACAGTAGTGAGGTCAGAAGTCCTCAAATCAAGGTGTCATCAGAGCCGCCTTCCTTCTGCCGGTGCTAAGGGAGAATCCATTCCCTGGCCTTTTCCAGCTTCTAGAGGCGCCTGCATCCCTTGGCTCATGGCCCCTCCTCCATCCTCAAAGCCAGCAGCACAGCATCATCACCTCTCTCTCTCTCTCTCACCTCTGCTACCCTCCAAGTACCAAGTTCTGCTGAAGCCAGAGCCGAGAATGCAGCATTCAGAAACGAGGAAGGAATGTAAGTGTTTCACTGCAAGAAACAACTAAACACAGTGATGCAGAAAACAAGGGACAAAAAAAGCTCTAGGGCATGTAGAAAACAAATAACAAATGACAGAAGTCTCTCTTTATCAGTAATTACTATAAATGTAAATGGATTAAACGATCCAATCAAAAGGCAGAGACTGGCAGAATGAATAAAAACATGTGATTATGCTGTCTACAAAAGACTCACTTGAGATCTAAAGACACAAATAGGTTGAAAGTAAAAGGATGGAAAAAGATATTCCATGCAAACAGTGACCAAAAGTGGGCAGGGGTGGCTATACCAATATAAGACAAAATAAACTTTAAATCAAAAAAAAGTTATAAGAGACAAAGAGGGACATTGTATTAATAAAAATTCAATACAGAAAGAATATGTAACAATTATAAACATTTATGTACCTAATGACAGACCATAAAAACGTTAAGATGCAAAAACTGACAGAATTGAAGGAGGAAATAGACAGTTATACAATAATAGTTGGAGACTTCAATACCCCACTCTCAATAATGGATAGAACAGCTAGACAGAAGATAAGTAAGGAAATAGAGGACTTAACACAATAAACCAACCAGTTCCAACAGATGTATATGGAACGCTCCATCCAACAACAACAGAATGCACATCCTTCTCAAGTGCACATGGGACATTTTCCAGGACAGACCATCTGTTAGGCCACAAATTAAGAATCAACAGATTTTAAAAGACATCAACAGATTTTAGACATCATACAAAACATCTTCTCTGACCACAACGGGATGAAGTTAGAAATCAATAGCAGAAGGTAAACTGGAAAATTCACAAAATTGTGGAAATTAAACGACACCCTTTAAAACAACCAGTGGATCAAAGAAGAAATCACAAGTGAAATTAGAAGGTACTTAGAGATGAATGAAAATGAAAATGTGACATGCCAAAACTTATGGGATACAGCAAAAGCTGTGCGAAAGGGGAAATCTGTAGCTGTAAATGCCTGTGTGAAAAGACAGGAAAGATCTCAGCATCACTAATTATCAGATAAATGCAAATCAAAACATGACGAGCTATCACCTCACACTTGTTAGAATGGTTATCATAAAAACGACAAGAGATAAGTGCTGGCAAGGATGTGGAGAAAAGAGAATCCTTATACACTGTTGGTGGGAATATAAATTGGTGCAGCCACTATGGAAAAGAGTATGGAGGTCTCCCCCAAAATTAAAAACAGAACTACCATATGATCCAGCAATTCCACTTCTGGGTATATATCTGAAGGAAACAAAGTTGCTATACTGAAGAGATATCTGTACACCCCCATGTTTACTGCAGCATTAGTTACAATAGCCAAGACATGGAAACAACCTAAATGTTCATCAAGTGGTTGAATGGATACAAAATGTACTATATATACACAATGAATATTATTCAGCCATAAAAAAGAAGAAAATCCTGCCATTTGCAAAAATATGGCTGGACCTTGAGGGAGTCATGCTGAGTGAAATACATCAGACAGAGAAGGATGAATGCTGTATGATCTCATTTATATGTGGAATCTAACATATCTGAACTCATAGATACAAAGAACAGATTGGTGGTTGCCAAAGGCAGGAGGTGGGACCTGGGGAATATGATGAAGGTGGTCAAAAAGTACAAACTTCCAGTTATAAGTTCTGGAGATGTCATGCACAGTGTAGTGACTATAGTTAACAGTACCGTTTTGTATATTTGAAAGTCACTAAGACAGTGGATATTAAAAAGTTCTCATCACAGGAAAAAAAATTATAACTATGTGAGGTGAGGGATGTTACCTAAGCTTATGGTGGTAATCATTTCATGTTATCTGCATATATCACGTCATTATGTTGTACACCTGAAACTAACACAATGTTATCTGCATATATCAAGTCATTATGTTGTACACCTGAAACTAACACAATGATATCTGCCGATTACATCTCAATTCAACTGGGAAAAAAAATAAGACAGATCTCAAATCAACAACCTAACTGTACAACTTGAGGAACTAGGAAAAAAAGAACAAACTAAACCCAAAGCTAATAGAAGTAAGGCGATAATAAAGATCACAGCAGAGATAAATAAAATCGAGAATAGAAAAATATAGAGAAAATTAACAAAATTAAAGGTTAGTTCTTTTCAAAGATCAAAAAAATTGACAAACCTTTAGCTAGATGGACTAATAAAAAAGAGAGAAGACTCAAATTACTAAAATAAAAAATGAAAATGGGGACATTACTACTGATCCTACAGAAATAAAAAGTATTATAAGAGAGTACCGTGAACAACTGTACAGCAACAAATTGGATAACTTAGATGAAATGGAAAGATGCCTAGAAACTCAAAATCTAACAAGATTAAGTCACAAAGAGACAGAAAATCTGAATAGACCTATAAATAACAAGGACATTGAAATCAGTACAAGCACACCTTAGAGATATTGTGGGTTTGGTTCCAGATCACCACGATAAAGCAAATATCACAATAATATGAGTCACACAAAATTTTTGGTTTCCTAGTACATATAAAAATTATGTTTACACTATACCATAGTCTATTAAGTGTGCAATAGCATTATATGTAAAGAAACCATGTACATACTTAATTGAAAAATACTTAATTGCTAAAAAATACGAGCGCTCATCTGAGCCTTCAGCAAGCCATAATCTTTTTGCGGGTGGAGGGTCCTGCCTCTGTGTCGGTGGCTGCTGACTGATCAGGGTGGTGGGTGCTGAAGCCTGGGGCGGCTGCGGCAATTTCCTAAAATAAGACAATGAAGTTTGCTGCATCGAGTGACTCTTCCTTTCACGAACGATTTCTCTGTAACATGCAATGCTGTTTGATAGCATTTTATCCACAGTAGAACCTCTTTCAAAATTGGAGTCAATCCTCTCAAACCCTGTTGCTGCTTTATCAACTCAGTTTATGTAATATTCTAAATCCTTTGCTTTGAGATTCCATCTCAAGAAGCTACTTTCTTTGCTCATCTGTAAGAAGCAACTCCTCAGCCATTCAAGTTGTATTATGACACTGCAGTAATTCAGTCACATCTTCAGGCCCTACTTCTAATTCTAGTTCTTTTGCTATTTCTACCGCATCTGCAGTTACAATAGTAACATCAAAAATCACTGATCACAGATCACCATGACAAACATAATAATAATAATGATGAATGTTTGAAATATTGCAAGAATTATCAAAATGTGACACAGGGAAATAAGATGTGCAAATGCTGTTGGAAAAATGACACTGATAAACTTGCTCAATGCAGGGTTGCCACAAACATTCAATTTGCAAAAACTGCAACATCTGTGAAGTGTATAAAGTGCAATAAAATAAGGTATGCCTGTAATCAAACATCTCCTTGCAAAGAAAAGTCCTGGACCTGATGGCGTCACTATTGAATTCTACCAAACATTTAAAGAATAATGAATACCAATCCTTCTCAAACGTCCACAAAATATTGAAAAGGAAAGAATACTTCCTAACTCATTCTATGAGACCAGCATTACCCTGATATCAAAACCAGACAAAGACACTGCAAGAGAACTACAGACCAATATCCCTCATTAACGCTGATGCAAAAATTCTCAAAAAATGCTAGCAAACTGAACTCAGCAGCGTATTAGAAGGATTATACACCATGACTAAGTGGATTTATTCCTGGAATGCAAGGATGATTCAATGTAACAAAATCAATCAATATAATATGCCACATTAACAGAATGAAGGGAGAAAAACCACATGACCATCCTAATTGATGCAGAAAAAGCATTTGACAAAATTCAACACCCTTTCATGATAAAACACTCAACAAACTAGGAATAGGGGAAAACTACCGAAACATAATAAAAGCCATATATGAAAAGCCCACAGCAAACATCATACTCAATGGTGAAAGATTGAAAGCGTTTCCTCTAAGATCAGGAACAAGACAAGGATGGCCATTTTTGCCACTTCTATTCAACATAGTACTGGAAGTTTTAAAGCTATTAGGCAAGACAAAGAAATAAAAGGTATCCAAACTGAAAAGGAAGAAGTGAAACAATAACTGTTCACAGATGGTAGGATTTTATATGTAGAACACCCTAAATAGTCCACAAAAAACCTGTTAGAGTAAATAAATGTATTCAGTAGCAGAATACAAAGTCAACACACAAAAACCAGTTGCATTTCTATAAAATACTTAGGAATAAACTTAACTAAGGAGGTGAAAGACTTGTACAATTAAAGTGACAAAACATTGCTGAAAGAAATTAATGATGACTTAAATAAATGAAAATACATCCTATGTTCATTGATTGGAAGGCTTAAAATTGTTGAGATGTCAACACCCAAAGCAATTTACAGATTGAATGCAATCCCTATCAAAATTCCAATGACTTCTTTACAGAAATAGAAAAACCCAGCCTAAAATTCATATGGAATCTCAAGGGACCTAAGAAAGCCAAGATGATCTTGAAAAAGAACAAAGCTGGGGACTCACAATCCCTGATTTCAAAACTTACTATAAAGCTACAGTGACCAAAACAGTGTGATATTGGCACAAAGACAGACATATAGACCAGTGGAATAGAATAGAGAGCCCAGAAATAAATCCTCAAATATATGGTCAAATACATTTTGACAAGGATGTCGAGGCCATTCAATGGGGAATAGACAATCTTTTCAACAAATGGCACAGGGAATACTGAATATTCACAAAAGAATGACATTGGACTCTTCCTTTACACCATATGCAAAAATTAACTCGAAATGGATCAAAGACCTAAATGTAAGACATAAAGCTATAAAACTCTTCAAAGAAAACAGTGCAAAAGCTTCATGACATGAGATTTGGTAATGGGATATGACATGAAAATCACAGGCAATAAAAGAAGAATAGACAAATTGGATTTCATGAAAATTAAAAAATTTGTGCATCAAAAGATAATATCAACAGAGTAAAAATGTAACCCACAGAATACGTGAAAACATTTGCCAATCATATATCTGATAAAGGGTTAATATCTAGAATATATAGAGAACTCCTAAAACTCAACAACAACAACAAAACAAACAACCCAATTTTAAAAAATGGACAAAGGACTTGAATAGTCATTTCTCCAAGGAAGATATACAAATGGCCAATAAGCACATGAAAAGATGCTCAACCTCACTGATCCTTAGGGATGTAAATCAAAACTACAGTTAGATACCACCTCATACCCATGAAGATAACTACTGCCACTAAGAGAGAGAGGATGCGGAGAAATTGGAACCCTTGTGCACTGTTGGTGAGAATGCAAAATGGCACATCTGCTATAGAAACCAGTATGGTGGTTCCTCAAAAAATTAAAAATAGAATTACCATATGATCCAGCAATTCCGCTTCTGGGAAATGGCCAAAAGAATTGAAAGCAGGGTCTCAAAGAGATATTTGTATACCCGCGGCCATAACAGCATTATTCACAATAGCTAAAATATGGAAGGAACCCAAGTGTCCACTGACAGATGAATGGATAAGCAAAATGTGGTCTATAAATACAATGGAACATTATTCAGCCTTAAAAGAAAGGAAATTCTGACACAGGCTTCAACATGGTTGAACCTTGACAACATTGTGCTGAGTGAAATAAGCCAGTCACAAAAAGACAAATACTGTATGATCCCACATACACAAGACACTTAGAGTAAACAAAATCATAAAGACAGAAAGTAGAATGGTGACTGCTGGGGGAGGGGAGGGGCAGTTATTATTTAATGGGCATGGAGTTTCAGTTTTACAAGATGAAAGGAGGTCCAGAGAAGGATGGTGGTGATGGTTGCACAACAGCGTGAATGTCCTTAATGCCACAGAACCGTGCACTTAAAAAAGGTTCAGATGCTAAATTGTGTCATGTGTATTTTACCACAATAAAAAAAAATTGAAAAGAAAATTTGGTGGCTTAAAACAACAGTAGATTATTATCTTACATAGTTCTGTGGGTTAATGTGGTTCATGCAAGATGCCTTCAACAGCATGTCTGGTGCTGTGTCTAGATGGGATGGCTGGGCTCACCCTAGTCTATTGATGAAGCACTTACATGTGGCCCCCCACGTGGTGGTCTCAGGGTGGGTGGGCTCCAAGAGTCCTGGGTAGAAGCTGCAAGACTTCTTAGGACAAGCTTGCAAGTCCCAGGACACTCCTTCTGGTGTGCCCTCTTGCTCACGCTGGTTGCTAAGGACAGCTTGGATTCCGTGGGAGAGCATCAAAGAATGAGCAGGTATCCTGAACCAACCCATGTCAGAGTCCGCCCCTTGCCCCATCGTGCAGCAGTCATGCAGGTTGGGTGGGGGACCCACATCCAGCTCCAGATGTGCACTGACCAGAGCTTTCGCCCCTGCCATAGGGATTGGGTCAAGGACGGACAGTAGAGGCCCAAGCTGGTCACATCATGCAATCCCTCCAACCCTGATAATTGGTTGAGGTTAGAATGTGCATGACATGAACTGTTTGTGTTTATGTCCAGAGAGGTGACATCCTCTTTCTCTTGCTTCAGGCCAGGGCTGCCCAAGAAACAGAATGAGAGCCACATGCGTAATTTACAGTTTTCAAGTAGTCACATGAAAACAAGTAAACGGGAATAGATAAAATTAATTTTAATGTTTTATTTAACTCAAGATGCCCCCAATATTATTATTTCAACAGGTGATCAATTTAAAAATGACTACTAAGGGACTTCCCTGGTGGTCCAGTGATTAAGACTCCGTGCTCCCAATGCAGGGGGCCCAGGTTCGACCCCTGGTCAGGGAACTAGATCCCACATGCCGCAACTAAAGATCCCGCATGCCACAACGACGATCCCACGTGCCGCAACTAAGAACTGGCACAGCCAAATAAATAAATAAATAAATAAATAAATAAATAAATAAATATTTAAAAATAAAATAAAAATGACTACTAGGATACTTTACATTTTTTTAATGACATCTTCCAAATCAGACATGGACTTTATTTTCCATACATCTCAGGTTCAGTCAGCAAGCCTCATTTCATGTGTTCAGCAGCCAGTGAGGCCAGTGGCTACCCTGGTGGATGGTGCAGGTTTCCAGGGTGAGGGGAAAGATGAGGCCGACTTCACACCCCAGGAATGTGCAGGCATCACCACGTGTGGAACAGAACAGAGAGGACGACAGAGAAACAAAAACGAGCCCTGGGCAATCCTGACCTGAAGACCACACGACTACCGGGGTTTTCAGCAACAAGAGTCAGTAATTTCCTAATTGCTTCAGCCTGTTGGAGCTGTGCTTTCGGTGCCACACCCAGCGGCCTGGCTGTCAACCCCACTTCTGTCTGGTGGTCTGGGAGGGTCACCCCTTTGAAGAGGGCCAGCTGGCTTTTGAGAGGCTTCTCGCTGATTTGGTGGGGGGCCCTGCCTCTTTCAGAAAAAAGAAAACCAAATTCAGAACTACAGATTAGGTCAGGGGATTTGTAAGGGCCCAGTGCAAACCACGCAGCACATCCGCCGCCGGTTCTGGGTCTCTGGGCACAGCCGGGCAAGGCTCAAATCCCTACACACCTGCTTCACCAGGATTCCTCCTCAGCGCTCTTTATGGCTTCCTTCTTAGTATTGCTGGGCTTATATGTTCTATACAATTTTGACCAGATCTTATCATTTTATTGTGCTTCTCCCATCATTACAAACTCTGTAGAGATGTACACACGTGCTTCAGAGTCCAACCACCAGTCTGTCGCTGGCCGTCCCCAGGAGGAGGGCATGTGGGGAGGGGGTCTCCCAGGGCTTTGATGTCAGCCACCTGAGGTGAGGGGCGCACCGCCCAGAGCATCAACATGCTCTGTTTTCCCTGGAAGAGACCTGCTCCGAGCTCTCGGAGGTGAGACATGCGGGCTGGTTTGGTCTAATGAGAGCTTGCTGGGCAGCTGGTGAGT
Organism: Eschrichtius robustus; assembly: GCF_028021215.1. NCBI lineage: Eukaryota > Metazoa > Chordata > Mammalia > Artiodactyla > Eschrichtiidae > Eschrichtius > Eschrichtius robustus. The sequence goes on from NC_090828.1 coordinate 1,287,815, forward strand.
CTAGACGAGGGCAAGGCAGACCTGACCCATGACCCAGGGCAGTGGGGTTGGTGGCATGGACAGGGGCCCGGACAAGGGTCAGGAGTCAGTCCAGCAGGAAGGGAGACTCCGAGGCCACCCTCCCTCCCCCGCAGTGTGGAATGCCGAGCTTCCACTGGACCAGGGCGCTTCAGGGTCCCCTGGAACCAAGCTCCCCCTTGGGCTCAATCCTGGCCTGTGGCAGCCTCCTGCCACCTGGCTTTGGGGTAAAGGGTGGTTTCCAGCCTCCCCTGGCCCCCTCTGAGGGTGGGGAGCCCTGCGGGAGGACCAGCTGCCGTCCCCGCCATCCCGGCCAGGCTGGCGTCCTCACTGGACGGGGGCTGGACTCATTAGCAGGTCTTGAACCTCTTTGCTGGGCGGAGGAGGGGCTTACCCACTGGGGACGCCGACCCTCTGTCCCTGTCCTCCCTCCACTGATGGGGACACGCGTGGGGGGGCAGCATTCCCAGGCGGGAGGAGTCTCCCCGTGCCCTCGCTGCCCGCGGGGCTGACCTCGAGGCAGGGGTGACCAGCAGCCTGCCTCCGGCTCCACGGAGCCCTCCTGGCGGTGCCCAGGGCTGGGGTTGCTCACCGCCATGTGCCCTTCACTAAAGGCTGAAAACAGCCCCTCGCCCTCCCCCAGGCGTCCCGGGACCCTGACCTCACGGGGCCAGGAGGCCCGTGACCACTGTTGCCGTGCCAGGCCTGGTCCCAGGTCTCCAAGCCCCACACGCCCCGGGCGTCCTGCAGCAAAGCCGAACCTGGACGTGTGTTCACAGAGCGAGGGTCCAGGAGGGGCCCCGGGGTCAGAGCGCTGCCAGCCGGGGCTCCTGGAGAGAGGGTCTGCGAGGCAGGCCTGGGCAATCCTGCCGCCAGGTGGGCAGCCTGGGGCGGTGGGAGCAGGTGCTGCAGGAGGTGCTGGGGGGAGGGAGGAGCAGCTGCGTCCACACCGCCCACCCCTTGCCTCCCCGGACTCCCCGAGCCTGGCTTGTGTCCAGTTCTCAACAGGGACCGGGAAGGGGCCCGGCTCCCACGTGTGGGCACCACCAGCCTGGGTCCCAGAGACTCCTGTGCCGGAGGGGTGTTTGGGGAAGTGAACTTTTAAAACTGGGGTTCAGAGTCGCTTTAATAATTAGACATTTAAGCCATGGCTGGAGGGGAGGTGATGGGGGTGGGCCCTGGCACGGGGGGCTTCTGCTCTGCGCCCCACGCTGGGTCTCTGTTACACAGGCAGCAAGAGCTCGGCCTCAGGGACCCAGCGTGGCTCTCACGACATGGCTCAGGGCCGCGGAGGGGCTTCCACAGTGTCCGGACTGGGGGTCTGTCCCCCTGCCTGGGATGGAGCAAAGGGGCTTCAGGGAGCTGGAAACCAGGGCACAGAGGATGGGGCCTCACTTGGGGTCCACCTGCCTCTCTCCAGCCAAGCTCTGGTTCTAATCTCTGGGCCAGGCCTGCCCTTTTATCTGATGGAGGATGGGGACCCCCTCGCCCTGCCTGGCATGGTGGCCCTTTGGAGGTGTCCTGCCCTGAAGTGCCCCATGCTTGGTGCTTGTGGGAGGTTGGGTGCCGGCCCTGGGTCGGGACCCGCCCTGCTCTGATGGCAGAAAGCCCCCTCCTCCCAGAGCTGGCATGCAAAGTGGGCTCACCCTGTCCTTCTTGAAAGCCAGACCCAAAGGTGGGTGGGAGGGGCAGCAGTCGGGGGCCTCCAGCTCCAGGTCCCACGTCCCAGGCCCCCGTCCACCTGTCGCTGGGAGGCCTGGGGTGGAGGGGAGCTGCAAACACTGTCCCACTGTGGCCCTGGTGCAGGTCTTGCTCTGGGGGAAAGGCTCTTCCATCCTGGGGTCAGAGAGCGCTGAGAGTCACGTTCGCCTTTGAGCCTGGAAAGCGGGAGGGAGGCCTGTCCTGCCGTAGCCGCAGGGCCAGCCTGGGTCCCCTCCCTGCTCACACAGAGTCCCATTCATCCTGTGCACAGCGCCGATGGCCGGGCACCCGCCCCGGACGGGCCGTCTGACCACACCGCCCAGCCTCGCTCCTGGCGGGGACGTAAGACAAGGTCCCTTTAACCAGACGACGGTGGAGCAGACTCTCCTGGGGACCAGGGTGCCACCCTCCCCCAAAGCGGGCAGGGCCCACCGAGACCCTGCCTCCGGCATCAGAAGCCGTGTGGGCCAGCGGGAAGAAGCAAAAAGCGAGGGGGGCCAGCGGGAAGAAGCAAAGCGAGGAGGGCCAGCGGGAAGAAGCAAAAAGCGAGGGGGGCCAGCGGGAAGAAGCAAAGCGAGGAGGGCCAGCGGTCTGGCCCCTCGCCAAGTCTGACGGACCCACCCGAAGGCAGCCCTGACCACCCCTGGGAAATTGGGGCTGACGGGGAGGGAGCCGAGTGTCCGAGCGAGCACTGCTCAGGCCTCCTGGTAGCGACCGGCGCTTGGCTCGAGGGAGGTGTGACTTGGACAGCACCCTCTCAAGACTGCGGGTCCCAGGCCAAGAGCTTGGGGTGTCAGAGACCGGGCACTACCGTGCCCCCTGCTAGACTCAACTCCCGAGACCACAGGTCACCACTGAATGGGTGGAGGAGTTCGCTGTGCGGGGCCCTGGGTCCCAGCAGGTCAGGGGAGGGAAGGAGGGGGTTCAGGACGGCTGCCTGCATTTCGGCTTCCCAGCCTGGGAGACAAAGCAGAGCCCCTGGTCCTGGAAACCAGAGCCCCTCCCCTCGCCGCGCCTGTGTGGTCCAGATGGGAGCTGTGCTGGCCTGTGATGCGGAAGTCGTTGAGCCTCTCTCAGGCACTACTTAAAGTTTCTTTTTTCTCAGCCAATAGTAGCACCTGGGCTGTCTTTGGAGTCAGCTCTCCTTGCGCTAGAAGGGCCGTGACCCAGCGATGCCCACAGATGTTAGACTCGGGGTGGGGGGCTTGTGCCCACCCCTCCCTCCGGCAGCCTCCATCCTCCGCTCCCCCAGGCGTAGGCTCTGCAGCCTTTTCACTGTCACCTGCATGAGAGGCCTTGGGAGTCTGCAGGGAGGGGCCACCACCCAGCGCAGGGGGCCCGGAGCCTGTGCCCCGCGGGGACCCTGCCGGGGACCAGCTGCCTGTGCTGCAAGCCCGTCTGAGACTCACGTGGTTTCGGGCCTCCCCAGCTGCCTGGGCTCAGGTCTTGGGCCATGGGTCCCACAACTGAATTTGCTGCTGCCTGTCGAGGCCCCGGGGAAGGAGGAGGCTGAGTTCACCCCACGTCCGCGTCAGTGTCCTGGGGCAGCCGGCGCCCAGCACCGCACTTGGGTGCCCTCCCGTAACAGGAGTTTATCCTCTCAGGGCTCTGGAGACCAGAAGACACCAAGGTTTCCCAGGGCCGAGCTCCCTCTGGAGGCTCCTTCCCGCCTCTTCAGCTCCCGGCAGCCCCACACGTCCCTTGGCTTGTGGCCGCATCCCTCCGACCTCTGCCTCTGTCTCTTCGTGGCTGTCTTCCCTCCAGGCATTGGAGTCTTGAATTTCCTCTTCCTTCTCAGGTAAGGACACCTGCCCTTGGGTTGAGGTCGCACCTAATCCAGGATGGTCTAGTCTCAAGACCCTTATCTAACTACATCTGTAAAGTTCCCTTTTCCAAATAAGGTCACACTCACAGCTTCTGGTGCTGAGGACCCAGACATATTTTGGGGCCACGGTTCAACCCACTACAACCACCACCCATGCAAGCTGGACGCAAGGCCCCTGACCCACCTGGCTGCCTGGGCTTTGTAGCCCCAGGTGTAAACCGAGGGGGCTGGGGCTGGTGACCTCCTCTGACCCCTCGGCTGTCAGCCCTCGTCCTGAAGACGAGGATGCAGCCAGAGCACTGGGAAGGTGCAAAGCGTCCATGGTAGGGCTTGAAGACGCTGGGCGTTCGGCCTCCAGGAGCTCCTGGAAACAACCCTCAGGGTGGGTCCCACAGCAGGAGAAACTGCCGCGAGCAGAGGCAGCCTGAGCAGGAGGCAACAGAGAAGCAGGAAGGAGGGGCAGGGCCTGGAAGCCTCCGGAAACAGGCACCGCATCTTGAACACTGTGAGCAAACAGCAGAAGCGCGTGCAGTTATCTATTACCCAGTAACACACTGCCTCTCCTCTTCGTGGCTCAGAACAAGAGCGAACCCCCCTCGTCTCACCCGATGTGGGGTGAGCCCCCCGCTTCCAGCCAGCGGGGGTGCCTGAGAGGGGACGGGCAGGTTTCTTCCAACTTTAGGTGCCCTCGGTGGCCAGCCCTCCTTTTACACACCCATCCGTCTGCTTATGCTAAAAAGCCAAGGCGGTCCTAAGGCTCTCCTCTGGAGGTGGCCCCAAGTCTCTGCCCAGGCCAGCCGAGCCCTCAGTGCATCTTGAGCGTCGGGTAAGATGCTCGAGAATCACATTTACCGCTTGTGTATCACTCATAAGGCGTTCCAATTTAAATTCGGTGGCCTTATCAACAATACCAAAGAGGGTGTCGGACGAGACAGCAGCTTACCTCCATACGGGCAGCCCCGGTGGACACGGCGACTCCTCGGCGACAGGGCTGAGCTGGCTTCTTCCTGCTCCTGTGCCATCCTGGGCACTGCCTCTGCCTGCGTGGCCCGAGGAGGCTCACTGCCACCCTGCCCACCCCGGTTTTGCTCCAGCTGGAGGGGCTGGAGGACGGGCCCCTTCTCTTGGAGGGCACGCTCTGGACCATCCACTTCCACTCACGTCCCCTGGGACAGAGCAGAGTCACACGTCCACCCCAGCAGCGGCAGGGATGCTGGAGAAGCGCGTGTTTATTCTGGGTGGCCATGTGCCGGCGGGTGGGCGTTCGTTACCAAGGCGAGAGGGGAGAGAGCACGTCGGGCAGAGCCAGTGATCTCGGCACACGCGGGCTGTTTCTCCCCCGCCAGAGGTGACAATAGAATACTGAGGAAGCGACCTTCTTACTGTCCGTTCATTTTCAAGACCCTCCCCATGGAAGGATTGTACATCCTGGGCTGCCGGCTTTGAGGGTGCCGTGTGACGTCTTTGGCCAATGAAACAGCAGAAGAATCGTGGTCACCGCTCAGAGATGTTAAAGAGCTAGCCCGGGCCCCTTCCCTCTTCTCTGCCAAGACTGGCCGTGGGTCCGACAGAGGCAGCAGCTTTCCAGGCGGCTGCCAAGAGGGTGATGCAGACCAGACTCTCCGCTGACCCTGGTGGACCCATGGCGTGAAGGACAAATGACTCTTGGCTGAGGCAGGCCGCTGGGATCTGGATGCCATATGCTACCGAGGCATAACCCAGCCTCCCAAGGCTGATATATGTAACCCATGATATATGGTATTTCTGCGAGTGTCCATGAGTGTGTGTGCACAGAGTTGAGAGAATAAACTATAGACAGTTCAGAATTGTGCTTTTTCCAGTTAACTTACTTCAGAGCCTTTCCCATTTCATTCAAGTTCTTGAACCCATTTTTAGTGGCCTGAGGCCCAGATATGTCATGTTTTTGTCCAACCCGCCCTGATGATGGACATATATTGATAGATTGCCGTAGAGTTTGTGTTGTTTTACACAATGATGTGAAGATTATCTTTGTATATATGTGTTTGAATTCCTTATTATTTATTTAACTTAATGTCTGGAAATGGAATTTCTGGGACAGAGTATATAAATAACTTAAGGCTCTTTCTACACATTTGCCAACTTGCTTTCTAGAAATACTATATGGATTCGCCCTTTTGTTGGCAAAATACTAGTTCATGTCTCACCCTAAGCTCACCAGCACTATCATTTCTAAAAGTCTTGGCAATTTTGATAGACAAAACATGCTCTTTTGCTCTTTTGTTTGTATTGCATTGATTAACACCGAATTTAAATTGATTTTAGAAATATGTCGGATAACCACTTATGTTTCTTTTATTGTGACTTTTTTACTTGTCCATTTTTTTCTATTAACGTCCTGGTGTTGTGAAAAGTACTTGCTTTTATCTTAAATCAGTATAGTCACATAGTTAAGATGTGTTAATGGGCGCATTGAACAAGCCTCTGGCTCACAAGTGCCCTCGCCTTGCTCCCAGGATGAGGACTTTTCACTCTTTGAATGCCTGGTTTTTGTCTGTCTGGTGGTGACCTCTGGATTCCTTATGGTATGTCTGGAATTTGGAATGATATACTCACCCTGCTCTGTTTTTGCCAAGCTCTGCTGTCTTCCTGCGATGGTGTTGGAGAATTTAGCTCTTCAAGCCCTCTGGCCCCATCCCTGTGTCCTGTGCTCAGTTTTCTTTTTTGGCTGCGCCTCGAGGCTTGTGGGATCTTAGTTCCCCGACCAGCGATCGAACCCGGGCCCTGGCAGTGAACGCGCTGAGTCCCAACCACTGGGCGGCCAGGGAATTCCCAGCTGTGCTCAGCTCTTTCATGGCCCATCTTTCACTCTAATCACCACTAATGACGTTTGCCGTATCCCAAGTCCCCGTGTGGTGTGACGAAGACCATAGCGCCCCTGCCCCATCCTTTCACCTCTTTCCACTCCTTCCTACGTTCACATTTCACTTTCACCTTGTCAAGGTGGGTGACGTTTGCATTCTGTTCTGAAATTGTATTAAGTCTTCTCTACTTTACCCCAAAGTTTAAAATCTAAAATTTAAAAACAAGAGTGTCTACCTTATTGTGACTATGTAAATATTATCTTAAAGCCAGAAAATTTATTTGTATTATTTAATTGAAACTTTGTTATATTATTTGTTTCAGAGCCATGATACAACTTCATGGCTCCTTCATGGTACAGCTATTTGTTTTTCCTAGAATTATTAACTGCCTCTTTTTTTCCTCACACTGTCTGTCTTTGTCACTCAGTGAGCTGTGTAAGAATCTCAAGGATGGTACCTGATCTTTGAAATCCCTCTTCTCGTGATGTTTCCCCCTGGAACCTGTGTCCGCTCAACCCAGTCTCGGGGGGCTGCTTGCTGGGGTCTTGGTACCTTCACCTTTTCACCCCCCAGTGGAATCTGTTGTGATCTGGATCTTATCTCTCTCTGATGCATCTGACTTTTTCATTTTTCAAGGACCCATCCTTAACACAAGTGATCAAAGGAAAAAAAAAAAAGATAAATTCGAGTTCATCAAAATTTAAAGCTTTTGTGTGCCAAAGGACACTATCAATAAAGTGAAAAGACAGCCTACAGAATGGCAGAATATATCTGCAAATCATGTATCTGGTAAGGGTCTAGTACCTAGAATATATAAGAAACTCTTACAACTCAAAAATAAAAAGACAAATAACCTAATTAAAAATGGCAAAGGATCTGAATAGACCTTTCTCCAAGGAAGACATATGAATGGCCAATAAATACATGGAAAGATACTCAACATCATTAGTCATCAGAGGAAGGCAGGTTAAAACCACAATGAGATGCCACTTCACACTCACTAGGATAATTAGAATCAAAACATCAGATAATAAGTGTTGGTGAGGATGTGGAGAAATCAGAATGCTCATACACTGCTGGCAGGGATGTAAAATGGTGCAATTACTTTAGAAGACAGTCTGGTAGTTCCTCAAAAACTTAAATAGAGAATTACCATATGTCCTGGCAATTCTATTCTTAGATATATACCTGAGAGAATTGAAAATATATGTTCAAACAAAAACTTGTACACAAATTGTTCATAGAAGCATTCTTTATAATAACCAAAACGTGGATATAATCCAAATGTCCATAGACAGATGGATGGATAAACAAAATGTAGCATAATCATCAAATGGAATATTATTCAGCCATAAAAAGGAATGAAGTGCTCATGCACGCTACAATGCGGATGAAGCTTAAAAACATTATGCTAACTGAAAAAAAAAAAGACATACACAAAGGCTACATATCTTAGGCCTCCATTTATTGGAAATGTCCAGAATAGGGAAATCTATAGAAACAGTAATTAGATTAGTGGTTGTCAGGGGCTGGGGGGAAAAGAGGAGTGGGAATGAGAGCTTGTGGGTACGGGGTTTCATTTCTGGGTTGTGAAATGGTCTGGAATTAGATAGTGATGATGGTTGCATGACGTTGTGAACATACTAATCGCCACGGAACTGTATACTTTAAAACAGGATCTTATAGAATGTAAATTGTATCTCAATAACAATTAAAAAACCCACACACTTGTGTGATTTCCTTTTCAAAAAGGATCTGTGAAGAACACTCTCTGAGAACTCATGTACCCGAAAACGTCTTTATTCTCCACTCATGTCTGTCTATTGATTGACTGACTGATTGCTATATAGGGTGTACCTCCCAGACTCTCCCTGGTTAATGCTTTCCTGGTAAATGTCTCTTGGATTTTAATAACAATTGGTAGAATGTATGGATCTCTCATTACAAAGTTTTTCAGCTGATGTTTGTTTGATTGTATGGGAAAAATTTGCATTACTATCCTCAAAATGCAATACAATATTTTAATCAAAACTATGCCTTGAATTACCCTCCAAGCAACAGGTGGGGTGTCAAATGTCAGCAAAGGGGTACAAGACTTGGATGTCACCGCCCCGCGGATACATCTCGGTTTTCTTGGCAACCACACATCACAGCCAGGCTGACTGTTTCCCATAAGGATGTGGTTTTAACATTTTCTAATCAAACAGACCTTGTCACTATATAGGGGTTCTTTCATAGTTTATTTCATTTTAGGGAATGAGTGTGAATTTAGGGTTGATATGTAATACATATAATTGTCTCTTTAAAAAATTTTTTTTTTTATTTAATTGATTTATTTATTTATGGCTGTGTTGGGTCTTCGTTTCTGCGCGAGGGCTTCCTCTAGTTGCGGCAAGCGGGGGCCGCTCTTCATCGCGGTGCGCGGGCCTCTCACTATCGCGGCCTCTGTCGTTGCGGAGCACAGGCTCCAGACGCGCAGGCTCAGTAGTTGTGGCTCACGGGCCCAGTTGCTCCGCGGCATGTGGGATCCTCCCAGACCAGGGCTCGAACCCGTGTCCCCTGCATTGGCAGGCAGACTCTCAACCACTGCGCCACCAGGGAAGCCCTGTCTCTTTTCAAAACAATGGAACATGGTTTCCCAGGTAGCATTTTCATGTGAAACAGCTGACCTTCAGGAATGGACTGTCGATGCCACGTGTGACTCGTCTGTAGGTGGACCGGGTATAGAATTCAAGGTTCAGAATGACTTTCCCTCGGCCTGTGGCCGGTGTTATTCTATTGTCTTCAGGAATCTGGGTACCGATGAGACTTTTGATGCCAGGCTGATCTTTGTTCTTGTCGAGTGACCTATTCTCGCTGAGAGTTTCTGGAAGTTTCCTTCCCCTGCTGTGTGGATGTTCACCTGTTACTCTGGGCAGGACGTTCACCCTCCCCCGTGACCTGTGGATGGTGGTGCTGCAACCTCCCAGGGTTGCTGTGACGACGGGCGAGGTGATGTTCCAGGGGATCCGCCCGTTCCCGCCACCCGGCCACTCACTGTTCCTCTCCTGTGCCCCCTGATCTTGAGATGGAGCCCACTGCCCCCCAGCCCCTGTCCGGCAGACCTGCTACCAAGTTGAGTCCAGAGGAAAGAGTTAGTAAAGATTGGAAAGTCAGGCAGACCGTGGGTTTTCTCTCTGAACTCACCTCTGGTCTTCTGTTCTGTACATAAAGGGGCGCTGGGTGATCAGAGCAACAGAGGAAATCCAGAAGCCGCAAGCGCTCTACCGGGCCTTGCAGGACAAGCTGCGGAAGCTCAGGGAGCCTGGCTTAGCTGTGCCTGGATTCTCCCACATTCCCAGGGTGGGCCGATGTCCCCAGGTACCAATCCTGCCCCAAACAGCTGCTCCGGCAAACTGGCATCTCAGGCGCCAGAGCTGGGCCGAGCCTCGGAATCTGGCTCCTGGGTCCCGTGGCCACGGCCAGAGGGCCTGTCCTGTCTCCTTGTCATCACTACAGAACCGGAAAACTAATTAGCAAATATGTGACGTTTCATGAATAGAGGCTCAGATTTTCCAAGAAAGACCAGGGATTGCGAGGGAGCCAGGAACCCCATTGAGCGGATTCATGACGTGAGGAGGCCATGAAGAGTGACCCTGGGGAGGCGCTGGGCAGCCTGGGTGCTCCTGTGGGGGCCCCAGACCACGTGGCCCTGCTTCCGGGGGGAGAGCTCTAGGCTGCGACAGAATACACTGCTGCTGTGGCCAGCCACTCACCTTGCGGTCACTTGTCACAGTAGCCCTGGGAGACTAACACACCCAGAGTAAACGTCAGCACTGTCCTGAGGACAGGAGAAGATGCTATAGAAACAGCAAGAAAGTATTAAAAGGAAGAAAGGAATCATCTTCCTTTAAATTGCTTACTTTGAGCAGCTTGTCTTATGGAGATAGCATCTAGAAGGTCGAACCGGACAAAGAGGAGGCCCTGCTGCCGGGACACACCCCACGAGTCCCTTTATAACCAGGGACAAGAGGCGTCGCGCTGACACTGTCACGAGCCTGGAGGAGGCTTGTCGACAGAAGGTCATTCCGGGCCCGCCCCCCGCAGAGCAGCGCTGGGCACGGCCCCACTTCCCGGCACGGTTACAGCGCCAGTGGCCCCTCCGGTGTCATCCCAGCACTGCTGTGCTGTCGCAGGACCACAGAACAGGCCTTCCCGTGGTTCCACTCTACTGACTGAGCCCCTGCGTGTTGCCTGGTGCCCCCGCCCCCCGAGGATGGCCGCTCCGCCCCGCACACAGAGCGCCCGCTAATCAGCAGTGCTTTGCGACACTGTGTCCCCAGCGCATAGAACACGGACCCGCAGGGCCCCCCTTTCCTCCCCAGTCACTCGCTTCGATGCACTGGCGCTTCTTGCTCTATGCTTTGTGGGTCTACCTGGGCCGGTTCCCAGAGGGGTTTCGCTTCCACAGGGGACCCAGCAGGACTCTCCTGCTGCCACCCGGTCATTTCAGGTTTCTTAAGCCGAGAGACCAATAGGCCAGGGAGAGAGTCACCCAATCAGCAGGGGATTGGTGGTCAGCAGGAGGTGGGGCAGAAAGAATGACACCCTGGGTGTCTCCGGGTACTTTGGGGGAGGCAGGGGTGGGCCTTGTGGTGAGCAGAGGTGCAGACCCCTCGGGACGAGGGCCCCGGGCATCCCTCCAGGTGGGGCACCTGTCCGTAGGGGCGTACCCCAGGGAGGTGGGACGCGGGCGTGGTGCGTGCAGCCGTCCTTTGTCCTGCTGCCCTTCCTGCTGGCAGTGTCCCAGGAAGAGACTGGCCAGGGCCTGTAGGAGCTTCTCCCACAGGGCAGACTGCGCAGGTCTGAGCGATGGGGAGTGGGCTGTAGCGATGATGTAGCGCATGCCCCTCACCCCCAGACTGAGGGCCTGGCTCGGTGAGAAAAGGGAGCCAGGTCCCTCCCTGGGAATCTCCTTTGCCCAAAGGAGCCGCCTCCCCCAGGTTTAGGCCCCTCCCTGGGGAAGCGCCCATCCAATGACAAGTCCATGCAGTGGTCCAGACACCAGCCTCAGTTTGGGACTCCTCTGGAGGGCGGTCAAGGGTCAGAGCTCCCCGGGGATTGGCCGAGGCTGGCGTGACAAGGACATCCTATTTCAGCTCCCCCCAGGTCCATCCTACTTCCCCAGTTCCCTCTAGAGGTGGTCCTTGAGGACAGTCAGTCCCCATAAGCCGGCTGCACAGAAACACCCTGGCGAGTCTGCCCCCTCCCCGGAGCCCAGGCCGTGAGGGCCACTTTGACGCCTTGTCCCCCATTCCCCGCCGTGACCAGTCACTGTGGGAGAGAATTAGCCCACTCGGCCTCGCTGCCCCCTTTCCCCTTCTCCCAGTGAAACAGCGTCAATTCTTTCCCTCTTTCTACCTTTGCAGCAATGAATACACAACAGTCCTCCGCACACTTGTTTTTATTTCTAACGCCTTCATTTATCAGCGTGAATCAGCTGACATGGCTTTTCTGTCCTCAGAGATACTTTTCCCTGACCTCTCCCTCCATTTCCTAATTTGCTTTGTCCTCTGTAATCGACTTTTGCATCATAAGGCATGAAACGTTTACATCCTGTTCTGTAACCAAAATCCAGTCCTTTTATGTTATAGATAAGATTATCCTAAATTTGAAAATAAATGAAATGCTCACGTTTTGGGAATTTGGTCAATATTAGCCACCGAAGAACCAAGGAATGCAAAGCTTTCTGGTCTTTTCTGGAGTTTCAAATCTGCTTTGCTTTTTCTTCTGTTTAGCACTGTTTGCTTGACCCTGTTATGACAGTTTTTCAAACTCTCCCTGCAGTCAAGTGTTTCGTCAGCGCCCCCCTATCCTGGCCCACCTGTGGGGGCGTCGGAGCTGACGTGCCGTCCAGCCGAGGGCTGTCATCCAGGGCCCCTTGGATCCCATGCCGTTTTCTTTCCTGGTTTCCCCTTGTTGGGCTGCATGTTCGGATGTAACTGTTTAGGGAGGTGAGCGGGTGGTCTGAAAGGGCCTCTACTTCCCCACCCTTGACGGCGACGTTGCAGGACTGTGAAGGATGGGTCTTCGGGACTGTGGGGGCGGTCTCCGCTCCGTGGCTGGGCTGTGGGTCAGTCCCCGTGCTCCCAGCGCCTCGGCCCTGCTTCCTGCTCCCTGGGCGAGGTCTCTGTGCCTGAGCTGCCCGGTCCCCTGCACGGGGACAGTCCGCTCCGGCCGCGTCCTGCTCTGTGCGGTGGGGTCCCCGCTGCCGTCGCCCCATCAGCACTCAGAGGCCGATGAACCTGATGAGATCTCGTGTCCAAGAAGGTGCCTCTGCTCCTGTTTTTGTGGAGACGTCTGTCTTGTTCAAAACTCTATTCTGCTAACATTTCAACTCGTCTCCGGACGCAGAGGAGCTAAACGAGCCCGGGCCCATCTTTGATGGGAAGTCTTGCTCTCGTGGGTGGTCGGGGAACCCGCGAGCTACACAGCCTCCCCACCGTGCTGGTGTGGAAACCGAGGCCTGAGGACCTAAACTCACTCTTGTTCACAGAGTGATCGCACACAGTCTCATACCGAAAGGGCGCGGCTGCGATTTGGCCCAGCTGCTCTGACGCCCGGCTCGCCGTGCCCCTAAGCCGAGGGCGTGCCATCTTCCGAGGCCGCCGGACTTAACACCGGAACGACCCCCTCACTCCCAGCCCCCCTGCAGAGTAGAGGCTCCGCTGGATTTGGGGACCTTGGGAGCACGTGGCATCCCGGGTGGCACGTGGCAGCTGGCTTCTCACCCTCACTTGCTGTGGGCAGGGGTCTGGGCCGGCGCTGGCCCATCTTTCCTCCCTGGTGCTGGCCAGGCCGCAGAACAGCTGTTTGTCATCCCCTGTGTGTGTGAGGTCACAGGGTTGCAGACCCCCAAATGCAGCAAGTTACTGCAGCGTTGGGGAAGTCTCTTCACTGCTGCTTTCCTGACACCCATTTTTAACGGATTTCAGAGCAACAAGGAGCAGTGGAGTCCTTGTCGCCCCTTCACGTGGTGTCAGGAACAGGGACGCACCTCCGGCTAGCTCTTTCCGGCCCAGCTGGGTGAGAGCTCTCCCCACGCAGCACCCCCTTCCCTTCCGACTCTCACATAAGCAGGCACACAAGTCCTCCTGGTGGAGATCTAAACAGAGGAGTGTCCCTGCAAAGGTGACACCTCCATCCGCCCCTCCGGTCATCTCAGTGTCCTCCCCGGAGGTCGCCACCTTGCCCCGTGGCTGTCCTTCCAGGAGAGCTCCTGCACGGCACGTCTGCGCCTGTACGAATGCGTGTGTGTGTGTTTATGTGTTCAGCTTTAATTTTTATAAACATAATCACCTCTAAGCACTGTTCTACAACTTGCTTCTCTCGCTTAGCAATTCCTTGGGGATTTCCTGTTTAATGGTTCCTTATCAGTGGGCATTTGGGCTGTTTCCATTTTTTCTCAATTACCGACGATGCCGTCATCATTTTCAGATGTGCTTCCTTTAGCGCGTAGGAGAGTCTGTCTGCTGGAGAGATTCTTTTTTTAATAAATTTATTTATTTATTTGCGCGCAGGCTTTTCTCTAGTTGCAGCGAGCAGGGGCTACTCTTTGTTGCAGTGCGTGGGCTTTTCATTGCGGTGCCTTCTCTTGTTGCGGAGCACGGGCTCTAGGGTGTGCAGGTTTCAGTAGTTGTGGCATGCAGCCTCAGTAGCTGTGGCTCGCAGGCTCTAGAGCACAGGCTCAGTAGGTGTGGCGCACGGGCTTAGTTGCTCTGCGGCATGTGGGATCTTCCCGGACCAGGGCTGGAACCCATGTCTCCTGCACTGGCAGGAGGATTCTTAACCACCGTGCCACCAGGGAAGCCCTGGAGAGATTCTTAAATGTGGAATTTCTGGGATAAACCTGCAGACCTCTCTACCCCTCTCCTCATTTCCTACAAGAACACTGATTCAAATGCTAAATCTGCCAAACAAAGATGTCGTTGGTGAATAGCTGGCTGTAGGGACTAGGGCCAGGGTCCCATCTGATCCCACCACGGGGGTCCCACCACCACCGGGCGCTCTGACAGCGCACCCCCGTGTCGGTGACAGCTGAGAACGGAGAATGGTCGCTAGGGCTCAGAGACGGTCTGTCCCACGGAAAGGACTCACGTGAAGGGCACTTTGTAGGGTCTTCTTTTACGTCAGGGGACCACAGCCCTGTGAGGACAAGAGCGCTCCACAGGGGCCTGCAGACCGGCCCCCAGCAGCCCACCCCCAGGCGTCGGACTCTGTCACTCTTCTTGGATGAGGACCTACTGTTGAGGACCTGGACGGTGGGCTTTGGGAAGCAGGGGGACTCTGCAAAGCTGGGGGCTGACGGGGCTGGGTGACACGGCAGCAGGGAGGCGATGGGCATGGCCCCAAGATCCAGCCAGCCCAGAGGAGATGAAAACTCTTATGGGGAAGTAATCGAGCCTTTGCACATTGACAAGGCCTTCTTGAGCCAGAGAAAGGGGGTTTTCCACTTCCCAAGGTGACCCGGCGGCCCCGTGGCGTCCACTTTCTAACTCCTTTTGTGCCTCGGTTCCTGTGGCACCCGAACCCTCTCCCCACAGCGTGCTCTCCCGGGCTCCTCTCAAGACTTTCTGGTGACTCCCACCCACAGGATCTTCCCTTCCCTCCCTCTGGGGGCCGCAGTCTCTGGCTCAGGGTGGATGAAGGGCCCCTGAGCCCATCCCTGCCCTCCCCCTGCAGACTGGGGTGCATGTCCCACCCCCATCCTGGATGCTGGAAGGAGGCGGAGAGGAAGGGCTCTCCAGGACGCAGCCCCGGCATGGCAGGGGTACTCCACCCGAGGCCACAGGTAGAGAGAGTCCTCCCGGGGGAACTCTCTGCCCATTGTGAGCCAGTTCAGGGCCTTCTGAGGGATGCAGGGGGGCGCACGGTCCATGTGATGGGGACGTGCCCGGAGCTGCCTAAAACAGACAGACAGCAGCTCCTCTGTGTTCTGGGCCCAGCTGAGACAGCTGGACATTCCTGAAGCCTGACCGCAGCAGCCGGCTGCCCTTCCCTGGGCCACCACTAACAGCTGGGCCCCACCCCCCAGCCAGGAGGCGCAGGCCAGTGTGGGATGTGCTGCCGGAACAGTGTAAGGAGATTTAGGCAAGACGAGAGGCTAAGGAAAGGGTCCAGAAAAAGGGCCCCGTTTTCAGACCACTTCATCTCATTTAGTGCATCTTCAGCGGACACTTGCTAAGTGCAAGGCTCTGGGCTATGTTTGGAGATTCATTGCTTCGATTCCGCAGACATTTGTTTAGTGCTTATTTTGTGCATGGCTCTGCACTGGGTGAGGGGACACGGGGAGGACCAGGTTAGAGTTCTTGTTCTTGGGCTCACGATCTGCTAGGGGAGCATCAGTTCAGGACGAGGGTGAGGCTGGGAGGGCACGGGTTCAGGAAGGCGCTCACTTCCAGGACCAGCCCGTCCTTGTATGAACCCGGAGAGGACGTCTCCATAATCTTTGTGCCGTCTAATTGGCTGCTAAACCCGTCTGTTTATTTCTTAATTTCAGTTATTGAACACTTCAGTTCTAGACTTTCCATTTGATTCTTTTGAAACGCATTCCAGCATCGTGTCGTCTAGTTCCTTGAGTGCATCAATCAGTTATTTAAAATTTTCTATCTGACAAATCCAGTATCTAGGCCGTCTGAGGTTCTGTTTGTAATGTTTGTATTTTTCCGTTGGTTGCTGTTCCAATGATCTCGTCTTCTGACATCCCTGGTGATTTGTTAATTAAATGCTGGACGCTGTGTTTTTCAAATTACTGAGTTTAACTGAAGTTCTGGATGGTTTTAACTTTGTGCAGATAAGACTTACTTTTGCTTAGACAGATATTTGGGTTTACTTCTGGTAGATTATCCGAATCCCATTTGGACTGTGGGCTGAAGTGGGCTTTTGTGTTTGAGAGGGCGAGTCTGTTTCCTTTAAGGCACTCAGACTTCTAGACGGTCCTGCAGAGCTCCTGCGCCGTGCCCCCTCTCTGCCCCCTGAACCTCTTCTCGGGGACGAATAGCTGCTTTTGTCCCTCGAGTCCTGAACCAGCGCTGGGAGCTCTGCTTGGGTTCTCAGATGCCAAGAGGCGCTGAAGTTGGGATCATCTTTCCGAACTTCCCTTTTCTCTGGAATCCTGGTTCCTCAGCTCCTTGCTGACTTAGCAATTCTCTCCACGGCCTCCAAAGAATTGATCTTCTGCTTATTATCCAGATTTTCTAGCTGTTTTCAGCAGAACAGTTAGTCTAAAAAAATAACCCACCCCTCCTGGGAGTGGAAAATCAGTCTCACTTTTGAGAGCAGCAAGTGTACCCATTGTTTGCTTTACGGACGGTGCTTTTTGGTGCTGCTGTGGTTTTCCCAGGAACGCCTTTGCTATCCTCAAACCATACAAATATTTTCCCACATTATTTCCCAAAACATTTTTAGCTTTCCCTTTCATATCTGTCTTTAATTCGTCTAAAATTGATTTTTAGTGTGGTGCCGGGGAGGGGACTGTGGTGGCTCAAAAGCCTCAAGATTGAGGATGAGAGCTGCATTATTGCCTTCGGTTGCCACTCCTGTCAAGCTGTTAGGCCCCGCCGTTTTGCAATTCTTTTGTTTTAAAAATGCTAATTCACATCCACATTCCTCTCTGGATCCAAGTGTTTTTTCTTCCTGGCTTTTGTGACAAGACCCTTTACAGAGCCCTTGTCATTCTTGCCACTCACCGGTCTCGTTGGAAGGTGTCCAGCCCAGGACCTGGCTGCGTCTGTTAAATCCCGAAACTGAGGAACGATTCCTTTTGCTGTCTGTGTGGGGAAGAGGCCAGAGTGCAGAGAGCGCTGGTCTGAAATGGGCTCCTGTCCGAGGGGCCGGACAGAGCAGGTTGGTTATTGGAACATAGATGAGGAATCTGCTTGAAGCCGGCCGGGGCTCTGGGAAGTTGCAGCTGTTGCAAGTGGCTGAGGGGTGACACCCAGGCCTGGGGAGAGGTCAGGGCTGCAAGACAGCCGGGCAGGGGGCCTGAGTTCCGAGTCCAAGGTCCTCACCACGTTCAGAGGGGGCCTGGGGGCTTGGCAAGGGGCCCCTCTGCACCCTTTCTCCTCCACCGTGACCAGGTTTACCCCGCGATTCCAGACGGCAGCCAGGACAGGGCTGAGGACAGCAGCTTTGGGGGGACAGGGTCAGAAGCAGGCAGTTCTGGGGGGATGGCTGCCCAGAGGCATGTCGGGGGCCCCCCTCATTGCCTCCGTCTTCAGGCTAGGGGCGCCCGCAGCCAGGCCAGAGCTTTCCCGCCTCCTGTGTGAGGGCTGCTGCGGCCCTGATGACTGGAGTTCACCGCGTGGACTCCTGCCCCAGCTCACAGGTGGGAACAGGGCGGCACACGGCCAGTTTGTCCCAGCTGCTCACCTGGAGGACGTGGCTTAAACCCGCGGCCAGAGACAGGCCTGCCGGGCCCCACCCACCCCCGCCCCCATGGCCACAGTGGGAGCCCACCTGCGGGCAGGGCTGGGTCTGGGGAGCAGACAGTTCCCCAGCGAGAGATTCAGAGTCAAGCCTGCTTCACACACCCACCCAGCAGAGAATTCTCTGAGACCTGGAACCCAGAGCCATGGTTCCAGATCCTCCCCGCAAAGGCCCTGGAGCCCCGGGGATGTGAGAAGGAGCCATTGGGTCGACGGGTCCCTGCTCTGCTCCTGGGGAGACCAAGGGTCGTGTGCTGGGGTGGAGCTGGCCGGGGCGGGGTGGGAGGGGCAGAGGCTTCGTCCTGATGCTGCCAGCAGATCCAAGGGCTGGAAACAAAAGAGGCAGCTCGGAATGGGGGGGAAAACTGTTCCCCCTTACAGTGGGTTGAATACCATCCTCCTTAATTCACGTCCACCCAGAACCTCAGAACATGACCTTATTTGGAAATAGGGTCTTGGCGGATGTAATTAAAGTTCGGATGAGGTCACGCTGGATTAGGGAGGGTCCAACCCAATGACTGGTGTCTTTATAAGAAGAGAAACAGAGACAGACACGCACAGAGGAGAAGCCATATGAGGATGGCGCAGAGCTGGAGCGAGGCGTCCACCCGCCGAGGAACACCACGGATTGCCTGCAGCCACGGGAAGCAGGGGAGAGGCCTGGGACGGACTCTCCTTGGCGGCCGCAGAAGGAACCAACCCTGCCGACTCCTTGATCTCGGACTTCCAGCTTCTGAACGTGAGAGGGTAAAGCCCCCAGTTTGTGGTAGTTTGTTACGGCTGCTCTAGGAAGCAATGACACCCCCAACTGACCCTCACCATCCCATCTGCACCCGGAAGAGGGTCAGGACCGTCGGCAGGTCACCTGAACTCCCGAGGTCAGCGGCGGGGAGCGTGGACTTGGGCTCCTCAGGGATTAGTGAGGCCAGGTTGCTGGGACAAGTCGAGAGACCCCAAGGAAATGCTGGGCTCTGGGCAGCAACGGTGGCCAGCGTGGCCTGGGCTGACCACCCACTGGATGGCCGGCTTCTAGAGGAGAGCATCCCCTGCTCCAGAGTTTCCTGCAATGAGGTCAGCCTCAGAAACGCCAGAGAGAAGGGGAAATTGCTCTGAAATGTTGGGGTCCCGTCCCTTGAGCAGTGAAAGGCGGGGAGAGAACGGGGTGTGTGACATTGCCTCTGGTGGTTCTGGCGACCCGAGGCCTTTCTGAGGTGGTCAGGGTCCTGGCCTTAACTGAGGGGTCGTGAAATAGCAGCAGCCCAACAACAAACTAAAACTGCCTGAATCACAGGTGGAGGGAAAACATCAACGTGGTTGTCTCTAGGGAGGAGAATTTGTTTTCTCTATTACTTTTCTGTATTTTCTAAATTTTCTGTAATGATGACGTGTCTCTTTGAAAATGAAAAAAGAAATTCCTTTGTAAAGGGTCTTGGCTAATAGGAATGAACACTGACTTGCAGGTCACAAGTACCCACAATTTTAGGAATGGGACAGTGACCTGGCAGCCTGCTGATGTGGAGGATGGTTTCCCGCCCATTGCCAGACACGACTGAGCGGCCTGTGGGCAGGATGCAATTATTTGCTGGTTTGGAAACCAGTGATTCATGGTTTTAGATCAGCAGTTCTCAAAAGAGTTCTCAGCTGATCTTTAGATCACGTCAGGACCCTTTCCATGTGTTTGGGCTCTATCTACCGTATTTACAGCATTAGCAATTAGAGTAGAGAAAATTTTAAATATTTACTTGTCAATTCATTAAAAATTAACCACAGCAAACTCACTACATGTCATGACAAATAATACTTTTGATGAAAAATAGCTATAGTTTCCAAAAGAAAAACAAGGGAGGAAAGGGGCTTTAATTTTTTTTTTTGGCGGATCTCTTTAGCGTGTGGCTTTAATACAAGATGGCTGGATTCTTCTGCTTCTGCATTCGCTCTGTTGTTTTATATTATCTGGGTTGGAGTATAAGAAGAAAAGCCGGCCTCACACAGGTATGTAATTGGAAAAGTAAGGAGCATTTTATCAGCATTTTTCAGGTAGTTATAGATATTGTTCTTTGATACCACTCTAACCTGACAGTTTCTTGAAATTAGTTACAATGTGGATTCTGACAGCCTTCCGAGCTTTCCCCGCGCTGCCCCATTCTAACAGAGTGGGAGGTCAAGGGCAGTGAGCTGGTCCGTGGGATGCGGCACTCTGATGGAACAGGGCAGTGGGAGCAGCTGGGGAGCCCCAGGCTATTGACTTCAATACCTAATGAGACAGCAGGACAGCCTAGGGAAGAAAGTGCAAGATGAACTAGGGACTGAGTATTCTGAGCTACAAGTGGACAACGTCACAGGTGACATTCTTGCTCCTTGCTTGGAGAGAATGCTCGAAACCTGGCCTTGGAGGCCCGGAAGGCCGGCGGGACTGGGACCCAGGGCCCATCTCAAGTGGGTGGGAGCAGCCCTCCCTCTGCAAGGCCATCGGCATTGCCCAGTGGGGCAGGGGTCTCTGGAGACTCAAGAGTGACCTGTGGGGATGGGGTGACAGGTGAGGAGGGAGCTCATAGGCCCCATGATACCTGTGCCTGAGGACGTGGACACCCCTCCCCGGGGACGGGGCAGGAGGAGCCTGAGAAAGCAGGCAGTCTTCCTCCAAGCCCTCCTCCTCTCCCGGCTAGACCCCCGGTCACCTGAGGACAGAGAGTCTTGGGGTCCTGTTCCCCAGCCCTGCCAGGGGGGCCACGTCAGGGTCTGTTGAAAAGAGGTATGAACAAACAGGTAAGTGACTCTTGAATGCATTAGGAGCTTGGGCGCTGGGAGGGCTGGTGGGATAAAGCCAGCCAGGGTCTGGGACTGCCCGGCAGGGGCTCCTTAGCCTTGTCTGAAGGCACTAAGGTCCCCGGGACCTGTGTGCTGTCTCCTGGCTGGCTCTGCTAACCCTCTTATTTAGAAAAAGGTAGAATATGGACGTGGCAGAAAGTAAGAAGGAAGGAAGGAAGGGAGGGAGGAAGGAATTAGACTAGGAAACAGGCAGGCAAACACTGCCCGGGCCCCTCCTCCGCCCCCTCTCAGTCCCGACCTCCAGGGAGGCCCTTGCTGTCAAGAGCTCCTGGGCAGCTCTCAGAACAGGAGGGAGTTTTCGGCGCGTGCACTTGCGTGTTGATGTATTGATACATATAAACATTTCGAGCTTTTTTGAAATTGATCTTGTGGGCCCTTGCTGAGCGTGTTCTGCGTCTGGGCAGGTTTTCCAGGAGCACATGATAGCCTGAAGACCTGCACCACAGGCGTCATCGTTTACTAAACCGAACCCTTGGGAGAGCAACTTCAGGATGGTGTTTGCATGACAATAACATGGAGATAATGACATGCAGTGTTGCGTCCATGGTGTGACTCTCTCAGCCTTCTTCTCCTCGGAGGTTCTGGTGGCCGAGTTTCCGGGTCAAAGGGCAGGTGCACTGTGGGTTTGGGTTTGGCCACATTGTTGGAACGTCCCCCCCAGAGGCTGTGCTCACAGGCTGTTCCTGTGGCCTCGGGGCCCGATCACCAGCTGGTCCACTCTGCCTGGAGCACCGATGGTCACCCTGGCCGTGTCTCTGTGTAGAGCTGAGCAGTGTTTCCACATTGACTGTCGCTGGGCTGAATTTCAATTCCCATTTTTTTTCTTTTTCTGGACTGAGAAAGCCTCCTTCGGGGGCAAGGCAATTCAATCAAGTTAACTGGAGTGCCCAAAGACACAGCTTTCTGGGATCCAGAGCTGAGGGGCGTGTTATTGGCTGGATCCCCTGCCCCCAGCCCCACTGTGCTCATGAAATTTCCTGGATGAGGCCCAGCAATCAGTTAGTTCATCTGGAACGAAGGTCCTTGGGGTCATGGGCCAGCGTCGGGGCCCTGACCACGTGGCAGATGCCCCCTCCTTCCCTGGGGAGCACAGCCCCTCGTCGGTCCCCGGTGGGCCGCCCTGCAGGCTGCCCCCAAGCCCCCAGGGCCCTGCCTTCCTGGCTGTCACCTGCCAAGTTCTCATGAGGTCTCCTTGCTCCTGATGACCCTCTGCACGGGCGCGACCTGTGATGGGCGGCCCGACGCGGTGCCCGCTGACCAGGCCAGTTGGATCCCCCTTCTCGTGGCAGCTGCTTTATTCCACTTGAGTAGAAACGGCCCAACAGAACACAGAGTCTTGGGCCTCCTGAGAGGAAAGTTTTTATGACAGGAGCTTGCGTTCATCGGACGGCTACCGCCAGGCGTCCAGTAAAGACTTAACCTGTGTGACGTTCTTTAAAGATGGCAAAGCCACTAGGAGGAGGTGACGTCAGCCTCATCCTGCAGGATGAGGCCAGGATGGATGAGGCATCTGGGCCACAGAAGGGGGCTTCGGCACAGATAGTGCTGTTGCGGTCTGGCGGGAAGGGGGTGCTGGCGGGCACGGTGCAGGACAGGGCATGTGCGTTGGGATGTCCCCCCACTGCAGACTGGATTCCAGCAGGAGAGGGGCACTTTCCCTGTGGGCCAAGCCCCCCTCTTCTTGGAATCACCAGAGGCAGCTCCTTCAGGCGGGCCTTTGGGACAGGAGG
This sequence comes from Eschrichtius robustus, assembly GCF_028021215.1. Lineage (NCBI taxonomy): Eukaryota > Metazoa > Chordata > Mammalia > Artiodactyla > Eschrichtiidae > Eschrichtius > Eschrichtius robustus. The sequence continues at coordinate 1,310,226 of NC_090828.1, forward strand.
CGGGAGAAACAGTCGGGCCACCTCCTCAGTGTGAGCACCTGGGCTCTGTCCTCTGCACTGGGCACCCATGGATGGTTCTAGAAGGCAAGGGATGCTCTTTTCACTGGCCTGGGGATGTGGGTGCTGCCCCAGCAGTGAGACCCTACCCTGAGCTCTTGGGGGGCACGGCCCACCCAGGCCCTCCCTGCTCCCCTGGCAGGGCAGCTCTGGACAAACCTTTTCAACCAGTGGGACACCAGAGGAGCCCTGCAGGATGGCAGCCTGGCCCCGTCTCATGAATATGCAACAGCCAGGCCGGTTCTCTGGGTCCTCCCCCCAGAGACGGCACTTATCTCTGCCGGTGAATAGGGTGCTATTGTGGGCAGGGCTTCAGAATTTTAATGACTTGCAAAATATAGTTAATTATGTAGAAAGACATCTTCTGCACTTTTTCATGTAAATGAGACAAATTAATTGGCGTTCAGTAGCTGTGAGAAGGCGCCGTCCCAGGAGGGGCGGAGGGAGTCCTTTTCGATTCTGAAGTAGGTGCCTGCCAGAGAGCAAGGTGAAAAGCAGAAACAGAGAAGGGTAATTTCTGATCCATCCAATTAATCCCAGCTTCGGCCGCTTGGGTTGTAACCCAAACCGTGAGAAAGCGCCGCCCGCGGGTTCTCGCCGCTGTGCCGCCACTGAGAAACCAGGGAACCTGGGGCTGATCCCCCTCCCTCAGCCCCCCGGTCCTTGGCCAAGTTCCCGAAAGTGGCCCTGGGGGTGGTGACAGTCTGGCCACTGTGGGGGGATGGGCAGTGTCCACACTGGTTCCAAATCAGTCAGAACATTTGAGTCAAAAAAATCAGCCACTTCAAAGGACTGGAATAAACGTTTCTCCAAAGAAGATGCACAAATGGCCAAGCATGGAAGGATGCTCGACAGTATTAGTCATGAGGGAAATGCAAATCAAAACCACAGTGAGACGGCGCCTCACACCCACTAGGACAGCTACTATCAAAAAAATCCCAGAGATAACAAGCGTTGGTGAAGTTGTGGAGAAGCTGGCAGACTCCTGTGTAGCTGGTGGGGAGGTAAGATGGTGCAGCCACTGTAGAAAACGGTTTGGCAGTTTCTCAAAAGGTGAAACGTAGAATTACGATATGACCCAGCTGTTCCACTTGCGGGCATACACCCAAGAGAACTGAAAGCAGGATCTCGAAGAGATATTTGCACAGCCCTGTTTGAAGCAGCATGACTCACAGTAGCCAATAGGTGGAAGCAACCCTGGTGTCCACTGACCGCTGAATGAGTAAAGAAGATGTGGTCTATCCATGCAGTGGAGTATTATTCACCCTAGGTAATGAAGTTCTGACAGGGGCTGCAACACAGATGAACTTTGAGGACGTTAAGTGAAATAAGCCAGACACAGAAGGACAGGTACTATACGATTCCATTTACGTGAGGTGCCTGCAATAGTCAAGTTCGTAGAGACAGAAGGTAAGTTAGAAGGTACCAGGGCCTGGGGCAGGGGTGTTTCTGTTTAACGGGCACACGGTTTCTGCTGGGGATGATGAAAAAGTTTTAGCTGTAGATAGTGGTGGTGTTTGCACAACACTGTGAATGTATTTGATGCCACTGAACTGTACAATTATGCGTGCAGTCATTATTTTTAAAAATCTGCCCCTTAGCATTTGCTGAGACCCCCCTTGTCCAAGCCTCTGCCTGGCTGTGTAGGTGAGAGGTGGGAGGAAGAAATGAAGACCCCTTCAGGCTTCTCGTCCGAGTTCCCTGTGGACCTCTGTCCAGGGCAGCTGGGCCGGGCGTGGGCAGCCAGGAGCTGCGCTGGTGCCCAGAGGCGCCCTGGCCCTCAGCCCCTCCTTCTCTCTGCTTCCAGGAGCCACCGAGGGTCACTTTACCACACTCCCAGCCCCCAGTCACACCAGATCTGCCCCACTCGGCTCATCTTTCTGAAGCCCCCGGGGCTCGCCCAGCCTGGGTGGGGATGCCATGGCCCCCAGAGGGCCCTGCTCTCCCTGGGAAACGCCGTGGGAGAGCCAGCCGACAATGGGCTTCTATCTCCGGGGAGAAACCAGACCCGGCTCGGCTCAGAAGCCCCCAGCACCACATTCTTATCAGGCCGGACTCCTCAGCGAGTTCCACTTAGGAGGAAACCCGACCTGCCCACGGCTGTCGGAGTCCCCCAGGCTTTGAAAATGAGAATGTGTGACCGAGACCAGCCTCCCAAAGCCTGGCGGGGCAGTGTGGCTCCCTGGATCTTTCCAGAAAACTTCCTGAAGCCCCTGGGGAGGGGGGTGGGGAGGGGGTGGGGCCCTGGGGATCTGCGCTGGTCCTTGGAGACGCCACTGCCTGGCCCGGCCACAGGGCGCCTGCCGCAGTCTCTGGATCCTTGCCAGAGCCTCGGAGACAGTGCGTGTTCCCGAGCGGCGGCCCTCACTGCCACGCAGAGTCGCAGACCAGAGCCCTGGACAGACGCCCCCGCCGGCAGCGCGGCAGTCACGTGGAGGAATGCAAATACGACCTCGTTTCCCAAAGTTGCTGCCTGTGCACCTGCCCCATGTGCAGAGCGCTCGCCTAGCCAAGGCCCTTGCAGCTGGACACGGGGCCCTCCCGGAGGGCACGGTGGCTCCTTCCCCAGGGCTTGCCTCCGTGCCTGGGTCCCAGAATAGACCACTGGACACTAAGGCCAGACTCGCTCAGGACAGCCTGGCTCCAGGTCCAAAGCTCAGGCCGCTGGGGACAGAGCTGACCAGGGCCTCCGTGGGCACAGCCCCACAACTCAGGGCCACCCGTGACTCAATATGGGCTGCCCTGGCTCTTTCCGGGAGGAGCCAGTGCCCCTCGTGTGGTCCCTGCCTCCCTGGGCAGCTGGGCAGCTGAGATGCAGTGGCAGGGGATCTCCCCCACTGGCCGCAGCTGCCTCTGGGCACTGCAGCCCTGGAGGTCCCAGCTGTCTCCCAGCACGGCCTGCCTGGGAGGGCCAGAAGGACAGACTCTGGGAAAGGGTCTCCTCCTCCCCTCTCCTTCCTTGCAAAGGCCAAGACTCACACCACAGCCCTGCAGGCCTGGCCACCCAGAGCCCTGCAGGCTGGAGGGCTGCCGGGGCCGGAGTCGCTCGCCCAGACCAAAGGGCCCAGTGTCACGGCTGCTTTGCCACACTGAGAGGTTTGCAGGTCTAGACGGGGATTAGCCAAAATTGCACTAATTTCCTTTTGCATGATGCTCTGGACGTGAAATCATGCAATGCAGAAGTCACAAGTAGACCCAAATAAGGGACATTCATGTAGATGGAAGATGCTGGAAAGAAGTGTGGTTTCTGGAAGCCCTTGGGGCCGTGGGAACTCAGGGAAACGTGAGCTTGGCTAGGACGGGCCGAGGCCCAGCTTCCACCTAAGGGGCTTGTGGGGGCCTCTTGCCCTTTCTCTTCCATTAATTGTGGCCACAAATCCAAGGGGGTTTAAATTTTGACCAACCTACAAAGTATCCCTCTCTGCTAAGAGTTAGATTACGCTGGTTAAGAACAGTTCCCACCATAACCGACTACCTTCTGTGTGTTAATGAAATGACAGCTCACGGTAGTTCAAAGAAAAGCCATCTTGAAAGAGGAGCTGGCCACAGACCTGCAGCTCCAGCCCTGGGCTCCCCGCCCCTCCTGGAGGTTCTGTTTGGTCCCCCTCGTTGCATCTGGTCCTGGACATGGATGCGAAGCCTTGCGCCTCCCTGAGCAGACCCTGGCCTGTGTCTGCACGGGGCCGGGGGCCCTTCTGAGGCCTGGCCTGGGTCCCTTCATCTTGGGGTCCTCAGCAGTCCAGCCCCTGGAGGCACCCAGAAAATGAGACAGGGAGGGAGGGGGAGAGAGAGAGAGACCGCGAGCTGGCCGAGGACTGCGCCTGGCGGCTCCTGGGCACCTGACCCTCTGCTCCTCAGGCTGGCGTGGCCTCTGGGAAGTCTGTCCCTCTGCTGCCCAGGCCCGTTTCCTCCTCCGTGAATGATGACTAAGGGCTGGGGCAGGACGGGGTCTGCAGGAGGGAGCCTGTCCCGCCCTTCCCCTCCCTGAGGGGGTAGGGGTATTAGGGCATGGAAAGCAACCAGACCTGGCTGAAAATGTACTCCCTCAGCCCACTTTCTTTAAATAAAAAAGGTTTTGAATGCCCAGGCACTCTGATGGAGAATTGTGCCGTTGAGACAGACGACTTTCAGGGGACCGTTTTTACTCGGTGGCACGATGAGCCCACCGTTCAGAGCTGCCTCTTTCTGTCGGGCGGCCCCTGCGAGCCGGGGCCCCGGGGCGCGGCCGTATCTCTCCGCAGGTGAGATGCTTTCCGGATCACGGCAAGGGGCTTCTGTGGGAATGAGTGAAAACCAACTGAAACTGGCTCAAAGGAAAGGGAAGTGGGCAGTGGAAGATGCAAGGCGAGGGTCTGCAGGATTGAAAGGGAGAGATTTCCCTTCTGAGCTGAAAGGTATTTCAGTCCTAGAACAATGACACAGCCACAAGGGAAAGTCGCCCAGGAGCCTTTGGACTGCCAGGCGTCTGAGCAGCACGCCTGCCTCCCCTCCCCCGCCCAGGGCCAACAGGTGGGCCACGCGGGGTGGCCCCGGCCGGGGTTAGGCCCCTGGTGAAATGGCCAAACGGGGGCACCGACCCGCCTCCAAGGCTTCAAGGTGGGCGATCAGAACGCAGGGGCAGCGTGGAGGCCGCCTCGAAGGGGTGGTCGATGAGGATCCCGCAGCCCAGGATGAGACCCGCTGTCAGGCAAGAACCCACTCCCAGCGCCAGGCCTGCAGGCTCAGGGACACCCCAGCAGAGGGACGGGCACTCACTGCAAACAAGCGTCAACGCAGAGGAGCACAGAAGGACGAAACCCACGGTGGCCTCGCTGGCCCTCCCAGCGCTGCTCTCTTAGAGTAAAGCGTCCTTACAAGGAGCGTTTCCTCACTTTGGTGCATCTACACGCGCCTAAGGGTGTCTGCACACAAATGTGCTCTTAGTTTACATCAGTAGTCACACCTCACGTGTGTGTTGGCTGTTTCCAAGTCATAAACGTCTTAGAGATCTCACCTGTGCTCCGTGGCACAGAGACGTCCGTCGTCCATCCTAGGTAGATGGTGACATATGTGTGTCTTCGTCGGCTGGGAGGCCCTGACGGGAACTGTGTCCACTTACATCCGTGAACTCCTCTGACACGAGCTCTGTCCAGGTTGCTGCTCCCGGGGTGGGGACTTTGCTATGCTCACAGCTGTGTCCCCAGCGCCAAGGCCGTAAGCTTTGTTCTGGCCTGTGAACGCCTGTCCGCAAACCTGTGTCATCAGCCGTCTACACTTCGGCCAACCCCGCGGCCAGGACGGCGGCTCTGGGGCTCCGCCCGCATTGGCCACGTCCCTGGGAGGCTCAGCGTCTTGCCGGGTGTCTCCCGGGCACTGGCCTTCCTCCTCTTCGAGCCGTCTCCCCCCACCCCGTTCCTCTCTCTTCCTTCTGAGGACTTGCCTCACTGATTGGAGGTCTGTACCTCCTGGAGGCTGACCTTTTGTGTTTGATCTGTCACAGATGTTTCCTCACCCGCCCCATCGCCTGCCTTTTCACCCGAAATATCCCCTTGCGGATATTTCCCAGCCCTGAAGTTGTTAATATTCATGAGGCTGTAGTCAGTCAGCGTTGCCTCAGAGTCTCTGGGCCTCAGGGCTTGCGGCAGTGGGTCACCTGCACCCAAGGTCATAGGCGTTTTCTGAGAGGTCGCCTGTGCCCTCGGCGTGCGCCCTGGTGGAAGGTCCTGGGCTTGGCAGGGGCATCCCTGCCCTTACCTCTCCTGGTCCGGGAGCCCCTTCGCCCTCACTTCCTCTCTGCTCCTTCCCCCAGCTCGGATCAGCGCCCAGATGGCCTCAGGTGCTTCCAGACACAACCCTGCAGAGGGAAGGGCGGCCTGGAGCCCACGTCATTCATTCATTCATTCATTCATGGAGTCGCCCCTCAGTTCCAAATCACACCACGTGGTGAGGCTCTGTTCCCAGCCATAATTCTCACCCGAGCTCTTTGTACCGTGAAATGAGGTGTCTCTAATCCTGGCCCCGGGCCTGACACACTCTCTGCGTGGGGAAGACCAAGTTCCCACCCCCAGGGCAGTCTCGGAGCAGCTGAGGACAGCACACTGAGTTCCCTGAGTTTCTTGTCTGACCTCAGAGAAGCCCGCGATGGACCCCGGGGAGACGGGCTCCCAGAGGAAGCCCGTCCCTCATCTTGATGCCCACAGGAAGCACAGGGTCAGACGGCGAGGGCAGGGCCGGGAAGAGTCGGGAGGGCCTGTCGCTCACCCTGGAGCACTGGAACGGAAGCCCACCCTCTGGGGCTCCTGGCGAGGAAGGGGGGGTGGATCAGGCCGCTGGTCCTCGGCCTGGGCCCACCCAGGAGGGACACTCTGCCTGCTGCAGCTCCTGTGTGCAGCCATTCTATAGAGCTTGCTGGACCCAGGACATGGGGCCTTGGGATTACCAGCCAGGTCACCCTGAAACACCTGCCTGGACGGAGATGCCCCGGAGGCCCCCAGCCCACGAGAGCCAGGCAGGCGTGTGAGGCCCCGGGAGGGCCCGGGACCCGGGCTGCACACATCACATCCTGGACCTGAGGTCCCGGTGCCTGCGAGGCAGCCCCTGCTCCACGCAGCCCCCGCTCCACGCAGCCCCCGACTCAGCCCTCAGTGCAGAGAGGACAGACCTCGGTCCCTACGAACCTCCGCCCTGGAGTCCCCTCCGACTCGCCGCACCCTGACCCACTTGAGCGAAGGTTCTCTGGTCACCAGGGCAGGGCTGCCTGTTTCCTCCTGGGAACCCCGGACGGGAGGGTCTCAGCTCCTCCCACCCAGCCTCGGAGCGGCTCCCTCCCATGTAGGACACTTGCCACGGAACCACTCACAGAATTAAAATGAACTTTTCCGGAAGAATAAAAACACTGGAACGCCAAAGCCAAGGTGATTCATCACCTAATTAAGAAAATACTCTTCACGGACAGAAAACAAGTTGGCTAAATTATACAAGTTTAATCAGAGCACATCATTTTCTTGTGTGTCCGTGTAATTAATACCGACCAGGCAGTGTGGGGAGATGTGCCGTTTCTAGTCTTTGGAAGGAACTGCTGACCCTTCATTGGGGGCTTGAAATAAAAATCAATGCTTCAGCTTAAACATCTGGTCAACTAGGAAAAAAATTCCCTGGATTTGTGGATTCTATAATGAGTTAGTCCTTAAAGTAAAAGAAGCCCTGCCCAGCAGGGTCTGCAAAACCCAGGCTGGGTTAGGGAGGACGGGTCCCACGGCAGAGCCTGGGCCGAAGGGGAGCTTGATCCCCACTCTGAAATCCCCGGTCAACTTTTTTTTTCCAGCTTTATTGAGGTATAATTGATAATTTAAAAAACTATATACATTTAAAGTGTACAACTTCATGATTTGATACATGTATGTACACTGTGAAATCACCACAATCAGGCTAAGTAACACTCCATCACTTCCCATAGTTACCATTTTCTTTCTCTTTCTCTCCTTCCCTTCCTCCCTCCTTCCTTTCTTCTTTCTTTCTCTCTCTCTTTCCTCCTTCCTTCCTTTCTCTTTCTCTCTCTCTCTCCCTCCCTCCCTCCTTCCTTCTTTCTGTTACTGAGTCCAAGCTCATTCTGCTAGCCGCACGACAGGCCAGTAAATCAGGAGACAAGTTGTTGGGACAAGGAATAGCGACTTTATTTGGAAAGCCAGCAGACCAAGAAGATGGTGGGCTAGTGTCCCAAAGAACCATCTCACCCAAGTTAGAATTCAGAGTCTTTCATACTAAAAGGGGAGGGGGCGTGGCTGGTTGTTGCAGACTTCTTGGTGTCGCACCCTTTGTTCTCGCAGCTGCCCACGTAGGTCAGGTCAGGATGTACCTGTAAACCTCCAAGATAAGTGTTATCCTCTGTTCTGCAACTTTTTATCTCTATATGAATAAAAGTGTTATACCTTTAAAGGTCAGAGCCTTGAGCATGGGCAATCCTGTATATCTCAGGCTATAGGCAGCATTCTTAACTTGTAGCAAAAGCAGGAGAATACAAAGGTTAAAGTAAAAGCAGAAACTGATCCAATATGGAGTCAGTCCAAATTACACTTTCTTCTTTCCTTTCCTATTTTTTTTTTTTTGTGGTAATAACACTTCAGATCTACCCTCTCAGCAAATTCCAAGTATGCAATATTGTTAACTATAGTCGCATTGCTATGCATTAGATTAACCAAAACTCTGTACCCTTTGCAGGACATCTCCCCATCTCCCCTCCCCCCAACCCCTGGCAACACCATTCTACTCTCTACTTCTAGGAGTTAGACGGTTTCAGATTCCACATGTAAGTGAGATCATGCAGTGTCTGTCCTTTTGTGTTTTATGTGACTTATTTCGCTTACCATAATGTTCTCCAGGTTCATCCATGCTGTCGCAAATGGCAGGATGTCCTTGTTTCTTAAGCCCAAGTAATATTCCATTGTCTAAACATAGCATGTGTTCCTCATCCATTCATCCGTCCCAGGTTCGCTGCAGCATTACTCACAACAGCCAAAATATAGAAACAACCAAATGTCCCCGGTCACCTTGACTTCTCTCCTCCACTTCTGACACGTCCAGCTCATGCCCTCCTTTCTACTCTGACCACCTTGGTGCTTTCGGGCCTCCCCGCCTCCAGTGGGCCTCCTACAAGTTCTCCCTGCTGCCAAGGAGGCTCACCCAGACCTGGGGACACAAGTCACCTCCCGCTCAGGTGGTTTTGCAGCCCCCACGGCCTGGGTCTGGGAGGGGAGCCTTCCCCAAACACCTGGCCATGTCAGCTTCTGGGCAGTGTTGGTTGGGAGGCGACGCAGGCTGGGTGGGGGCAGAAGAGAGAGGCTGTGGCTGGGCCAGGGCTGGATCCGGAAGCTCAAGGTTGATTTCCCTCCAATCTGGCCATCACTCGGTTTTGTGTTAACCCAAGCAATGGGCCCTTTTCCAAACAAATGCACCCCTCAAAGCTGAGGGGCTGGAACCCTCCAGGGTGGCCTGGGGACGCCCAACCAGAAGACTCCCCACTGTCAACCTGAAGTCCTTTTGCTCAGGTTAGATTCTTTCCTTCCAAGTGGCATGTCAAGTAGGGTTTTCAACCACTGTACTGCAGCCAAGCTCAAAACATATTTCACTGAGTTTTTCGAAAATGACACTGTCAGCCTGCCACCCCCCGCCCCCTGCCCATAAATGGGCCAGCAGGAACCCTGCAGGGGAGGCTCTTGCACACAGGCCTGGGGACGGAGAGCCGTACGGGAGCTGGGGCTGCCAGCGGGCGTGGGGTACGTGCCCACGTACAAGCTGGAGGCTCCTCTTAGTGGTGACTCTGAGAGCATGTCAGATCCTTCAGGGCTTACTTCCAGCTCTCTCCTTCTGCCTCTCCCTCTCCGTGGGCACCATAACCACCCCCTGCCCCACCCTAGACTCAGGCCAGACCCGCCGGAGCCTTGATGAGGTGCGGCTCCTGGGTCGTCCCCTCCCCGCCAACGCAGCTCTGCTCCTGTGGTTGAATAAATGCTGGGCACACAGTATTAGTTCAGGCCACAGACAGATGTTGCATTCTGCAAGCAAAACGGTAGGGTTTGCTGCTGCTGCTGTTTCAGGTTCAAAAGGATCAGCCCATTCTTTTTTCAAAGGGGAATTCAATAGAGTCTTTCCCTGGTTTGAGTATAAATCAGTTTTTTTTTTTTTTCAATTGTTGGTAAGCTTTCATTTTAAGTTTCTGATGTGAATCATACACACAGAAAAGCACACAGAGCAGAGGCGTTCGGCTTAATGGATGTTCACCAAGTAAACACGTCCATGTAATCAGCACCCAAGTCACCATATGGAGCATTTCCAGCATCCCGGAAGGCTCCCTCCACCTCCTAAAGTAACCCCATTCCCAGAGAGGAGTCTTGCCTGTTTTAAAACCTCTTATACATGGAATAACACGGGATGTAGCGTTTTGTGTGAGGTTCGTCCTGTACAGCACAGCGTTTGTCAGGTTTATGCTTGCTGTGTACAGCGGTAGTCTGGGATTTTTCATTGCCGTATAATATTCCAGTGCATGAATAGATGGAGCCGGGCAACCACCACTCGTGGCTTTACGGTTCCTGATTCTCACACACTGTCAACAGCCTCCTGATGCCTATACATGTGCATTTGTATTGGGAGTATTTATATACATACATACATACATACATACATACATACATACATACGCATGAAACTGCTGAGTCATGCAATATGCAAACCCCAGCTGTAAGCAGATGCTTCCAAACTGTTTTCCAAAGCAGCGTTGACGACTTAGGCTCCGGTCACTGTTGTACGAGGATTCTGATTGCTTGACATCTCCACATGGGGTATGTTTGTTTGGTCGTTTCAGCCGTTCTTCGTGTGTGTGGTTTGAATTTGCTCTTCCCTGTGGGGTGTGAGGCCAGGTGCCCTTCCATATGCATTTGAACCCCTTGAACACCCCTGGTTCTCAAAACCACCTCTTCGAGCCTTTTGCCCACTTTTCCATTCACTTGTCTCTCTTCTTCTGATCTTGAGTTCTTTTTCCATTCTGGATGTGAAACTTTTGTCAGATCTATGTGTTGTCAATATCTAAGTTGAGTCTGCACTTTGCTTTTCACCCTCATTGTTGTCTTTTGATGAAATAAAATGTAGTGTTTGAAAGTAACCTCAGTAGCTGAATCATGGGGGGATCTTCTGAGAATTGCTGGCGGCACAGGAGAGGGAGCAAGGGCTCTGCACCCACTCTGTCTGCTCTCGGGGTTTGGGTGCCTCCACCCGGGGTGATGCGTGGATGAGGTCAGGCCTGGCCTGAGCAGGTGGTGCTAGTGGGGTGGTGCAGAGCCATCCCTGGCTGGACCTCTGGGGCGGGAGAAGGAAACCATGCCCACAGGAGCCTCTGCAAGGAGGGCATCGCAGTGCTAGGCTCCCTGCAGCTTGTCCTGTGACCTTGGGGAGTCACCCCTCCCTTGGCACTTGTGAAGCCAAGGTGTTGCTGTGGAAGACCTCTGAGTACCTCTTGGACCCCTGCCCACGCTTCGTGGGTCCTCCTTCCTTAGCCGTCTCTGCAGCCTGGACAGCGAAGGTTGGGGATCCCGGCTGCCTGGGGCTGACGCCAGCCCCACCTCTTGCTGGCTGTGCAGGCTGGATCCAGCCACTGGCCTCTCTGTGCCCTGCTGCTCTGGGCTGTAGCATGGAGGGGACAAGAGGCCAGCCCAAGGCTGTGGGTGTTCACCCCGGCAGCCAGGGGCCGTGTCATCAGGGGCCGAAGCCACTTTGCTGGGGCCGACCTCCAGCTCTCTAATGCCTGCTGTGTGTCCTTGGGCAGGTTACTCAGCTCTCTGGACCTCAGCCCTCTCACCTGTAAAATGAAGGTAACAATCACACCATCGTCAGTGAGTTAATAGACAGAAGGCGCTCATCATGGCTTGGTGAGTGTCACTGGTTCACTCCAATCCATCAGGTTGAGATCAACACTTCTTACTAAGGACTTAAAAACCAAGTCTGATTTCATCAAATGTTGCTGTATGTCTTTCAAGATACAAAACTGGAAATCCCATGTTCACCACAAATATTCAACATTCAATATTCAATATTCAATGGATATTTGTTGAATAAAAACTTAATAGTTAGGATTTGACTACAAGTAACAGAAGAACAGATAGTGACTTATATAAAAAAGAGTTATATTTGTCTTGTGAAAATAAGACAAAATATAAATATTTTAAATATATAATATGATACATAATAATAGATTATTAATATATTTAAGGACATTTAAAGATAAATATAAAAATAAGACAGAAAATAAGATGGAGTGAGGCCGCCCATGGTTGATTCCACAGCACCGTCAAGGACACTGGTTCTTTCTGTCTTATACCTCCACTAGATTTTGCATGTGGCAATTGTCCTCATTGTTACAATGCGGTTGCTGCACCTCCATGCATCATCTCTGAAGTCCAGGAAGGCAAAGGCAAAAGGAGTAAGTTGTTCTTTGTTATTAGGAAAATAAAAGTTTTCTTTGGAAGCCTCATCCAGAAGGGTTTCTGCTTAGATTTCATTTGCAGGAATCTCTCAGAAAGCCGCCATTTACTAGAAGGAGTCTGGGAAGGTAAGAGGTGAGGGTGGAGCTTGGGGCTGCCGTGATCTCTTCACATGATGATTTACGGTAACAAATATCACTCAGGATTATTATAACTTGTTCAGAGTGCATAATTATTTTAATAATCTGCAGAATTTTAAATTTTTATATTTCTTCATAAGGGAAATGTGTCTTCGGTTTTATTTTTTTGTGTTCTGCCTGTTTTGGTATCACAAGTACTTTTGATTTGAAATCACAGACATATCTGTAACTGAATACGGAGTCTTTTGGGGAAATTTTTTAAATAACTCAATATTTTAAGGTTTTCCATCTTTATCTCTTCAGTAGTCATTTTTGGTAGTTTATATTTCCCTAGAAAATCATTTAGTTTATGGATATTGTAAGATTGCTTTCTACAGAGTTATATACAACATTCTTTAGAACTAAAAAAAAAATAAAAATCTTTTCTGTGTCTGGTTAAGCCTTTCCTGACAGTATACATTTATGGTTTCTGTCTTTTTTCTTTATTTACCAGTCTTGCTAAAGATTTATCTCTTTTATTTTCGATTCTGTTTGGTTTTAAAACATCTGCTCTTGACTTTGTGTATCAGTTCTACCCATTTATCTTCAGTTTCTGTTTTAGTAATATCTGCTTTTACTTTTACTGCTTACATTCTCTGGCTTTCTCATTATTTATTTAGCTGCTATCCTTATGCTTAATATTTAGTTAATTTTACTTCTTTCTTTCTAATTACATCCTCAGCCTCATCTCATAAGTTTTGGTCTGTGGCCTTGTGGCTCTCATGACTTTATCAGTTTTGTTACGATTTTTTGTTTCTTCTTTGAGCAAAGAGTTAAATGTTTTTCAGAGCTCCCAAATGGTTTGATATTCTTCTGTTTTCCTCTTTTTGTGATCAAGTTCTAATTTTATTGGTCAGAGAACCCTGGCCTGAATGATTTCAACATTTAAAAAAATTTAATTTGCAAGATGTTCCTTTTGATCCAGGGTCTGCTTTAATGCCCCAAACGAACTCTCCCAGGTAGATGTAATTAAATGATTCACAGATGTTTGAAAAAATCTGCCTGATGTGTTTGTGGGGTGTACAGTCGGAACCACCCACTGAGCCAACTGTATTTAATCACAGCACTGTATTAAAACATTTCCTTCATTGTTTTACCTACTTTGGGCCTCTCCAAGGCTGACCGCCTCCAAGCTCTCTATGTCCCTGTGTCTGACTTGGGCTCACAGGATGCCGGGGTGGGGAGGTGTTGGGGAGGAGGGCCTGAGAGCTACTTCTGGCAAGCGAGGGATGCTGCTGAAATTCAGCCTCCATGTGTCCAAAACAGAAAGAGGAATTGTGAGGGATGTGTCGGGAAGATGAAGTCAGAGCCTGTGATGGTAAATTGCACAGTAACATGCAGGGCACATAGCAAATGTCGACGACTTGTTGAATTCCAATTTGAACATGAAGAAAAGCTTTTGATGCCGTTTTACACATTTCCAAGTGGTCTTGTACTTTTTTCATAGGGTAGTACTTGCACCCCTGTCCTTTTCTTATTGTGCTTCTACCTGGCTCACAGCTCCATGCTGCGCTGTGTAGGTAGGAAGACCCACTGGACCCAGCTTGGTGCGCCCGCGGGGAGGGCTGTGCCGTGGATTCCCCACTGGGACTGGCTCACCTGTGCTCTGCAGGTTCAACCTGGTCCTGTTTGATTTCCATCTCCTGTAATAACAGCGAGTTGGATTTCATCTTTGGGCCCATTTGATAGTTGGTGCTCGCTCTGGGTCTTATTATAATAAGGTTCTATTTTTGTCTTCTTTTTATCACCTCATTATGTTTCCGGTTGTTTAACATTTCCATGCTTTATCATCATTATTATTATTCTAATTTCTTTTGTTTCATTGCTCAAGATTTTCTTGCTTATTCTTTTCTTTATTTGAAAATGAAGCATTTTTTTTTCCTACTAGTGGCTACCTTAAGATTTAATACACATATTTACGCCCTATTTCTCCTCCAGCGTTAATACTATATCAATAAATGTTTTTCACCTCCTACAGAATGAGAGATTTTAGCATATTTAATTTTCTCCTTTCCTTGCTTCCAGCCCTCACATTACGTTTCAGTAATACGGGCTTCTCGAGCTTTATTTTGTGAGTATATTTTATTCATTATGTCTTGTTGCAATAACTATTTTGGCATTTGCACTCTATTCCATAAGCATGTTCATTGTCTAAACATTCACGTGTGATTCTTTGGTTTGGGTCCCTACTGTCTCGCCTTTTGTATCATACCTTCTTTTATCTGTAATCTTCATTTTCACCCAGTTCTTGTTCATCTGACCTTTTACTTGAGCAGCGTTTTCCAGGATGCTCTCCGAGTCCTGTATTTGTGCACATCTCTCTTTGTCACCTCGCATGGATACTCTGGTTCAAGAGAACAGAGAACCCTGTGGTCACTCCTCTGAAGTCCGAGTGGCTATCCGGTTGCCTATTGCATCTGGAGTCCTGGATGAGAGCTGTGATGCTAATATTTCCTGCTGTGTCGGTAACCATGGAGGGTTCTCTCCCAACCTGGAGGCCTTCTTCCTAATCCTTGGAACGTGAGCTCCTTGAGGTTACCTTCCCCGGACCCTGACCAGCCCCAGTGTCTGTCAGAGGCCAGTGGTCATCTGCTCACGTTGCTGCAGTCTCGTGTTGTCGAGTGCTGGGTCCCAGCTGTGAGTGTCCCCCTCTCTGCTTTCCCTCCTCAGGCCCATGGTCCTTGCCAAGGTTCTTTGCCCCATGAGACTCTTCCTTCTGCTCTCCTGTCAGTTCTCTGGGAAGTAGAGGGAGGAGACACTTGGGTCTCTTGAGCTATGTTTTCTGTCTTTTTTCTCCTGCTCAGGGCTGCGGGCACAGGCTGGGGCCTGGGGTGAGGGAGGGTGGTGCTTGCCCTTGGTCAAGGGCAGAATCATGGCTCCCTCCCCACATGGCAGTCAAGGGCCCCTTCATCCACTGCTGTAATCTGGCTCCCATACAGCTCTCAAGGCCACTAGAAACATCTCTGCAGCTCAGAACCCTGACTGTGGACGCGGGTGACCTTATTTCTTGTGGTGGTCCCAGCCTCATAAATTAGAGGTTGTGGTAGGGTTCCTGGGTAGTGACCTGTGAATGTCTGATGAAGCTGTCCCCAGCATGCAGGCTCACAGATGACCTCAGGGGATGAGAGTCGGAAGAGGGAGGAGGAGGAGGTAAAGAGGAGGAAACTTCAACCACAAACAGTCCTCGTGCAATGAGTCTTGCCCGACAAGCGCATGAGCCCAGCCAGTATATCCCATTCTATAGACTTGTGGAAAAAGTTACATAGTCTGATAATGGTGAAATATCAATAGCTTGTATTGGGCTAGTTTTCCTTAAGATAGCAATTATAAACTTTGAATAAATAAACACACAAAAATTCAACATATTTTAAGGCATTGGAGCACAACCCAAAATAGACAGAAACTGCAGGAAATTCAGGCTGAGGGCACCCTCCAGTCTCCATAGTGCAAGATGCATGGAACTGAAGCAAAAGTGCTGTGTAATTAGCTTGAAGTGTCAGAAGGTGGCGTTTGGGTCCCCAGAGCGGTTGGAAATTGAAGAGGGAAATTCAAGAAAACAGGCAGCCACAGAAGAGGTGGCCCCAAATCTTATATAAACTCCCCTCAATCCTTGGTGACACTTGTAGGGGAGACTTGAAGAAGTTTGGTGGGAAATCACAGCTGGAAGAGCTGAGTTGAAATTTCAGCTGCTGCCTACCACAGAAGTGCCAGAATTTGGAGCCGAAATCCTGTCCAGTTATGGGGGCTCAGCAAAAACCTTGCGCTTTCCATTGAAATCCCAGAAAGGTCACAACTAAGGAGCAACGACTATGTCCCAAGACTAAGAATTTTCCCTAAAACTAAAGAAAAAGTCAAAATAAGTTTATCCCAAGAGTTTAAATGAAGGCTTCACAAGTTCAAGGTGATTATCTAGTAAATTAACTGCTTATAAAATGAAAATAATCTTCAGAGAGAGAATAGATCCCAGAGTCTGAACAATGTATCAGTAATAATATCCAATAAACAATAGAAGCTACTAGACATGTGAAGAAACAAGAAAATGTGAGCCATGGACAAAAGAACAAGCAATCAATATAAATATACTCAATTTACTCAATTACTCAATTTACTCAATATACTCAATTTGCCCTAGATGTTGGAATTAGCAGAAAAACACTTTAAAATACTGCTATTAATATGTTCAAGGAATTATGTGAAAATTGGTTAAAATGAACGAATAGATGGAAGAAATCTCAACAGAAAAAGGGCAACTATAAAAACAACCAAACAGATATTTTAATACTGAGGTGTAATATATCTAAAGTGAAAAATTTACAGGATAGGCTTAACAAAAGATTGGAGTTGGAAGAAGAAAACATAAACTTGAAGACAGATTTTTTTTTAAATGACCAAACTTAAAGAAAGAGAGAGAGAAAAAATAAATTAACAGTGCCTCAGGGACCTGTGGGACATTATCAAGAAGTCTAATAGGCTTGTAATGGGAGTTACAAATGGAAAGAAAATAGAGAATGGGATAGACAAAATATATGGGAAAAAACACAGAAATTGCCCTAAATTTGGTGAAAAACACTGATTTACAGATTCAAGATCAATGAGCCTGATACTGGATAAATGCAAAGAAAATCACGCCTAGGCACACCACAGTCAAATTGCTAAAAACTAATGATAAGGAGAGACTCTTGAATGCAGTCAGAGAAAAACCTCATGACCTACGGGGAAAATAGTACAAGTAATGACTGACTTCTCATCAGAAACAATGGAGGCCAGAAGACAATGGAACTACATTTTCAAAGTATTGAAAGAAAAACTGTCAACCCTAAATTCTCTATTCATCATATTAGGAGACAAGAACAATTCCTTCAAAGACCTAATTTACCAACTCTGACACTTAGAAGACATAGAAAGTATGAATAGCCCTATGTATATTAAGGAAATTGATTTTCTCATCAAAAACCTTCCCACAAAGAAAATTCCAGGCCCAGATGACTTAATTGTTAAATTTTACTAAACATTAAAGGAATAAATGGTACCAATTTTACACAAACTCTTTCAGAAAATTGAGGAGGAAGGAACACATTTCAACTTATTTTATGATCCTAATACCAAACACGAGAAGGACATTACAAGAAATGACATTGACAGACCAGTATCCTCATGAACGGAGATGCAAAATTAGTTTTTAAAAATTAGAAAATCAAATCCAGGAACATATAAAAAAAAAATATATAGGGACTGAGTGAGGTTTATCACAGGAATGCAAGGTTAATTTACCATTCAAAAACCAATCAGTGCAATTCAGCACATTAACAGATAAAAGGAAAAAATATGTTCATCTTAATAGATGCCGAAAAAGCATTTGACAACAGTCAACAGCAATGTATGATAAAAATTCTCACAAACTAGCAGTGGGAGGAAAAGTCTTCAATCTGCTAAAGGGCATCTACAGACACTTACAACTTACTACAAATACTAATTCTGTTAATAACTTTCATACTAATACTGAAATATTGAGTGGTTTACCCCTAATATCAGGAATAATGCAAGAATGTATGTCCTCACCACTTCTGTAAACATTGTACTGTATGTCCTAGCCAGCGTCCTAGGGCAGTCAAGGGCATAAATGTCATAAATATTGGAAAGAAAGAAGTAAAACTGTCTTTATTCACAAACATCATTGTTTACATGGGAAATCCTTAAAAAATCAACCACAAAACACCCTACTCTAGATATAAATAAATTTAGGAAGTTCACAGGATACAAAGTCAACATAAATAATCCATTGTATTTTCATATACTAGCAACAAATACTTAGAAAAATAAAATTTAAAACTCTTACTACAATAGTGTCAAAAATAAAATACATAGGAATAAATTTAAGTACATTAAAACCTATCTGCTAAAAACTATAAAACATTGCTGAGGGAAGCTGAAGATGTATATAAGCGCAGACATACCCTGTTCATGGATGGTAAGATGCATATAATTGTTAAAATGTTAATTCTCTCCAAATTGATCCATTGTGAATCAAAATCTGGAGTCATTTTATAGAAGTTGACTCAATTCTGAAAGGTACATGAAAATGCAAAGAATCCCACATAGCCAAGTACTCTTGAAGAATAACAAAGTTGGAGGGTTCACACTACCTAATTTCTGGACTAATAGTACAGGTGCAGTAACTGGGAGAGTGGGAATTTGGTGTAAGCACAGACGTTTACATCAATGGAACAGAACAGAACGCCCAGATATGAGGCTATGCAGATATGTGGTTAATTGTGTGTTTTTTTTTTAAATTGAGATGAAATTCACATAACATAAAATCGACCATTTTCCAAATGTCCAATTAAGTGACATTTAGTACATCAC